>NW_023602073.1:149510957-150110957 GCF_014898055.3 Talpa occidentalis | reverse complement strand
AGGCCTGGCTCACCCAGACGCAGGCAAGAATCAGGGACTCAACGTTGTTTATGCTCCCAAAAGTGCTGTTGGGAAGGATACCAGAGGGTCTATGAGGTGCGACCTTTGCTTTGGTTCTTACTGCTGCATCTTCTGTACCCCTGTTTCCCCAGCCTCTCTGAGATTCTGTGGGTTGTCTCTCCTAAGAGTGTATTAATCAGAGTGAGGGCTGCAAGGCAGAAACCAGCTCTGCTCATCTGACACGTCGTGCGGGATCCGCTTGGCGCAAGGGTTGACTCCTGACGGGCCTGTGGCCACCTGCCCCAGTGGTCCAATGCATTGCCTGTATACAGCAAGCACTGAGCATTTGCTCTTCTGTGTACTCAGTCCTGCTGCGTAAGTCAGTGATAGCCTGTAAACCCTAAGCAAAGCCTTTCAGGGCGTTCTAAGGAAGTCTTGAATTCTTGGCACGTGATGAGTGTGCAGCAGTCAGGTAGCGAGTGGAGCTGGGGGTGTTCAACAGAGAGAAGTGCGAGGGCCCAGAGGTACCTGATCGTCACGAGGCACTTGGCTCCTACTTATCTGTGAGACAAAATGCACTATATACATGTCGTCGCTGAGGGCAGGAAATCTGGTTCCCACTGGCAATGTCCACTTTGGACCCATGTTCCCTCTTCCCCTCAGCAAACAGACCCTGTGGCTGTTCAGCAGGCCAGACGCCAAGCTATAGGGCTTGTGGGGGGCTTGGGCCAGGGCGCCTTCTGCCGGGGGGCCTTTCCTGTCTGCATCCTACCCTAAGTGAGTTTGCTTTTCTTTCCTCCTTCTCTTTTCTTCCCCAATTATGGTTTAAGTTCATTTTAGAGCCAAGTGAATCAGCAGTTTAACGTGGCCTGGGAAACTTCTGCTCTGTGACCACCAGGGCAGGCGGCCGTAGGCCCACCTGGAGTCAAGCCTTGCGCCAAGGGGATCCCCCAGCGCGTGCAGACAAGCAGAGCTGGTTTCTGCCTTGCAGCCCTCGCTCTGATTAGTGCACTCAGGCTCAAGAATAACTGAGTTTAAAACCACTTCTGGAAGCTTCCTGTATCTCTTTTAGACCTCCCCTGGAGACAGATATGCCTTAGGCGATCACGCGATTTCCGAGTTATCTGGAATCTCTCAGCACATCTCCGGCTAGATGACAGTGTGGCCCTGCGCTGAGGGGGCACAGGCTGTGGACAAAAGGTGAGCCTTAATCCACGCGCCGGCCAGGGCTCAGTTTCTATTTCTGAACTGGAAAGGACACAGTGACCTTCTGTTGGGAAGATTCATTTGTAAAACACCACAGACGGGATAAGGTTGTGTGGCACGTGGATGGGAGTAGTTGTGTGTGAAATGAACAAGAAGGAACACAAGGGAATGAACACCTGACTGGGGGGTGAAAAATAAGAAACACCCCTTGAACAAGGATCCAGAATTGATTAGAAGTCTCAGGCGAAGCCAAAGCTGCTATGGTCTGCATAAATGGCGAGATAAAGCTGGCTCACCTGAGAAGTCTGGTGACATGAAGTAGCTTGTGTTCCGCACTGTGGGGAGAACCGGACTTGAACCGCAGAGTTCAGGCATCTAGGGAGAGGACATGTGGGTTAAGCGAAAGCAGACTCCTCTTTATGGGTCCACTCAGCCCCCAAGGCATGATGCTCTCAGTGTTTGCTTTTGTGTGGGTAAAGGGGGCGCAGCGGCTCCCCACTCTGTTGATTCAGGAATCGTGTGGGCGAGGGCCACCTTCTGACCGTTGACCAGAAGGCGTCAAAAAGAGAGGACTCTGCCTCCGTCACTCAGTGGCCCACTCCCGAGAATCCCTCCCAGGCAGCCGCGCCCTCGGGCAGCTCAGCGCCTTCCTCCAGCACATTTCCAGCCACGTGACGTCAGAACAGCTACCTTTAAACTGCACACATGGTGCACTCAGGAGTGGATGTAATTTATTTGTCCAAGGATTGCTCATTATATTTTATTTTTTACTGCCCTCTCTTCCTGTAACATTTGCTCTAAGTTATAAGAATTATGCATGGAGCAGGATGCACGTGGTGCTCGGAAGCTGACACATCCAGTCTGCACACTTGCTTTGTTTCTAAGCATCAGGAGGGTGAGCTGTGTCTCGTAGGTTGATAAGGGTGGTGGGAATGGCTAATGCTGCCAGGAACAACTAATACTCATTGAGCAGTTCCTGGGTCAGCCGCTCTGGACCCAGACCCCATCTATTCCTCCCACAACTCTATAAGCTAATGTTGTATTTCCGTTTTATAGACCAGGAAATGCACTTTCCCAAAGTCACAGCCAGACAGAAGCAGAGCCAGAACTTGAACTCAGGGGGTTGACCCCAGGAGGCTCATCAGCTCTTCTGATCTGAGGGGAGGGAGGAGATGAGAGTATCTAATTTACACCTTTCTTGGTCATCACAGAGCCAGGCCCGCTGGCCGGACTTTACCCTCAAACCATGTCAGAACAATTAATCAAACTGTCCTTTTTATTAAAAACTAAAAGCTGCATCAAAGTAGCTACCTTGAAATGCGAAGCATCAGGAACATCGCGGAAGGCTTTTGGAGTCTTTGCTTCTGCCACCCCTTCCTCCCAGCTTCTCACCCCCTCGCTGGTTCTCCTCCTTGTGCATCATCTTTGGAGGTATTTCTAGGGAGTGCAGGACACAGGCTCCAGCCAGGGTGGGGCAGTGACAAGCTGTGAGGTGTGGTCTGCGTGCCCTAGGGCCGCGCCACTGCAGACTTACAGGAGCCATCGTTAACCCACCGTCCACCGCCCAGCACCTCGCTCAGGACCTGCCATGGCGGATGCCCGATGCTGTATTAACCTCATCGATGAGCTAATGTTACTTGTTAGGTCCGAACCTTCTGTGACTTCTTTGCCTCCCTTATTGCACATATTGAATATAGAGCTCGTGTTAAATCTGATGCACACACTTGCATCCACTCACGCTTCTCAAAGCCTAACGTGTTGCCATTTCCAGTTTTGTTCCTTCTTTGTGGCCGTGAACTGAAGCCACGCGATCAACACTGTCGTGCCACTAAGATCGCTTCCAACTTTAGTCATGACCGGCATCTAGACCTGGCTAATGACCGTCCAGGTGGAGGGCACGCTGATTGGCCGCAGGGCACACGGTCTGGCACACAAGCCCCATCACCTCCGCTCGGGCCTGAGGACTGCTGATGCTTCCCAGGGGCGCGGCCGGTGTCACTGGGGTAAAGCGTGCCTCTCCAAATTGTGATTGAAGGTTATGTTCTGCCTTGCAATGCTGTGTTTTCCCTCTTTTCTTGTTTCTGTTTGTTTTTTCTTTTGGGGGGGCGGGGGTGGTGGAGAAAATGTTCAGATGAAAGTGGGAAGGAGCACATGGCGTGCAGAGGAGAACCGGAAGGGAGCCGCTGCTCGCAGAGCTTATTGCTTTTTAATTAGTGCCGATGGGAAGATGCTCCTCTGAGCAGCGCGTTTATACGCAGGGGCTTCACACTCTGATGTGTGAATTGCTCTCACATTTCCACCATCTTCTTCCCCACAGCAGATTGAAATAAATAACTAATGAAAGGCTCAGGAAACGGAAGCTTTCATCCCTCTTTTTGCAATTGCCTCCGAAGACTATGGGGACAGAGAGAGGGAGGTAAAGGTGGACGCAAACTGTTCAGTAGGTTCCTGGTGTGGCTGTTAGGGGAGACCCGGGGAGCCGTGTCCCGCACAGGCAAGAGGAGGCTGGTCTGGAGATGGATGGGCTGAATTTCACTTTGAAATGAGCCAGGCAGCCATGCGGGAAAGTCATTTTCCCTCTTGAGGACGCGTCACTGCATAGCCATCCCCCCCCCCATCACATTCAACTGCGTGCCAGTATCAGAATGTCATCCCCACCTATTTTCTTGCTGCCCCTCCACGTGTCCTCCGAATGCAAGGAAATGTAACCACAGTGAAGGAAAAACAAATTAAAAGGGTTAGTTAGTAGAAAATTCATGGAACTTCCTCTATTTTGGAAGCAAATACACATGTAACACCTAAGTCCCTGAAATTGGCATATGTCTTAGTTCCTACTACGAAAGAAAGATTTTTAGCCTACCTAGGAGATTTAAAATGAAAAATATGAATCCAACCTCTGCCCTAGAATATCACTTTAATCGAGTGAGGCCAACCCGTCTGTGGCAGTGATGTGATGAAGCAGGAGAAAATCAGAGAATGTTTGCAGATTTAGTTTGTGCCTGAGTGGTTGGGGAGACTTGCATTTTTTTTTTTTTTTAATGAAAAGAGGTGATATATTATAAAAATTATTTATGAGTGCTCTTTTCGAGAAATATTAAAATGTTTTGATATCACCTTATAAAATCCCAGTAACTTGAGCTGGTTAATGAAAAGAAACTTAATAGTGCTTTTTCCAGCAGTTTCTGGCTGTAGAATTTAAAAAAAAAAAGTGGGAATTGAGAAATCAGCTGGTCTATTTCATCAAACAGATGAAGAAACTAAGGCACAGAAGTGTTATATGATTTACTCTAAGAGTTTCAACTATTATATAAATATAAATTCATATACTTTCAAATTTGGACAAGTGAGTTTTCACAAAAATCTGAAACCACCCAATCAACAAAATGGAAAAAGGTTTTTAAAATTTAAAATTTGAATTCACTGTCTTGCATTCATTTGTTCATTCCTTTATGATTTGTTTTTGGGTGGAAGATTGGTTTTGGAATCAGGAACTCTTTGGTTGGGAGCGGGGCAATATTTATCCATGCTAAAGTCCAAAATTCTTTAAATCTTTCTACCAAAATGTCCATCAAAAATGTCTTTTTGCCGGGCCTCCCTGGTAGTGCAGCCAGTTGAGCGCAGTGCTGTGAAGCTGTCCGCAGCCTCTGCAGTGCCAGTTCGATCCAGCCTCTGCAGTGCCGGTTCGATCCCCGCCAGCCTCGGAGCAACCCACGTGGCGAACAGACCTCTCCTGTCTCTCCCGCCTCTCCCCTCAGCAGTGTATTTTGTCACTCTGCTTGTTCTGTTCCCTGCTCTGTCTCTGGTGAATCCTCTCACCTTTCCACACATCTGGCCTGTACCCTGGCTCTTGTATAAATAAAATAAATCTCTATAAAAAAAAATGTCTTTTTGTCAAACTTAAACCACCAGCTGAAGTGGTCCTGAAACTCATTAGAGAAAATTACAGAAAATAAAATATTGTCATTATTTTGAGAGGCACAGAGAGATAAGTAACAGTTGCTCCCCTTAGCACTCCCTCTGGTCTTGCTCTTTGCCTTATGCTGGACCTTTGAAGGGAAGAAATGCAATTGGAAGATTGCTTGTTTTCTTTTCTATGAGATTATGAGAGAATTGCAAACTGCTCAAGGAACAAGTTAGAAGCATAAAAACAGCCAAACAATAACTAGGAGAAAATCCCATCAAAAAAAAACAATCAACCAACAGCTATAAACCAAAAAATGAAAAACAAAACCCAAACAAAGACATGAGACCATTTTCTGCCTCCATTCTGTCATGAAGGAACCCCACCTTCCCAACCCTGTGGGCTCTGTCCCCTCGGCATTTCTCCCCAGCACAGGACCCCAAAATGAACATGCTAGGAAGCCCGAAAAGAAACATTCCAGAAGAGAGAAATGCCTCTCTGCATCATGGGTGTGGGTGCATGTTTGCACCTGGTCTTGTTCTGGTTCCTTTGAACTGCACATATGACCATGACCACATGCATGACTGTGAACCACATATACAACCAGAAACCACATGCACGACCAGTACCCCATGTATGACCAGAACCCCATGCATGACCGTGACCATATGCATGACCAGGACCACATACATGACTAGGACTACACATATAACCAGGACCACGTAGTACACACCTGATGCAGGTGGTTTCCAGCTCTCTCAGGCAAGATGGCACCAGACATGTGGACTCCACTGCATGATGGATTCCAATTACGAGACAGCTCCTTCTGCTTCCTTCTAGTGTTGATGATAGTAGGAAGAGTAATCATGTAACATCTAGAGAGATGAAGCGATAATGTTCATGTTTGTCACTAGTCTCCTGGATCTCTGAAATGTCACTTTTATTGACATACTTCTGCTCTTTTTCTGTCAGTCATTGTGTTCCCTAAATGCTACTTCAGTGTTTTTTTGTAAAACAGATTAGAATGATGGATGGAATTTCTGGGTTTACCTTGCAAATGTCATGATTTCTCTTTGATTTTTAAACCACGGACAAGTCTATACATAACTCAGAGATGTTTACAAGTAAATTGTCAAATAGCCATGTGAACTCCCAATTTCATTAGTTCTTCCAGTTATAGGACACCAGGTAAGGGGGAAAAAAATCACTTGAGGAAAAAAAAAGGCAATATGCGCTCTTGAGTCTTGTAGGGGGTCTCAACTTTAAGTGCACCTAATCATTTTCTAACCTACACCTGTGATAAAGCGTTATTCCATACTGCTGAGAAGACTCCATAGTTTATATAGTCATTTTTCTTTTTTTAAAAGATTTATTTATTTATGCATACAGGAGCGGGGTACAGGCCAGAGATGTGGGTGGTGAGAGGATTCACCAGGGACAGAGTGGGGAACAGAACAGGCAGATTGACTGAAACACACTGCTGAGGGGAGCAGCGGGGAGACAGGAGAGGTCTGCTCACCATGTGGGTAGCTCCTTGGCCAGTTGGGGATCGAACTCGTGCTGCAGAGGCTGAAGACCGCCCCATAGTGCGGTGTTCAACCCCTTGCGCCACCAAGGAGGCCCCATATATAGTCATTTTTCAACTCAGAATATGTGATTTCTCAGAGATATGGAGAGAAAAGAAATTGTTCTTAAAAGGATATGCAACTTCATTCTGTGTGTTCCATTGAAAATATTTTATTCTCTGATTGATATTATAATTTTACTTCTCCCTATCACGGCCCTTGAAATTCACTAATAGGAAGAGCAGATTACCCCAACTTTCGAACAATTTTGTCTTCAAAGACATCGTTTCATTTTTGAATGCAGCTCAGTAAATGTCATTTGAATTAGGGAAAGAATGAATTTTTTATTCAATGATCCTTCTGTCTGAAATGAAAAATTCTAGGAATGCTCTTGCTGTAAATGTCTGCTGTATCTCATGCAAGTATTCACGGTGAGATCATGAAATATTAAGACAATGATCAGAATCAACAAGGAACATCTTTGGTGATTGTCTCATTAAGTCCCTTTCCACCTCCCGGTCTCGGTGGCTCCCATTCCTGTAGAAGTTCTCCATAGCTTCCGTGCCGCAGTTCACACAAACGCTGGTTAGCACCTCCATCCCCTCAGGAGTAATGTGTTCCGTACAATTCTCACTGTCATGCGAATTATTCCATCTCATTTGTCCTAAATTCAATTGTTTTGGAAAAAAAAAAAAAAAACTTACCCTCTTTGTATTTCAGAATTGGTAAATAAGTCAAAACTCATAACTCATTTTATCAAGGATGCTGATTATTTTGTGGAATTAATTTCTTTCCTCTCTTCATATGTTTCTTATGTATCAACCTGTCATGTCTCTAATTTTTCTCCAGTGCAATTAATTCCTAACTGGTCACTAATTCCAGTAGCTCTCTCTTGGTGTTTGCCAGGAAATAATAAAAACAATAGCAGACACTTGAGAGCAGCTACTATGACGAAGCTACTCTTCCATCAGTTCCCTGTCTTAGCTAAAGGGAGCACAGGCCCAGGGGTCACCGGTCAGGGAGCAAAGGCCAAGGAGGAATCCAGGCTCTTGTTCTAGCTCCAGGGTTCACTTGCATAGCCACTGACATTTTTGCAGATGCCAACACTTTGAAGTATTAGTCCCCCAAGGGTTGATTTTTTTTAATTGCATATTTCAGACACTTGATAATTTCCTGCCATTTATTTGGCTGCTTTGACCGAAGTAGTGCATTGGGGCACAGTTCTATGGGGACACTTTCAGAACCCTTATCTCCATCACAACCGATATTTTGGAGCTTTCATTGTGAATACACATTTTTTTTAATCCTTAAAATTCATCTTGGATTTGGCAATCTGTACATTTAACTCCCTGACACTTGGCTGTGGGCACTTACTCCCGCAGTCTGGCTCCTCAGCCCTGATAGGGTCTGATATTCACGTGCTCGCCCCTGACTTCTGTCTGCTGGTGGGAGCCTGAGATGTCTCCGGGGAGCTGCCTTGGGAGGTGGTCCTGGGAGGCGGGCAAGGGAGAGGCACGCAGGAAGGAAGCCCATGCAGAGGGCGGCGTGAGCTTGTCCTGCTGTGGAGATCTGGACACAGCTTCCTGGAGATCTGAGGAACCGTGGAGAAAGCTCAGAGAACTGGCCCTGCCGAGGGCCGGAAACCGGAGCGTTTATATCCCCAGCCCCGGGCCTGCTGGGTGCACGCTGCTTTTTGCTGTCTTGGGGCTGTTATTTCACCCAGGATGTGACTTTAAGAAAGCCCTGGTTCTCCCGGGGGCCTCCCGAGATGGGACGTGGTAGCTGTCGGCCTCCTGGAAGAATTGGATCATGGAGATGTGGCATGGTCGCCCGTGGCCTCTGCTGTGTCCACCCCTTATATTACTCAGCTCTGCCTGCCCCACCTTAAGTTTCCTCCGCCACTGATTTCAAGCCGTTTCCAAGGAAGCAGCTTGCTGGCAGTCCCTACAAGATAGAACATTCGAGATGGAGGAGGCAGTAGAACCAGCTCCTGCCGCATAGTGTACTGGTCACGAGGCCGTCGGCGGTGCTGCCCACGCCTGCCCACGCCCGGCTGCATCCCCGCATCCTTAGTCAGCACATTGGCTGGAGGTTTCTTGCGTGGGGCAAGACTCAGGTCGCCGCCCTGCGTGGCTAAGCCCTTGCAGACGCTGGTTCCCCTGCCTGCTTATTCACTGCCGCGTGATCACATGCATGATCCACAGACGCCCCCAGCGAGTCCCCGGTTTCCAGATACATCCCTTCTTTTCTCCGTTATATACCAGTGACTCTTGCTCCTCTTGATAATCGAGGGGGACCATTTCCTCCAGGGTAGTGACTAGTTTCATCTAACTGCAAGCGGAGCTCTGGGTGGCCAAGGAGTAACCAGAGCTTCATGTTCCTCAGACACGCTCCCCCCTGGTCTCCAGAGCCAGGCTCGGGAGCCAGGGCTCCTCAGCAGCCGTGCCAAGAGAGAAGTGGGCGAGAAGCATTAAACCTGCAAGTCAGTCCCTAGGAGCGGTGGAGAGAGGGGTGATTCTCCCTTGACTTCTTGTTCCCCAGACTTTTTTATTCCAGGTGTTGGAGACGGACCATGTATCCGTCGTTGGCTCTGTGAGTCCGGCAGCCCTTTGCTGAGGGTGAACCAGACGCCCCCACAGCCCACCAGGCTGGCTGCTTCCATGGGAGGCGGCTCAGAATCGCATCAGTGGGGTTTCCGTCCTGCTCGATATTGTCCCCTCTCCTCCCCCAGGAGAGTCCTGGGTCCCCTGGACGGGCACGTACGTTCTGGTGAGCCAGACACTCCACAGACTCTGACGAGTGTCGCCGGCAGAGACACTGGAGGGACGGAAGGCAAGTCCTCGTCCAGAGCGTGAGCCGTTGCGGGAAGGCCGGGTCCCTGGGCTCTCAGTGTGACCCGCAGCCCCGTCGTGACCCCGAGGGCCTGGCTTCAGCCGATGGGTCCTCTGGCTCCAGGGGAGAGCAGCGTTTAGCGTTGTCATGGAGACGCTGGCACAATACCAGGAGTCGTGAGAGCTGCGCTGTGAGTCTGCGAGGATAAGGATGCTCAGGTGGCGCCAGGAGGATTCTGCCACAGCCACTTGGCCAAATGTCCAGACACTCGAGAGGCCAGAACGCCACAACCTCCCTGATCAGCCTGGTCTCCTCCGGCACCGCCAGGTCGGTGCGGGAGGCCGGCCGGCCCGTGGGCAGGGATTCCGCCCTGCTGCTGCGGGGACCCTGTAGGTCCTCGAAACATGTGGCTGGATCAATCTGATGCCAGATTTTTCTTTCTTCCCTCTGTTCCTGCCACAGCTGGTCTTCTACGTGTTCCTCCAACTCCACGGCGCGCTCCTGCTCAGAGTCCGCGAGCCCCTGTCTGGAGCGCTTGTCCTCAGGTGCGGGGTGAAGGGAACCTTCCCCGCGCTCTCTCGGCAGCTTCCTTGCACTTCCTCAGAAAACTTTTCTTGATCACCTACTTATAAAATCTCCTTCAGTTACTTTCTACCCCATTTATATAGACTATATCCAGCATCGTCTGTCATCAGCTCAAATGGTCTTGTTAATTCGAAGCCATCTATTTCTTCCTACTGGAAGGGGAGGTCCCTGAGAACAGAGGGCCTCGCCCACTCACCGCTGCATCCCAAGCACCTGACATGGCCGCGTCAAGCTACACAATAAATACTGTACTGACTAAGTGAAGAGCCCTATAGACCTAACTCCCCAAGAGCCCTGTCTGTATCTTGTTAGAGCCTCTAGGATCCTTGAGAAGCCTTGTTGCCTCACTGCAGCTGGCTGTTCTTCACCAGAGGCTGTGACTCCGTTGAAAGGGAGGCCCTGCTTTGCTGTGACCACCTGGTCTTTCTAGAGACTCTCATAAACACCAGTAATACCTGTGCCAAACCATTTCTTCAGCGGTGGCTAGGTGTGTTGGGAGTTGTGCATTGGAGTCACTAGCACCCCAGTTTTCTCCCACACCTCTTCAACCCTCTGGGGTAAACCCCAGACAGTGATGGGCCGCAGGATCGCTGCCAGTCTAGTGAGGGGCCTTGGTATTGACCAGTCTGCAAAGAACATCTCTGACCTGGGGTGGAGTTCAGGATGGGAAGGCTCCATCCTTTGCTTTCTCCAAATGCAGTGTGGCATACGCAGCAGTGTCTCATTGGGGTGACCTCATGACAGTTTCATGCACTTTTTCATGTGCTTATTGGTGGCTCACTTTTTTTTAGTCGATCTGTTCCTATATTTTGCTTACTTTTAGATTAGGTTCATTAAGAAAAATTGTCTTTCCAGAATCTTTGGCTTATATATTAGATGCCAGTGCTTTCTCAGATAGATGTTCCATATCTGTTTTCTAACAGCGTATAGATTCATTCATTCCTTAATATCATCTTTTGATGAATAGACTTTTAAGTTTTTAAATTTATTCCTTTTTTAATGGTTATTGCTAGAACATGTCAAAGAAACCTTTGTAGAACCCCAAATCCTGGGGGTAAAACCTGGGGCTCTCCTCTGAGCCACACTTCCTTGTTCTGGAGAAAATCATCACCTTAAATCCTCCCAAGTTCCTCCGCTCTCTCCCTCCATTTTATAAATGTTAACTTTTTTCCTTCTTTCTCTAAGGAACTCTGTAGCTCACCAGGAGGGTTTTTTAAGGTTGTATTTAGCTGTTCACACTGTGAGGTTCTCCCGTCACGCTCCAGTCTGGCTTTCCACGCTTAGAAAGCTGACGTCACCTTCTTTGCTTCTGCCAGTTAGACAAGCTTATTTCTCCTGGTTCATCTTTAGACACACACTCGTCTACTCTTTCCATAAAATGTAGGCAGCTTTCTTGGGGGTAATTGCATTTCCCCTTGAGTTTATAAATCCTAACTCGTGTCTACATGTTGTCATAACACTTTTTTTTTAAATAAATGAGTGACTGTGTAAGAGGTGTATTGGGCTTCTGTGGGCCTCGTATAGAGGCTTCCTTTATAAGTAATGTCTTCCTTTTTTACTGGGCTGGTTCATGATGTCAGGGTTTAAAATGTGCCTTCTCTTTAACGGAAAAGATTAAAGCTACCAGGACATAGACGATTGCTCTCTGAAGATCTAAAACCACTTGCTGCTATAACACACTCAAATCTAGTCCCTACCCATCCCGATCAGGGATGTCTAGTCTGTGTCTAGTCTGCTGATAGCATGCAGGGATCCACATTCTACCCCCAAGACTAAGTTCTATATCGTACATGTGTATGGAGGTGATACTGGTTTGTAATATTCTACAGGTTTCAGGTGTCCAGCACTAAGTTCTGCTTCTGTAAACATGACCTCACGATGGCGAGACCAAGAGTCTCATTCCCATCAGTCATAAGACCTTATTTACTGGATCACCTACGTCAAGTGGACATAAAACTAAATGGACTGCCTTGTTATTATTGGCTGCAGCTCCAGAAAGTAGCATATGGTTTTGTTAGGTCTCTAATCATACAAACTAGAAAGCAGTCTTTTGAAGAGAGGGGAACTTTAACACCTTCCTTCCCACACACATTTGTTCTGGGTATGCTTCCAGTGCATTCCTTTGAATTCTAGACGACTTGGTTAAAACAGAAATGACATATTTTGTGGATAGTGATGCTGTTCCTGCTGGTGGAGTATATTCCAGAGAGCAAGTTAGGCATTAGAAAAGGTTCATTGTAATGGATTTCAAAGAAGAGAAGCAGTTGGAGATTTTTACTGATGAAAATGATAATGATGTGATACTCACCATAAAGTGGCCTTTTTTCCTTAACTAAAATATATACATGTGTGTAAAATATCCCAAGGAGAGTGCAAATAAGGCTCAGTCCCTGCAAGCCCAGTATGAGGTCAGCCTGAGGGCTTTCATGACTCAAATATGCAGATCTAAACCCAGAACCTGGTTCTCAGGGGAAGGAACGCCCACTATAACATGTTTGTTTAGAACAGGAAGTTCTAATGCTGTCTTGTTTTGCTATGTTGAAGCTGATCCAACTAATAAATATCACTAAGGTGATGTTAATTGTAGTAGAATTGAATGGGAAGGCGAGGCTACAGCTAGACTGACACTGATCACAGGGGATCTAAACAACAATCCCTTGAAGTGAGAGTTACCGGCATAGCTGATGTCAAGTGTGACGTGGCCCCTAATATGCTTTCAGGAAAAGAAGACTGCTTTTTTTCCTCCTGGAAAAAGGGAATTGCGATTGGAATTGAAAAAGATGAAGGAGGGAATGTGTGTGATGATGTAACGAGGGGAGGAGAGCAGCTCCATTTTTCTTTGGGGGGGGCAAAATAATGTGGAAGACAATAAAAATGGAGTCTCGATGATTGTGGACTTACGGATTTGTTTTCCAAATTACATTTTGAAAAATCTTCAAATATACAGAAAATTTGAAAGACTTATGCAGTGAACACACAGGTATACACACACACGTATATTTATCTATGTGCTACTTAAGTTCTGTAACATCTCCTTGCTCCCTCACCATCTCTGTCCACTAACAAAGCCATCTTATTTTTGATGCAATTGAAAGTGAGAGGCGTGAGGGTTCTCCCTCCCTAAATACTTCATCACGACACCATTATATAGAGTTTGGCACTTGTTTATGGTTCACTTTGTAAAAGACGTGTTTTATACGTGATGAAATGTCAGGCATTTCAGCAAAGCTGCACACCTATATAGCCCAAGTTCAGGTTGAGCTACACAATGTCAGCCCTGCTCCCCCCCCACCACACATACATACGCATACACAAGGGGCTCGCCTACCCCTCACAGCCAATCCCCTGCCCACTGCCCACTGCCCACAGGTGGCAGCACCTCTTTTGATTACTTTTTTCTCACCAGAGATGGTTTCTGTCTTTTCTAGAACTTCACATAGTCATGCACTCTCTACTCTTTGGTATAATCTTCTTTCAAAGCTCAGCAAAATATGTTTGACGTCTGTCCGTGTTGATTGTGCCCCAGTTGTTCATTCCTTTTTTATTATTTAGTAGTATTCTGTTCTCCTGTAGATGAAAGTTTTGGGCTGTCTGCTGGTTTTTACTATCATGGATAAAACTTCTTGAAACAATTTTACATCTATCATTTTTGAACAGATGGTTATTGCTCTTGAATAAATACCCAACAGTGGAATGACTGGTCCAAAGGGCAGTTGTGTATCCAATTTTATGCCAAAATGCAATCGGTTTTCTAGAGAGGTGGTTGCCAGTGGACACTCCCAGCAAACAGCACATGAGAGTTCCGGGTTCTCTACTCTCGTTTGCTTTCTCCAAATGCAGTTTGGCATACGCAGCAGTGTCTCATCGGGGTGACCTCATGACAGTTTCATGCACTTTTTCATGTGCTTATTGGTGGCTCACTATTTTTTTAGTTGATCTCCTATATTTTGCTTACTTTTAGATTAGGTTCATTAAGAAAAATTGTGTCTTTTCAGAATCTTTGGCTTATATATTAGATGCCAGGGCTTTCTCAGATAGATGTTCCCTATCTGTTTTCTAACAGTGTGTAGATTCATTCATTCCTTAATATCATCTTTTGATGAATAGACATTTAAGTTTTTAAATTTATTCCTTTTTTAGTGGTTATTGCTAGAACATGTCAAAGAAACCTTTGCAGAACCCCAAATCCTGAATTATTCTCTTGTGTTTTCTTTTCGATGCTTTAAAGTTTGGGCTTCTGCATTTAGATTTAGGATCCGACTTGTTGTAACTTATGATGGATTTAGAAATGCCTCTCTGCATGGAGACAGGCTGCTCCCTTCCTCCTTGGCTGGCTTGGATAATGCCCATGTATTTAGAAGTGTGTTTCTGGGCTCTCGATTCAAAATAATTCCATTTCTGTGTATAGACACAGTAAAGCAATTATCAGTAACACTTGAACAGAGTGACTTGGTAACTTTGGTAGATTTTTCAGGAGCTTTGACATAAAGATCTGGAATTCCCAGGGTAGGTCTATGCTGCATAGAAAACACTTTCTAATACGATGGGTGAAACTCAATGTTATTATTTTCCTAGTAGAACTCGGCCGTCAATGACTTAATAAACTTGGCAGAAAACTGCAGTTATCACACAACCGTTCTCTAACTCTGCTCTGCAGCTCAGGAGCCTTGCTGCTGTACGTCATTGTTGTAAACATTTCAGTACAACTACCATTTCTGTGCACCAAATAGTGGCACTTTTCAGGATTTCTTTTGTCGCATGACAAAATTCCAGTGTAACAAGCCCGTGAGGACATTCCCGGGCGTACGGCTCTCACACCATGTGTAGAAAGTACAAAGACGGGTGCCTCAAAACGGGCTTTGACAAATGCTAATGAGCAAGCTCCCTTTGACCATTGTAAAATACCAGCTGTTGCGCTCCATGTGAGGCGACCCAGCATTTCAACAAGGGGGAGCCTTACTCAGCCCCCGCCCATCCACCTCCACTGGGCACTTTGTCAACCTCACCCATCTCACTCGACTTCCAGTGCCCTTTTGCCTCTGTGGTCTCTGCCCTCACGGTCATCTTGGCGTCACACATGTGCCTGCTTAAATGTCAGCCCATCATCGTGTGTTGGCCCGGGCGGTGGGGTTGGTTGAGTTAGAGCGTGAGGCCCTCGCTGTGGGGTGTAGGCATGTGGACCCTGACCTGTGGGTGCAGGCGTCCAGATGCCGGCGTGGGGTGCACGGGGACCCTGAGTGACAGTGGATGGCGGTAGAGGGGCTGTACCTGTACAGGGCACCCCCCACCTCCTTTCCTGCTCTCCCCAGCTGGCCTCTGCTTTATGGGGGTGTCACACAGCCTCGTGGGCGCTCAGGGTGGCGCCAGGCAGGGTGATCCTTCTTGAGGTAATTGTTCTACGTAAGATGATTTTTTAAAAGAATGATTTCCAGGCTGCTCCGGGAGTCGGTGCTTCCCTTCACGCGTCTGTGAGGAGCATGACCTGTTTCTCTCACTTCTGTTCCTCTCCTCCTCTGGCTGCAAGCTCTGGTGCAGGTTATAACGATTTTCCTCTTCGCACCTTGTGCTATTTATGGGTTTTAAAGATGTCATTTGGCTAAAGTGAAGCAGCATGTTCTACGAACTGGAGCGCTCGTGATGGAAAATGCTACGGGGCTTTTGGCAAGTTACACGTTGCCTTTGATTCATGAGAAATAATGACCAACAGTTTTCTTTTCACAGAAAATGGGTTTACCTGTTCCTTCCCTTAAAATAGATGTGATTTACGAGGTGGGACGTTGTGTAGCTCCTCGCTTGGGCACAGACATAAAAGAAATACTTCTCCTGCCTGGAGAGGCGACGACAGACTCAGCAGAGTCGTCCTCATGGCCCGGCGCGTGCGGCTTAGAGTAATAGCAGCAAATGAATAATAATGTCGGAGGAATTGCAGTCGTGCAGGGGATGAGTCTTTATTGCCCATGGGTAGGATGGAGGGAGCACGTGCCTTGTTTGCTCTGGTGTTTGCAGGCTTTATGTCTGCACACGGGAGAAGCACCTAGTGGGATCGTGTAGCCCGGGGCTGCCTCCTGCACCTGCGGAGTCAGTGCTGTTTTTAAATATAGTTTTGTTTTGCTTGATCACAGCTTCTTGGTTGCCTTGGACCGGGGAGACTCTGCCCACGTCAGGTGTGGTCCTCAGGTGGTCTTCCCAGGACAGGGATGGCTGTTGGGTGCATTTTCCTGACCCAGTGTGCTTGTCACACCTTCTCGGGGTTGGTGCTGTGCCCCAGCTTGCCCCGTGAGCCAGGGTGTGCCCGCGAGGCTGGCCTCGGCGATAACCGTGAGCTCCTCGCGGTGGTTCCATGTACTTGCCACGCTGTTCCGTGCAGCTCCTCCCTGGCCTGAGTGAGGGTCCAAGTCAGAGACTTCTCCCCAGATGGAAGGGGGGGCACCCAGAGCTGTGCTTGGCTTACAGACTGGAGGATCCGACCCCCACCCCTTCTCCGGGGCCTCTTCCCTGTTGTCGCCTCTCTTGACGCAAGGCCCTATCCTAGAGGACAGGCCCCGGTGTCCCAGGACAGTCAGGTGTCTTAAGCAGTTCTTAATGAAACGGATCAGCAGATTACAAATGTCCTGGTTTCAAAACTTTAAGGGACACAGTAGTGTTACCTAGGGTGCGTTGTTCCAGGATAATTAAAGATACTTTCCAGGGATTTTCTCCTCCTAAAAATATGTTACTTTGGCAAAATCTAATCCATTTGACCATAATGCCTTATGGTCTTGTTAGTGAGCCGGTGAGTCACGGAGTCGCAGCAGCACGGCAGACCGCGGGGCCCCTGCGGCCAGATGTCACCCAGGAGCTCCGTGTGACTCCTCCTGGTGGATCCAAGCCCGAAGGCCTCTGCTCTCTACTCTGTGGAGCACGTAACCTGCTGTTGCTACACTCATCTGCAAAATAATGTCCTGTGGGGAAAAGACACGCAAGTATCCGTGGGTCTTAGGAAGCCATTCCTCTCCCACTGAAACTGAACCTGAGGTCTGGAACCTGCCCCACCCCACCACATCCACTCACCCCAGAAGACTGCCTGTGTCTAGTAAGTCAGCCGCGGAGTCTGTTTTGCCACTAATGATGAGCAGTTCATTTCCTGTTTTAATTATGGGACCATATTTCTAGGGGGAACACAGAAACTCGATTAAAATGCCAATTCAACAAATGCTAAACTTGTTCCTACTGCGGCAAAGTATTCCGCTGGGGCTCTAGACAGCCAGGATGTAAGTGGGACCTGCTATCTGTTGTCGCTTAGTTCAAGATCTGCTGATGGGAAAAGTGCCCAAGGGGGGGGAACTACAAGGAACAGCGCAGCAGCCTGTGAGATCCGCAGTGCGCGCCGTTGTGTTTGCGGGAGGAAGGACGCAAGAGCTCTCTGCGGCCCTCAGGGACTGGTGAGCTGGCAGGAATGCTTGCCATGGACTGTGACGAGTTCGGTAGAACTTACTGGGCGGAGGTTTGCAGGGCAAAGGCACAGGGACAGCACGTTGTCTGGTGTTTTTAAACACAGACACTGGCCCAGACGGGCTTTCAGGGCAAGAGTGGGAGTCGGGGGAGGGGAGGGCTGGGTGCTGTGCGTGGCCCTGAGCGCCACGGGGAGGTGACTCTGCCTGGCGTTAGAAGGAAGCCGTGGCCTTCCATGAGCAGGGGAGGGCTGGACGCAGCCGCTGGACCGTGAGCATGTGGCTCTGGGCTGGAACGGACCATCAGTGAGCAGGCAAGGCGCTCCACTGTGTGAAGACACAGTCACCCTGGTAACAAGTGACTGCGACCAGATTGGTGTTTGCAGGTGAGCAGAGGTGAGACCGCATAGGAAGGGCGCAGAAGAGAAAGCGTCAGATGCAGTCAGCTCAGAAAAGGGGCCTTGGTCGCCATGTCAGGTTCTGTGGAGAATGTGTGGAAGGAGAGATGCCAGAAGACGAGATTTTTTTTTTTAAATTCTCCTAGATTTTCCAGAAGATTTGAAACATTATCGTCTATAAAATAGTTGTGCAATATTTTAGTGCCATCGCCACTCAAATAATACGCCTTGACCAAGATGCTGGGCTGCAGTTAATACCCACGACTAATTACTACACACAAGGGTGCCAGCTTGACAGGCGGAAAATTTTGTCTGCACATAGAATGTCACGTGGACGGAAACAGTTTGCAGCAGTTCCATGAGTTGTTTGAGTAGAACACTCTGCTGCTTCTGCTCCAGTGCAGACGTGCTTTCTCCTGGCGGCTCCAGAACACTCTGAGGGCAGGGAGCGCCCCTACTTAATGCTCGTTCCTAGCTAGATAATCATGACAAATGGGACAGGGCACAGCGTTCTTATCTGCGTTTCTAGAACCACCACAGCCATGTTCACGTAAAGCCTTCCCCCGACTGCTGGACGGGTGTCCTTCACCCGCCATTCAAGAAAGACAGAAGCAGTGTCTTGTCAATATTCAGAGCCACCGTGAGGAGCAGGTGGTCAGCATGTACTGCTTCCTGAGGAGCGAGAAGGGACCCAGCAGTCAGATGAAAGCTGACTTTATCATTGCAAACGGAGATAGAGCCCATCCGTCAACCAGCTAGAAGCCCTTCCTCAAAGTGTTTTTTTTTTTTTTTTTTTTTAAAAAAAAAAAAGCCTTAGCCGTTAAGCAAGACCTCACATTATACTGCCTTGGTTTAATCACCTCAATAGAAATTACTGTAAAAATCTGTTAGACCTCGACAATTGTATTCTGGTCCATGAGTTTGCTTATGATAGATGAGTGAAATGAGTAAACCTCTAGCAGGAAATTCCAAGAAAAAATGTCATAGAAGGGCTCACTGTTAGATCCAATATTACATTAGTACAGGTTCATTAAGAAAGCGATACGAATTCTCGTTGTAAAATGTAAGCTGTTGCTAAAATACAGAGACCACTGAAGCCAGAGGCCTTCAGCGTGAATGCCTAACAAGGGTGAGGAATGGAATTTGGCTACAATTTGAGGGAACGAAAAGCCTTCACTTTCTCACTGTGGCTTGGTTGAGAGTACTTACCCAGTTTTCCCTTAAGGTCCTGGAAATATCTGGAAAAACTGTAGTGCAGCAAAATGAAATTAATTTATCCCTCTTCTACGTTAATATGGCATTTTAACATCATCAAATTACCAATTATCCTAAAGGAGTGTCATCTCAGGCCAGTTGGGACATGTTCTGTATTTTTGCTGTGTTTTAATCTAAGCATGGTTTTGTGCCTCAGGTGAGGAGCCATTTTGTAGGTTCTGGGGACACAGGGACAGGTATGTCCTGTCGGTGCCCTCGGAGCCCACCCTCCTGCCAGCTCAGGCTGTCTGGGAAGTATTTCTAGAGGCAGAGGATGGTTTGCTGCCTCTGAGGCATGAAACGAACGCATCGCTAACCTCCATGGGGAAGCGGGGTGTTCTGATGTGGGAGCCAGGAGCGTCACATGAGGAGGAAGAGTGGAGGGTGTGAGTGCAGCAAAAAACAGATGAAAGACCAACATAAATGTGTGAAGCTCTTCCCTGTCTCTGGGGGTAGGGAGGGTTCTTGGGAAGGAGCATAGTTTGCAGAGATGTATAGGTTGGCAGTTGTGGGGGAAGTTCAAGAGAAAATAGCCTTAAAGGAGAGTAGGAAGGTGATCTGGGATCAAGAAAAAAAAAATGTGTGCTACTTTGTTTTGTTTCAAGTCAGCCAGGTTAAAAATATCAAAAAGCTGAAACTACCCCAATCGCTGGCTGCTAACCCAACAGTTTCATCTTCCCAGTTCTACTGTGAAGAAATAACAGTGATTCCACCAGAGAATAATGCATGGAGATGTTTATTCATGACCAGGGAATACTGGACACAGCCTGAGCACTCAGATACCCAAGGGCTGCAATAACTAATCAAACCAAGCTTCCAATTGGGCCCTGTGGTCTGCAGACCAACAAGCCTTGTGTGTGGGCAAAGGGAGAGAAAATTCTGTCTAAGTGAGTAATAATCACTTTTGGACTATTTGATGTAATTCTACTGAATAACGTTCTTTTACACTATTTGTCAATCAATATTGTTTTATTAGTTGTTTTTATAATAGTGGCAGAGCCAAAATGGATATGGTATGTGGGATGTAAATATTCACACTATGTAGTTGTGCAAAGGTGAAATGAGATCTAAGTGAAAGAACTGATCTTGCTGCCCTTCCTCTTCCTTGCTGCCCTTCCCCCCTTTTGTACACCCGAGAGAAAGAAGGGTTTCAAAGAAATAAACAGCAGTAAATGAAGTGAGTCAATGAAGACTGACTTCCTCAGTCCACTCTCTAGACTTTTTACATTCTTCTGCGTATTGTATTGAAGATCGCTATAATCATTGAACTCCTTTTGGTTTTAGTTCCTTCTTTATTTGAATTTGTTTCCTTTGATTATTTTCCCTCTTTTTTTTTTTTTCTTTCATTGCAAGTTTCAGAGCAATTACCC
The DNA here is from genome assembly GCF_014898055.3 of Talpa occidentalis. Taxonomy (NCBI): domain Eukaryota; kingdom Metazoa; phylum Chordata; class Mammalia; order Eulipotyphla; family Talpidae; genus Talpa; species Talpa occidentalis. Next base: position 150,090,416 of record NW_023602073.1, on the reverse strand, counting down.
AGGCCCAAGATTACAGAATATGGTTCATTCAAAGGACTTTGGAAATGACCCCTGAGGTCATTTTAGTTTCCTCGAGATGACTCGGTTCTGTTCTTCTCTACTTGATAGGCTTTACCTTGAATGTTATGAGTTTTCATCCATAAAACTTAGGATATTTCACTTGGTATTTTTCAAGTTGAAATTCAAATTAGTCTGTCTATAATCTTGGCAATCAAGAGAGAAATGAACTACACTACCAAATTCTCTGAGACTAAATTGAATTTGATACAGTAGATTTGTATAAGCACAATCTGGATTCACTTTTCCCTGACTTATTTGATCATTTAAATTAATTTTCACTTGATCAGGCATTTTATGTAATGAAAGCATTGGCATGGATAAATATCAGACATTTGATGATTAAGACCTGTGTAGATGAAGACAAAAGAATCAAAAGTATGGTAATCCAGTGCCAGACAAATGCTGCCATTTGTTCATCTCCCTGATGGAAAGTCATTTTTCTGTGAGAGAGAACAAATGTGTAAATCATTTTGTTGATGAGTTGCTAAAAAGGGCGTAAAGATTTTGAAGTTGATTGCATCATCTGAAATCCAGACTTGGATTAGTGTTCTTCCTGTTGGTACCCTACTTTGTGACACAGGTTTTTCTCATGAAAGAATACCTGTAAAGGAAGGAAAAATAGGGCCTCCCTGGTGGCGCAAGGAGTTAAGACACAGTGCTGTGAAGCTGTCTGCAGCCTCTGCAGCATGAGTTCTATCCCCAGCCAGGGAGCTACCCACATAGCGCAGCAGACCTCCTCTCAGCAGTGTATTTCAGTAGATATCCACCTGTTCTGCTCCCCATTCTGTCTCTCGTGAATCCTCTCACCCCCCGCACCTCGGCCCTGTACCCCAGTTCTTGTATGCATAAATAAATAAACCTTTTAAAAAAGGAAGGAAAAATATGACTATACATCAAGTTTCCATAAATATGGAAATTAACGCCAAAATCATAGTGCCCTCTTAAGAGCCTACGAGCTTACAAGGAAAATGAATAAACTTGATTTGATTATATTGTACTACCTCAGGAGGATCTGATATATAAGTAACCAATTACTTTCTTCTCATATTTCATATAAGAATTTTTCAGACTCATCAAAATGTAACAGTCGTGGGGAGCTAGACAAAGGCAGTTCAACAAAAACAGCAGGTGTCCAGGACCATGAGCAGGACGAGAGAAATGCTCTCCTTAAAATAGTCTTCATGTTATTTCATCCCTTTATCCCAGTTCGAGCATCACTACAGTTTAGGGCTTTCAGTATTTTTCTAGCATACTCGAAGCTTTTGTAATGTCTCCACTTAACAGATGGCCCCTTCAGAAACCTACGTTTCAAGATTTGGGGGCTGAATTGAAACGAATTTTTCATTCTTTAGAAAGAGAAAGCAAAAACCTCAAGCATTTTCAACTGTTTTTCTCCCAGAAGTTCTCAGTTTTCTTGGGTGCTCATGGAGCAAGCCGCTGTGACACACAGGGCTGTTGTGCAGGGTGGGCAGACATCAAAGGGCCCTACAGAGAGAGAGGAGAGAGGTTTGTCTGCAGAAACAATGGCTCATGGCCTGCATTTCCCCAGTAAGGTGAAAGACTAGATCCTCAGCCGCCTGTGTTCCGGTAGCATGCCTGTCCTCTTTTAGATCAGTTGCCCTTTGTGTCCATGGCTGGATCGAGCTAACGGGACTCACGCGTAGTTGACAAATGACAGGGAACAATGAGATGCTAAATCATGAGGCTGCTGACTTGAAGAGATTGTTGTAGGCGAGAGTCCTCAAGAAGTTTGTCAAGTTTATCAACTTGGCGGATCCTGAGCCTAAGAAGGATGAGGCAAAGTTGGAGTCCAATGAGGAGGATTTGGAGACTCGAGGTGCTCCCTGACTTGAGAGGTTGGGAAGTTGTGTGAGACGTCACAGCACCTTACTTGCGAATGATGTTTCGTGTTGTTGGCGTGGCTCAGTGGCGCCCGCGGAGCCAAGGGAGAGCTTCCTCTGAACCTCCCCAATTCTGCCTTCTCAGAGTCAACCTTTATGCCTTGGTCAAAAGCGACTCTGGCCATGGGCAGCTCCTGAGAAGCTTTGTTATAAACTCCCTTAAATATGGAGTTATAAAGGATCCCTAGTAGATGACCCTTATTTCTAAAGCATTACAGTTAAATGAATATTTTTGCTAAATAATGTTCTTCAGAAGAATTCCATATTTTTATTTCAGCAAAATAATCAACGTAAATTAATCACCACGTGGCTCCCTAGGCGCTGTTTATTCTGTCTCATGTGCTTTTGATTTTATAGAAATAAATTCTGCCTCCCTGGGTAAAAAATCACTTTTCAAGTCAAACAAATGATGTCATCTCAGGATCCTTCATCTCAAGCACTCCATACCCACTCTCCTTTTCATTTTTGTCAAGTGGGACTGGCGAGACCCTAGGCCAGCCGCGGTCATTGGTTTCATCCACGGTGAATTTTTCTTTAGAAGACTGTGTGTTTCCGAAAGGAAAGTCCTTTTGTTATTTTGCAAATAGTGTCAGGCATTAAAATATCACAGCACAAAATGTCATTCACTGAGTTTTCTCAGGGTCGCCCCCGTCTTCTTGTAAAGCATTTCTATGGAGCGGGTACAGGAAAGGAAAAAATCCCTATTCAGCTCAACCTCCCGCCCGCACCAGAAGCTATTTCCAGCCAGGGCCTGGGGGGTGGGACGTGGGGAAGCTGCCAATATGGAGAAGGAGACCGGCATATGTTTAAGTCGTATGTTTCTAAAGTTTGACTGAGCATGAAATTTCTTTTCATGAGAAAGTGCCCTTGGGAACAGAGGAGCGCACGCGGGCACCTGTTTGTCTGAGGCCGCCAAGGCCGAGACAGACTCCCCCAGCCCCGCTGCCCTCCGTGCGCCTGAGCGCCCCGGCCGGCTGGGTGTGCCCGCAGGCCCATCCGACATGGTCTGGGCGCAGGGCCTTGGCCTCCTCTGGAGCCTCTTCAGTGCCCGCGGCCCGGCGTTGGCAGCCTCTGCGCGCCCTTCGGGCCCTCTCTGCGAACTCTGGACCTCCCGACCTGATCCATCATGTCATGTCGATCTCCCCAGGCTGGGGGCGTCTGATATTTCTTGCAGCACCCAGCGGCCATCAGTGGAGGCACCTGCGCCATGCGATGTGGGGGAATAAACCCAACTGGATGGTTTCCTGACAGGGTCCCCATGCTCCAGTTTGCCTCCAGCTGGGCCTCGCTGCCCGCGCCCGGAGGAGAGCGGGGACCCTCTGCTGGAGTTACAGGGCAGGGAGGGGGGCAGCCCAGACCCCGCACACCTGCCTATTCTAAATGGGTTCTGCCATCCGCCGCATCAACACAAAACATAGGAGACTTTTAATGGGAAGGAACTTTCATACAATTAGGAAACAAGACAGGAAAGACAAAGAATCTAGTTTCTAAATGAAGCACCCAAAGTGACCCGTCCCCTCGTGGGTAAAACCCCATCCAAATGCGACTGGCCCAGAGCAAGGCCCCAAAGCCTGCCCCAAGTCTAAAGCATCTTCCGGTGGGGACCCACAGAAGAGGGTCAGAAACAACCAGACAAGCCTGGGAGGAAAAGAGCAAAATCAAAATCAAGATAAAAACTGCCATTGTCACCTCCCCACGGGTCTCCCCCACATCTGTGTCACCCCGTCCACGACCAAAAGACAAGCGCAGTTTCTTCACGTGTCTCTAGGCTCCATGTGCCTCCCCCAGGGCTCCTTCTGGCTCCATCCTGCTTCCTTCCTCCGTCTCCTCTGCAGCTTCTCCTCTCCCTGCTCAGCTCCACCCTCCCTTGGGTGGGGCAGGGAACCTGGAACCTCCCCCTTCCTGGGGACCCCCCTGTTACCCTGGGGCGAGGCTGAGGCGGAGCCCGCTTCTCCCGCACCCCCTGTCCTGGCGCGGGGCTCCTGTCTCCTCCCTGGAGGCCGGGTGCGCGCCCCGCGTGCCCCTTTTCTGGAGCGTGTCTTGGGGCGCGGCCGGGCTGTCTCGGCACCTGCGCACCCTCCGGGGCTCGGGGCTCCACGCGGCGGCCGCGAAGCTTCTCCGGGGTGAGGGGCGCCCTCGCGCCGCCACACGGGAGACGCCGCCGAGGCTCCGACCGCGCCGTGACAGCGCGTGTGACGGGCCCGCGGCAGGGCGGCCCGTCCGGACGCGCCGCGGCGCTGAGCTCTGACCGGCTGCTTTCTTTTTCTTCTTTCCTTTTTTCTTAAAAAAAGATTCATTTATTTATACAAGCACTGGGCACAGTCAGAAGCGCGGGAGGGTGAGAGGATTCACCAGAGCCAGAGCGGGGAGCAGAGCAGGCAGAAGGACCGAAGGACACTGCTGAGGGGAGCAGCGGGCGGCAGGAGAGGTCTGCGCGCCATGTGGGACCCTCCTCCGGTGGTCGGGGAGCAGCCGGGGATCGAACTGGCACCGCAGAGGCCAAAGGCAGCTTCGCAACCCAGCGCTCAACCGCTGCGCCACGGGGGAGGCCCCCCCAACTGTTTCCCTCTCACGGGCCTGCTTGGCCCCGGGGATGCTGCCGAAGGCGCTCGCCAAGCTCCCCGGGGAGCCCCGCGCGGGGGAACCTGCGCGTGGGGGAGGCGCGGGGGCCGCCGACCCGGGCCTGGCGGTCTCCACGGCGCAGAGGGGCCGCGCGGGTCCGTCTACCCGGAGCCCGCGCCCCCCGCTGCCCTGACAGCCCAGAGCCCCGCCCGGGTCTTGTGGGGGCCTCCCCCAGGGTCCTCCCGGCCTCCCGAGCCCCTGGCGGGCCCCCCAGCAGGCGCCTGCGGGGCGCGCCCTCCCCGAGGAGCGGCGTCTCCGCTCCCTGGCCCTGGGGTCCGGCTCTCCCCCCTGCAGATCGTGGGGTCGCGCTGGCCCCAGACTAAGCGCATCCCCAGCCTTCACCTCAGAACCCGGAGAAGGAAGACAGGGGCCATTCAGATGACGTCCGTGCTCCGTGGCCGAGAGGGGGGCCCGCTGAGCAGAGCGGGGTCCCGGGCAGGGGTTCGCCCGCGGCGCCCCGCAGGATGGAGTCCCCCCGCGTGGTCCCTGCGCAGCTTCTCGGCGCAGCCGGGCCCAGACGCCTGTCAGCACCCAGGCTCACTGTCCGGGGAGCTGACTCATAAACCCCCCACACCTTCACTTAAACAACCGGGGTACGTGTTGATTAAATTAAAAACCAGGACAACTCAGAGAGGAAACGAAGTCAGCACCCCGGCTGTTTCCTGTCACGTGTTGGCACAGCGCTGTGGGGTCCGTGGGGACTCGTGGATGCAGAGTCCAGGAGGGTCGTTGGCTGGAGAGGTCAGGGCTGGCATCGTCCCAGACCCGACCCCCCACCCCACCCCGCCTACCCCTCCCTGTGGCCAGTGCCCTGCATGGTTTCCACTTACACAGCAGCCGCTTCCCAGAGCCACCGACACACGTTCTTTAGCTCCATGCACTCTCCTTGACACTGCCCGCGACTATGAGCTCACTTCATAGTTGAAATTATTTCTTTAAAAAAAAAAGATTTATTTATTTATTCATACAAAAACCGGGGTACAGGCCAGAGCTTCAGGTGGTGAGAGGATTCACCAGAGACAGAGTGGGGAGAGGAATAGGCTGATCCACTGAAACACTGCTGGAGGGCGCAGCGGGGAGACAGGAGAGGTCTGCTGTGCCATGGGGGTAGCTCCTTGGCCGGGGATTGAACTCGTGCTGCAATGGCTGCTGATAGTGTCATAGGGCTGACACCTAACCCCTTGCGCCACCAGGGAGCCCCCTGAAATTATTTCTTCATACGTGTAGCATGCAATGATCTTGATGTCATTTCACTAAGTTATCATCTAGTAATGCCTCCTCCTGAAGAGTGAGCTCAGCATGACAGTGTATGAGATCCTCACAAATCACCTCTTTGATTTTTCCTGATATCATCAAGAATATGACTTCCAATTTGAGTTTAAAAGCGCAGTGCCCTTACAGCCACATGCTAGCTGTCCCTTAAGATGGGAAGTTGGGAAGTTGGTTCAGTCTTAAAAAGACAATTTCTGATTTTCTCAAGAAAGTCAAATAGTTATGGTCTCCTGTAAGCCTGTAGGTCATGAAAGCGTAGTTAGTTGTGTGTCTGGAAGAGCGAGGGCACTTAATCTGTTGCATGTGCTTTAAATTGGTGATCCCAGGGCACTCACGTCCCTGCCAGCCCCTTGTCTGGGCTGGATGTTGGAGCAGCCGGTGTCACTTGGTATGGGATGTGGTGTTGGGGCAACATCAATATAAATCAACTAAAGAAAGGAACTGGAAATAGCTCTTGCAAAAGTGGTTTGATCTGTCTCTTTTTAGGAAAAAAATGGAATATTGATTGAGTCAACATTTATTTTCAGTTTTGTTACATGGTCATCAAAATGATGGGGTGGGGGTTTTATGGTCTAAAACATACAACACATATTAAAAAAGTGAGGTTATGCAAAATACATACATAGGGACATAGGCAAGGACTGTCCATTTGGACATCTAAGCTTCATGTAGTGGCAGCCTGTACACGCCATACAACATGCCCTGAGAGGGCAGGACTCCTGGGCAGATGAACCGCTCCATCCTCATGGCCCAGTTTGTCTGTCTTTACAGTCTACCTCCAGCTTGTGATAGATGAGCACATGTTACATGCAAACAGAGGTGACGCGTCCTGTGAGAGAATGTTCTTCAGGACTCAGTGTTCTCCAGACAGTCTAAGGCACTGGAGACAGCACAAAATAATGAAGGGTCCCCACTCAAGAAGGCTTCCCCAGATGACTGACAGATGTTCCCACCCTGAGTGAAGAAGCGCCTTGATCTGAGCATACACAGGCGCTGCTGCCATCAGCCCATTACCGGACCACTCGGTGCTTAGATCAGCACAGTTCCAAGCCTTGTGTTTACGTGCATCAAACGCACCTTGAAGGTCACGTGAGCCCGCATCAGAATCCGGCTTCCTTGATGCATCCGTTGAAGGGAATACCTTCTCTCCAGGAAGGCAACAGGGACTCTCCCCTTGGAAATTTGCTCTGATCGCTCTTCTGATTAGTGATGAAAAGCAATGAGCAAGGGAGTTCTCTGAGAAGCCTGCGTTCCTGATTAACCTCTGAGAGCTACCAGTGACGAGCTGGCACTGTGCTATCCGTGCCTCGCTGTGCCGGCCCTTCCGTGCTTGTTCTCACAGACCTTCAGGTGCCGCCTGAAGTCTTATTGAAAAGAGGCACAAATAGGTTCCCTCACCCGTCAGCGTTTATTACCCATCAGGTGCATTTATCAAACTCTGGAGGCCACGTAGAATAGAAATATGGCCATGTCAGAGCTACAAACCAAGCTCACAAGATAACACGGTCACCTTAGCCCTTTGGAGTCTGGGCTAATTTGACTTTATGGAAGCCAGAAAGCACTTTCTGCTGACCTAGGTGCTACTGCTGAGAGGCCAGGAGGATGAACATATTTAGATGGCCTGGCTGCGATTTACTTGGTAAAAAAAGATTTGAATCCAGTAATATGAAGGCCTAGGAAAAGACATTATTCCAGCAGCAAACTTGCAAAAAGTGAAATATATCAAAAATATTATTCTGACCATTATTTAGCAATAAACCAAAACTTCACACAGATTTAACTTGGTTGGGGGCGGGGGGGTATTTTGGTTTCACCTTTGGTATTTCTTCCTTCATCAAATTACATTCTATTTCACCTCTAAGATCTTACCCAAATGCTTATTTTCTATGACTCTTCCCATGATGCCATTTGCCCAAAATCCAGGTGTAGTCATCTGTCTGTTTTCTCATCACTTACTCATTTGTTGCCATTCTGGCTTCCCTAGAGGTAGAGTTTGGCACAAGGTTGCCAGATTTAACAATAATGCAGGGTAACCTGTAAAATTGGCATTTCAGCTCAAAAGCAAACACTGTATTTAGTGTAAGTAGATCCCATGCAATGTATAGTAAAATAGTGCTTATGGCTGATCTGAAATTCATACTTAACTGAGCTACAGTCATTTTATCTGGCAACTCTTCATGGGGGTAGGAGGGGTCAGACTGAAGGACCTTTAAGATATTCTTGGGATCTAAGTGATGAAAATCTCAAACACAACAATGGTTGGTTAAGAGAAAGGAGGGAGTAAAAACATTGGGGATGTGTCGTTAGCAGAACTTCATCATTGAGAAGTTCTCATGATGATGATGATGATGAAGGCCCTAAGTCAGGTGACCAGCTGGATGGGGCTTGTCCTTTTTATCCCTTCACCTGTACAATCTGAATGAGCTCACCCACTTACAGTTGTTCGTTCACACTTCCAGCTAGCAATATGGTGCGATCAAGTGTGTGTCTCTAAGTCAGACGGCCTGGAGCCCTTCCCAGCTGGTGTTTGATCCAGGCTGAGCTGTTCATTCTCTCTGGATCTCTGATTGCTTATGTGCCATGTCAAGAAAAATACTAGAAATAGGAATCATAAAATGGGTTACCACTGTCTGTTAAAACTTCCCTTTCCTATTTTTTGTTTATCTGTGGTTTCTATTTTATAATCTGTATGTGTGTATAACCTTTTAATGCAAAAGTTTAAGAGACTATTCTTTGCTTTAATTGGGAGCAATTATTTTAGATAGGATATTTCACATCAGGTGCTGGAACAATCGGACATCATTATGCAAAAATATAGAACTTTGAATCCTATCTTGGACTCTGTGCAAATGGACACAACACAAATGAATGATAGGCTTAAATGTAAAACCTGCAACTGTAAAACTTTAAAGAGAAAACATAAGAGAGTATGTTGTGACCTGAGGTCAGGTGAAGTGGGCACCAAAAGTACCATCCACCGAAGAGAAAAAACGATAACTTAGACGCCATCAAAATTGATAAATTCTCTGCAAGAGACACTAAAAGTATGACAAGATGCGTTTTAAACTGAGAGAAAATATTCACAAATCACAACTGATAAAGCATTTTACCACAATATACAAATAACACTCCAGAAGAAATAAGAGGAAGGATGAACCATTTAAAAATGGTTTTAAAAACTTAGCAGACACTCCCCCCAAATACAAGTAGGCCACGGGGTGCAGAAAGTCCCCGAAGACCCGGCACCAGAGCAGCACACGGCAGTCATAGGCAGGAGTTCTCAGAAGGACCCTGCTGTGGTCTCAGGGGTGCGTCAGGGAGCAGTCCTGAGAGGGCGAGTGTGGCCAGCTGTCCGGGTTTGCATCTGGATTCCACCCTTTGAAGAATGACTCTTAGGCAAGAAGTGTTACTTAAGGGTGCCTCAGTTTCCTCAGCTGGAAAGGCGGGCTCGTGAGTTTCTCTGAGGGGTGAATGAGTTTAAAAAATCGTTGTGTTTAGCGCACACCTGGTGCGGGCTCCGTGCCCGCGCGCCCTCTCCGCGTGACCGTGGTCAGGGACAGGCCAGCAGGGTGGGGGCTGCGCAAGGGCCGTGTGCGCCCCGGGGATGCTGCAGCTGTGTCTGGCGGCCACCGAGATGGGGAGCTGCTCCTGCGCAGATGCTCCGGTGGGGGGAATGTGGGGAGTACACGGGCATCAGCTTTCAACTTATGCTGAGGTTAGAATGTTAACAATTTTGGTAAGCAGGTGGAGCCGCCATGCAGGCATGAATCCAGCTGCATCAACTGGGGCGCAGGCTCTCCCGGGGCACGGTCTCTGCACGAGGAGGCCCTGCACGCGGCCAGTGGAGGAGCCTGCGAGGCCGAGGGGGTGCCCAGGAGGCGCCGTGAAGCTGGACCAGGTGCCCGCCACGAGCACCTTCCACCAGGTGTGCGTGTGGCTTCTGGTGACTAATCCCCAACTCCATTCTTTCTCACGAGGATGTTACAGAAATTCATGAAAGCCTCAAAACACTTCGAACACCTCTCCGAAGGGTTCACCTCTCTGGGGATCATACACATTGGCGACCCCCACCAGTCTTTTGAAGATGTAAGTCATGAATATTAAAATCCATCTTGCATATTTTATGTTGTTTTCATCGTGGCGAGAGAATGTTAGTTTACGGGAGGTTTGTACTTTCTGCCTTTGGGGTCCTCTCCCAGCGTGCCCAAGTGTGGCTGGCACAGGCTCAGAGGAGGACTCGCCACCTGCAGGTGAGAACAGGCGGTGTTGGCAACGCCATAGCCAACTCCTAAGCTGCCTCTCTCAGGAAAATAAATGGAAAAGAATATGTAGATCTTAGGTGAGCCGGATCATTTCTGCAATGCCTTAGTCAATCAAACACGCTACCCGTTTTGTACCAAATTATCTATTCTTGGACCTGGTGACTAACACCAGCTAGATTCAGAAGCCTCAGAAGTCGATGGTGCCTCTGTGTGCCTTTTTTCCACGAGCTCCCTTTGCCTGGAATGAGGACAGCCTGCCCTTCACACCAGCCTTGCTGGAGTGAATGCCTTCCCATGCTTCAAGACTCTGTCCAAGCTTCACCCCCTGTGAGAAGCCGATGCACAGAGAATGAACAATGTTCTCCTGGGCACCCTCATTACATCCTGAGCTACTTCTTGCATAACACTCCTGCACAATGCTTTACTGCATGTAATTATTAGCATCTTATTTTCTTCAAATACAACCTGTCTGCCCTTGATGTCTGGCTCACATGCCTGCTTTTATCAAGAATTGCCTTCAGCTACTGGGAACATAAGCCAAAAATGACAATGGCTTAAACACAATAAGTGTAATTTCTTCTCTAGTAGAAGTTTGGTTTCCGGTGCTGAAAGCTGGGAAGCACCTCGGCTAACAGCAAGGTCCCAGGTCCCCTCCCTCTTCCTGCCTCATCCGCCTTAATGCATGCTTATTTTCTCAAGGTCACCTCTTGGTCCAAAATGTTCTCTGGAGCACCATCCACCAAGCCCATGTTGTAAGCAAGGAGAGGAAAAGGAATCGGCAAATGAAGAGTTGGCATTAGCTGTGTTTCTCCTTTATAATTAACAAGTTCATAGACATGGCATAGCCTTGGCTTGCATTTCACTGGTCAGAAATTAGTCTTTGATTCCTCCTAGCTATAAGGGAGGCTGGGAAAAGAGTGCTGTAAGTGGGTGTTTTCCTACCTCAAATATATGATTACCCACCCAAAAAGAAAGGAAATGTATGTTGGTGAGAACAAGTCGGAGCCTCTGGCTGGTGTTCGGTGACTGTTGCCTGTGTAAATGAAGGCCGTCTCCTACCCCACTGGCTGCATGCAGGTGCCACACCGCAGCTCACCTTGACCAACTCATTCACACGATGGTGAACTCATTGAGAAAAAATTCCCAAAGTGTGGCTTGGCTGAGCTCATGATGCCTGTTGCCTTGATCCCTATTGGAATTTTATATTCAATTCCAGGAACTTTTCTCAGATGAGGACTATTATGATTAACTGTCCTCAGCTTCCTGTCATGCAGTGGGGATGATGATGGCATCTTCCTTCACTCTGCTGTTGATGATCAAAGGAAAACATGATCTAAAATGTTGAGGACAATTTCAGACACATAGTAGGTGCTTATTAAATGTTACTCTTCCCTAGAATAACAGCATTTATAACTGTGAATGCTTACTGGGAGCTTACCCTGCTTCAGTACTACGGACAATGCAAAATTTACACTTATTTATAGTCCTCGTAACTGCCTGTTGGGGCCAGTCGTAGCATCTTCCTTCACTCTGCTGTTGATGATCAAAGGAAAACATGATCTAAAATGTTGAGGACAATTTCAGACACATAGTAGGTGCTTATTAAATGTTACTCTTCCCTAGAATAACAGCATTTATAACTGTGAATGCTTACTGGGAGCTTACCCTGCTTCAGTACTACGGACAATGCAAAATTTACACTTATTTATAGTCCTCGTAACTGCCTGTTGGGGCCAGTCGTAGCACCTGTTGCATAGATGAAAAAAACAAGGGTGCAGAGTTTTCTTGACATGAACAGGTCCATGGTGGGTCCAATGATCTTCTCCTACTTCTGAGCCCTTAAGGAACATTTACTGGTTTAAGGCTAGGATGAAGAACTAGTCTAACTTACATTTTCAGGGGAGAGAACTGAGCAAAGAGGGTTTTGCTTCCTGGACTAAGGCCACGCTTCCAGTGCCTGGTGAGACAGAATGGCATTCAAGAGGCCTGACCCAGATGGTGCTTTTCTCCTGTGCTGCCCAGGCCAGGATTGACACCTGGGGTTCTCCAAGGCCATTGTCTGGGCTGCCTGCTTCCTGTGTACCTCCAACTTTCTCTGTTTCCCAGTTGGCTGCTCTCCTTTTTCCTTGCTTTGGTGCTTTCCAAATTTATTGCGACTTTATATCTGAACCTTTTGAATTAGAATTGTTGGGGTAGTGATGTGTGTGTACTGATATATGTCATCATGCAGCGGGTGTACTCGTGGTTAAACACAGAGTTTAAATCAGTCAGAATAGTCAAAGCTCTGCTGGGGTGAATTATGGGGTGTATTTATGGAAAGGTCTGGTAATCATCGCGTCCAGGTATTCTGTTTTCAGACTAGATAACACAAAAATAAACCTAGTTTGATTTGTTATACTTTAAGACTCTCTAGAGAAAGACTATTTCTATCTCATGGTGGCAGGGGGAGGGTGGCTTGCCAGTACGTCTTTGTGCCTGTCCTTCATGCAGACCGGCCGCTTGGGTGATCTGCTTTGTGCCCAATATAACTACACTGTTCATCCTTGATACAAAAACATCCCACCGCCATACATATTTATTTTTAAATATAATTGCTTTACTAATTTTTCTGTTACTGATACTGATTTATCACAGGCAATTTACACATATTGCCTCCGAATCAAACATGTTTTTTTTTTTAATTTTGTTTTACAGCATTTTAAAATAAATAATAAAACATGTTGAAATAAAAATGATTCTTTTAAATGTTCATTGAACAGTAAGGCAAGTGAATCTACTAGGTTGAATCGGTGGTTTCTTTGACGAGACTTGAGTGCAGGTGGCCCACTGGATGTATTTGAAATGCATTTACTGATTTACCAAAACCCATGGAAAAATGAACCAGTAAGTAAGTTTGATTTGATTCTGAAGGTTCACCTATACTTTCAAGGTTTTGGATTTCAAACATGCTCCAGTTTTTTTAAAGAAAAATACAAAACTTTTAACACATTTTGATATATATATTTGGCAAAGTTGCATGAGAACCAAAGTATGAGTAGAGTAGTTTGATTCTGAACAGTCATGGTATCCCGTGTAACCCTACAATATGCCATTGCTGCAGCTTTAAAATTTAATGTAATATGGGCTTTTGTTTAGAAAAACACAACTTGCATCATAGTAAATATTTCTGACACAGTCCATCTGTGTGTGCTGGACTCAGTGGCTTTCTTTTGTGCCACTGATGAGGGAGATCCTGTCGCCCTGGCTTGAGGTTGTTGGCAGACAGTTGACAGTTGTTTCTTTCCTCCGGTGGCTTAGCTTTGCTGTGAAAGAAGACAAGAAGCCAACCAAAATAACACCATTCCCCTTTGAAAGAAAGCTGTAAAGCAGAGCTTCCTATTCTGAACCAGAAACACAGACACACACATATATACACACACACATACACACAGAGCTTTATTTTTCAGTTGTCATGATTGTTTTTTCTCCACTGTGCTGCAGCGCACATCTCTGCAGCCAAGCACAATTTATATTGCCAAGACAGATGCTATAAAATGAAGCCGAACATGGCAGGCGTTGAAAGAGTTGTGCGTTTGCAAATGATTACCTGTCATAATATGTTTCCCGATTCTTTTTTTCCTAAATTATCATGAAAAACACCAGGTTAGAAGGGAAATTCTGGTTCTTAGTCATAGAAATTATAATTTTAACCAGAAAACTAGAAGGAAGGTGATGAATTCTGCAGTGTAAGAACTGAATCATCATGAAATCCCAAATTGAATGTTCAAATTCCTGTTATCAAGGACGAGACTTATACTCTAATATCTCATCCTGTTGAACGCTGTTTTGCAAAATTACTTAGTGACTTAAATCATTCAAATACCCTGTCCTTCCCAAAATAGTTACTGGCAAAGGCACTTTCAGTAAATTTTAATGGCTGACGTTAACTTACCGTAACTAGTTAATGGCCTTGCCCGTATTTGGCTACTCTCCGAATCCTGGCAGCTCCATGGTGCTTAATAAAAATGTCACAGTAGGGATGTAGTTCCTTCTCCTTGTTTGGAACAGGCTGCTTAGTGAGCTTGGTGGGAATGCTTCATAGCATCCCTGTGTATGGATCTGGGAATGGCTTGACACATCAGTGTTCTGTGAGGCATTTCCACTCTATGGTACATGCTCTTTTTTTTTTTAAAGATTTATTTATTTATGCATACCAGAACTGGGGTACAGGCCAGAGGTGCAGGGCGTGAGAGGATTCACCAGAGACAGAGCGGGGAACAGAACAGGCAGACTGACTGAAATACACTGCTGAGGGGAGCAGCGGGCGAGGCAGGAGAGCCATATGGGTAGCTCTCTAGCCAGCCGGGGATCGAACTCGTGCTGGAGAGGCTGCGGATAGCTTTGTAGTGCTGTGCTTAACCCCTTGCGCCACCAGGGAAGCTGTGGTACATACTCTTTTCTAAACATAAACCCACAGCTAAAATGGGAGGCCAACCCCACATTGTCAAAGCTGGTTTTAGACAAAGGAATGGTCGAGGGTCACAAACAGAGAGCCCTGTGTGCTCAGACATGCACCTGGGTGGCTCCATGTGCTGAATTGCTGATTATCTTACCCAACAATAGGTGTTTCTCCCTCCTGCTTCATCCTAGAGCTCTGCTCACGCTTGTTTGTGACTGTGTCCACATATACCCCTTGGTGCCCCTTCATCTAGTGCCAGACAAAGGAATGCTTTCTGTTTTTGCAGATGCTGTACATTTAAGAAGTATGTAAGTCCATCCCACAACGGACTTACAGCAGGAAGGAGGGTTTACTACAAGAACGCTAGGAAAAGACCACGAGGCTGCCAGAGAGGCTGTGGCCCTCCCCCAGAAAGGTGGTGGCTGTCCCCCAGAAAAACAATAGGTGGTGGTCCTCCCCCAGAAAAACAAGTGACTTTTAAAGGGACAATATACAGCTGAGTATGAGTACATTTTTAGTATTGTTATCAAGTCGACTGTAAATAGTTCAAACATATTTTTAGCAGGGTAGAGCCCATCTCTGCATGCCAGGAAGGACCGAAGGCATTGAGCACCTCTTCTCCCCAGCTCAGCCCTCACGGGCCCCTTTCTCTGTTACCCTTCAGTCACCTCCAGACAGCTAAGGATTCTCAGTCTACATTAACCTGCTCTTAACTTCTTACCTGAACATGCCACTCCAATTTCTCCTGTGTTGGACCACAGATCACTGATTTCTTAACAAGGTCTGACAAGTTTTATTTAAAAATTTTTACAGGCTTTAATTTATCTGATCTGTTCTGGCATGCCTGTAATGCTATCAGAGTCCCCTCCATAAAAAATAGTCAGTGTGCACACCCTTGTTTTTTTCTCACCTCGCCCAATTCAGTATTGTTGCCTCTGCAGTGGTGGGCATGTTTGGTCCACAATGGCAGAGTACTTGATTTTAGACTTCCTCGAGGCTGGACATTGGCATGGATGCCCAGTTCTGCTTGGCCTTGTCTGTTAATTGTAAGTGTCATAACTGCTCATAACCTGTGTGCACTTTCCACTGTTCATAATGAATCAGAGCCTAAGTGGACAAACTCCAGTGACTTTCCACTACTCAATGACTCAGCAAATATTGAAAACCTTGTTTATAATCACCTCAAAAATCAGATCCAGCTTTCTAGAACCCAAGCACCTTCACAAAACCCCCAAAGTCAAGTGTCCTAGGTCATAGAGAAGGTCTTTGGGGGTCCTTCTGAGACTCTCCAAATGCCACTGGCTGTGCTGTCTCCCCTGTGGACTCATGTCTGCATCACTAATTTCCTGTTCATTTTTTCTCTATAAGCTCAATCATGGATAGTTTGATGACTGTCTTCAAGTTCACTGCTTTTTTTTTTTCCTGCATTGTGTAATCGGTTGTTAATCCCCGCGTGTATACTTATTTAAGATAATATATTTTTCTTCTCCATATAATTCACTGGAGACTTTATCAACATTCAGTTCTCTCAACTTTCTTATCTGCTCATTTCATGTCTGTCACTCCTGATTCCTCTACAACTGATTGATTCCTCCTCTGGTTTTGGTTCATATTCTCCAGTTTCTTTGCACTTCTGGCAGTTTTACTGAATTCCAGATATTGTAAATTTTATGTTTGCTAGATTTTGTCAAATTCCCTTAAAGAATGTTGGCCTTTTTTCCAGAAAGCGCTTACTTGTGATCAACCTGTTCCTTTGAGGCTTCCTTTTTAAACTTTGCTGGTGGACATCAGAGAGCTCTAACTCTAGGATAATTTAGCCCCGCTGTGAGGGCTGTGTTCTACTAATCATGCTGCCAGATGCCCTTGGTGTTATGAAACCTCTCTACTCTGTTTGGTGGGAATCAAAGCTGCCTCAACTATTCAAGCTTGGGGAATTGTGCACCCCTTACGTGTTCATAGAAATGTTCAACCATAAATCCAAGGTAACCTCTCTGCAAGTCTTCAGCGTTCTCTCTGTGCTGCTCATGTTTCTCTGGCATACTTTTCTAAAAATGCTTAGCCTCCCTGAACTCTAATTTAAGTTTCTCCAATTCATTGAAACTTACAGGTTTTATTTAGTTTCCCCCTCCCGGTGCTATTGTCTCAAATCTCACAGGTAGTGAGTTAGATCAGATCTTTGTGTTCCTTCTCACCGGGCTCGTAGTCCTGGACCTTTGATCCACTGTCAGACAACAGTTCTTTTCTAGTTGTCTACCGTGGGAGGGCAGTATACCTGACATTAATCCTTCAAGTGGGAATTGAAATTGTTCAGGTATAGTTTTAGGCACCTTACCTGCTTGTGTAATCTCCGCAATGGTTCTTTGAGGGAGATACTAATATTATTTAAGGACACTGACCCTGTAAATGCTGGAGTCAGTTTCCCGCCATCATTGATCTGGTAAACAATAAGTCAAGATTCCAACCCAGATTTCTTTGATTTTGAATCCCATGCAGCACAATCTTCTTATGATTTATCATTCAGATTTCTAAATTAATTGGGAAATAAAATTGTTCACTAAAATAACTCACTTGAAACTGAAGACTTTTAAGAAAAGGATTGTGTTTTGATAGCCATGTTACTGTATTCCTCTTGAAATTGCTTAAACATTCCTTTTAAATCTCATTAAAAATGAAGCAGAGCCTCCCTGGTGCCTTAGGGGTTAAGTCTTAGTACTGTCACCTCTGTGGCCTGAGTTCGACCCCTGGCCAGGGAGCTGACCCACATGGCGCAGCAGACCTCTCCTGTCTCTCCTGCTGTTCCCCTAAATAGGGTATTTCAGTAAATCCACCTGTTCTGCTCCCCACTCTGTCTCTGGTGAATCTTCTCACTGCCTGCACCTCTGGCCTACACCCCAGTCCTTTTATGCAAAAATAAATAAATAAAATTTATAAAAATAAGTAAAAATGAAGCACTTGGTAGAGAATTCCTTTTCTATCTTCTTTTCTGTCCCATCCCTCCACCCACTCGGTTAATAAATCTATATATTTTTTCAATTTAATATGTTTATACACACAGGGGATATTTTAGTAACTGTGGGTTTAATTCCTTCCATTTGACATTACCTGTGTTGTTACGTGACATGATCTCTACCGCATTTCACATCCAAGCAAGGAACTATAAACAATCTGTTCAAGCCTTGCTCTGTAACTTGGTAGTAACTCCCTAAGCTGATGAATATATAGATGACTTGGGATTTTTCCCATGGGGTTAAAGCCGAAACCAGCAACTCAGCTGATCATAATGAAGAGCTACCAATGTCCTCCCATGTCACCTTCACAAGGGCTCTCTGACGTCTAGTCCTCCTTTTGCATATGAGAAAACTTATGCTAAGGAAGGTTAATGAATTATCCCAACTAGTTAATATACCCTAAATTACATAGCTGATACATTCCGGAGTCCAAGTTTAAACTCATAACTGAGACTCAGAAACCAGAACACACTGCTTTGTGGTGTCATATTTGCATCTCGTAATTAAATAAGGTGATGTTTATACAAGGCAGAATTCAGCAGCCCAGGTCTTACACAGGTTGATTCAAAAAGTATTGAATATTTGCAAAATGTTTGACCAAGTGACTAAATTGTGTGTGATTGGCTATTGTGAACTAAATGGTGGAGTTATCCTTACAGAAGAATCCTACCAAAGGGAAAGTGGAGGTTTTGACTGCGCTTTCCTGTTCCGTGTGTAATAGTAGATGTTCTATCATCACGTGGCTTCTATGCACTACCCAGTGAGGGCGTTCCATGTTTCCATCCCCCAGAAGAGGGCAACCTCTCTTAGTGACAGTCACTAAGGACTGTGCCTCTATTTGCTCAGCAAATTTTCTTTCCCTTACTTGAGATGAGGCAAGTCCACGTCAAATTATAGCAGAAGGTAGAATATGGCTCTTTCCTAAAACACAGACATGCGTGTCCCAGGGACCTGGGACTGAGGGTGAATAGCTACTTGGGGGGTTGGGCCCCGCCTCAGGGAGGACCCTTCTGATGCAGGCGTGGACATGGTGGGGCCTCTGAACAGTCTTGCGGGAGGGGTGCTGTTTCCCTCCTGAGCTCAGGCTCAGGACCCGAGTTTTACTTTGATTTTCAAACACGTTGCTTTGGTTCCCAGGAGTCCCTTCCTTTGTGACCAGAAATGCTTGGCGCTGTCAGGAAGGGGGTCTGATCACCCCCTTTTTGTGCCACCTTGTTTCAGTCTCTCCCTCCCCGGCCAGCTGGTGATGATGTCTGCCCGCCCGCAGGTACTGGGTTGCTTGTGTTCTGGCCGCTGGCCCCCGGCCGGGAGTCCAGGAGAGAGAGACATTCCCAGGTCCCCAGCAGACGTGGTTACAGAGTTTCCAAGTGTTTTTTTTTGTTTGTTTGTTTGTTTGTTTGTTTGTTTGTTTGTTTTAACATTTTGAGTCTCAATGAATTACTGAAAAGTTGGGATTTTTTGTTCTTGTTTCTGTTGTGAATGTCAGACTGTGGGCATCAATAAATTTCATTTTAATAGATGAAGAAGTGTGTCTTTTCCAATCCCTTAATAGTTAAGACCTAATTCACTGCTGTTTGATTTCTCAGATCCTAGATTGAGTTTCTTTATATTTTAATTAAGGCAACTGCTTTGGAATAAAAGTAAAATTATTTTGGTGCATTTCATCAACCAGTGTTTGTATTCCTAAAGCCAAAGTTAACTTTATGAAGTTAATGGGATTTTCTTTTGCAAAATATGGTGTTACTGACCTGCTGGGAGCAAGGTAGGGTGCTATGACTTAGGTTACTGCAATAGATTTTCATCTTAATCATATCTGCATAGTTTATGATAAGGAGGAGCAATAATTGAATTGTCATAGTTTCAGTGTGAACATTTTTTACCAAAACTTAGAAACTTTCTGTGTAAGAATAGCTGTGTTGTACTGATGGGCTCTAACCTGTACTGTTAGCGGGACTAGCGCAGGGTCATTATTGTAATTACTTTCCAGGAGAAGAGCTGACATCTCCTCTTTCTTTTTGGCACTCCCTGCCTCCATCAAAAACCTCTTCCAATCAATCCTCAATGCTGCTGTCGACGTTTCTTTTCACCTACGGCTTTGATCTCAGAGTAGCTTTCGCTCTCTGAAGAAGCAAGCCCAAATCCTCACTCTTTGCTTCAAAGCTTTAACTAGATCATCCCAGATTTTTCATCTTTCCTCTGCCTTCATTTATTCCTACTCAGACATCCTAGTCAAATAAATTCCATGTCCTTGATATGTCTGGGCCCAGTCCTTCCTTCTCTTCCTTCTGAAAAGTCTCCTGACCCCTCCCCTGCTCTGCGCCGTCCAGCCATAGATCTGGCCAGCACCGGACACTCCCTCCCACCTGGACACTCCCTCCCACCTGGACACTCCCTCCCACCTGGACACTCCCTCCCACCTGCAAATGACACAACAAACAAATGAAAAGATGGGGCCTTTGAACGAGTAAGGGATTTGGAAGACTTTGCCCTTCCTCTGGGTTCTGGCACTCTCTATGCTGCTTTGAATCTACTGTTGCCTTATTTAGACATGAGATAAAAGTGACCTCGTGGACAGGGTGCACACGCATGTCAAGGGCTGGGCTGAATTCCCCCTGGAGCCCAGGGGAGCTGTGATTCCTCCCCCACGCGCCGGTTCACATGCTGGTGGGGGCAGGCCGGCCTCCCGTACAGATCAGTGTGTCCACACGTGAAATGCAGAGAGCAGCTACCATGCAGGCTCTGGTAAATGTTCAATAGGATAACGTGTTCTGGGTTGTTCCCGTCCGCTCACAAGCTTGTGGTGATGGCTCTTAGTAAGTGCTATTTTTTAGGTGCCCGGTGATGAATCTTCACACTGACCATCATCACCCAAGGTCGCGCCTCCCTAGAACACTAAAGCGCCTCAGGAAGTATCTACAGGCACCATCTTCCTCCTCACCTGCTGCCCCCTCACTCCTGCTGCTCCCCACAGGGCCTTCAAAGGTCCTCGTGTCCCCAAACACCATGGCCATTTTCTTCAGTGACGTGTGTCCTGTCTCCTCACTGTCCCCCTTCTTCATGGCCGCTGCTCCTCGGTGGCCCCTGCCTGCCGACCCTTCTCAGAACTGAGCTTCGAGATCCATCTCAGAGCTTTTCTCGGCCACCCTCCACGTTTCAGTCACGTCGTCCAGCCTGCGGCTTTGTCACTGTGTGGGTGACTTAGGTTGGCTCTCCCCAGCCCTGTCTCCCCTTTACTCTGACCTCGTGTCTGCATCTGCTGCCGTGTGGAGAGCAGGACAGAGGCATAGACGGTGCAGCCATCACGTGCTCAAACCAGAGCTCCAAGGAGCCCTGGCCCAAGCTGCCCTTCCCCTCCGAGGCCGAGAGCAGGTGCACTGGAGAGCTGAGGACACACACCTGGCGTCGGCTACTCCTGTCCTCATCACCCAGCCCCCACCAGCCCCTCGGTGTCCTCCTCACTGTCCCTCCAGCTGCATCTTTATCCTGATAACTCCACACACTTCACGTCAGCCCCTAGGCCAAGCAACATCTCCCCTCACCGTCCAGGGGCAGAAGCCTCCTCAGTGGCTTTGTCCTTCTGCTCGTCAACCTATGAATTTCTTCAGGTTGTTCTTCCCACGAGCAGCCAGAGTGAGCCTTCTGGAACTTACATCAGCGTGTCTACACTGCCTGAGCTGCCCATCACAGCCAGAATGTGTCCAGCGTCCTGCTGCTGCCCGAGCCCTCTCCCGATGGGTACAGCCCCCTCGCTGAGCCCATGTTCCGCTGCCAGCTTGCCCACCGGGCCCTCGGAGATGGCTCCTGGGACGGCCCTCAGGCACATGTTCAGGGTCTATGCGCTTTGTCTCTGTCCCTCTGGAGGGCTTGTGCTCAACGGTCTCGGCTCAAATGTCGTCTCCTCTGAAGTGATTTTCCTGACCGCCCTCCCGCGATGTGCCGCCCGCGTGCCTGCTTCTTGCTGTCGGGGACGCCGGGCGGAGATTCCCCGCCAGAGGTGTAGACGCCTCCACTCGCCCGTCACCTTTACCTAGAGCCTCCTCCCAAAGCCCCCGCCTCCCCATCTCCACGTCAGGCAGCCACCACCTCCCGTTCGGCGTTCTCCAGAGAGGCGAGCTGACAGAACGGACAGGGAGAGCTTCGCCGTTGGAGGAGATGCCCGGTGAGCAGGGCCGAGGAGCCGCAGGTCCTGACCTGCCAGCTGGAGACCCAGGGAGTCCGGGTGTGGTTCTGATGCGAGGCCAAAAGCCTGAGGACCAGAAAGTCAAGCGTAGACCCCAGTCCAGGCCAGGAGGCCGGCGTCCCGCCCACGGCAGGCAGAAGCGAAACACGCGGTTCCTCTTTCTCCATCGTTTTCTTCTGCTCAGTCCCTCCAGGGGTCAGAGGTGCGTCCTCACGTGGGGGACGGCCACCTACGGAGACACCCTCCCACACACCCAGAGCAGTGGGCAGCCTGGCCCCCCGGTCCTGTCAAGTTAATGCATAAAGTTAACCAGGTCTGAGTAACTCTTAGTAGCTGTCGTGCGGGCCTCTTAGAGCTGCCGACAGTCTTGTCGTTACCACGTTTCCTCGGTGGCCACGACACTGACCGCACACATGCCCTGTGTCCAATATGATGCTGCGAACGCCCGTCTTCCCGACCAGCTGCTGCGTCTCAAGCAATTGTATTTACATATAAATAAATTATCATGTGTGTTGTGGGCGGTGTGTATGTGTGGTGTGTGTGTATGTGTGCAAGGACCTTGTAGATCATCGGGGGAAAAACTAGACCTGCCGTGGTGGCCTGTTATCTCCACCTTCTCTAAGCTTCGGGTGATTCATCAGATTCTCATTCCAGCCACCACAGATCAGGCTGCGCAGACCCCGGTGCAGGAACCGAGGCGGCTGCCCTGCGGGCGGGTGCTGGTGCTCTCTCTGTCTCCGGCCTTGCCTACGTCCCCCACCAAGTCCAGTCTTCGTGACCCCACACATGAGCCCGGCCACCGACACCTGCTTCTCCAGTTGTGCTTCTCACTGTTTGCCTCCAGTCACCTCAGCAAAATCGAGCAATTTCACAACCGTTTGATGCCTACTAAGGAATGCAAAGTGCTCTCCTCTCTGCTCTGTGTCCACCCCCTGAGCTCTGAGGCTCAGTTCAGATCCCGCTTCCCCATAAACGTGCAGTGTCTTCACTCCACAAGCTGTGGAGCATGTTATCTGCAGGCCTTTTGTTAACCTGTTACCAGGGCAGGGATGTTGGTGTGTGTCCCCCCCCCCCCACCAGCTGCTCCCCAAGTGGCCAGACCATGGCCCCAGCATCCCTGCCAACCTCTCTACAGGCATCTGCAGAGAATAGGTTCTTCCCAAAGATTGGTTGAACGAAAGGATAAATGAGTAGATCTCTTCAATCACCCTCCTTCCTTAGGTCTTCGTTAGCAGATTAGTGCCAAAAATACCTCTCCTGATATTTTCGTATTTAAAATATTCTAAATAACTTGCGAAAAATTTAAATCTTATGTCAATGCCACAGCATACATTTGTACCTACTGGCTTTTTAAAATTAAACTAATCATTTTTTTTCCCTCCAGGTACCAAGAAAGTAGCTCAAGGGATTGCAACATTCCCAGACACAGAGAAAGATTTATCGACACATTATTTCATTCTTGGATCTTATTTCAGCTGTTGCCCAAAAAGCTTTGTTAATTCAGTCCCAAAGCCTTGCACAGCCACAGCAGTCCTCTG
This sequence comes from Talpa occidentalis, assembly GCF_014898055.3. Lineage (NCBI taxonomy): Eukaryota > Metazoa > Chordata > Mammalia > Eulipotyphla > Talpidae > Talpa > Talpa occidentalis. The sequence goes on along the minus strand of NW_023602073.1, from coordinate 150,067,135 downwards.
GGAAATTGAGTTCCTAATATAAACTGAGATAATAAATGTTGCTTTTTATCATTTGCCACATTTTTAGAGGAACCTGGAAATGTTTGCCTATGAAACAGTGTGCAAGAGAGCACATTTATACAGCCCGAATTCATGCGGCCGTATTGCATTCCTGGAGGTGCTGGCTGGTCTTTGGGGTGTTCCGTGCTGTGAAACCACCATCCCCCTTCTCGTCTGAGACCCCTGCCCCTCTGACTCCAGTTTACAGTGAGTGATGCTGTGCTGTCCCTTACGCGCCCCTGGATGCGGTACCCAGCACCTGCTGTGTTCCCCACAAAGGGTGATGGAGCTGATCCTGGGAAGTTTATCCGCAGGTCCCCTGTGTTTCGAGACAAGATGTGCAGGCCACGGGGCCGCCCTGCCTCGCAAATGAGTGAGCGCCCCAAATCTGCTCTTAAGGGAGGGGTGGATTTTGAGATAGAAATTATTGTGGATAAAATGTAATTTTCAGGAAGGATATTTTAATGGATTCCCCCAAGATGAAGGTGCGTTCAGGGCTGTGATGAAAGTTACGTAAAAATATCAGGAGCGTTCTAGCACCACTGCCCTCATCCTCCTGTGGTCTGCGGGATGACAGGCGTGGGTGAGCGACATCAGAAAGTGGCCCACTGCCTCACGGTGAGTCCTGAGGCCAGGGTTCCCACTAACTCGGCTCTTGCTGGTCAAATTCCTGAGTCTGTAGCCTCTTCGGTGCATCTTGTGTCTTCCTGGCTGCTCTGGGGTCACCGCAGCCGAGCTGTGACATCACTCACTCTGCCGCTCAGGTCACGATCCATGTCCCAGGCCAGGAGGCTCTCCAGGCACCTGGCGCTGCTTGCCGTGGGCACTGGCCCCTGGGGCGGGCACCCCTCTCTCGCCCCGGCACAGGCACTTCCGTCAGCGTGGGACCGAGCCTGGGCGGGGTCTGTGGAGCGCGACTGTGGGCCGGTGCCTTAATCCTCGCCTGGAGATTCCAGCCTCTCAAGAGTGATGGCTTCCACTGGGTGGGGCACTGGACTCATTGGTTTGACCAAAAAGAGATATTTGTACTTATTGAATATAAGTAAGACGGAAGATATGCTTTGAGGTGAGAGGAAGTGTTTTTGGGGGACAGTGGGGCAGAGAGAAGTGACGGGAAGGTGGGCACGCGTGAGCGTCCTGCAGTGTGGGTCACGGGGAAGCCCTCGAGCAAGGGTCGCAGCCCCTGGGTGAGGTGAAGCTCCATGCAGAGGCTCGCTGTGGTCCCACTTCTGTGTTCCAGAGAATTTGGGAGGTGATCACTTCTCGTCTCAATTTTGAAACCTCTGAAGCCGAGAGGACCATTTTTTCTTTCCTTTAATTGGACGCCGTCATATCCTACCATATTTCTGTTTAAACTTCATAATCTAGCTGTTTTAGCTTCATTGTGAGTAACACACGGGGGACAGCGCCACCCCCAATGCCATAGAAACAGTCCTGCACTTGTATATTCACTCTGTAATTCGAGCAGGCGTCCATTATATATGTAATTTGAAATAATATTTATAACAAATCAGAATAGAGCTTATTCTCTCCTCTGAATCTGTTTCACACCAGAAAAAGTTTGATATTAAACTATTAGATATTTTAAGATAAAATCAGCATCTTTATTTTTAGCGTATCCGAGGGCTCTGCCCTCTACTGAAATGGCCTGTTCATCTCTTGTTCTGCTTGGCACGTCTAGAAACACTCTAAGTTTATCTTTTTCAGCATCCATGCTATACTTATCAATTTTCCCTGGGTGACAACTGTGGAATATACATAGATCGAGAAAAATTTTGATCGCTTATTTAATGCACTTCTCTATTCCTATGGCTGTTTCAGTTCTATATTATATATGTTAGTGATATAAAATGCTAAATGTGTAACACTTTAGCAAATACATTTTAGCACCAGTTGCAAACACTCATCTGAATTTGAATCTTTAGTTAGTTAAGATTAACTGCGATTAAATTACTTTCTGCAATACTTCCCCAAATGTTATAGATGCCAACAAAGTATTATAAATTATAAATAAAATTAAAGCACATTTTATAAACCTATAATGATGGCGAGGTAGCGCCTATAAAGCTACCAAGTAAATTATGTTAATATATGACCTGGCATTATTGCTTTTGAGACTTTATGTGGCCTGTTTTCACAGTCATTAGTATTGTAAAAATCTTTGATCAGTCACAGTGGAGGACTGCACTACAGAAGATTCTGAGAAAGTTAAATACTAGTTGAGCATACATTTTAAAACATCCATTTACCTGTTAACTTAATTGAAGCCTGTTTGAAAGGGACTTCAATTGTCTATGAAGAGTTGCCTCAACACAGTTTTTCTCATCAGGCTCCCTGGAGCAGGAATGCACAGCTGAAAAAGTAACACGTGACCTGCTTTCCAGTCCACGTGACATGGGAGATAGAGTCGGCTGGGTGTGGCGCACAGGTGGCCTCTGCTTGGCCTCTCTTCCAGCCCTCTCATCTTCACCTCCACTGTAATCCGGGGGTGTTCTTACGCCATGGACTCGCAGAGCCTTGATGTGTTGTCAGTCTTCACGAGCAGTGGATCTCCAGGCTGCATGGTGGTCTTCTGAATGAACTATTAGCTATTAGCTGCTAACTATTTTGTTAGCTGCAGAACAGCTAATTAGGTACTATGATGACTCATTACCATCATTTTTATTTACTGATCCAACACAGACATCCCACTGTGTGCTGGGCATCCCACTGTGTGCTGGGTGTTGTGGAAGGTGCTGGCAGTTCTGCTGTGAGTGAAGAAGCATCCCCTACATCTTGGAGCCCAGATTTCTGCAGGCACAGATCCAGTAACAGTTACAGTGAAGCCTGGGGTTGTGGGACGGGACAAGGAGGGTTCAGAGCAAGAGACTCTGAAGGAGTCTGGGCAGTTGGAAGTCTCACTGAAGATGTGGCATTTCATTTCAGTGAGATTTCTCAACAGGCGATGTAGGGCCAAAGTGGAGAAGTTACATCACATGCGGAAGAAACAGGTGAGCAATGCAGAAGTGCAGACGAGTTTCGAGGAAGTCACCGTTTCGGCTCCAGCTGGAGCACGGAGATGAGGGCGCGCCTGTGTGGGGTCACAGGAGATATTCCAGCTGATAACGAGGACACCAGGAAAGACACACGTCAAGGGCCATGACATCCATATAAATCTATGAGGCTGAAACAACCGGTTTTCTTAAAATTGTACTTAGTGAAGTATTTTGCAAATGCAATGATTTCTCCATGGGGACAGGCATTGTGATCCTCCTCGGTGACGCTGTGAATGGAGTCGGTTTCTGTGCACCTGCGTCGGCCATGCAGCTGTTACCTTGACACACCCCTCCCCACCCGGCTCCCTCAGCTCCGCGTTTCCACGGCCCCAGTGTTCCCAGCAAGTAAAACCACGCTGTGTGCCTGGCAGGTCTTCCCTGCTCCTGGGCAAGCCCAGGAAGGAGAGCAGAAACGTGGTGTTGCTGGGCCTACAGTTGTTGGGGAGGGCGGGGTCTTTAAGCTCCCCCTGATTTGCATTTGTAACTCATCTTCCTCAGAGGTCATCTTCTCTTCACTAGCAGGAATCAAGTGGGTCGTGTGTTAAAGTGGTGGGTGAGTTGGTGGAGGGGCGCATCTTTGGTACCAGGCATCCGTGGTGACTGTGAGCAGGGCCCCTTGGCGTGGATGGCACCAGGCAGGTGGCTGGGATGGCAGCACGTCCCGCCTTGCAGCTGAGCGTGAAGTTGATTTTGCTGCAGAGCGCACTGATCTCATCTGACAGTTATTTCAATGTCTGTCTGGAAATCTCTGAAGCTTCAAACAAGTATCTACTTTAGTGGCCTTGCAAATGGGAAATGAAAAAAGAAAAGGGACTGGGAGCTTCTAATTGCGCATGACACCAATGTTGATGTCGGGGCTCAATTTTAGTTATTAAATAGATTATGTCAAAGTGAGTTTCAGAAAAAGTCTACACTTAACTGAATTCATGTGAAGTGTTGTTCACTGAAGAAACAGGACACTCTGAAATGTAACATGGTGAACACATATTAGATCAGGGGATGCTCTTTTTTTTTCTAGAACAAATCAGAGCGATGAATTATATTGTAAGAGAAGGCTGTCAGCTGAATAGACTTTGGGACACAGAAGAAAGATATTTCTGGATTGATCCAGAGAAATTCAAGTTTCAACTCAGGGTGGAACAGGAGCAGAGGCCAAAGAATTAAAGGTGGTTTGGAGCTTACAGGTAAATAAAAGCTTTTCAGAAAGACAGAAAAAGCGTGGAAGAAAAGACGTGTGCATAGTTACATGGGTCTGGGATGACCTAGGTCTGTGGGATCATTGCACCATCTCCAGGTATCGCCGGTAATGCTGCATCTCCGTGCCTGTGTGGTCTTTATTCTAATAGGCGTCATCGCCCCTGGAGCAGCCTCTGGTCGGCTCTGGGCACCGGGTCTGCACAGCCTAGTCTGGTGCCTGGAAAGGGTAAGAGCTCAACAGACATCGGTTAGATGTTGAAAATAGATGCTATTGTAATCACCCAGCAGGATGTTTTTCCCTTTGGTTTGTTTGCATTTCAATATTTCATGAGTCAAAATGCAGGAGGCAAGAAATTAGGATGTACCTCAAGGGTCATAGCACTGAGAAATTCCTGTGGAATATTAAAATTTTGAAGACGCTGCTTCTATCAGCGTGGCTGGATATAGATTATGTTGTTGAATAGTCAATTATCACAATGTCATCTTGGTCTTGTTTTGTAATTGCACCTGGTTTGATCAGAATAAATGAGCCACATCTTTCATAATCATTTTCTGTAATTTTGTGGACAAGCTGAAAGCAAATCTATCAGAGAATTTAACTGTGAAGACGCTGGTGCCTCGACAGCCCTGAAGCCCTCCGCTGTCGGGCAGTGTTAATGATGGTGACGTGTCCTCACCTCAGAGAGGACCATTTTGCCTTTATTACAAAACATGTATTTCTTTTGCTAAAAAATGTATATTTAATTCTGCAGTGAAAAGAATTACAGAAATACTGTTAGACAGAAAGATGGTTTATATTCCCTAAAGCATTTGAGGAAAACATCCCGGTAACTTAACACCATCAGAGTTCACTTTCCTCCAGCCCTGGGTGACGAGGATGCAGGGACACGCGGGTTCCCTGAGCTCAGCACTGCAGAGGCAGGAGGGACTGGTCAGGGTCGGGCTTGTCCGTGACAGATACCGAAAGGAACAAGAGTCTGCTTCTTACTTATGGGCCAAAACCTGTCACATTACAGATGAGCAATAGTGCAATTATTATTCTAAAACTCCCGTATGGGTGAACTGTTATGTCAAACCCGATTCTCTCGCTGCTGACGCCGGGCTCTGCTCTTCCCAGCTGGCATTGGGCCCTTTGCAGAACAACCCTGCCTCGTGCAGCAGGGTCTGGGCTGGTTCTGCACAGCTGCCCCTCGGGCACCCCGGCTGCAGGAGAAGTCAGAGTCTTTGAAGGCTTGATTAGATAAGGAATCCCGTTACCTTCATACCATGTCCCATAAAAAAACCACCTCAGTGATTATTCAAAAATGACCAAGTCCAGTGACTAGGCCCTAAAGGCAGGCCTGCGTGGGTGGGCGAGCTCCTGCTCTGCTTCCTTCTCCCAGCAAGGAGGCAGCACTGCGCCTGGGTGGTGGGCAGCTGGGCCGTGTTCTTTCCTCAGACGTCAGGGCTGTGACCCCGAGGGCGTGATCAGACAGACAGGCTGTGGAGCGGCCTCTGCGGATGTGTGGGGTGGGCACTGGCGGCCCGAGGCTCCTGACTGGAGACAAAGCTCAGAGATGCAGGTCGCGGCAGCTGGCATGAACACCACCATCTCTATGTTGGGTCCCCATGCCCCCCAATCCTGCGGGGCTGGCAAGCAGGATCCTGATGGGCACGTGACTCAGGAGGCTGTGAAGGCGTTGGCAGGCGTCTGGGCACGCGCCGCTTCTTTCCTTAGGTCTCAGCGCTGCAGACACATTCCCGAGATCAGCCTGGCGCAGAGCCCGGAGCCTGGCTTTCTTGGCACATCCAGTGGCCATGTGCAGAGCCCCTCGGGGACACGGCAGGCTGCCTCTCCGATGGCCCTGCCCACCAGGACCAGGAGAGGAGAAGACTCGAGGGCACGGATACAGAGGTAGGGCATCTGCGTGGGGCTGAGGCTGCTCTAGGACCAGCAGCGGATGGAGATGCTAACCACCCTGGAAAATACGCCTTCTGGGATGACAGCCCAAACTCATACTGCTTATGAATAAAATTCATAAACTATTTACTATCCTGGGCCGAATAAAGATCTGTATCTATAGTAAAAGTCTGTGTCTGCATAGACAAGGTTCTGTAGGGCACAAGTGATGGCTTCTACGTCTTTCTTCCCAAAGTGCCTTCTGCAGTGTTAAAGAGGTGCTCCCAGAAATATGCACACACCTGTTAGTCCACCTCGTGTCTGCACTTCACGGGTGGGGGTGCGCCGTCAGGCCTGGAGGCCCACGGAGCCTGTTCCTGCTGGTGGGCGGAGCTCATGGAGCCATGACAGGTGTCACGAGCCGTGGCAGGCTGACGGGCCACAGCAGGTAGCCGGCGCGGGGCCCTGCGGTCAACACAGCAGCCCATCCTGAAATTGACAAGGAGCCAGATGCCTGGACAGGAAGTCCCTGCCAGCCAGCGGTCACCCACCAGTTCCCGCCAGTTCTGCCACGGCCATCTCCAGCGTGAGTGCAGCTCTGCCTGCAAAAGCATCCTCAGTTATTCCAGATTCCGGCACTTACGCTCCATGGCTCTGACCGTTGTCATTGCAGAAATGGAAGCGCGTACCCCCGGGAGGGCCCTGCCTGCGCGGAGGTGCCCAGCCGTGAGTGGTTGCTTGGAGACAGACAAGAAGAGAGGTGTCGGCCTGCTTCCCAATTTTCCCGGGGGAGCCCTGTCTCTTCAGCTTGTCTTCCAGCCACAACAGGCACTGCCCCGAGACCGTGGCTGTTTTGTTTCCTTCCACTCCAGTCTTTTGTAGGAAAAAACATCGTCACTAATAAAGAAATAGGGCGACCATATTTACATGGTGCTGATGAGATGGCATGGCAGTCGTGCCAGCGAGGAACTGGGGGAGATGCGGAGTCTCGCCTCCCGCGTCCTCGGGGGAGCGATTTGTCTCCTCCGGGCGGGGCACCCACTTCAGAGCCCGGGGCTCCGCACGACACGTCCCTCTCCGGCGTATTTCAGGACATGCTGCACGACGCTGGCAGCGCTGCCGTTTCTATGTTTGCCGACTGTTCGTGTCATCCTCGTGAAATCAGAACAGAGGACCAGGCGTCACAATCCCACGGGACAGCTGGCGCTGGCAGGTGGCCTCGCGGGAGCTACTCCCTAGAACAACCACCCCTCACGCCAGCACCCGCAGGCGCCACGCTGGCCCATCCTCTCCAGGTGCCTCTCGAATCAAGGGGTCTTCTCGTGTCCCCCAGGGAGCCCTGCCCTTGGGGCACAGCGCTGAGCCAGCAGAGCCAAAGCTGAGAAAGCTCACGGCAGACATGCCCGGAGTGGGGCCTGGCGGTGAGGCTGCCCTCCCACTTGCACCTCTCGGTTTTGCTCGCCGGCCTCTGGCCCTGAGGGAAATGCACCCGGCATGACTTGCTGGCCCAGGCACATGTCCTGCCCCCCAGATATGCCTCAGCCTTTCCAGGCGTTGTCACCAGCGGGCAGCACGGGCCAAAGCTCTCTGAGCCCGTCCCCACCCCACCAGGAGCCGAGTCGGCGGGCGGAGCCGCTTGTCCTGCTGGTTCTGCAGCCGGTGAGGGTGTGAGCCCCGCCAGGGACCGGTGCGCTAGAGGCGGGGGTGGCAAAGCAGCAGGATGGCTCGGCCCGCGGAGGAGGTCTCTGTTCCCTGCCTAATCCCAGCAGGAGGGTTTCTCCCCTCCCCAGGGGTGTGCAGGATAGCACCCCAGGGAGGTCATGGGAAAGCAGTTGCTGTGACCTACAGTGAGGGCGCCCCAGGGGGAACGAGAGCCGCGCGTGGGCCTGTCCTTGCTGGGCTCGTGTGGCGGCGGGCGATGGTGGCAGCATCAGGCCAGCACACGCCGTGGGCTTCAGGAAAGACAGTCACGCCTCACGTGCAGGAGAGTCTGCTTGTTGGCCTAAAAGACCAGTGGGTTTTTCATCGTGTTGTTTCCTCTTGACCGTAAGTCTGACTCGCAGACGATCAAATCTGAAATCTCCCAAATTACGGCAGCTCACAGACTCCTCAGCTGGAGCACGGACGAGGCCTGGGCCCTGAGATTCGGGGAGGATCGTCTAGATGGATTCAGACACAGCTGACCCCGAGCGCCCAGAAGCCCCTTCGCTCCTTGCAAGAGCTGCTTACGGGGAGATGACGGTCCTGGGAGTGCCCCAAGAACCCGGAGGCTGAGACAAGAGCTGCCTGGGTGACAAAGAATGGCTCCTGGGAGCTTCTGTCCCTGAGGCGTTGCAGGCACGCAAGCAGGCAGAGGTTCCGCCCCCAGCACCGGCATTCAACCCCCCAAGGCTTCCTGTTGGCAGGAGTTTGCAAAACCCAGCTCACCAAGGCGTCCAGGAAGGGTGGTTTGCAGAGTTGCCTCCTGAGTTCAACAGCAGAAGGAGAGGAATGGAGGGTGTTTAGAGTTGACAGAAAGAGGTCAAGTACCCGCTAGCCCTGCCCGGCCTGCAGGAAAGCAGCAAGGCTGGAGCTGTGTCCACGCTGCCTTCCCTGACCACCCCAGTGCCTTCAGGTCCTGCGGACTGTGCCAGGACCCCGCTCACATCCTGCTCTGCTCGGGTGATGCCTGTCCCAGGAGCGACACAGGCCGCCACGTCCTTCCAGGGCAGCCAGAGACAGCGCCTCGTCTTCGGGCCCCCCACGCAGCAGCTCTGCTCCAGCAGCCGACACGGGCAGTGCTGCAGCGTCCAGGGACACGCATCTCGAAGGCGGGCGGAGCGCGACGCTGATCTTAGGCTTTTATTTATTTATTTACTTTAGTTAATGGACTTAATGTCTCATAAATGAAAGCAAAAATTAAGTCCCCTTTTGGGCATGGCTGGTGTTATTGCTTTGAAAGGGCACGCGTGGGTGCTGTCTGTGTGATTCAGCGTCGTCATTCCGGGCCGAGGACCCGGGGGCGCACGCCCTTTACTTGGCATTTACTCAAGAGCCACCGCGTCACTTGCTGCCGCCAACTGTCTATAAAAATGAAGTCCGCGCAGTCCGTAGAATGACTAGTGACAATGAGGGGCAGCATTTAACAGATCTTGCGGCGGGATCCCCAGGCCACGCCGGTTTCCTTGTGGTGTGATCACACAGAAGGTGAAACTTGACGTTTTAACGAGTGTGTCGAAAAGACATTTGGTTTCCATCATCTGATGCCAACGTAGAAAACATCCTCTCCAGCAAAGCTGAAGCTGGAGCGAGTCGCCACACTCGGTGCTCTGCCCCTTCAAGTGGGTGGCGTTGTGCTCGCCAGGGGCGGCCCTGATCCCGGGTCTGGCTCTGTGCCCGGGCGGATGTCGGGGGCCCCTGGCTGGCCCCTCCGCCCCCGCCTGACAGCCCGGCACATGGAGCACGCCGCCTGCGCGGATCCCTCCCCAGGCCCTGCAGCCGGACCCCAGTTGTGTGGACAGAACAAGCCACCACTGGGGCAGGTGCAGGGCGCACGTAGGGCCGCTCTTGCTGCTACCCCAGCCCTCCCGGGCCCTTCTCTCGGTCTCATTGGGCTTCATGGTCACTGGATTCATCAGCCCGGTCAGGGGAAGGGGTGTGTTGAGCATGTCTGTGGCGCGAGGACCCCCCAGGCCAGTGGCTCAGCCTCTGAGTCTGTGTCCCCTAGAAGAGGACACTCAACTCGGAGTCCCAGAACTTTCTCTAGAACTGCTTGGTGCCAAACCATTTACATGCCGGGACAGAGAGATTTAAAGTCACTCCTCGTTAGGTGTTCACAGCTCTGCCTTTCTTTCTGTTTTTACTTTAAAAAAAAAAAAAAGATGTTTATCGCCTGCTTTGTGTTTATGATTTAAAGTGGTTGTTCCGTCACCATGAATCACAGCTCCCGTCCCCCGTGATTGCATCTTGGCGTTGCTCACAAACATCCCTGCACGTTTGCTGTGATCTGCTTGCGGACCAGCACTCACCACCTCAGGTCTTCCACGGGTGCAGAGCTCAGGGCTGTTCCTGGACTTGTTTTCTCTGCTCTCCGCTGTGGGGTGTAGCCTCACTTTTTTGCATCACCCACATTTCAACATTGTGCTCCCTATGCCCCTGCTGCTCCCCCGGGCTGAGCTCCCCCCACCTCCCGCTGTGTGCATCTGCTGCCCCTGCCTCACACTCCAAAGGCCTCACTATGAGCACCTTGTGGGGCTGTTGGCTTCCTCTCTGAAGCCCTGGGGACTTGGGGCGCTGCCGGCCACACGGCCATGCTCCGTCCACCCCAGGTGTAGAGGAAACAAATGTGTATGAACCGCGGCCCCCTCCCGTCGGACACAGTGAATGGTGACCAGCATGGGCCGTGTCCACAGGAGACCCAGGGAGGCCCGGGTCTCACCGCCTACTGTTCTCACATGCGCCTTCTGATCAGCTCCCTTTCCTGGAGATCTGCTTTGTGCCAGAATCTCCATGCAGAAATTGTCAACCTTTGGAACCCCCATCTGGCTCTAACACGCTGAGGCCTGGCGCCCCAGGCAGGAGCCCTTTCTGTGATCCGTAGGAAGATTGTGAACTTCCCTGTGGATTCAATAAAATAGGGATAGGTCACATGCGAGTAGATCCTTACTTGGCCTGCACCGTAGTCCTCACGTTATACTCCTTGTAACAGAGTAAAAGCCTGATAAATTGAGTGAATTAAATTCGTGGTGACTGGCCTCTGTTGCGTGGGGCCATGTGTCTGTTCCCCTGCCCAGCTCAGGGGTCTGTGTCAGTCATGAGAGTTGCCGAAATCCACCTGCGAGGAGAGCGCCTTATTTCTCTGAACTCCTGCCTATAGTTTCTGATGTACGAAAAGTGACCTGCGCTCCTGTACACTGTGAAGCAGCTCTTTGTGGGGACAGGAAGTGGAAGCATCTCTTGATTCTCAGTCGCAATGATGCTGTGGAGAGGGTGTGTGTTTCAGACTCCAGAACAACGGAGTGTTACTCTGACGAGCATTACTCTCCTTTGCTAGTTCTGCTGATGCATGTCGTGCCAAAGGATTTTCGGCCTTAGCCACAGTTAGAGGTGGGGCATTGGAGCCCTGTTTTGGAAACTCACTTTCACCTAGTTCCAAAGCCGTTGTGGCCTCCGGGGCCCCTTGCCAGCTGATGTTTCCAGATGCTCATGTGATCCTCCGACCTCTCAAAGCCCCCGCGTTGGACACACATTGTCACAAACAGCCCTGAGTGTCTTTCTTTCAAAGCCTGTCTCCACTAACACATGGAAAATATCCCAAAATCTCATTTGATTCTGTATAATGAATGACATGTTGGTTACCGACATGGAATATTTTAGAGACCAACACAGGAAGGGGGGCGGGAAGGAGGGAGATAGGAAGGGAGAGGAGACAATTAGCTTTCTGTCATAAATCAAAGAACAGTGATGAAAAATGCACCTACCACCCCCACCCCCCCACACACACACACTCACCCTCAGCCGTGCTGTCCACATGCTCACCACCTCTCCCTCCGCGTCCACTGTGTGTGTTCCTTTTTAAGTGGAGAGTAATTTAACTGATGTGAGATGTTTAAGATGACTCTCATTTCATATCTTGTTTAATAGCATAAATTCTAATAAATGGCATCCTGGATCATAATGTTGACTTTAAGGGAAAGAAGATGTTACCTTCTAATGAAAAATCTGCAGTGAATGAATCATTCATAATTTCCTGGATAATCATTTACACTTGACTGCATTTCAGAGTGTTGGACAAAATGTAATCATGCTTGATGACCTTTAAGCATTCTTTTAAATTAAGTGTTTCTAAATGTGGTCTCTGCTCAGCAAAGACAGGGCATTGCATATGGCTTGATACATAGAAACGGCGAGGTACATCAGGCACGATTTCTTCCCATCCTTTTATAGGGACATGGCAGATGATTGTCTAGGAATTCTGTGGGATTTATATAACATTAACTCTGAGCCTATTGCAATATACCTCCTATGCCTTAAGCCCTGAAATTACTTTGTCCATTCTCAAAAGACAAATCTATGCAGGAGAACATCTTATGTGTGGCGAAAGTTTTCCTTTCTATCCTCAAGGTGCTTACAATCCAGACGGGAGGGGCACGTCCAAAACCAGCTTTATATGTTAGTGCTGGGAAAGATACCCAGAGGCTATGGCGTGGAACCAAATGAGGGAAAGACAGCTTAAGTTCTTTGTTAAGTAAAATTTGTTGAAGCTTATTTTACATGGGATATTTGAACGCAAATCTTCAAAAATGGTATGTAAAACAAAAGGTGTTCCGGGGGAAGACATCCTAGTTTTCCTAGACAGGTCTCTGTTTTATAGAAAATTCCCTCAAGAAACTAGATTGGGATATTGTTTTCCACCTGATGAGACTTAGCCCGTAAGAACGTCACCGCGACAGCATGGATGGACCTGGAGAGAATAGTGCTAATCGAAAATACCCAGTGGTGGCCCTTATAGGTAGAATATAGAGGAACAGAGGGAAGGTCAGACAAAACCAAACCAATAACAAACCCTTGGCAGCTGACAGACCAGAGGGAAGGATTGATGGGGTGAGGGGCTGGAGGGAGGGGGCTCTCTGAGCAGTGGTGGGTGGACATGGGGTGAACACATGTATTTGTAGAGGTTTGAACCTGTAACCCCAAAGCAGATACAATGATGTAAACCACTTTTACCTCAATAAACATAATTGGGGGGAAACTGTCACTGCAATATTCCAGCATGAAGATGGATGTGTGAGCGGATGGTGAATGCTAAGGGCTGTTTGATGTGTGCAAATAGCACGCAGGGCTGCCCATCACCTAGTCACATTTTCCAACCCAGAAGTATATTCATGTTTGGAAATACAAGCACTGAGAGTGTTGAATTGAGATAAACAATTTGGCTAAAACATCAGAAAATTGGCCTGGGTTCTGAGGTCTCTGGGAATGTCTTGGCTACTGACACTTTGGATGACTTTAGTGGTTCATTTGTGCAGTTGCTGCTTTCAGGCATGTTGGAAAGGCGCGTCGGAGTCAGCCAGGGCAGTGGGATTCTATGAGGTCATGGGCCTGAGACCAGGAGGCACCAGGGCAGCCAGCGGCCATGTGAACAGTCCGATGGTCCAGACGCTTGGCATAGAGAAAGTGGTGTTTTTCCTCCAGTCAATAGAAATTTCTGGTTGCTTTCCTTCCCTCCCCGTCTCCAGCAAAAATTTTCTCCACCTCTTTTTTTCAGATTGTAAAACTACAACAAAGTTGAAAGACGGGTACAGCAAACACCATATTTCCTTCCATTCACCATCCCCACTTCCACTCTGACACATTAGCCTTCTTTCTCACACACACATGCCCTCCCTCCCATGCATCTCACACCCACACCCACACACGCACACCCGGCATATGTGTGCGAGGGTAGGCGCCAGCGTGTGCGCTGCTTGATTTATTTGAACGTGCGCGGCAGATCTCATGCCACTTTCCTTCTGGTTCCCAGCACGCGCCCCTGAGCAGGACGCCCGCCACGGCCCGGCCGCCGGGGAGCTCGGCCCGAGCCAGGGCTGGTCCTCAGGGCAGTCCTTGCGCACGTGGCCACTTTGTCACGTGTCCTGTGTGAGTGTTTCCTGTCCCTTGTCCAGGTCAAGGCGAGGATCACGCTTGGTTTCCGTGTCACGTCAGGCCTTGTCACGCTTCTTTTTATTATTATTATTATTTTAAAATTTTTTACATTTTTTACATCATTTTTCATTTTTGCACCATGTGTGCATTTTCATCTTGGTTATAGTCCCCAGACAATTCCCCACCCCTCCCTTGTTTTGATCCTAGTCCCTGTAGTGTGTCTCTGGTTTATAGTTGCTTGTTGATCTTGATTTTTACTTTACCGTAATTGGTCTTTTTCCACTTCTCGAGCCTCCAGATCCACAGCAGCTTCCTGCCGGTCCCGGTCATGAGAGCCCCTGCTGTGTTTGAAGGCTCGGCCACTGGAATGTCCCCGTCTCAGCTTCTCCTGCGTCTGTCTTTCCCCGCGTGATCATGGCCAGGCTAATGTGTGTGGCGAGCGGATGCCCCGGTGGTGGGTCCTTCGTGTTGAGTCACGTCAGCACACCTGACACGCGCAACCGCTATGCTGCATCACTGGGCCTGCAGCCTGCAGAGCCCTCAGCGTGTGGGGGCCTGTCCCCGTGTGAGGAGTGGGCAAGATGCGCGGCGTGTGGAGATGTGACCATCCCACTTCCCGGCCGTCATTGTGCGGCTCCATTTGGGCTCCTCCCCGATCAACACTTGTTAACACGTATGTTTGTGGTTGAGGCGTGCAGAGAGAGCTCGCGTTCTGACGCCTTAGCTGGTAACCATTGCACTGAAGGAGGTGGCCAGCAGGAGCTCCCTCCCGTGCACCCTTCTGAGCCTGGGCATGTCCCCATCCGCCTGCTGCCACGCCCTCGCTTTTCCACACAGGATGTCCCGGCCTCATCTTACACTGTCCACACACAGAATCTGGCTGTTGGACTTGTACAGAGCTGTTGCTGTGGTTGCTTCTGCATTGTCGTGAGCATCGTAGCTCACACACACATACTAGCGTGCCCCTTGTGTATCCATGAACTCACCACACAATCCGGCGCAAGTCCTGCACCACAGAATCCTCCCTCACCTTCCCCGCTGAGAAACCACATTACCAGACACATCAATATATTAATTCCTTTATTTCATCCCACAGGACACAAAAACAGTCCCCGAATCACTAAGCCCAAACCACTACCAAACACAAACCTCTGAATAGCTTTTGACAAATTGTTAATAAAACACAAGAACTTGTGTTAAGGTTTCTAGACAGCGTTGGGCAAGTGCCTCACAGTGCGTGGTTGGCCTGTGAAGGTGATGACACTGGACGCGGGAAGCAACGCTGGATCTAGGCGTGGGGACACTGTACAAGCTTCAGATCTTGAGGAATGTCCAATCTAAAGTTACAACAGCGAAGAACACGGTTTGGCTCATGAGCAGCTGAGAAGGCCATCAACAAAGGGAAAGGCAATCTTTTTATGAGCGCTTTCGGTTATTGGAGAGTTTTTAATGGTAGCATCTGTAGAGAGAAACAAGGTTGGCCTGGGCGCCTCCAACCGTGGCTAATGTATCAGGCCATAAATAATACATGGGAGCTCTAACTTCAACTACGAATGTCTCCGTTGTTAGGAAAAAACCAACAAGTGCAGGAAAGCCCGTGTCTGGTGAGTTTCGTGGAATCAGCCCTGTTTGCTCCAGTCTGGAACTCGCCTTTCACCATGTAGGCTCCAAGGTCCACAGCGGGCCCATGCGCCCCTGCCCCCCGTGGTCTGCCAGGACTGCCTGTGGCCTCTCTCTGTGTCTCGTAGAAAAGCCCGATTTTCTGCGCAAATGCAGACTTTTGTCACCGGCTCTGGCCCACGCAGGTAGCGCCTGCCAGGGAGCCTTCAGCCCCCTCCTGGATCCAGGACACTCTCCTCTCTCTCTAAGTCTTCATGCTTTGCCATTTTCTCTGCCCTGCTATGTGGTTATCGTTCTGTTCCTGCCACGGTGGTGGCACATATCTGGTCCTCTGCTCTTCACTGTGTAAAGGGTTGCTTCTCAATTGTGCCTGAGTTTTTAAAAGTCCTGGTAGTGCAGAAACATGCCCTCCACACATGCCCCTTTCTCTGTCGATGTGGATGTGTTGTGTCTGGTCTGGATGCTTTGGCTTAAATTTACCCCCGTTTAGACCCACATTTCAGTGGGCTCCTTAGTATCACGCGTATGGCAGATTTTAGGATCCAGTCTAATTATATATTTTAAATATTCTGATTCGAGCCCCTGCTGTATGTTCTGGCTTCTGTTATTATTATTACTGGTAGGAAACACTGACGTTTCAGGAAATGGGTTTTGCTGAGGAAAGAATTGTCCAACGTGTTCAGGTCTTGGACCTGAAGTACAATGGATGGGGTTTTAATGCAGAGTAAAGGTCACATGCCAATGCCTTTGAGGGAGCTGGGAGCAGAGGAGGGAAAAGGTTTATCTGTGGAAAGTAGGACAGTCCCGTCAGGCCAGGTGTTCGCGGCCTTATGAGTGCCTCGGTGTGAAGGGGCGGCCTCCGCCCGTCTTCAGAGCCCCTCCCATGAAATAAAACTTTTTCAGAAAAATACTATTTTGGGGTGGCAGGTTTTTGCTCCCCTACCGTAGACACACATTCCTTTGCAGTTTTGACAACAGCTCCACAGGCAACTGAGCCTAACGCCTGGTTCCTGGCAACAGGAGAAAGAAAACATCGATGTGGCAGTTTGAAGATGCCCTGGGCGGACAGCTCAGTGGCCATCGCAGAGGCGTGTGCCCGCCTGTGGGGGTCAGCATTGTGAGGTGGACGGCTTGGCCACCCTTACGCTTTCGCATTATACTGTAACAGGGCAATCCCTGGGGATGGGGACGGTCCAGGTTCCCTGCCCCACCCTAAGAAAGGATGGAGCTGGGCAGGGAGGTAAAACTAGAAAAGGCAGAGGAGGGAAGACCTGCCTGAGGGAAATGGAGAGAGGTGGAGGTCAAGAAGGGGACGTGGAGGAGGCATGTGGGGCGGAGACTTGCGACGAAGCGGAGGCTGCTTCTCAGCCCCGGAACTTGGGGGACATAGAAGGAGAGACTTGAAAGGGACAGAGACGTGGGCGAGAGACCCCTGTGCAGGCTACAATGACAGCCTTTACCTTGACTTGTATTTTTATTTTACTCCTTTTGTCCCAGACTTGCCTGGCCTCTCCTGCCCCTTTGCTGTGCTCCTTACCAGAAGGGGCCTTAGACTCGTGTCAAGCTTTTGGGCCTTAGCAGTCTTGCTTTGGGCCAACTGCGTTTGGCTGGGCATTTACCCAATAGTGGATAGGTGACTTTGGGTGCTTGATTTGACACTATATTTGTTCCTTTTCTTATTTCACACTAATGGTGTTACAGTTCCTGTCTATCGATGGTCTTGCACACCAGAGTATGTTTGTCATGATGCAGCAGATGGCAGAACCCATTTAGAACAAGCATGTTTAGGGGTTCCGGGGTACCCCTCACCCTGCCCACTAACAATAGATTCTTCTTACCTCCCATTTAAAAGAATAGTTATTTGATTTATTAAAATAAATCAAACAGTACAGTTTGTAGTACAACATTTTATTCTAAAGTGAGGGATTTTGTTTTTTTAGGTAAAAAAAAAAAAAAAAAAAAAAAAAAAGACCCCAAATGGAGTCTCTTATGCCAAACCCCTCCAACACTGAAATTTAACCAAATTGGATTTTCTGCCTCTCTGGAGTGGAATTTTAAGCTAATCAGTTTGGGATTTCCTGATCAGTACTTCATCTGCCCTAGACCAGAGGAAAAAGGCTCTTTCTGAAAAAGTCCTTTCTTTTGCTAAATAGCTTCCTTGTCCCTCCTATTTTTAAAGAAGAATTTCCATTGGAACAATGTGGAACTCCCTCCAAATAGCTTCATTAATCACTGAATAAAGACAATTAGATATTCAAGTTTATTTGAAAGAATTTTGTTTTTGTGGCAAATTTCAGGGCTCACTCAATACTCACACCTGAGCCTGTCTTGATACCCGGGAAAAAGATAGTGAGGGAGGACCTGCTGTGTCTACCGCGTGAGTGCCATTCCTCTCAGTGGAGTTTATAAAGTATTATGTGCTCCCAAAATTGTATCTTGTGCAAATCTCCTAAGATTGTGCTAAGTCCCACAGGAAATTGTAATAGAATACTGAGCTCCTCTTGAGTAAAATGCAGGAATTGTGTTATTTAAAATGTTTTAAAAAAACAGACTTTAAAAAATGGGAAAATATTTAGTGTTCCGCGTCTTGTTTGCATTACTATATAAAATACTTTCATTATAGAAATAATGCATACTTGTTTTTTTCTTCAAAAAATGAAAAGAAAGGGCCTCCCCTGGTGGCGCAGGCAGTTGAGCGCCGCGCTGTGAAGCTGTCCGCAGCCTCTGCAGCACTGGTTCAATCCCGGCTGGCTGGCGAGGGTCCCACATGGCGCGACAGACCTCTCCTGTCTCTCCTGCTGCTCCCCTCAGCAGTGTACTTCATCAGTCTGCCTGTTCTGTTCCCCGCTCTGTCTCTGGTGAATCCTCTCACCCTCCCATGTATCTGGCCAGTACCACGGTCCTTGTATAAATAAATAAATAAATCTTTAAAAACAAAACAAAACAAAAGACATTTACCTTGCCTTGACTCAAGTGTATGTTCTAGAGTAAGTTACTTTAAAACTTTGCTTTTATTTCTTCTGGGGATTCCCCATCAAGGAACTATACATTGTCTTGTGGTCTTTAAAATATGCTGATTACTTCCCACCTGGAAGTATGAATAATTAGCACCCCTACTCTACCTCATACCTCTTTCCCCACCATTCTCCTGTTTACGTAACCTTCAGCCCCTTCTTACCAGGAGCTGCTAGAGATAGAAAACAACTTGGGCTCTGCCTCCTTGAAACTTTCATCATGTTAACCCAGAAAATAGTTGACCTTCACTTTGTCCATATCTTGAGCCACAAAAGAAATCATCCCATATGGTTCTAGATTCTTAGAGCAGACAGCATCAGAAGGGTTAGCAAAGGAAAAACCAATACATGCATTTTAGAATTTACGTAGTTGTAAATTCTAAAGAGTAATGGAGTAGATAGGAGTAATTATCGTGTGTTTTGGGTTTCAAGGCCTAAAAGGGATGATTTCACAGGATAGACGAGAAGGGGTGACCTCATCCTTACTCTTGTGGTCTGGCCTGAGTTAAGGACAGTGGCACAAATCCTGCCTTAATCTTTAACCTAGCACTTTAGTTTAACTCGCTATGCCATATTCCTCAGGGCCATGGAAAGAGATTGCTTAATGTTGAAGAAAATATGTGTGTCCTCTCCAACATTAGTGTGAGAAGAACACCCACAGGTCAGGTCTTTTAAAATTGATAACAAAGAAAAGAACAACTATTTCAGAAATGCATCAATAGCCGATCCGCTGTCCCTAGTCTGCCTGGCCCCTCCCAGACCTGAGAATGAAGTAACTTCCCCTCACCAGACATGTCCTCACATTCCTTTCTTTCCTATATATATCTTTCTTCACTTCCCACTTGGGGAGATGGTCTTTTAGAATACTAACTGCTGTTCTCCTGCAGTGTCACCACATGTCCTTAAAGGGCTTCCCTTTGTGGAAATGACCTCATGGATCCGAGTCTGGCTGTCTTATTCCGAGTGATATGACCCAGTTAGGACAGGTCAGTAACACTCTAAGAGTAAATGGAAGCTACTTAGAGAGTGTGGCTAGTCATAAACCTAGAATTGGAGAGATTGTCTAAACTACCTTCTTCTAGGTCATAAAAGGGGGAATAGTGATTACTTCTCCCATTAGGAAAAGGGTGGAAACATAAGACCTGATGATTTCTTCGTCCATTGCTGAAGGATTCAGGCAAGTCCAGAAGCTTCTCCCAGCCTTCAGGACTCTCGCCCAAACCAGTCTGTATTTTTTTAAGGGGCTCATAGGGTCTGACTGACCAGCAATTCCCAGGCCAAGATGACAAAGAAGCCCCATTGAAAAAAGCTTATCTGACCTGTTGGGAGAGATTGACCCCACACAATGATATAATGCATTACTACTTTGAATAATGTACTTTAACTTCTTTCCAAATAAAATTGGATAATATTGATCAGTTATTTGCTAGAAGAGACTTACCTACATTTTAAATACTTTTTCCTCCTCCTTCTAAGTTATGTCAGCCATATCACTACAGCTTATAAATGGCAAGGTTTATAAGAGTTGTGTGTTCTCTAACTAGGGTGAAATTTTACATGTCTGTCAATGAATTGATTTTTTTTTTAAATCTAAAGTACACCAGTTATTGTACAACAAGTATGGCACATGAGCAAACCCATCAGGAAGAAAGGGTGTTCTTAGATTTCTCAACCTGTACCAAATATCAAAATCAATGAAGAGTGTCTGTGACACTGTGATTTTTGATAAAAACCACATCTATTTAGTCTTCCTCCCCATTCTGGCACAGACTTCCAGAAACTCATAGACTTTCCTAGGAGGACAGCAACAGAAGTATCTTTTGTTACGTTAATGAGGTGACAAAATGTGGGGGCTGGTCAGGGGGACCAACCACGAAATTAGAGGGATAGATCTCTCAGTCCCTCCCGTCCTGTACAGGTTGAGTGATTGCCAATGACCAATAATTTAACCAATCACGCCAATGTAATGAAGCTTCCGTTTAAAAAAAAAAAAAAAGGGTAGAGTTCAGAGCTTCTGGTTTATTGGACTCATGGAGACTTGGGGAAAATGACATCCTGAGTGTGCCCTTCCCCCTTATCCTGCCCTATCTATCTCGTCTGAGAGTTTATTTGAATCCTTTAATATTCCTTCATTTTTGTGAGCTGTGCCAGCAGATTCATCAAAGCCAAGGAGTGGTTAGTTGTAGCCTCCAATCTATAACCAGTGCGCCAGAAACACTGATGACCCCCTGGGCTTGGGGTTGGTGTCTGAAGCGGAGGACAGTTTTGTGGGACTGAGTCCTTATCCTGTTGGATCGAGGCTGTCTCAGGTAGTTCATGTATGAATTGAGTTAAATTGTAGGACAACCAGCTGGAGTTTGAAAATCACTTGGTGATAGAGAAAACCCTCCATTAGAATTGCTAATGTCAGTCAAAGTCCTGTCATATTTCAGTTTGCTTCATATTTGATTCATATACATGCATTTCTTTTGCAACTTTCTGTTTTTCTCCGAGAGGTTAACTTTCATTCTCACAGTGATGGAAGAAACTTGGGATTTCACATTGCGTTTATGTGTGTTTGTTATTGTCAGAGATTGTTGCAATAGAATTTACTTTGTCCTTGAAGACATTCTTCGTGGGCTCATTTGATTTCCTGCTCTAATTTGTGTTTGTTCCTTTTTATAAGCTCTTGTGGTAGTTCCATTGTTTATTTTTGTTTCTTTGTTTTATCTTTCTATTCTTTTGTCTTCCCCTCCCTTGAATTTTTTTTAAAGTTTTCCTGAGTTACATCTTTGGGTAATTTTATATTCTTCTATGAGGTTTAATTTTTATGTGCCAACTGGAATGGACTAAGGGATGCCCAGAGAACTGGGAAAACACTTGTGGATGTGTCTGTGAGTTTCTTTTCTGTACAGAGTAACCTTTGAATTTATAAACCAAGTAAAGATCACCCTCACCAGTGCAGGTGGTCAGCATCCAATTTCTTAGGGCCAGGAGAAGGTGCATCTCCCAGCTCAAGCACCGGGCAAAGTCAACCAATGAAAGCATTCTCTTACTCCTTAACTCAGGTTGCTGAGATGCAAACCCAGGCGCCCCAGACCAGAGGCTTGGGGGCCACACACAGAGGACCACCGCAGCTCCACTGGTGCCTGTGGGCACCAGTGCTTTCCTGTCACTCCTCTGGTCCCTGCTGAGGTTGGACTCACCTGAGGCCCTTCCCTACCACTTGACCTAGCTCCTTGCTAAGGTGCAGCCCCAGTCTGACCATCTTAAGCTCTGCTGCAAGGATGATTATTACGCATGTGAAGGAGTTAATGGCCATCAGGCCTGAAAGTTTTCTAGGCATGTTCCTGCTTCCCGAGTCCCCCGAAGGTTATTACAGGTGGGGCACAGAGGAAATCGTCCCCTGCCCCCCTGGTCCTTCTAAACCGACAACTAATTTTAAACAAGCATCAGGCAGATGAATTAATAAATCATATACCTCCTATATACATGGGAGAGATCCAGTGGGACTGAGTAACTCACCACCTGGCTTCAGACACATCTTAAATAGCTCTGATGAGACAAGGGAGGTCGCCAAGGGAAAGGTCAGTTAGAGAGTATCAAGGAAGACATAGCAGGCAAAGGTGTAACTGCTATGCAGATTAAACTCTGCCTTCAGCCTTGAAAAGAGGGAAGGAGATTAGGTATTTCTGGAGAGGTCTGTAAGAGAGAAGTTTAGAGATAAATGTCAAAGCAGTCCACCCAGCCTTCAGAGCCCATCCCATGAGACAAATCTGTGCCAGTGACATCCTTAGGGTGGCATATTTTTGCTACCTTATAATGAAAGACTTGTCTACTTTATTAATCTTTGGAAAATTTCCACTTTTGATATTAAGCTTTCCTATTTTAAAATTATTTATTGCCTTTCTGTACTTTTTCCTTCTTTTGACAACTCCTATTTGCATGGGTGCAGCAGCAAGTTCTATCTCCCCCAGCCTAAATTAAAAACTGCAACTAGGTGACACTCTTTAAGATCGTATTGCTTATAATTCGAAAATTGAGAAATCATCAACCCCACCTTGTCCCAACAGCTTTAGTCTGAAGGGTCTGGAGGGAGAGGCTGACGATGCTGAAAGCAGAGCATCGTGTTGTTACCAGGAAGAAAATGTCTAAATTTGATCTCTCTGGCTCCTGGGGCAGAGCCAGGAAGAACACAAGCAAATTACCAAATGACTCATTTGATACATTGACTCAGCACAAGGAATTCATTCCTAACAATGAAAAAATATCTGTCAAGGATCTGGGGTCTATAATACAATCTTAAATCCACATTCCAAGATTTAGGGAAATGGAAACTGACAAGCCCCCTGGTAAGGGACGTTGTGCAAGAAACCCTCTGGTATCACTTACGGGTGGGATGAGCTGATGTGGTGGTCTCTCTGCCAATGCTGAGAAGCCGTGATCTGGCGCAGACTGCTGAATGGCCTGGGAGCCAGAGCTGCAAAGTGGAAAACTGTGTAGCTGTAGATGAGTCAAGACAATAAGCTGCCTTTAAGAGTTTCTGATGCTGCAGTGTGTACTATATTCAGGGCTGTACATGGCTCCCTGTTTACCTGTTATCAACTCAAATTGTATTTGGAGGGAAGCTGGTGCCCTGCCGAATGTAGAAATTGGCTAGAGAGTGAAGCTACTGGAGAACAGAAGATTGCCTTGGCTATGTTTCAGCATATCAAATGAAGGGAGAAAATAGCTCTCAGTTACTCCTATTTAAAATGTTTTATGCTGCTATCTGCATGAGAAAAATGTCCAAATGTCACTCTGATCTTACATAAACTAATCTTCCTTCTGCTCTCTGGTGCCATGAATTAAGAAGCTAGCAACCCAGAAAATAAAATCTATAATGAACTAGTGGTAAATTTGTTATCAGTTGAAGATACAGGGGATGTTTCTCCTCTTTTTGCATAAATCAGAAGCAAATAACACAGAAAAGTATAAAATTAAACCTACCAGGAATTTGAGCTGCTGGTTTATGTGGAGGCAGCCAATATTATAATTGAGAGGGCTGACAGCATGTAAATAAGTAGTTTTCTATGTAGACGAGTGCTGTATAAACATGTGTCTCCGTAATGACATCCAACAGAGATAGGGTAAAATAATGAAAGACCTGACATGTGCCAGGTTCTTTTTTTGCTACACAGATCATTAGTATGATTTTAAATCCATGGCTCACGCTCAGCTCTTCACCCTTGTAGATCCACGCGTATATGGGCTGCATTACAGGAACTGTTTCCCCAGAAAGGATATGTGGTTCGAAGTCTTCATCTGGCACTCTTATGATTACTGTTTCCTCTATAATTAGAAAAGCCAGTGTCTGGGAACTTTGATACTTTATAGTCTTGGTAAGTACTTTTTCTGTGCAGAAAGTAGCTGCTGCATTATTACTGGAGTGAAAAAAACATTGGTGCTGTAAATAACTTGTTCATTATCTTCGAGGTGCAGCCCAAATCTTGATTTATTTTGCTATTTTTAATTTAGAAATCTAGTTAAAGCATGTAGAAATGGATGACATATGGCTAAATTTGAAAAAGAGTCCTTGTACAAAAAATTAATTTCCTACTGAGATTTACCTGTGGTTTTCTTGGCATAAGGTAAGATTCTAGAGATAAATAATGCCGGGGCCCAAAAGGAAGGCAAACTTTGGCAACACCTTTCAGTGAATCTTTTTCTATGTCTTCATCAATAGAACTGAGATGGTTTTGAAGCCATATTAACTTTCATTAAGAAAGATCCAAGGCCAGGAAGTCTCTAACCTAACCCTGGGTCCACGTCCAGGCGGTTCCTTGCCTCGCCATTGTCACCCCAGTGATGTCCCTCTTACTCAGGCGCGAGCTCCCTCAGCAGCCATCAGTGCTGTCTGCCTGCAGAAGATTCAAGAGGGAATCTTCTTGGAGTGAGGGGTGTGCGCAGGTGTCACGGATGGCCCCTGCCAGGTGCTGGACACCACATGTTAAGTGTGTCTTGGTGCTTCCGGAAGAGAGAGGATAGGAAACCAATTCTCTCTTCTGAAAATTTTTAACTTTCACATATTTAGTCTTTGAACTTGCAGACCCTATAATGCCTGTGGCAAATGGTGACAATTTCAGGAAGAAATGGCCCGCTCTGTTGGCCCCAGTCTGCTGTGTTCTTGGAAACAATGGGCCACGCCCTCTCTGACTTCCCAAGGTAGAGCTACGAGTATTGGCAGACCAGTAGCCACCTGTCCAGTAGCCATCTTGAGGAAGGCATAATCTATTAAAGGAAATCAGTGTGTAATTTAAAAATACATATATTGTCCAGCTGTGAACTTAATCTCCAGAATGCAACACAAGTCCAAGAAACTCTATTTCAAGTAGTACCCGATTTTCTTTATATCTGAAGGATACTAATAATGGATCATTTTTGTAATAAAAGTCTGAAGAAACCTAAGCAGAACCGCTGCTGAGAAATTGTCGGCTATTTCCATTAGTTTTTATTGCTGGCCTATATGCACAGTTAGTTGTGTCAGAATTTCTGTTCATAATTGTTTCTTGAGCTGAGTTGCTTGCATTAGGAGGAATGACTCAAGCTAGTTGGATTTATACTTGAATTTGGACCCTTAGTTGTCCTTTAAATGTCCTGAATGTATGTGTCCTCTTTCCTTTTCACGCCCTCTCCCTCTTTCTCTTCCCTTTCTGAACAACTCCGTGCAAAGCCAGAGTGCACAGAAGGTGGCTGGATGTGCGCAGTGGGGAATAGGGGGAAGCCCCAGAGAGCCCAGAGCAGGGTATGGGGCCCAAAGAGGATGAGGGGGGACTTTAATAGGTGTTGGCAGGGGACACCCAGCAGTGCTTGAAGCCTGAACAGGATGATAGGGTGCAGGACCCCAGGTGTGTGTGCTTGTGGGAGTTGGGGGGTCTAGTGCCAGATCTGAGACCCCAAAGAGATCAAGGTCACCAGAAATAGGTTTTCAAAATAGGGCTCATCACCACAATGTTAAGTGTGGCTGCCAGGGCCAGACGTGGTTCAGCAGAAACTTCGGACTAAATTTAAATAAAACACAGACTCAAATTTCAATTATACTAAAGTTGAAAGTGGCCTGAAAAAGTACATGCTCCCTTTGGGTCTTCTTTCTTTTTTAAGAATGTATATGCACCACTGCCCAGCATGCCCCAAACTTTTATTAAGAAACAAACAAAAAGATAGCACATGATAAAATGCACAATTCCTCTGTGCTTCAAATCATGCGTGTTTGAAAATGTCGAGCTTAATGACTCCAGGTCTTGCCCACTAGTCATGACGGCAGCGTGTGCCTCGCTCCACACCCGTCTCATGACCCCTTCACTTGCAGTTCTGGGAGTCTTGCTTGGGATACCCTGCCTCTCCCGTGAGCCTGCAGACTTAAGTTCTTTCCAGGCTGTCCAACTGAGGGTCAGTATTGGATGAGTGAACCCTTGATTCCCCAGTACAAGGAAGAATGTTCTCCAACCCCTCCATGTGTGAGACAGTCACGATCTGACTCTTACAGGAGAGGAGGGAAAAACCTAGAAAAGAAGTGAGAGTAGAATGCAGGGAAGGCAAGGAAGGTCTAGGAAGTAGACTCAGCTTGAGCACAGCCATGGCTGGAGAGAATACGTGGTGAGCACAGTAAATTCCAAAGAAATGTTGATGAAATGAGAAGTTTGAGGCAGAGACGGTGTGATGTGGCTGGGGTGCGAGACAAGGAATTGTGAAGTGAGGGAGACTTTGCCTTGGCGCCCAAATAGGTTGACGCTTTCCAAGGGATGTACAAAACACGCTGCCAATGAGTGTGAGGAAAACACTGGAACTTTTATTTATAGTCACTCTTTTAAACTAAATCAAATAGAAGAAAAAACGAATGTGAGATCTAGATTGAGGCCTCCACCCTCAGTTGCTGCACATCTCGGCGTGTTACCGCAGATCTGCAAAGAAAGGTGGAAATTCCCCAGGTGTCAGCACTCACTGGCCCACCTCTGGCACATCGCTGTGTATGGCAGGTGGCACGGAGCCTGGCTAGGAGCATCACCTGCTGTAATAGGCACAGCTCCCCACAACATTAGAGTCAGTGATGTCTTTGGGGAGTTGACTCTGACAGCAAGGGAAACAAAAGCAAAAATAAACAAGCTGAAAATCTGCACAGCAAAAGAAGCTATCATTAGAACAAAGACATCCTACTGAATGCGATAAAATATTTGTACAGCAGACATCCTCCAAGGGGCTGATTTCTAAGATCTACAAAGAACCTATACAACTCAACAAAAAGGAAACAAAACAAAACAAAAAACAATGAAAACATTGGCAGAAGAGCTAAATAGATACTTCTCCAAAGAAGTCATATACGTGGCCATGAAAAAATGTCCCATCACTTATCATCAGGAACATGCAAATCCAAATCACACTGAGGTGCCACCTCACACCTGTGAGAAGGGCCCAGATCAAAAGGCTACAAACAAGGGCCTCCCCGGTGGTGCAGCGGTTGAGCGCTGGGTTGCGAAGCTGCCCGCGGCCTCTGCGGCGTCGGTTCGATCCCCGGCTGCTCCCCGGCCACCGGAGGAGGGTCCCACATGGCGCGCAGACCTCTCCTGCCGCCCGCTGCTCCCCTCAGCAGTGTCCTTCGGTCCTTCTGCCTGCTCTGCTCCCCGCTCTGGCTCTGGTGAATTCTCTCACCCTCCCGCGCTTCTGACTGTACCCAGTGCTTGTCTAAATAAATAAATAAATAAATAAATAAATAAATAAATAAATAAATAAAATCTTAAAAAAAAAGGCTACAAACAAGTGCCGGTGAGGGTGTGGAGAAAAGGAGCCCTTTTACAGTGTTGGTGGGACTGTGGCCTGGTCCAAACGCCACTTGGAAACAGTATGGAGAGTCCAAAAATTATTAAAAGTAGCTCTACCACGTGACCCAGCCCACTCCTAGGTGTCTCCCTGAAGAGTGAACAAACGCTGATTCAAAGGGACGTCTGCACGCCTGTGTTCATCGCAGCGCTACTCTCGGCAGCTACGTATGGAAACCGCCGGTGAGCAGATCAGCAAGATGTGGTCTGTACACACGGGGAAGACTCACATCTAGGAGAAAAGATGAAACCTTGTCCTTTGTGACAGCATGAATGGAACAGGAGGAGGAGATGCTGAGCCAAATGAAGAAAGACAAGCACTAGATGATGTCACTTGTGAAATGTAGAGGAACAAAACAAAGGGTCAGACGAAATGAATCTAATACCAACCCGAGAAATCTGGCTATAAACTAGGCCACCAGAGGTGGAAGGGAGAGTGGGGAGCAGCATGGCCGGGGCCCATGGATGACGGTGCCTCGGCGGCGGGCGTGGTGACGTACGTCTGAAGAGGGGTGGGCCTGTCCCTTGAATCATATATGGTTTTGTATACCATGACCTCAAAATAACTAGAAGATCTTTAAAAAAGAAGAGCCAGTTTAACCAAAGCAACCATATCAAAAGGAAGTTGTGTGAAGTCTGAAGACTGGCACAGGTGGATGACAAGGAAGACAGGCCGCAGGCCGCAACCTGAACTCAAGCACGCGAACTCGTAAACAGTCGGTGGTCTGATGAGATATGACGAAAGTTTGGACTCACACATAAAGAAACGCTGCTGGAAATGTGGACCCACATCCGCTGTTACTGGCCGTGGCCCTGCTCGCTGATCTCTCTCCTGGACGGCAGACACGCGGGAGGGTCTAACGAAGGCTTGTCCAGGACCGGAGCACAAGCTTCCAATAATTTACAAAATTTCACCCAAAGGAGTGGGAGCTATGAGGAGTGTTTTGTTCGGTTTCTTACTGCATAGTGAAAAATCAGGAAACGTTTCCGCATTCTTAAAATTGTAAGCAGTGAGTGTTTTATGCTGCACTTAATCCCTCTGGAGAGTTCATGCATGTCGAGTGTGTCAGCGGGCAAGTTAGACGTTAGGTGGAAAGGCCCAAATTTTTAGTAATGACCATGTTTAATCAGAAGACGGAAGGCAGTGACCCCACAAAGTCACAGACACCATTGGGGAGTCTCCAGCAGAGAAGTGACGGGGTCAGCTTGAAGGCGAGCCTGGCAGATGTTAACATCACTGAAGGAGGAAATTCTTTGCCCTTAACCTCCACGAGGACGTTGCCCAGTTGCCCGGTTGCCCTGACCCACATGTGAATCACGCAGATGCCCTTGCTGTCTAGGAATGTGGGGAAAGTTTCTCAACTTCCTAAGTCTTACTGTATCGATTTGTCAAAGGGGGGCGATGCTGTACGCGTGGGGTCAGGTCGGGGAGGCTCGCGTGGCGCTGCCCGTGGGTGCTCATCTCACACGCAGAAGCTTTTCTAGTAAGTTAGAATCTTTCACATTACATAAGAGGCATCTTTATGTAATTTTTAAAGAGGATCTTTTATGTGGATGCATTAGCTATATTTTGAGAGATGGTTATAATATTTTTGCTGTTTTAGGGGATGTATCAAAAGAGGAGTGCACTAAGTGAGACTTTTCTATGAAGTGAGTGACATTTTGATGGGGCTGCAACGTTTATTAAAGGATTAATTAGAAGAGCTTGGGTAATATATTTTTTTATTTGTTTGTGCCTCTGCAACCATAGCAGATCAGATGTGATTGAAGGATTAAATCACAATAATTTATAGCTATATAAATATATAATTTGGGGCCTCCTGGCTGGCATGAGGGTTTAAGTCTCAGCAGTATGAAGTTATTGGCAGCCACTGCAGTGCAGGTTTCATCCCCAGCCAGGGATGAAACCCACATGGCGCAGCAGACCTCTCCTGTCTCCTTGCTGTGCCCCTCAGCAGTGGATTTCAGTCAATCTGCCTGTTCTGTTCCCCACTCTGTCTCTGGTGAGTCCTCTCACCTCCCACATCTCTGGCTGTACCCCAGCTCTTGTATGCATAAATAAATAAATCTTTAAAAAATAATAAATAAATTTATATATATATGCATATATATATATATATATAATTTATATTTGAATGACATGACAGGAGATTTGGATCTCCCAGAAAGTTTTTAGGTGCCCAGAGGGACAAATTCCCTTGTAGGACTCTGAAGATCACCTTATCTTTAAAGCATGGTTAGGACAAAATCCATGGATTTTTATCTTTTATTAGGGTCTGGAAGCATCAGCCCTACAGTCTGTGAGCTTATAGATTTCTTTGGGGATGTAATTGTTAACTTACCTGTGTATCAGTAGTTCGCCAGCTGTATAGACAAGAGAGTCAACTCAGGAGAGTGTAAGCAACCAACAGGTGTATTGCTGTGCCCAGAAAGCCAGGAGAGAATGTCTTTGCATGGAGGAGTTTGATGTGGGAGAAGACCCCCAAGGCAGTCAGCCATGGCGTTGACAGCCCGAGGAAGCAGCTCCCAAGCACGGGATGTGCTGGCATTGGAAGGGCAAGGAATGCCAGGGAGTGCGGCTGTGCGCTCCAGGCCCAAGGCGTGCGAGCAGCTTAGTCCACGTTTGTCCAGGTGTTTGGCTTCTCCAAAGTCTGTTCCTGATGCCACAGTAACCCCGGGGGGAAGGGATTTGGGAAGAGGGGTGCACAGGGAAGTGCATTAGGGACATAACACACTCAGTCTCCCAAGCTCCCGGGAGTAAGTTAATGGTTAATCTCAAGGAGGGGTCAAGAGGAGCGAGAACAAAGGTTTTTAGGGCTTAATTCAGCTGAGCTGTGTGTTTCTGTCCAGGGGAGATTTTGTTGCAGAATGGAGGTCACCCCACCCCAGGCGCTTGTGCGCTCCGCGTGCCGGTACATCTTTCCTCTGTGCCCGTGATCCCTTCACGTGCCGGCCACCTCTGCGTCAGACAGAATGCTGGCCAGGCCTGTGTTCACGAGCTGGCGTAAGTGGGCCCTCTCAGCCGCACTCTGAGTTTGGAGGTGTGTGTGGCCTTATTGTACAGATGCGACGCTAGCCCATGGAGGGACACCAGTCTCCCAAGGTCTCAGTGCTGTTGGGGCACAGAGGGGCACGGAGCCCAGGTCTGCCCCAGGCTGAGGCCCATGTCCTTTCCAGCCAAGCGTTCCTGCCCCAGAATCCCTGGTAAGCACTAACACCATCCACATACCCTTTGAATTTGTGAGCACCTTCCAAAAGAAATGCAAAATGGATAAACACAGGTACGGATGGCAGGTTTCGGAGACATGAACCAGGATGTGAGCTTATCAGCGGAAGCAAGGGTACAGGCATTTATTATATTTCAAATAAACCACTTCAGATAGTAACTTGAAATTGCAGATATTTTAAAAATATAGTAATTTGCATCTCCATGTGAACCCAAAGGCCTATCAGTATCAACCGCTTTAAAAAAAATATATATATATAAAATAACTTCTCAAAATAGGGGGTGTGCATCACACCAAGCTCAGCGCTGGTAGGATCGCGGGAGCCGCTGGCCTCAGGGCCTTCCCTGCAGAGGACAGTGACAGAGGGAAGCCGTGGACTTCACAAATCTGCCCATCTCGTGGATTTTTACAGAAAACCCTTGAGGTGAATGGGTCTCACGAGGACTAATTTATCTCGGCAATAACGTGTGTGTGGCCAGGACCAGAGGTCTCTTGCCAGACCTGATTCTGGTCAAGGTAAGTCTACAATTCCCTTGTAGGACTCGGAAGATCACCTTGGCACAGAGGCTTTCTCTGGTGAGCCTTCTACAAGGACAGCCCTCAGACCCAGGCCGCACACATAATTAAGTGCAAATCTGGACTGAAACACGAGTGCCTATATGGCATTAGGAAACTTCTAAATGCATGCAAAAGATGAAAATTTCCCGCCTACATTTACATATTTTATTTCCGGAAGAGTTTAAATGGTGGGTAAATTATGTTGTAGAAAATGAGGTAAATTTCACCACAATTTTTTCTCAAGTGAGTCAAAACTAATCATGGGAAATAAGCTGGTGTTACAGAGAGGCGAACAATTCCGAAATTGCCTTGGTAAGAATCTACATAAATCTTGATTTCCCACTTGATTGACCTCATTGTCAAGTCTTTCAAAGTGAGGGTTCTTACCCCTCCAATAGTTCCAGGTCAAGGAAGGAGACAAAGACACAGAAAATCAGCTCTAGCGCCAAAAACAAGGTGTTGTGGGTTAGGGTGAGTGACTCCCTCTCAGAACCTGGCTGTCTTCTGTCCCTCCCGCCCGAATAGTGTGTTTTCTCCCTACAACCCTACTCAGAACAGCCACCAGGCTGCTGGCTGCCTCCCCCCTCCATGCCCACTCCACCAGGTCAGGGCCTGTGTTTCCCTGAGTTTCAACTTGCTCCTGTCCTGTGGGGACCAAGTTTCCTTCGTTTGCCTGGTTCTGCCCAGCTCCTCTCTCTCTTTTTTTTTTTTTTTTAAAGATTGATTGATTGATTGATTGACTGATTTATACAAGCACTGGGTATAGTCAGAAGCGCGGGAGGGTGAGAGAATTCACCAGAGCCAGAGCAGGAAACAGAACAGGCAAACTGACAAAATACACTGCTGAGGGGAGCAGCGGGCAGCAGGAGAGGTCTGCGCTCCATGTGGGACCCTCGCTGGTGGCCGGGGATCGAACCGGTGATGGAGAGGCTGCGGGCAGCTTCGCAGCCCAGCGTTCAACCGCTGCGCCACCAGGGGAGGCCCCCCAGCTCCTGTCTTTACCCCTGTCCTGCATCCCAGCCTCAGCTTGTCCTCTGACCCCAGCAGTGGCATCCCTGATGCAAGCCATGGCCTCTTCCCCATCCTCTCCAGTGTCCACTGGACAGTTACTAAGTGCCCACACCATGCCCATCACTCAGTGATGCGGGAGAAACAACAAAAACCGTGATTCTGTCTCTACTGTCAAGGATCCCGGCCAGTGAGAAATTTGGACACATGGTCAGACCATGGAGAATGATGGGGGACTTGGCATGACCACCGAGGGGCTTCTCAGGAGATATTTACCCCAGTCCATTAGCCTGCCCCACAGCACTGATTATTCTCAGTGTCCAGGGAGCACAGCTGACTGCTGGTCACTAGGTCCTTCTGCACGATTCTGAGGTGACATCCATTTACTCCCGGATAATAGGCTGAATGACGTCACGGCACCTGTGCCAGCCATCCTGTAAGAGAGAAAGGAACACAGGCCAAGGTGGGAGAACCCTCTGGAAAGATGCTAAAGGAAGTTGTGCTTCATCCGTCACCGGTGACATTCAGATGGATGGACTCACCTGCACTGGGGGGGGAAGTTCAGGAACCATGGGCGCGAGCGCAGGCTCAGCAGCAGCAGAGGCCGGGCTCACTGGCGGCTGGAAGAGGAAGCCCCGCGCAGCGCTGAGGAGAGCTCCACGGCGGCTATTCTCTCACGGCGCAGAGGCATTAGTGGGAGTGACAGGAACACGTTACGAGCCATTTACTCGGGCTATCTAGAAGGATTTCATCTCACTTGGGGCACGGAGTTGAGTATTCTCTGGGGATTGGAGTGGCTGAGATAGGGCCTATCTGGGGGCCTGGCGTCCAGAGATAAGACTTTAAGTCCAGCTGGAATTAGAAGCAACAGAATTAGCTGGAATACAGGACTGGGAAGCCTTCGGTTCCCATCGTGAAGTGCTCTGGCGGGCCGCCCCCATCTCTCCGGGGGTTCCTGGCCGAGGGAGCGAGGTGGCACAGGCACCTGTGCCCCAGACTTCTCTGCTGTCGGTCAGCCCCGTGGAGTGGTCTTCACTTCTCGTCCACCTTGTCGTTTATTTAACTCAAGTGTCTCCAGAATTTTCCCTTCATCCACATTTACATGCTTATTTTTTAAAAAGATCAGATAAGGCGTTTGAAAGGCCAGTGATTTTAGAATCGAGGAGGTAGTTCTGTATGTAACTTCCGTTTGTAAAACGCTTTAAAACACCAGGCACAGGCATGATCGACGCACAGGGCAGCCGGCAGGCATGTGACACTTGTATTTTTGTGCACAGGAGGAGCCCTAGACCGTGTCTTTCAGAAACTTGGAGTGTGACACACACAAGTTGGTACGAGTACCTATTTGTTAAATAGTATCATGAGACCAAAATAATTATGTCTATGTTGATGGCGTGGCAGTAGGCTTACAATACAGGTGGGAAGTTTGATGTAAACAGTAATTTCCACCAACATGTTATTCCTTCTATTTATAACAATCACATACCAGGAATATTTCTTCACCAAAACAAAATGTATTGGGCCTCCCCTGGTGACACAGGTGGTGAGCGCCGCGCTGTGAAGCTGTCCGCAGCCTCTGCAGCGCCGGTTCTATCCCAGCCGGCCAGCGAGTGTCCCACATGGCGCGCCAGACCTCTCCTGTCCCCCCCCCGCTCCCCTCAGCAGTGTATTTCGTCAGTCTGCCTGTTCTGTTCCCCACTTTGTCTCTGGTGAATCCTCTCACCCTCCCACGCATCTGGCCTGTACCCCAGTTCTTGTATAAATAAATAAATCTTTAAAAAAAAGAAAAAAATGTATTATTTAAATGAATCTTTTTTTCTATCCCCAAAATAACACAATAATGGAGGTAGGACGTTCAGATGGCTTGGAGTGTCTATTTTCACATGAATTCCCTGGCAGACTGGGGTCGTTGTAAGAACAGAAGACTGAATGCCTCCAGAGAGCTTAGAGTACGCGGAACTGACATTGGGTGTTCATTTTAATGAAAAATTGTCTAGCAAGCATCACGAAGGAGTTCTAGCACATCACTTACTCAGAATTGTACAGCAGATCCTAGACTTTGTCACATTTTCTACATTTTCATAATTCTAGCTTGATGGTGTTCTCTTAAACCTGATGGTTCTGATGATGACTTTCAGCTTAAAGTGTCCATGCCTTCCTGTGCTGACCGAGGGAGCAGCAGCTTTATTAGCAAATGGCATTGACTCCACCCCACTGCTTCCCTTGTTTTTCTCATTTCTCTTTCACTAAACAGTGATATAATGTAAATAGTTTTAAATTCTACATCTTTTTCTTTAAAAAATATTTATTTATTTATTTATTTATACAAGAGCTGGGGTACAGGCCAGAATCACCGGAGGGTGAGACGATTCACCAGAGACAAAGGAGGGAGCAGAACAGGCAGACTGATGAAACACTGCTGAGGGGAGCAGCGGGGAGACAGGAGAGGTCTGTGCGCCATGTGGGTAGTTCCCTGGCCCTCCAGGGATCAAACTCGTGCTGTAGAGGCTGCAGATTGCTTCATAGTATGGTGCTTAACCCCTTGCTCCACCAGGGAGGCCCACTACGTCTTTATTTTTGTTAGCATTTATTCTCCCATCTTGCTGGTACATTTGTTTTAATGTCATAAAACTGTAGAAAGGAGACCTGGGTCATGATCCCTCCCTTAACTCTAAAAAATGTTTATTTCGCCCAGCAATGATGTGCCATATAGAAAGGAAATGGAGCAAAAGAAGTAAAGACATCTTTAAAGAAATGGGATGGTATTTATAGTAGGATAAATATTATGAATGATATTTCAAGAGGGCACCAAGTCACTAGTGAGGCTATTAAAAATGGGGTCGTCCCTGATTACTTAAGAAGCTTGCGTCGTAATGGCCAACGCACGGGGCCGGAGAGCAGGAGTCGCCTGCTAGGACTGAGACGTGTCCTTTGCTTGTTCAGTGGGGTCTCGCATTCTGTAGTCAATCTTAGGGTCTAGCATTTTCCAAATCCAGAGAAGAACACTTTCCATTCCAGTCATCCTGGGCGGGAATATCAGCCCCTGTCACCAAAATCGGATTTCTGCATTTTCGTTGATTCATGACCATTGTCACAAGCATTACACACACACACACACCCCGTTGGCTGCAATTCAGCGCTGTTAAGCAGGGATGTTGATGAAGAAACCATCACGTTACCTGCTTAAAGAAATACATTTTTATTGGCTTAATTTACCTAACATCAAATCTGTCATTTCACTGTGCACAGTTCAGTAGCATCTGATCTATTCAAAGTGATGGAACCAGGTACTTCTAGAGCATTTTATCACCCAGGAAAGAAGATCTAAACCCGCAGCAGCCCCTCTGTGCTGCTTCCTCCCCTGTCCCCCAACACCCCTGCGCCTGGATGTTCTGACATTTCCTGTCCATGGAAACGTGGTCCTCTGTGATGCGCTCACTTAGTGGGTGTTTCAAGGTTCAGCCATGCCTGTCGTGCGTATTGGTGCTCCCTTCCATTTAATTGTCCCATCCATATACATGTACATGTCTGCACACACACGTGCTGCATGCACACATATGCCAGTTTGTCTACTTGTCAGTGGAAGGACGTTTGGGTTATCCCCACCTTTTGACATTATAAACAAATACATAAAATACTTTTACTAAGCCAGTTATATTTTGCTTAATACACAGATATAATTCTTTTACAGGTTATAGAGCTGTGATAAAAAGTTTGGAAAACTGATATGACGTTCATATGAAAACTCACCACAGATTGTTAATCTGTAGGTTTCTGATGACTGAGAGAAGCACAGTTTTTCCAGCTCTGTATTAACTCAGTCACCACTGAGAGAGGCTGAGTCCCTACATCCCCCAGGATCCCACAGCTCTGGTGGTTACAATGCTGCTGGAATCAACTGGATGTTTGCCTTTTTGGGCTTACATGTAATTAGGATTTGGAATCAACTTAGTCCATCGTGCCTCCTTTTTTCGCCCACTTTCTTTGTGAGTTATGAGAATGTGGAGAAACCTTGACTGCCCTCAAGGTGTCCATTAACGTGGGGCAGGTCAAGGAATTTGGACCAGTACTGGGAGACATCCCCAGAGTCTCCACCTATTTCCTTCCATTTCTGTACCCTACTCCCTGCCCTCCTCCATGCAGAGGATGAGAATTCCTGGGAGGGGCTGGACCCCATAGCACCTCAGGCCTTGAGCTTAGCTGGAAGGCAGTGTGGTCTGTGAGCACTGTGAGTACCCCGGGCGCCCTCTGTGCGCAAAGCTGGTGCCTTGTGCAGAGTAAATGCTCATTTCTAATCTTTTTAAAAAAAAAGATTTATTATTTTTGCATACAAGAGCTGGGGTGCAGGCCAGAGGTGCAGGGGTTGACAGGATTCACTAGAGACAGAGTGGGGAGCAGAACAGGCAGACTGACGAAATACACTGCTGAGGGGAGCAGCGGGCGAGACAGGAGAGGTCTGGCGCGCCATGTGGGTCAGCTCCCTGGGTGGGGATCGAACTCCAGGCCGTCGCAGTAATAGTGCTGAGACTCAGCTCTTAGGCTGCCAGGGAGGCCCCTCATTTCTAGTCTAAATCTGAACAGTAAAATGCCATCGGCAGCTCCAGCTCTCCTTTACCACACGCCAGGTGTGGATTCACTTGTTCTCTGCATAAGCATAAGGCACACCCCGTCAGGTGGCCGTGTCTGCAGTACAGTAATCTGGTCGGAAACTTTATGATGCTATTTGTCTTGACATCTTGATGTGACGATAGTCATTATGTGATGACCGGGGCATTTCCATCGGAGGCATTGTCTAATGTCATGAAATGTGGGAGCCTGGCCACACAAGAATGTTACGTGGCCCTTTGATAACAAAGCAAAATCAAAAGTCCCCCTGCCCTGTGCACGCTCTGCGTTTCCAAACTCACGGTTCCCCAAGCTGTTGGGCGTGTCTGGATTGTAGCTTCCTCCGTGGAGGAGACCTGGCCGGTGATGCAGGCGCAGGAGTCTGTGGCCTCACCTTGGCCCCTGAGGCGAAGGATTTCTCTGCATCCCAAATCCAACCCCCTAGTGACGGTCACCTCCTAAGCACCAGCATAAACTGCTTCTTCCAAGTCAGTTAGTTCCATATTCCCCTTCATCACAGTTTCATATGCTCATGGCAGTTCAGCGTGAGCATGCCTTAGTGTCCTCGCCTTTCATCCCGGAGAGACACATTGTCTGCAGATGCTGCCTCAGTAACCGCGGTGGTGAGCTCGGGAGCAGCGCTAGAAGGAGAAGTATCCTCAGAGCCGCCGCACCCACTCCAGTGCCCCGAGGGTGTCCCCCTCGTCCTGCGAGGACGCATTTCTGAGTCGTCCAGCTGCTTCTCAAGATGCTGATCTTTGTCCAGGGATTTAGTCTTAATCTCCGAGACCTGATTTTGCTTGGCACCGGTTTTATCTGTTGATAAATTTAGAAAAGCCTTAGCGCATTCTCAAGGATGGTGTTGTGTGGTGCTGACATTGCTGCCATGGCAACAGCTAATAATTGTGCTCACCGGCTCCTCCTCCTCATCGTCCCTCGTCCTCCTGCACACAGGTGCGGCCCCAGACGGGCGTGTGCCATGGAGCCTTCTCTGCTCTCAAGAAAAGATGGTCTGTTTATTCACCTTTTTTTTTTTTGGCTTTATTTTTTGACTTCTATCCCTACGCTTCTCTGATTTCAAAACAGCCAGAGCTGGAAGCGTAAAGAGTCCACGCAGCCACTCAAAGGCTCGATGTTCTGTGCGGTGCCCAGAATGGTTATGGGCTCATTAAAATTTTAAGATGGTTGAGAGCCTCTGGGGTGATTTCATTGTAAGCATTAGAGAGAAACACTCCCCAAAGAGTCATCTGTTTGTACAATAATGGACAAGTATAATTTTTATTAAGAGAAAAGGGCATATATTAATTGTGAGTTCATTCTCTCCTTCTTTGTGGTTTGACTGCGAAAATTCTCAGAATAGCATGGCACCTGCCATGGAGCGGTTCCTAATGCTCTGAGAAAAATGCGTTTAATGGCGAGCCTACCTCCCAGGCGCTGTTAGAGGACGTATCTAGCTGCAGCATTTCATGTTCTTTCCCCTTCGGTCACTTGTATTTCTAATAAACCTCTCAATTCTGAGCAACTTTTGAAACATAGGTGAAACTCGCTTGCAGGAATAGTCTTAGACAAGGCTGGGCAGTGGTGAGAGCTACCATTTATTCCCTCTATCAACTGATTTAAAAAAAAATAACCCACATGAATGCCTTTTTTTAATGGAGCTTGACTAGTTTAAATTGAGAATAAATGGAAAATATTTTACCTCTTCAGAAATTGGCAAAGGTATTTCTCACCATTTTTTAAAAATAGTTACTTGAATTTCAAACAAAACTAGAATTGGTGTCTCTATTTTCTGATTTCCTGAACATACTGTATTTGATATCTTTATGTCCTCCGCTAAATTGTGGGCTATTTGAGTTTGGTGATGTATCTTACCCATCTTTGATCTTGAGCATTTAATTCTGAGCTTAAGACACAGCAGGAACATGATAAATGCTTGAATGGCTGAATTATCCAGTATGTGTTGCTTAATTGAAATCGCATCTAGATCAAAGGCTATAAATTAATATATTTGGCAGAAATACTTCTGTGGTGTGACCATCTCCTTAACTTTGACTCAGTTGTTTTTGTATTGGGGCCAATATCTTATTCTCCATCTCCATTGATACATAGAATAGGATTTCATTTAAATTCTCATTTAAATTGATTTCATTTTCTTCACGGAGGCTTGCATCTGTTCTGTAATGAGGGTGTTCTTATCCCCATGTCTGCCATATAATTACATCCTTACCCTCCTCATACCAAGCCCGTCCCTCCCACATCCTACACACTTAGCAATTTTTGTGGGTTTTTATGGTCTCTCTCCAGTGTTCCATTCGAATTTGCCCTCTGAGACATCTGTCCCCCTCCCCATGACCACATTGCATGAGAACTCTGTGTGCATGTGCACGCACTCACATTCTTAGGACATCATCACCTAGTTTGTGCTGACATAGCAATGGACAGTGACAGAATGGGCTGTCTCCCCAGACCTTTTCTCAAAAACAAGGGACTCTAGGGCCTGTTTCCACATTCAGTGGAGTTCAGCTTGGTCAGAGCAACTCCAGTGAAAAGTTCCATCCCAGGTGTGTCTTTCAATATTATTATCAAATAACTATCCTTTGCCTTATAATTAAATCTTGCTTGAATGTTTAAAATATGCACTACAGAGATGCTATGTTGTCTAGCTAGAGCACAAAACACGCTGCCCAGGGACACTGCACAGGAACACCGATTAATGTGTACTTCCGTTGTGTATGGCATTTATGTGAGTTGCATGTTTAAAAAATGTAAATGACCCTGGGAGCTCTGGGGTCCTGCACAGCTCCGCTGGGCTGTGTAACACGCTGCCTCTTTGAACGCACGTATCTGCCCATCACCTAATGTCTGGCTCTGCGCCTAAGTCCTATGCTTAGTATCCCAATGGCACTGACCAGTGACACCGTGGAGTGGCAGGCCTGTGCATGTGTCACGTCACCTCACACGGGCGACTGCCTGCTACACCCACCACCTGTAGGAAATCTTCTACCTGTGAAGACACGACCCCTCACAGACTCAGGATATTTGGAATCACCCTGTGCTCACACAGCAGCTTCTTCTAGAGGTTTCCTCTGCAGATGTTGACACCATAAAGCCGCCTTTCTATACAGGACTAGCCATTTGAATACACTGTAAGTGGAATTTAAAAAGATTCTGAGATTTGGCTTGAGAATACATATTATATTCTAAATTTGGAAAGAGAAACCTTGAACAAACCATTCGTATATTTTGGGTAATATAAATATAATACATTTAATAACTTTGATCCCTTTGTAATGTTAAGCAGATACCATAATTATTATTGGGTTGTCAGAAAAGTCATGATGCATTTTTTTGTTTTCTGTGCAAAAATGTGTCATAACTTTTCCAACAACCCAGTATTTCTAGTATTGGAATGTTGGGTGTATTTCCCTTATTCTTTTGATATTTTAAAAGTGTTAAGCATTACTGGACAAATAACAACTTTAGTAACTATTGTTAACATTAAATTTCAGAGACGTGAAGAAATACCAATTCCTCTATTTTTAAAATGAGACCACATTGATAGGTTACAGATCTGTTTCAGGTGCTTTTTATAGGTTTATCAGAATTTTTTGGACACAATATATAAATAGTTCCAGAGGTAAGGGGTAGTAATAGCACTGGGACTTACTCAAAAGCTTCTGTCGTCAAGCTATTAGAACAAGTGGGTTGTGACTGTTACTAATTCCTCAAAGACAGTTTGCATGTATAAGGCAGGGAGACATATTTACTTCAGACTCTGAAAGAAATGATTATTTCTCTTTTGGGAAGAATAAACTTTAGGTTACCATATAAAGCATGGTGCATGCTACTCTAGAGGTATAAATTTTATACGAGATCCTCCTGACACAGCATAATGCAAAGAAAAATGTAACTCGCATTGCACATGCCTTAAAGGTAGAAAAGCACTTTTCATATGTTTGTGGTTATTTTATCCTCACAACATACTTGTTGAGGGGAAAGAGCTGATATCAATTCTTATATCACAGCTGGAGCAACCCGAGCATCCTCGAATTTAAACGACTGGCCCAGAGCACAACTCAGCATAGAAAGCACAGACTCCCGAATTCTGGTGCTTTTATTCTATAGCCTGCATTTTTCTAGAACATTCTATCTTAGGTACCACTTGAAGCAGGTAGAGGCTAATAAACATGTAAGATGGTGGCTACTAGTCTGCATCTTCATTTGGTGCAGAGAAAGCCCTGTAGTCCTCAGCTGTGATAAAGAATCTGAGAAGAATTCAGTTGCCAGAAAATGTCAAGCAGAAAAACCATAGGTGACAACCTGGATTGAAGATATATGTGTTTTAACAGGCAAAACAGAGAGTGGGTGAGGAATATTTGACAAAGAAAAATAAAGGTGTGCTGTCCAATAAGCAGAGCTTGGAGAGTGCCCAGCCCTCCGATCCTTACTCCTCACGTCCTGACACCTTCCAAGTGCAAGATGCTAGGAAGCCCAAGGATTTTCTCAACAGGGAAAACAACACATAGTTCTTCCTCCCTCCTAGTGTGTCTGTGGGTTTTATGTGGCGCAGGGAAAACAGCTGAGAAGTGCAGGAAGGAGGGTGTTCAGTGGGAGAGGTGTCAGGGAGTGGGTGCTCAGATGCCCTGCGCAGGGGCAGCCAGCGAGGCTGTCCAGCAGGAGGTGGTCAAGCTCAGGTGTGTTTTTCATTCCCTGGCAGGTGTGCGGAGAAAACCTCTGAGGGAGCTGAGGTGGCTTGCTGGACACTAGATAGCATCCAGTCATCCAAAAAAGAATGTGAAGGCTCAAAATAAGTCTGGGCTTTGAGTCTAAGAGGAGAACACAGTTCAGCAACTGTGCAGACGACAGGACTGGGCGTCTACGAGTCCACATTTGAGTGTTCCTAATGGTTCCCGACTGTGATTCTCGCTTTACCTGGAGATTACCATTTCTTTGACGTCTCACACTCTGAGTCCCTGTTCTCTTATACCGGACCTGTTTGAAGTAATGCCCTCAGGGGTTACTGTGCTAAGAACTGGACTTCTGCTGGGGTGAGAAGGGGTGCAGCGCATGGAGAATTTTCTGCAAAATTTTCTACCTCCTTCAGGGTTGCCAGGCCCTCAGCTGTCATAGCTCTGAAGACTTCAAAGGGAGCTGGGCCCCCTCTGGCTTTGGGATTTTGTGTGAAGACAGGTACAAAGGAAGGCATTATTGTGAGTCTCTCAAGCTGGGTCTTGTTCTACTCTTTTTGGAAAATAATTGACCTGGAAATCTGCATAACAACACTGCTCTTTACTATCGATATTTCCCTTGTTTTTCCTGCCCTACTTATTCACA
Source organism: Talpa occidentalis (assembly GCF_014898055.3). Classification (NCBI taxonomy): domain Eukaryota; kingdom Metazoa; phylum Chordata; class Mammalia; order Eulipotyphla; family Talpidae; genus Talpa; species Talpa occidentalis. The sequence continues at coordinate 150,025,165 of NW_023602073.1, read as the reverse complement.
CTTGCACAGTGGAAATCCTTATGTAAGTTTATGGGATTTTAGGCACAAATATTTATTTCGAATGTATTATTTGTCTTTGCCAAGCTGAATGCCCAAGACAGAGCTCCCATGCTTAGTCATTTGGAGGTAAAAGGCAGAGACCTTGCCAAGTTGTTCAGAAAAGTGGCTTCATTATAAGATTTGGAAAAGTTTGACACTAAATTCCAATTAAAATATTGCTGTTTTTCTTGGCTTTGGGTAAAGTGATGGCAGATGTGATCTGAATTAGCTCAAATTAAATAACATGGTTTTGAGAAAATATTTCCTGAAACCAGAATATAATTTCCAGGAAGAAACAGGCTGTATGTTTCCCTTTGCCTTTGGTTCCTGAATAATGTCACTGTCACTCTATGAATAAATTCTTCATGTGTCATGTAACACATCAAGTAGGAACATGTCTTGGCTGGCTTCAAGAGGCATAATCAGTAGTTATAAACTATGAAATACATTTGAACAAATTGTATACATGTACTGAAATCAGAGATTTAAAACTGTGAAATAGGAGAGAATATTGAATTTCAGAGCCAGGAAGCCGTGATCTGTTGACTGAGATCATATGTTTTTAAATAGAGCCAATTTGAGATGTTAGCATAAAAAAAAAGGCATCTGATTTAGAGTTCTGATTTTTATAGACAGAGGAAGTCTTGTGAATAAAGAGCAAGGATTTTAAAGCAAGTTCTCTCTTATTCCCTTTCCTTACTGTAAGCTACCCTGCATTTTTCATTTGTGAAAAATGTTCAAATACTGGTAGGTTGTGGGGCCAGTCTGAAGGGGCGCTGAGCTGAAGTCACAGTGCTCAGCAGGGGGCTCGGCCAGTTCTGTTTTACGGCATTAAGTGTCTCTCTGTGATGTGTGCAGAGCACCCAGGCAGCTAGCACCCGCTGCAGGTTTGGGGGATTGAGCGGTAAAGATACTGTAGGGGTGTCCTGCAGTGGAGCTTTGCCGTGCTGCGAACAACAGAAAAAGGCTGCAGAACGGCTATGGGGAGGCTGTGACTCGGGCTGCCGGCTTCTCTGCCTCCCCTGGCCCCTGGGCCCTTGGCTTCACTGGGGCTGCAGAGGCAAGGGTGCCTGTGCTGGAGCAAGGTCCAGGAGAGGACTCAACAGCAAGCCCCCGGCCCCTGGTTCAGGGCTCAGGGGGGACAGTAGGGGCCAGCTCCAGCCTGTGGCTCCCTGGAGCTGCTGGCAGGAGAGAGGCCTGTGAATTCCTGGATCAGCACAGGGGCTTCCAGCACTGTGCCCCGGCACTGCTGCAGCTGCCCCCCCACCACACACACACACAAACACACACACACACACACACACATTGATTGTTACACCCGCCACACCGAGGGCACCAGAGAAACAGAGTGCCTTGGGACCACCTGAGGCCTGCTCTGGCTGTGGCTTCTGGGAGCCCACACACCCTTTCACCTGCCCCAAAGTCATGGCAGCCAGGGCTATGCAGCCACCAAGTTTCCCCTTTTATATTGGGCACATGGGTCATAGAACGGGCCAATCAGGTGCGACCTGAGTGAGCCAATCAGGTCCGAGCACAGCTGCTGCATTAATTATTTGGATTGAAAATGGAGCAGGCTGATGGGTGCTAATGGTCCAGTCAGTCACCTAGGATTGGAAATGGCTCAGGCAGGCTTGCAGGATGGGGGCCCTGGAAAGGGACATGAGGCCCAGGGGGGGCTAGCCTAGAGCTCGGAGGACAGTTTAGAGTAAAGCGGATGTTGAGCGCATATCTCAATGGACGGTGCTGAGGACAATGTCCGCACACCATGTACAGCCAACGACAAGCTCTTTCCTTTCGGTCCCAGATCATGTTTTGTTCGGCAGTTTGTTTTTATTTAGAGGATCTCACTTTTTCCAGCCCACATACCCAGGGCCTTTGGGGGCAAAACTAAGAAGCCACGTTGACCACGCGGTGAGCAGCCTGGTGGCGGGACATGCTCCTCTCTGGAGCACTGCGGGGTGCTCCCTCCCTCCTTCACGGCACAGCGGAGCCCATGGGAGGGACCTCCACTCAGGACAAGGGGCCTGACCAGGGAGGCCCTGCGGAGCCCGGAGAAGTGGCTTTCTTCACGGCCCGGCCCGGCTCTCCTCTAGCCAGGTGTCCACGCGCCCGACGAGCATCTCACCTGGGCCCTGCAGGCCCGTGGTCTCGTGGCTGAGGCCGTCCCCCATACGGATGGTCGCCGTGGCTGCAAATCACCCTAAAGCAACAGACACATTAGTTCAATTACAGTCTCTGTGATTTTCACCACATTCTCTGGTATTTCTCTCTTGAAGAAAGGAAGCTGGGTGAGTTTCGTGCTGGCTGGCGGCTGAGAGAGGTACAATGCACCTCAAGCCGTGATGCGGGATTCGTCATTTTATTTTAGGAGCCAAATAATAATGCTTATGTGATGACGATGGTATCTGGGCATTCACTAGAAATCTAATAAACTTCTTATCGCATTTAATAAGCATAGTCCAGTTCTAGTCATAATTATCAAGATAGAAAGCCAGCAGAGATAACTAAGCTTTACACGATAACGAATGTTGTTATTCAGACAGATTTGCATGCTTTGCATTGAAATGAGGGCAGCCTTCTCATCCATTGGAAGCATATTAGCTGCCTGGAACTGCCTCTGATCTGAGTAGTGGCGAATTTCCCTCTGTGCGAGAGCAGGATTATTCTTAGTCGAGAGAGCTGGAACAGATGAAGATAATCATATGGTTCTCCTAAATTAAATCTGTTAAGAGTGAATAAAAGTGAATCACTGTATCTGTAAGTCTTTATGTGTCTCCATTGTTTAAATTCTATGAAACAGGACCAAAAAAAATCACTGCTGCTTAAATCGTGCTATCACTGGGATCTGCCTCCAGCAAAGCTGTCAACACTTAGTGATAGAATTGAAGGCACCCTGTGGCTTAGGGATAGTTGGGTAACTGGAAATTGTGAAGGAATAAGCACATTTTTGACATTTAAGGCACTTAGCACGATGGCATCCTAAGTAAAGGGAGTTGCAATAAATGACAGTGATTGACTTTGTCAAAACCCAGCGGAGTTGTGGCACCGCGGACCAAGAGTCGTTTCACTTACACCCGTGCAGGCTTTCCGGAAGGATGGCATGTTTCCTTCTGGCAATCATTTTCTTGCGGGAGAAAAGTAGGTTATCACATATTAGATTCTGAAACGCTTGCTTTTTATCCTAGCACACACATTTTAGGAATGTTTGCCAAATGATGTTTTATAAGCTACCGAGATAACCCAGTTCTTGAGGAAAATCTCCAAGACCGGTTGAGATATTCTGTTCAAACAGCTGTCGCGTTGACTGTGCAAGCAGAGACACTTGCTGCTGCCGATGCCAACAGCTGCTGCATCGTCAGGCGCTGAGCAGCTCTCCTGCTGAAAGCGGCCTTGTGCTTGGACCTGAATAAAGTGAGCTAGCCCCGTGGTCCTCTGCTCTCCGTGACTCGCCCATAGAAGGAAGCGCATAGCACCAGGCCCTCCAGCACGGAGGAAAGGGAGGAAACACTATAACTGTCCCTTTTCTGACCTGTTAGAGTTTGTGTAAGGGTTTTCCCATCCATTAGCTTATTAATTATCTTATTTGACCCTAAGTTCTGATTACTCACAATTTAAAGATGAGACCGGGAGGCATAAAGCTATTCAACTGCGTAGTCAGTTGAGAGCAAGTCTAGAACTGAGATCTCCTAAACCTGTGCATTGAGGTTCAAGCTCAGTGACCACACTTTCCTCATAGGACGGTTATTTGTTCAAGTTCTCCGACGTTTATTGAATGCGGACACTGTGTAATACTGAGTAGTTCATCTCATCTCACGTCAGTCCAGTGCTGGAGATAAAATGGTTGTTCTCACATTACATGTAAGAAAATAATGTTCTGATTTTTTTTGAAAAATTGTTCCTTTATTATATGATTTTTATTTATCTTCTGTAGAAGAACTGGGTTGTAGCCAGAGGTGTGGGGGGTGAGAGGATTCACCAGAGACAGAGTGGGGAACAGAACAGGCAGACTGACTGAAACACACTGCTGAGGGGAGCAGCGGGGAGACAGGAGAGGTCTGCTGTGCCATGTGGGTAGCTCCCTGGCCGGGGATCGCACTCATGCTGCAGTGGTGATAGCTCTGAGACTTAACCCGCAGGCCGCCAGGGAGGCCCCTAATATTCTGATTAAGTCCCTTCCCTAGTGTTACCTGGTGATGGTCGTGGGATTGGCGTATACCACTGGGGATTAACAAACACATTGTTAATCATCTGAGCATCCCCACTGCTTTGAAATCAGTACCCTGACTATTGTTCCACTTAAATGTATTTTATTTAAATCATTATCAAATATAGTCAATCTCTGACTTAGGTTGCTTTTTATTTTTTTTTATAAGAAAAACTGTTTTAGTCTGTATAGTATTGAGTTTAACAACAAATCAAAATAATTTCTTAAACCTTCCGTATTTCAAAACCAAAAATCAACACAGGAGTCTAAATCAGTACCTTGAGCATGACAAGGACTACATAAATGCTTGCTTATTTATATTTCCTTATTCCCTCCTCCAGCCACCCATGCCCACACCCCAGCTGCCTCTATCTCCTCCACCCTTTCCCCAGAACCTCGGGTCACCATTTTCTTTTTTGCCACGTTCAATTTTTTATTTCTTCTTTTGTTCGCATATAATTGTGTTTGGGGTATTATCTGACTTATATTGTTTAAACTTAAGATTTTTTTGACCTTCTGATGACACGAAAGTGACACATACTCAGTGACAACCATGCTTGGAATGTTGGACTTCGACCTTTTTCTGAACCAGCACGGTGTGTCTGACTCTATCTCGAGATGCTGGGCGGTGGCAGCGACCTCAGCCCCCCTGAGCCATGCGATGCGGGGGGTGAACAGCTGATACTCCACGGCAGGCTGTGCGGGCCGGGCCGGGTTCTGGATACTGCTCTGGCTTCAGCATGGTCATCACGTAGCTGTGCTGAGCACCTTTCAGCAGGCAAGGCAGAGCCGTGATGGTGAGGAGTCTTAAGTGCATTTCAGATGAACAGTATTTTCAGTTGTGAATGGGTTTATCGGCATGCAAACCCGTCATAAGTCAAGGAAGATCAGTGGAGGAATAAGATTTTCAGAATATTGCACAGAAATAATTAACTCTTTGTGGATCAGTTATCAATATCAGCATTGAGGTTATACATGCTGGGAATCAGTCTCGGGGTTAGCAGTATCTGGTTCATTCTCTCTGCTCAGAATCCTTTCTCTCCTGGAACTTTCTTCTGTCTGATTCCTACTCATGCCTTGGGTCTCAGCTGTAATATATAGTCCTTCCAAAAGTGTAGCTCAGGGGTTCCTATTGTAACAGGGTGGTCCCCAGGAAAGGGGGAGGTTCCCTGTCCCACCAAGGGAGGTGGAGCTGAGCAGGAAGAGGACCCCGCAAACCTGCCTATTCTAAATGGGTTCTGCCATCCGCCGCATCAACACAAAACATAGGAGACTTTAATGGGAAGGAACTTTAATTAAACTAGGAAACAACACAGGTAAGGCAAAGAGTCTAGTTTCTAAATGAAGCACCCAAAGTTACCCATCCCCTCGTGGGTAAAAGTCCATCCAAATGGGATTGGCCCAGAACAAGGCCCCAAAGCCTGCTAAAAGTCTAAAGCATCTTCCAGTGGGGACCCACAGCAAAGGGTCACAAACAACCGGACAAGCCCGGAAGGAAAAGAGCAAATCAACATCAAGATAAAAGCTGCCATGGTCACCTCCCCACGGGTCTCACCCACATCTGTGTCACCCAGTCCACGACCAAAAGACAAGTGCAGTTTCTTCACGTGTCTCTAGGCTCCATGTGCCTCCTCCAGGTCTCCTGGCTCCATCCTGCTTCCTTCCTCAGTCTCTTCTGCAGCTTCTCCTCTTCCTGCTCAGCTCCACCCTCCCTTGGGTGGGGCAGGGAACCTCCCCCTTTCCTGGGGACCACCCTGTTACACTGCTGTGTACCCTCAAAGAACCCAGGTGTTAATTACTCATTTATTCACTTTTCTCCTCCTAAATGGAAAGGCTTTCTTAATGTTTTTATCTCCATCCTAGAAAAACAACTGTCAAATATTAGTGCTTTACTTACTGAATAAATTAATGACACAATTGTAACAGGGTGGTCTCCAGGAAAGGTTCCAGGTTCCCTGCCCCACCCAAGGGAGGGTGGAGCTGAGCAGGAAGAGGAGAAGCTGCAGAAGAGACTGAGGAAGGAAGGAAGCAGGATGGAGCCAGGAGACCTGGAGGAGGCACGTGGAGCCTAGAGACACATGAAGAAACTGCGCTTGTCTTTTGGTCGTGGACGGGGTGACACAGATGTGGGTGAGACCCGTGGGGAGGTGACAATGGCAGCTTTTATCTTAATGTTGATTTTGCTCTTTTCCTTCCGGGTTTGTTTGGTTGTTTCTGACTCTTTTCTGTGGGTCCCCACTGGAAGATGCTTTAGACTTGTGGCAGGCTTTGGGGCCTTGCTCTGGGCCGATCCCATATGGATGGAGTTTTACCCACGAGGGGACGGGTAACTTTGGGTACTTCATTTAGAAACTAGACTCTTAGCCTTACCTGTGTTGTTTCCTAGTTTTTATTAAAGTTCCTTCCCATTAAAGTCTCCTATGTTTTGTGTTGATGCGGCGGATGGCAGAACCCATGTAGAATAGGCAGGTTTGCAGGGTTTGGGCTGCCCCTCTCCCTGCCCTGTAACACAATGACTTAAAATTAACCTCACATTAATGGGTTTTAGGAAATAGATGATTGCATGTGGTAGTGGTTTCACATTCTAGAAAAGCTGAAAAGTACCTTTTAGCCATCAGAGAAATACTTGGAAGACACCGATAATATTATACATGGGTGCTGCTTCTGCCTGCTTCTGCCTTTATTCAGATGAAAACACGAGATCCTAACGGACCCTCAGAGAGCATGGGTGGTTAGTGCTGTATTTTAACTTTGGTTTCTGCAAGCCGTGTCCAATTTGTCATGTTACTGCCTCACAATATTTAAAATATTTAAGGTCTTTTAATGAAAATATATCAGCCAGGAACTTTAAGGAAAAACGAAATGAAATCAAAACAGACCCATGTGTTATCAGAAGAGCTGAGACTTCAATCTCAGTGCATTGGCTCCAACTTGTCGCCTCGCGGGGCAGCAGCGTTAGGAGCCAGCTTGGGACTGAGGAAAGATAAGTCAGAGTCCAAGTGTGAGAGAGAGAGAGAACTAGAGGGGCTCACACCTGTGGAGATGCACCCCCACCCACCACCCCCCACCAGGTTCAGGGAAGGTGGCAAGTCCCTGGAGGAATGTGTGAGGAATATGTGTGGTGGGATGTGGATTGGGGATGCACACTAGTCTGGCTCAAGCTGAGGCAGGGTGGAGGTGGGGTGGTAAATAGGGGCTGTTGCCTTGGGGGCTCCATTGTTGCTGCTGATCAAACATCCTGGCTCCAGTCCCTGTTTACACTCAACTTCCTGTCAAGGTGGTCTAGCTGGTTATGCTCCTCTGGCCATGTCTACCTGCTATTTTCAGCAGTTATCCTCAGACCAAGGCATGTATCCTGGTGAGAGGCCCCTGCCTGCCTCTACGTTTTAGCTTGACCAGCAGAAACTTTGGGCACCAAGCAAAATCCCGAGAACAAGGGGAGCTCGGGAATCCACAACTTGTCAACCAGGCAATGAGCCACTTTGAAAGCTAGCACTTTGGCCCTGCATTGAGCCATGTAAACTGAGCACTCCTGGAGTGCTGACCCACCGAGCCTTACTCAACCTTGTGATCTAACTTTTACTAACATGTGGGCTATGTTTTCTAATAAGAGCAAGAACTTCAGATATTCATATTACAAGATGAGGGAAGATTCCCAATTAACATATCAGTGTATAAAGTGGATTTCCTTTCATGAAAACACAGTACTCTTGACACATGCCCATATAGCTAAGTATGAGAGCCACGTGAATACCTATGGCAGGGCCACGATTTTCTTAAGAAACAGTTCTGGGGTTATCCTGACACACGAACAAAATCTATGTCTCAGAGCTCTTTAGAGCATAACCTCATAGGCTTTCACTGGAGACCACGGCTGGTTTCTGTCTGGGACGGTGCTTTGTGAAGAACCCACTTCTGGGTTAATGCAAGAAGATGGCATTGCCATAACTTTGATTAGGATCCTTTCCCCCAGCTGACTGACTGGAACTAACCTTCTTCCTGCCCCATGTGAGATAGTTTTAAATGTGGGACTAATTATTGTTACTCTACAATCAAGGTCAGTAATAAAGATAATCAACAAGGAATGGACTAGGAGTCCTCTTGAGCGCTTTCTGTCTTAAAGTGATAATGTACCTACTATAACTCTTTCTAGTTTAAACAAAAATATGGAAACATCCAGGCAAATATATAAACTGTGACTCCTTAATTGTAGTTTGAAGTGTTCTATCTTTGTATAGAATTAACCTGTTACTGCACTGCAGTTAGGAGCTCACAAGTCTGTGCAGTGTTCCTGCTCTAAGATATCATGGGAAATACATCCCCATTAGAAGAGTAGATACATAAGTACAGCAAAAATATATTTGTTTGTTTGTTATAAAATATATTAATCTCTTCAAATTTAACTTACCAAAATAATTAGAAACTCTCTCATTACATTTAGTATTTATGTCTTAATGTCTCCTAGGTTATAAAATTATGTTCTCCATTTAAAAGTGTAAGAGAATGACTCCAGGGAGGTGTTGAAATATTCACATATTTAAGCTGGAAACTATGTTGATATTGAAGATAAAAATAGCCTGAGAATTTGGCAACTAAAATCACACACTGAATTATCATTTCTCAAACTTTCATTTTACAGAAGCCCTCACGACTCACCCATAAACTGGATGTGCAGGGACAGACCCAGATATGACCCCCAGGATTTTTGTCGAGTGACCAGATGTCCTTGTTTTTGTGAAATCATTTCTCTTGAATATGGATAGTTCTGATGGTCTTGTCCTGATTCAGACAAGATGGCAAATGCTGATGAGGCCTCTGCCGGCCCCTGAATCTTGGTAGTCACATGATAAAAGACCTCAGCTTAGCGAGTGGGGACACGTATTCTCCCACTGGCTGATGAAGTAGCAGCCAAAGTAAGGCAGCCCTGTCCGAGGCCTTCACCCTACAAGCAACAGAGTGCTGACCACAGCCACAAGGAAATTAACTCTGACAGCAACCTGAGAGAATTTGATGCCTCTCTGGTCAAGCCTTTTGAATGAGATGGTAGCCCAGCCAGCCTGAGAGGCCCTGAGCACAGAGTGCCCAGTTAATTCGTCCCCAAACTCCTAGACAGCAGGGATTGTGAGAGCACACAGGGGGTTGTTTTAAGCCTCTAAATATGTAGTTAGTATGTACAGTATAGTCTCTTGTGTGGTTTCTAGGGTAATAAATGAAATAATGTGTATGGACAGACCTCTCAGTCATAATGCTTGAAAAGAAAAATGAACAGCAAAATTCTGGAAACATCTACCAAAGAAACAGGAGATAACAAGCAGGAATGTAAAATACTGATAGGAAGAGTCCACACACTTTTATCATAAAAAAACTTAACTATGTGTTTTCTTTAAAATTTTATAAGTTTACTTACTAATTTCCTTGCTTACAAGATAGTAGAAATAAATGTTAAATATACTCTAATATCCACGAGGCTGCTGATGGTACATCAAGGAGGAGGAGGGAGAGTAGGAAGAGGAAGGAGATAGTATGGAGCTGAGAGTGGGAGGAGGGTTATCAAAATATATGTTACTCATCTAATTCAGTGATGAAACAGCAGTTTTGAATTAGTAAGGACATCCCTGTATTTCAGAATAAAATATTACTGGTGGAATCTTCCATTTTGTGTGACACTGGCTTGGATTATCCTAGATTAAGTGTCGTAGACTATTGCCATGGAAGGTTATGAGGGGAAATCACTGAAGAAGTAAGATGTCTTTTTAAAAATGTAAATAGTTTCAGTCCACGGCTTAGTAAAATTCTTTAAACCCTATTGGCTGTGATTCCCACTTGTCCTGCCCGATGCATACAGTAGTTCCTAGAGAAATGTAAACCGTTACCATTCCAGTATTTGCTGCTCCTCATTCACACTTGAGCACTTCCAGTTAGTTCCCTCAGACCTCTGTCCAGTCAACACTTATCCCAAATACAACCACCTGTTGATGTCTATTGCCACAGATTAATCTTTTCACTAACATTTAGTTTTTATCAGTCTTCTTACTTTTAACCATCATAGTAGCTAAAATATAAAATGGAGTGATATTGTATTTGTGATTTTAATTTGAATTTTCCTGATTATTAATGATGTTGACCATCTTTTTATATGATCAGTTGTCATTTGATTATCTTTTTGAATAATCTGTCCAAGTTCTTCGTGTATATTGAATTGGGTTATTTGTCTATACAGTTAAAAGTTCTTTATATATTCTGTTGATGAGTTATATATTCTGGGGTTGAATTATTTGGCTGATACGTGTATTTGCAAGTATTTCCCCAGTTTGTAACTTATATCACATGTTTAATAGTATCTTTTGATGAGCAGAAGATTTTAATTTTCATTGGATTTCTTCATTCATGGTTCAAGTTTCTGTGTCCTTGTAAAAAAGTTCTACTTGTTATGAGGTGGTAAGATGTCCTTTTTTTTTTTTTTTTTTTTTCTCTAGAAACTCTATGGAGTGAGGAAGGGATTTAGAGTTCAAGCACCATTTAATGCAAAGATTTTTCCTCCCCTCATAAATTGCATTGGCAACTTCTCAGTTTTCTCCTTATATACATTATTGAGAAATAATTTGTGTATAACAGACTGCATCCATTTAAAGGGTACAAATGGACGAGTACTGGCAAATATATAATCCCACAGAACCATCACCCCAATCAAGATAGAGAACATTTCCATAACCCTATTTTAATTTACTGGAAGTGCCCTAAAAAGTACCACCAATTGGTGGTTCAAAAAACAGAAATGTATTTACTGACAATTCTGGAGACTAGAAGTTCAAGGTCAAAGTGTCATCAAGTTGTTTTTCCTCTGAGACCTGTTGCCTTGGCTTGTAGATGGTTGTCTTCTGTGCCTTTACGTGGTCTTTTCTCTGTATGGCTGTGACCCGATGATCTCTGCTTCTTAAAAACACACCAGAAATAACGGGATTTGGGCTCACCATTATGACCTCATTTTAACTTAATTACCCCTTTAACAATCCTATCTCCAAATACAGACACATTCTGCAGGGGGTTAGGAATGTGGCATGTGAATTTGGAGGGTAAGCCTCCTGCTCTTATGTGGACCTTCCCACAGTCTGTCAATACCCCCAAACTACCAGGGACCTATTTTAGCCACTATATGTTTATTTGTTTGTTTTTATATAAAGGAAATAATGTATTACAGTCTAATTCATGTTTGGATTCCTTCACTTAGATCATTTTGACAATCATTCACATTGCTGCATTTATAAGTAGTGTAGTATTACTGTTGATAACTGAGTAGGAGTCCTTTGCATGGATATACTGAAATTTATTTTTCCATTCGAGTTTAGAGTGTCAGAGTGGTCTCAGTTGGGGGCTATAAATAAAATTGCTGTGAGCATCCACATATAATTCCCTGAGTGGACTACTGTTTTCATTTAGCTTAGTAAAATGTCTAATTGTGGAATAACCGAGTCATATGTTAGCTATATGTTTTACCTTGTTAAAAAATGCCTGATAGATTCCCAAAGTTATTAGCCAGTTTATATTTGTACCGGCAGTATTTGTGTATTCCAGTGGTTTTATCTCTCTCCAATACTTGGCATGGGGATCAGCAGGTGTGGCAACTTTGAAACTACTTTTCTATATCATTTTGTTGCAGACAGATAGGAAAAGATAAGATGGAGAACTGAACCTCTAAGTGGAGGTGTTTGTGAATTCTTTAAAATTCTAGAACTAACCACCATTTATTTGTGCTGTCATCTTGCTATGCACCCGTTGTATTGTCACAAATACCTTTTCACAATTATTTTAGCCCCTTAAAATGAATTTTATGACTTACATGTTTGTGGAATCATTCAAGGGACCAATTTTAATGCCATTTGATAATAGCTTGAGGTACCTGGTAAAATAACCCTTTGCAAAACCATAAATTTCAAGATTTTAAAATAACATTTATATATAGTAATGGATATACAATATACAGGAACATAACATAGCATATATGACATTTTAGAAAGCAGAATTTGTCATTTTTTAAAGCCGATTATAGAATTTATTTAGATAATTGAAGGGAAAAAAGCCTCTTTGTTTTAAAATATCATGTCCGGACTTTGACAGAGTGATATTTAGGTAAGAACTAACCAGTTAAATACTTCAATTTTCCATTTGACTCGACATGGCAAGACATAGCCCAAATGACTGGTGGATTAGTTCTAGAATTTTTAAGAATTACATTTTTTTTAAAGATTTATTTATTTATGCATACAAGAGCTGGGTACAAGCCAGAGATGCGGTGGGTGAGAGTATTCACTAGAGACAGAGTGGGGATCAGAACAGGCAGATCTACTGAAATACATTGCTGAGGGGAGCATCATGCGAGACAGGAGAGGTCTGCTGCACCATGTGGGTTGCTCCCTGGCCGGCTGGGGATTGAACTCGTGCTGCAGAGGCTGCAGATTGCTTCATAGTGCGGTGCTTAACCCCTTGTGCCCCCAGGTAGGCCCTAAGAATTACATTTTAACAACCATTTTTATAGATCTTTATAAAAGGTTATAGATAATAATAACTACTTTTCACACCACTGAATCACTTTTCTGATTGACATGTATCATATAATTGGATTTAATTCATATTTTATTTCAGGTTTTCATTTGGTGGTCATATTAGAATAAATCCCACATGTCATGACTTGCTGTTGGTTTCCACTCTCCTACCGATTCAAACCCCCGGAATCCCTGGGTCCTGGAAGCGCCTGCGCAGACTCCTGGCTGGCAGCTTGAAGGTTTTAACTGAAATGGCTTATCCCTTAAGACCCAGGACTAGCTACTCCTATGAACTAATGGGATTATTTGGTCACTAAAATGCTGCCACGATATTTTTTTATAAAGTGACTTTTCAATGAAAACCATTTACTATGGATCAAGGGTTGCTAAACCGTTCTGTAAAGGGTCAGGGGGTGCATATCCTGGCTCTGGAGCCGGGTCTTCTATGAGGATGCAAGTCTGTGCACATGGTGGAAACAGCAGCGGCATTAACGTGGCTGTGGACAGCAGTATCATGTGCACCATGGGCCGTAAAATACTCTTCCTCATATGCTCTCCAATCATTTAGGACGGCAAAGCCATGCTTAGCTCATCGGGGGTTTAGGACTGGTCAGTGGGTCATCCTGAGCTCTCCTGGGATACAGATGCTAAAAAAAAAAAAAAATTGTGCTTTTCTTGACTGTTACCATTTCTGGGCAAAAGAGGAGAAAGTCTTCTAAAACACAGTCGAGTGATTTTTTTTATTGACACACACACTTCACACTGCTCTGACTGCAAGTTTTCTGAATTCTTACTATAATTCTCTAGACTTGAGAGATGAGACATATCATTTCTGGACTCTTCCCTGGCTGTGTTCTCATCCAGAGCTCCTTCTTCTGCATGTGGTTTTCAGTCCTTTGGATCTTACAGTCTGCAGAACTGGCTGCTCCTGCATAAAGACTCCCCTGTAAACTCTTCAGCTATGTGCCTGGTAAACCGCAGTATGCAGTGATCACCCAGTTAACAGGTTGCAGCTTCTGAAAGTAGAAAGGAGCAAAATTAAACCTGCTTTGTCATGGCGGGAATTCATGGGACACTTGTTTATCTTCTGGGTCATTCTCCCAGGAGCATTTAATACTTAACAGATGCGTAGCACGGGAAAACCAGCACTTCCATTTCATCATGTCAGACTCCCTAGCCAACAGAATTTTCTCCAGCTATATTATACATGCAATTGTGTTGTGGTTTCAGATCAAGAAGAAAATTATGAATGAGTTTCTCTAATTTCCTTGTACAACACACGGATTTGTCAGATAAAGTAGTGACAATTATAGGAATCCTTATGTAAATGTTTTAGTTGCTTTTTGGACTCTGGAAAATCAAGGCGTGAAAAATAAGCATCTGTGATATACACAGAGAATTTCCTTTCAGCCTAGACTTTGAGGCAGGAAACCGCACTCTGAGTGGTGACATGCAAGTGGCCCTGCCTCCCCATAACCCATGTCCCTTCCCCCAGCCCATGTTCCCTCCGAGTGTGCGGAAAGTGGGTCCGGGCTTCCTGGCCCAGCCCCAGGAGAAACAGCTCCCGCCATGACAGAGTGGCCATCCGCAGTGACGAGGGTTTCTTTCATGCCGGGGCTGAAGAAGGAGGTCAAAGGAAAGTGAACCAAGAGAGGCTCTATGATGCCAAGAATGATAATATTAGTAGCCCCCCATTTTCATAAGCTGTGCGAGATTGCCAGAGCCGGGCCACACATTCGGCTCCCCATTTTCCTACATATCTCAAAATGACAGCATCTGGAGTGGCTGGATCCCTGAGCTAGAACACGCCGTTGCCTCTGGAGAAACAGAGGCCTGAGAAACAAACAGAAAAAAGCAACAAAAACCCCAGAAGTGCCCTCTGGGACATCAGTGTGGGACTGAAGGATGACGTGGCAGTAGCCTCCTAGCACTGAGTTTCTCACTTTAATTAGAAAAGTGAGGCTGACGAATGGGATCAGGATTCGCAACCTCTCTGTATCTCTTCTGCTTGAATACTCTCACAACTTCTAGCAACTGCATAGATGCATATGTTTAAAATAAAATACATGCATGGCCTTGCGATCAAAGCAGTTCTGGGGAAGATGACTGGGGGCCCTGTCTCCCCTCCTCCCTCCAGCTCTGCTTTGACCTCCCCCGTCCTTAACACTGGCACTTTTGCTTGTATTTTGTCCAAGCTGAATAACACACGTATTCGGTTACACAGTCATAATTAAAACTTGTCCATTGTCAATAGTGTGACTATAAGGCTGCAAATCACGCGAGTGACCCCACATTCACTCAGCACTACTGGCAACAGCCAGGGGACAGCCTAAGTGCCCGAGGACAGAGGAACGGATCAGGAGGATGCGGATCAAGAGGACGCGGTCTGTGTGCTCGGTGGAATACTACTCAGCTGTGAAAATGAAATCCTGCCATTTGTGGCCACATGAGTAGAACTGGAAGAGATTATGTTAAGCAAAATAAGTCAGAAGGAGAAAGACAAATACCACATGATTTCACTCATATGTGTAATATAAAAAGCAAACCAAAGTAAACCTTTGAAATCTGACAGCAGAACCCAGGATGTAAGAAGGGGAGGGTGGGAGTTGGGGACCCAAGAGGGGAAGGGGAAATTTTCAGTGGTTTGGTGGTTTGGTGGTGAGTGTGGCTCAAGAATACTCGTTTGTAGAGACAGGAGCCTGTACCCCTGAAACTTACACAGTGTTGTAAATTAACATCACCTCATAAATGATTTTAAAGAGAGAAAGAAAACCAAGTGTTTATAGTGTTCTGACTCACTACACCTGGGTGTGCAAAGAAACGAAACTTCTGACCCTCCGTAACTGACGTGCTCATGGTCACGAGCCAGAGCGCTGGGAGGACACGGTCAATAGTCACAGGCCATTGAGCCCAGGTCCCCGAGACCGCCTGGCATGTCTAGGCCCAGTGACTGGCTTGGGACTTGGAGGCTCAGGGTAGAGTCACATGCAGCTGAGGGTTTACCCCGAGAGGACAGAGGGTGGAGCGCCAGGTGCGAAGCCTGGGGAACCACGACTCTGACTCTGGGCAGAGTCACATGGGGTACACTTGTCCCCCAGCAAGGCGCTGCCGGGTGACTGCAGAGACACTCTGATTCGGTGACCAGGGCTTTCCTGGGGACTGGGCACCCAGACACCCTGTGCCTAGCACTTTCTAGACGCCCCCCCCAGACTCCCAGAGCGAGAAGGTGGTGGCCGTGGAGACGCATAAGACACATAAGATCCCCTGGGTCGGGATCAGCAACGGAATGGGGGCCGGTCCCCAAATGCAGATGCCCAGGCCCCACCTAGGCCCAGTGGGGGAGCTGCTCTGCCGGTTCTGGGGCGCCCGTCTGCGCCCGCGGTTGGCTCCCAGTGTAACCAGGACTTCTGGTCGTGTGGGCTGTGGATGCAAACTCTGGCTCTTTCAGGTTCAGGTAGCCTCTTTAAGGTACATCTTTGTCTTCTGGATTTCCTCTCTCCCTCCCCCAGGTTTTCTCTGAAATTGTGTGTGTGTGTGTGAACAGGTGTGTTTAGGGACTGGGGTGTGTGTTGATGTGATGGTGTGAGCGTGTGACGTGTGTGTTGATGAAGGAGGGAGAGGGGTGAATGCTCCCTGGCCTGTGAGGGACCCTTGTACCGTCCGCTTTGTCACTAGTTTCTGCAGCAAGGTGGCCACGTGGTCACTTGGTCTGGACCCTGGAGTGGGTGGTCCTGGTCCCGAGGGCTCTGACCAGTTTTGCTCCTGACCGAGTCCTCTGCTGTGGCCACGGCGCCCTTGGTAGTGAACTCCACAGCTGCTCCCCCTTTGCCTGGCCTTCCTCTCCCCCTGGACACACCCCATAACCGGACACTGCCTCCCTGCCCCCAAGGCTGGAGATGCCACCCAACCCTCCAGGTGGCCCGCTGTGGGCGAGGCCCGGCTGGCCACTCGGGGCGTCCCCTGGGCTGTCCCACATTCTCCTGAACTCGGAGGCCTCCCCAGTAATGCTCAGTAAATGCTGCCGCCCCACAAGTCTCAAAATTGCTTAGTCGCGATTAGGCTGGAGAAGTTGAGGCAGAAACTCTGTCCCTGCGATCTGTGAGGGCGTGGCTCCTGCTTTAAATTCTATTCTGATGTTGGCCTCCAAGTAAGTGACCTGACCCTTCTCTCTAGAAGATTTTGAGATCTTCTGTTTATGGAAATTTAACACTCCCCCCCCCCCCCCGTCTTGCGGCTCCAGCTCCTTCTCCCCCCGCTTGAGCCCACAGCCTCCCATGGCCATGCAGGCGCAGGGGCCCCTCCCCAGCAGGTTTCCAGGAAAGCGTGGAGCTGGCTCAGCCCACGCCAGTCGTCTCCCCGCCATGGCACTGTGGGTGTTGGGTGCCAGCTCTGAGACGGCATCATGGCCCTGCAGAGCGTGGCAGGCCTGCTGCTGCCCCCTTTCTGCCCGGACGTGCTGGGCATCCTTTGCGCAGACCTAGGAAACAGCCTTGGCTTCTGAGCCCCCTGTGAAGTTGCCATGAACCCCAGGATCTGTGGACCATCCTTTGGAAACACTGAGCCCCATTCTCTTCATTATCGTTGTGTAATGCAAATTAAGTAGATTCTAGGAATGTGCCAGGGAATGCCTGTGTATTACCATTTGTACCAAAGGATGTGTTTTGTCTTGTTTTCTCAAAGGGTCCCTCGTGCTGGGAAGATGTCTTAGTCCCAAACCGGATGAGCGGGCAGTGCCAGTCTCCAGGCTGCCCTGGGACCAGAGCGGTAAGTGCCTGGACGTTCTTTTTATAACGCGGAAGCAATGGCGTCCCCGTAGTTGCTGGAAATGAGTGAGAGAGATGCAGCCTGACTTTTCTTCCACCTGATATTAATCACCTCAAGTGTCATAAGGTTCAAACGTGTTTGTGATTTTCCCAGCAATCCCAGTGTGTCCTCGCCTGCAAGCCGCTCTGCTGTGATGGTTTACACCCCAAGATACTCCCAGGCCTCCTTCGCTTTACCCCTTTGCACCTTTAGCAGTTTTCTTTTTTTTTTTCTTAGAGATTTATTTATTTATGCATACAAGAACTGGGGTACAGGCCAGAGGTGTGGGGGATGAGAGGATTCACCAGAGGCAGCATAGGGAGCAGAACAGGCAGATCTGCTGAGGGGAGCAGCAGGGAGGCAGGAGAGGTCTGCTGCGCCATGTAGGTAGCTCCCTGGTCGGGGATGGAACTCGTGCTGCAGGGGCTGTGTTAGCTTCATAGTGCTGCGTCTTAACCCCTTGCACCACCAGAGTGGTTTTCTGACCTAGGGGATGGCTCCAGAAGGTGGTGAGCACAGCCGGTCTGCAGCCGAGTGCTCTCTGGGGTCTCGCTACCTCTTTCTCTTGCAAACACAGGCCTCCGGTTTCACAGATACCAGGTGTTTCTTGAAAGGCATCCTAAATGCTGCAGTCACCTTAAAAATAATTGTGTTATTATGATCATTTTGTAATTTGTATGTTAAACTTTTTACCTTGAAAATCCTTGGATCCATCCCAATCTTACTGTACCTCTCTCCTGAGCTGGAAAGGTGTGAGGGAGCAAACACAGACACCAGGGCTAGCTCACAGCTCACCTCTCCTCCAAGGGGCACGCCTGTCCGAGGCAGTGGGTGAGGGTCTGGTGAGGTGCCTCTCCCTGTCTGCTGGGTAATCCCAGGATGCAGAGACACAGGAGCAGCAGCAGCCATCGTCCTCATCAGACCAGGGCTGGGGCCATGAACAGCGCTTTGTTACTGCAAATCTTAGAGAAGGCCTGGGGAAAAGTGAGGACGGTGTGACATTCAAGCCTGGATGTCACATGCAGAGCCCTTGAGTGTTGTTACAGATACGTGTGTACACCTGGAATATGTCTATGTTATAGTCTGCATAGTATGCAGACAAAATTAGCTTTAGCAACAATAGAATGCATGTTTTGTATGATATGTAGAGTGTACACGTGTGTATCCATGTCTGTACGCGTATGTCTTCCAGGCTGAGGGGCAGTGTTATGCTAAGATGTGTAAGCACAGTGTGTCGGTACCTGAGCTCGAGGCTTTCTGTGGTGGTACCTGAGGTCCTGAGTCGGTGCTGGGGATGGTTTAATCTAGCGATGCTGGTAGTACAGGGCCTGGCCTGAGACCGGGTCCTCACAGGAGGCTGATGCTTTCAAATGGGTCCTCAAACAGTGCCCCCAGGTAAACTTTCACGAGCCGGAACTAACATTCAGAAAAATCACAAATGGAAGCAAGTTGTCCTGATTAGGCTAGAGAGGTTGAAGTTGAAGATAGAAGTCGAAGTCATCAGGGAGAAAACAGAGCACACTTAACATGTGTGCAAAAGAAAGTGTTCCTGATGAGTGATTTTTTTTTAAAGATTTATTATTATTTATTTATACAAGAACCAGGGTACAGGGCAGAGGTGTGGGAGGGTGAGAGGATTCTCCAGAGCCAGAGCGGGGAACAGCACAGGCAGACTGACGAAATACACTGCTGAGGGGAGCAGCGGGCGCAGCAGGAGAGGTCTGCCCACCATGTGGGTTTCTGCGAGGCCAGCGGGGATCGAACCTGCGCTGCAGTTCGATGCAGGGATGGAACACGGGTCCCGGGTCCTGGGCGCGGGGCGTGCAGGGCGGAGGAAGGAACCGAAAGGCCTGAGGGCTCTTGGGGTGAGTCCCCCCTATCTTCACGTGGCCTGGACTCCCGCTGCTTGCCGAGACTGGGCTCGTTTATGTACATGCAGCTCGTCTGCTGCTAACAACACCCCAAAGAAACTATAAAAAGGCGATGCCGGCAACAATCTCCATGAAAGCAGGAGATGGCACATGAAAACCCCAGCGCAGGCCCGGGGGGAGGCCCTGGCGCAGCAGCAGGGGTCCCGCCAGGGCTCTGCGCAGGGCCCGCTCGGGCAGAGGCTGCGGACACTCGGGAAGCACTGCCTGTCGATTCACTGGGGGCGCCGCCAGCTGATACTTGGGGGACCCCACCTACCGACACTCGGGGTGCCTCCTGAAGACACTCAGGGGGCGCTGCCTGTAGATTCACTGGGGGCGCCGCCAGCTGATACTCGGGGGACCCCACCTACCGACACTCAGGGGTGCCGCCTGCAGACACTCGGGGGACACCACCTGCAGGCACTTGGGGGGCGCAGCCTGCTGACACTCGGGGGACACTGCCACATCCTCGGGGTGGGGCAGGCCCCCTTCAACTGCTGACAGATTTCAGCTCCCCAAGAGTGAGGCTGGCCCGCACCCCTTGCAGGACCACTCTATGCTCCCTGCATCCCAGGGGTCACGGCCGTGCAGCCCCGTGTAAAAGCAACGTATGACCTGACCCGGCCGACAGTTTTATTCCCGAAGGGGGTGTTGGCTTTACCACTTAGCAGCCAATGACACACATTTTGTTTTATATTTTTGAGACCTAATAGAGTCCTGAAATCACATGTAAAATAATACTTTTTGTTTTAGATTATTTGATTTTGAGGAGAGCTGAGCTCCTTCAGATGGAACCTTTTTTATCAGAAATAGTCGAGGACATCTTAAAATAGCTCCAAGATTTATTTCAAGTGAAATTAGATACTAAAGCTATCCCCTGAACAATAATAAATAACATAATTATTAAACTCGATGTAATAAATGGAGTTTTCATCTTTCTCAACATGCAATTTATTTCTTGCATTTTCCTGAGTTGGGCTCAGTGTATGTCAACTGGAACATTACTTTCAATAAAAGTTAATATTCATAGTCTCTGTCTCTGATTTCATCTTCTGGGGAGATGTTGACTAGGAAAAAAAATGAATAGTAAATAAGAGTCCCCTAATAATGAACAATTTTTATTTATAGGGCATTTGCATATTTTATGTTCCCAGATTTTCTTATTAATGTTTTAGTTTGATCAAATTACTATCCTCATAGGGGATCCGTATTTCTTTCGGTTGTTTTTGCCTTGATTAGAATCTCACATCACAAGACTCAATTTCTCGGGATGTTTTCCTAAGACAGACTCTCTGCTCTTATTTTTTCCAGTATCTGAGAATAATGGAAGGCGGGCTTTGTGTTTGCTTTTGAGAAAAGATGTCAGGTTGGCTGAGCCTCCCTCAGCTGGCCACCCAAGACAGACTTTACTTGCAGCAGGGAAGCGTGGACTGCTCCCCTGTCCAACACAGTCACCAGCGCCGCCACAGACCACAGACACCTCCAAGGACGAATTGAGACAATGACAGCTGTGCGGCTCCCAGGCCCCCGGGCGGCCCAGAGGGCCGCTGAGTGTGGAGGGTGGACGGGAAAACAGGAGCAAAGCAGAAGACACACACGGCCTCTCGTTCTGCCTGTGCTGGTCCAAGAGAAATGGTCTCTCTGCCTTTGCACTGTGCCCTGCTGTCGTCTTTTCTTCATTCTAACTAAAATTGAGCTGTGAAAGGTCTGAAGTCAAACTCAGATTGTGATGGAATGGTCTCTAAGCAGGACAAACATGTTCTCTATTGCCTGACATGCAATTTGGGTGACAAACTAGAAACTTCTCATAGCATTTTTCAAAAACCGGTCAAGTATTCGGACTCAAGGACAGTTCATTCTAAACCAAGGTTTGTGTACTTGGTAACAAGAAATGTCATTTTTTAAAAATTAAGGTAAAAATTAGAATATATTTACAGACAGGGTCAGTTAAAATTTTGAAAATTTAAAGAAAAATTTTTAAAAGTTATAGATAAAACAGTCTACAGTGAAAACAATGGTGTGAATTTTTAAGTGTTAAAGGGATTGAGAGTTTTATAGAAATTAGGTGTGTCTTTGTGAGGCTCTGAAGCCTGGACTCAATCCAAGTCAACTTTCCAGCTTTTTTATAACCTAGTAGAAAATTAAGTCAACAGGCATGTTCTTCGTGGTGTTGCTAAAGATTCCTGTGCACTATTACATGGAAATATCAGCCTCCTAGGTGAGGAGCCCAGAGCCCAGAGCCCAGTGCTTGTGGCAGGAAACCTACACACACAGGACAACCAGAATCCCCACCGCAGACCCGCCAGCTTGACCTCGGCTTCATTTATGATTCCACTTTTCAAGCCAATGAGCAGTTTCCATACTACATATTTTGAATATCAGAAATAGTTCTTGCCTTCTCAATTCCAAGGAAACTCCAGGTCTCTGAACATTATAAGTTGTTTCTTTTTTTTTTTTCACTTGATGATCTATAATTCTCTGTGCTGTAATTTGCCTTTTTTATACAGTGGAAGAAAAACACGCACAACACCACACCAAGACACAAGCAATTCTGAGCCTGTTGGTTATCCCCAGAAGCCTCCCCAAGAGACTTCTTCATTTTCCATCTTTTCGTGGAATGAGCTTAAGACCCGCTAGGAGTGTGGGGGTGGCAGTGAACGTCATGCTTTGGCTTTAGACAAGGGCTGCAGGCAAGCAAGGAACAAGGCTCTATCAGGAATCAGAAAAGGGAGTTCTTCTAGACCACGGGGTCTTAGATTAGGGGAGAAGATATTGTAATCTACCAGAACAGATAGCAGTGGATAGAAAAGATCATTTAAATAGATTTACAAATGAAATTCTGAGAATTGGTGCAAAAACAGATAAATACAGCTGTAAGCAGCACAGAAAGTTTCAACCAGGATGGGTAGATGGAGCGGTCAGGGCTGGAGGTCAGTCTGTGAGTCTCCCTGCAGATACCCGGGAGGCTAATGGAGTGAGGAGGATAGAGAGGAGATGCGAGAGTAATGGGCCAAGAGAATGAGGCCTGCTTCTCGGCTGGGAAATAGCCCTCTTGATCCTCCAAGCAGGTGATGGATGGCTCTTGGGGACGCGCACTTCATCACGGCGACAGCGGTCATTAAGGCCCATCATCTCTTATTCAGGTCAAGCTCGCTCTCAAGAAGCTATCAAGGGTCACGACAAAATTTAGCTTTTAAGATGTGTGCTGCAAAAACTACTTAAAGCTGGTTACCAAATCCGAGCGTTACTTTTAGACTTCCAAAACAAAACGAAACAAATAGCTCACAGGATCGCTTTCAAGTGTGGTTGTTTTATACATTTGTAAATTCCTAAGTCAGCAGCAAGTAATTGCTCATTTTTCTCCCTCATAAACTACGTGGAGCGCGGTTAACACCCATGTCAAGAACATGAAAAAAAAAAATTGAGCTTTGAAAGGACAATGTGAGCATATGGAGGATAAAAGCAAAACCAAGAATTTCATAGGCTGTTGACCCACGAGTGTCAAAACACTGGCTTCCACTAATGTCTTGGAAGAGAAAATGACTTTGGGATCCTCAAATCTGAATTTCCAGAAGTGAGGAGGAACCACTCTCCTCAGCGCTCAGAGAGCCGGACAGCGGGCTCTGCTGACCCTCTGGCAGGAGTGTTTGCAGGAAATAAAGTGAAAACCTTTAAAGATTGGAAAGGAAAATACATAAAACGTGTCTGCAGGACATAGATCTCACATTCATAATCGATGACTATTGGCTGCGTTAGTCACTGCAGAAAGCAAGGACTGACCGCGAGGGCTGGTCGGGGCAGCAGGCGTCACACAGGTGATGCATCCGGCCTCTGCAGCCAAGGGGGACCCGTAGCAGGTGAATCTTTCCTTGCCGCTCACAGTTTGGGAAAATTTCATATAGGGAGGCAGGTGACGGCCCCTCCCATGACCCGAGGCCGCACGGGGAGCATGAAGGTCCTGGGAGGGCCCGGCGGGAGGAGAAGGCACAGAGAGGACAAAATGCCCAGCCCGAAGGCCCCGAGACAGCCCGAGAAGTGCTCGGTGGGGTTGGGAGAAAGAAGTTCCCACCCCAGGGTGCTACAAGAAGGCTTTGTGGAGGTGGCCCTGGTGAGGGCTCTGGGGCGATGACCGCGTTGCGAGTGGATGCGGGAGCAGGACCCGCAGGGCCCGTGGCGCGTGGCCTCCACCTGCCCGCGCTCCCAGCGCCCGGGCAGCGTCCGCTGCTCTGCGTGTGCAGAGGGACCATCCGGTGACCTTGGGCTTGCTGGAGAGACGACAGAGACGGGGCAGGATGTTCTGAGGACCCTGCGCCGGGGTGTGGGGGGCGCAAGCAGGGGGACGTGCCAGCGTGCGGCTGCAGGAGGGCGCCCCGGGAGGGTCGGGAGCTGGTGACTGAGAAGCAGGAGCAGGGCAGGCTCCCGTCAGCACCTGTCACCCCTCTGTGTGTGGGCTGGCCAGAGAGGGCCCGGCCAGGAAGAGAGGCCTCTCACCAGGCCGAGGCCCGGGTGGTGAAGGCCGCAGTGGCCGTGGGGCCGGCTGGCACCGGGGCTGGGTAGGAACAAAGACAGAGGAAGCCTGGAAGGGAGCAAAGACATGACTATTTTGGTGCGATTCTGCTTATTGCCCTTGGTTCCCCAGCAATGTGTGAATAAAGGTAAATGAGAATTGACATTTTGTCTTCCTTGAAGCTGGAAACACCACATCCAAATGAGATTTTAGTTTAGAAGTGATTAGCAGCGCCACGCTTTTCTAGTATTTATTGGGTCGTTAAGAGCAGCCATATGGTTGTCATCTGTCTTCTCTGTTCACGTTTCCCCAGTTTGTGCCTCGGTGGGAGTCTGCTTAGCGGCTGATTGAAATCCCAGCTTTATTGGCGACTCTGTTATCTGGGCCTGCCACGAAGGGCTGACCCCGCCTGAAGATGCGCCTCCCTCTTCTCTTCCTGCCATGTCCTTCCCGCCAGCCTTGCTGGAACCCCGGGCCCCCGACTCTTTTGCCACTAAATTCTGAAAATATTGGAAGGGTTGGAGAAAGGGTGACTCCATGAGGTGTGCACTGAGATGACGCGAGGACGCGTGGCTTCTGAAGGGTAATTGAGCCGACTGCAGCTATAGGCAGAGCAGTTTGAGGCGTGCCGACTGAGATTTAGGGACTCTGTCTGAAACGCCTTCTGTTCCTCCATGCATGTTAATTAACTTCTGTTCATTTCCAGTTCTGCATTTGTGAATCAAAGATTGTGCATCATTCTTAAAATTTCACTGAGCATTTGCAGGGCTTCAGGACTTAATAAAACTTTGAGTTTCAAAGATGAAAGCTACTCTGTGAGGGTCCCATGCCTGGCAGTATCTGAGGGTTTCCCTGCTTTATTCTGAGATGCCTATATGTTCCTGGAGCCCAGAATTGCCATTTGTCCATGGAGTTATCAAATTTGTTAATTTCTTATCCTCATTTCTCCATGTGCATCTACTCTTTCATTAAAAACACACCAATCTTCACAATAATTATGTCATTAGCTGTTATGTTAAGCAACAAAATCTCGCATCGCTTAGCATGAGGTCCACTATGTGACGACCCTTTAGAGAATCCGTTCCAGTGAAGTGCTAGATAGTGAATAGCATTGCTTATTTTAAGGCATGCACTTAAACTTGGACACTTTCCTGGTTGAACAATGTTTTAAATGTGTTCACTGCTAACTATGTTGGTTCAGCCACATGCTTTAGTGACGAGAGGACACCTCAGATGGCTGGGAGGAGAGCAGGGCAACGCGGGCTCGAGAGGAACAGACACACGCCAGTAAGGACACGAGTAGCTTTCACTGGCATTGAGCTTGAGGCGTTTCTTTGGGTTTATTTACTGTTAGGGGATAAGCTGAGTCAGCAGGACTGTTACCAAGGCGCACCACCATCGAGTCGGGCACTAGAGGGGACTAGTTAGGGGACTAGAGGACCCTGTGATGGTTAGGCCCCAGGAGGACACACACTGCAGAAAGACTGCCTGGAGCAGAGGGTCAGCTGGGGCACTGCAAAGTCACAGTTACTACAAGGTCAGATTTATCATCAGCTAATGCCCGTCGTCATGCACGGTTGAAAGTATGGTTCTTTAGAAATCATAGAGCAACATAGGACAGAGAATATGATTAGTCTGAGATTCCATCTGGTCTTTCCAGCTGAAGTACCTTCTAAATATTCTATCACCAATAGCACAGGTGGTCCTCGGAGACCAAACCAACCCCACCCCCCAAACCAAAACCAAGCAACCATCCAAGCTCTTGGTGACGGTTAGCACCAAGCTCTAGAAGCCTCTCTATTTAGGAAAAGAGACTGTGTGGGGTTGGGCAGAAGTCAGTAAGGTTACCTGAGTAACCTGACTTAGAGAACCAAGGACAATAACACTCCATTACTTTCTCCATCAAATGTGGCTTTGAGGCTTCAGACCTATCAAAGAGAAAGGCCTCCAACTGGCAAGATTGCTCTGGGTCCGACACAAACATTCGTAGGTTCAGGCATGAAATCCTAGCAGCTCAGTTCTTGAAGCGACTAACTCACAGGCTGCTCTGCACACACAGGATTTTATTTTTGAACCATGATGTTAGTTCACTGATTTATAGCTGGGAACAGCCTCTGTGATTATACAGCCCCTGATGTTCATGCCTCCCTGCTCAGCTGTGCCTTTCTCCTTCCTCACCCCCCCCTCCCTTTTATCTCCCTGGCAGGCCCTTCTTTGACAGCCCCCAACTCTCGTGGCCTCCACCAAAATGAACAAGCTATGCGTCCTGCATGGCAGTGAGTTCACCATGATACCCATGCAGTTGATCGCCGTTTCTACAAATAACCCAAAGTATCCACATGATAAAGCTGCTCTGACAATAACTCTGCAGCAAACTGTAACATCTGTAGTTCCCTTAAATAAAAAATGTATTCAATTTGCATTTTATAGAATACATGATGGCGACATAGAGAAAATTCTTTACCAGCCGATCTGGAGGAAACATTATGAGCATAAGCATAATGACTTCGAAAAGGTGTTATTGTTGATTTTTATTTCTCTCAGGACCATGTGCTGGCATGATGATTGCCTGAATACCTCGTATTTTTAAATGTCATGCCAGAAGTTCAACAGAAACATAGAATGCGTCATTTTCATCGATTTTGTTATTTCCATAATAAACATTGCGTCTTCTGATTGGAAGAATGTAATGTTGACTGAAAAAAAAATTAGCCAGTGTAATTTCGCATAAAGAAAATGTTTGTAAAATTCCTGTTTAAACAAACTCCTGGAGAAAACCACCCTCCGCAGCGGGCACATTCCTCTAGACTGTTCTCAAGACCTGTGCCTGGCACTCACGTGGACACACACAGCTCTGATGGAATCGTGTCCTGCGTGTTAGTTTGTAACACAAACTTTTGCTTCCTAAGTCTCTCCTCATCAGTGAGGGGCCCCTGGTCATTGTGTGACAGGGGCCGCTCCTCCTGCTTCCGCTCTGCACATGAGCATTGTAGCTGCTCCTCATCTCTCCACAAAAGCAGCCCTCCTGTGATCACCCTGTGTGCCTGCCAACTCGTGTGGTCACATTTTTCGAGTATAATTTTAGAAGCGCCGCTGTGGCTAAAGTGTTTCACACTTGCTGAACCCAGTCCCTAGAGCCCCTAGGGGTCCTCTGGAAAGTTCTACTGGCCCCCACACAGTAGGGCAGCTCCTCCAGGGCTTCGCCTCCCGGCACTTCCAGGCCTTCAAACTGTGGCCATTATTGAGGGGAAACATGGCAGCTCATGTTAAGATCCGCTCCCAAAGCGAGGATCCTGAGGAGGAATTTATTCTTTATTCGTCATGATTATGACCATTTCCTTTACGATTAAACTTTTTTTGTAATAATATTTTGAGTATCATATAGGTTGTAGGTACTTTTATCAGGAAGTAATTTAATTTGAAAGTCTTTTTTTTTTTTTAAAGATTTATTTATTCATGCATTCAAGAACTGGAGTGTAGGCCAGAGGTGCAGGGAGTGAGAGGATTCACCAGAGTGGGTGGGGAGCACAACAGGTGGATCTACTGAAACACACCGCTGAGGGGAGCAGCGGGCGAGGTAGGAGAAGTCTATTGTGCCATGTGAGTCAGCGACCTGGACAGGGATAGAACTTGTGCCGCAGTGGCTGGCGAGAGCTTGGTAGTGATTCTTTAATGCCTGTGCCCTGAAAGTTACTATAGTGAATTCGAACTATTTAAACTGTAAATGTTGATGGGTTAAATGCATTGTTTTCTTTATGGGATTATGTCTTTGATGCCGTTATTCTTAGAATCTTCTTGACATTCAAGATAATTATTTGTAAAACATCATCTCTAATTCTTTTATGGTTTTACTTAAAATATTTGATGCATATAGATTTTATCTTAGTGTGAAGAGTTTTGTATGAATCTAATTACTTTTACCCTCCCCCCAAAAAATTCTACACATTTACTTTTTCTGCAACATTTATTGAATAAACACATTTCTCCCTGATTTGAAATAAATCCTGGTTTATATTATATTAACTTTGGGACGTTATCTCTAGACACTGTCCTGCTTCACTCATCTGGTTATCCCTCCTCCAAACCCACATTGTTTTCATTATTCCAACATAAAACACATTGTAAAATATGTAATATCCGGTACCATAAATTCTCTAAAAGGTTGTCATATATTTTCATTGCTATTCAAACAAATTTTTCTGCATGATCTAGAATTTTGTATAAAGTTTGATAAAATTTTCATGAATTTATTTTTATTACCAGGGTTAGGTATGTCAACCTAGAGAAGTGTAGGCAGCATCTAGCCTACATCAGCAATGGTACCTAATTCTGGGGAAACAAAAGCAAACACAACATGTTCTTTTTCCTTTCTTTCTCGCAAGTAGTTACTGTCTTGGGAGAAAGATAGATTTGTAAAAATACTGAGGAGGGTAGTGATGTATAGAGTTATGTAGGATACCCTGGACACTCCAAATCGGGAGCAGTTAATTTTACCTGAGGTCAGGAAGGCTTAACAGAGGGAGCCACGCACACTCACTCCAGAAGAAATTGCCCAAATTTCTTTTCCTTTTGTTGCCAGCACAGTGCAAGGTGATCCTCATTCTGCTTACGCCTGAGGACCATTTTATACACAAGAATATAGAGAGGCTTGTGATGCCAGCGGGAAGTAACTAAAAATGAATGAGAACAATTTTCTGACAAGACAAGTAACCAGGGAGACCTGAAAAGTGGGCTTTTTCTGGGGGTGTCACAGAGCATCAGTTTAGGAGGTTTTGTGATTATAAACATAGAAGAACAAAAATTAATTCAATAGTTAAATGCAGATCCTGTTACCTAAAAATAGGAGAATCTTAAAATGAATTCATATGAAATGTGGGAGTTTAAAACGCAGCCAATGCACTGACCTGAGAGGAACAATCCCAGCTCCCCTCAAGGCCGCTGCTGGGGATGGGCCAGGCGAGGGGGCACTGGCAGTGGGTGGGGGTGATGGCGCTCACGTCCCACCTCCAACGGCCATGGCGATGCCCCCATGGTTCCTCTGTTTCACTTCCCACATCTAGGAAGCAGGAGCAGGAACGGTGTTTAGTCTGTCGGGGTGTTATAATGATTAAACGAGGAAATCCACAAAGCACTGGCCCCACACTTGCCGCGCCCAGTAAGTGTTTGCGGTGCCTCCCACCTTCTCCACCAAGAGGAAGCTCTCGGCAGCTTAATCCTGAAGTCAACATGCATTGCTCACTCGCTCTCCAGTGATCTGGCACCTTCTGAGGTGTCTAGAGTGTAGTTGTTGGGGGACATTCAATAGGGCGATTTTTCAGCCATTGCTATGGCACTGACTTTGGTAAACATGTTGGAGGAGAAGGCTGGCTGCCGGGAAGGGAAGAGAAGCAGTGATAAAAGATCTGCCTTTGTGAAGCTGCGCTTTCTTTACCAAAAGCTGCTTCGGGGCATCTTGATTAAAATAGTTTTAGGAAATTTAGAGCCAAAATGCCCATCTAAGAAAAGTTAAGGGAGATGACAGTTAATGTGTCTTAAAGCCTAGAGTCTTGCTGTGGCTGAACCACAGGCCACATCTGTCTCCTTGGAGCCCAGGACCATTAAATTCTGGATTCTAGATCTTTTCAGAAGTGTTTCCACAGAGCTCAAGTGACACATTTACCTGGACCTACAACAACAGTGACGAGGGCGTTATTGTGCCTCCCTGGAAGACACGGCGTGGGCTCCTCCAGTCCCAAGGAAAGCCAGATTGCTTCTCTGGTGTCCCATGTGGGCTGGACAGAATACAAAGGGCAGAGACCCCAGCCAAGAGGAGGTGACTTCCTGCCTGCACAGGAAGGAGAATAGGATCATTTTACAGTTTTGACAGTTTTGCCTTATGAAATTATTTGTAAAGAATATTCAACAATTGACTATCTAACCTATGAATGTACATACACACTATAGGAATACTACGCATGTGTGGAATGAAAGTAACATGTGCAATGAGTATATTTTACAGTTTGGAAATAAAAGACTCTAAGTGCTGAGGAAAAAAATGAGTGAGCTGCTGAACTGATCTTTTGAGAAGCACACAGTTTACTTATTTATGATAGGACTGTGTTTCCTCTGCTGTTGCAAATACTTCAGGACTTTGAAGAATTGAAAATTCATTATTAAGAAAGAAGTGTTTTTGGACCTCCCTGGTGGTGCAAGGGGTTAAGCACCTCACTATGAAGCAATCTGCAGCCTCTGCAGCACGAGTTCAATCCCAGGCTGGCCAGGGAGCAACCCACATGGCACAGCAGACCTCTCCTGACTCGCCTGCTGCTCCCCTCAGCAGTGTATTTCAGTAGATCTGCCTGTTCTGTTCCCCACTCTGTCTCTGGTGAGTCCTCTCACCTCCCACATCTCTGGCTGTACCCCAGCTCTTGTATGCATAAATAAATAAATCTTAAAAAAAGGAAGTGTCTTTATTAAGGACTGCACCAGGATCAATAGCATTTAGAACCCGTAAAACTGTATGCTCGTGAAAGTTCCTGAGCCTAAATAATGCCCATGGGAAAGGCAGGGCATCCCAGCATGTGAAAGGAAGAGCTGCCAGTCCTCTGAAGGGGCCGCTGTACTGGGGGACTGGACAACCTCAAATTTACACTGAAACAAAGATTCTAAAGACTTTGTGAAAAGACATCTGATATTTAATCCCTTGAGTGCAGCTTTATTATGATAGTTTAATTGTTTGATTTCTTATCAATCAATATATTTACAGAATACATTTTAATAGAGCATTCAAAGACATTTCCAATATTTGAAATGTAGGCGTATAGGAAGTCTTAATTGAGCCTACATGTGAGAAAAATGATTCCATGTTCCTAATTGGGACACATAACTAAATTGTTTTACTCAGTGACCCATGGTGGAGGGTTATGGGGCCTGTGGTGAGGTGTGTGGTGTGGGAACACATGTCTACAGAGGTGTGAACCTGGGCCCCGGCATCATATGCAACATTAGGGCAATAAAAAGTAATATGTTTTGAAGAAAATAAATTGTCAGACTCACCAGTTTCACATTTTAAGATAATTTTATAATTTTAGAAAACTTTTCTCAGGTAATTAGATTTGGGGGAAAGTTGGAATTCTTTGTAAGTTCTATCAGTAACTACTCTCAAATTGTAATATCACCAGACGTCTGTTGGGGCCACCAGCTGCATCTTAATTTTAGCAACCACTTTGTGACACCGTGTGAAAATATCTTTGATGTCACCCACACAAGAGTATCTGGGAGATGCTGACGTGGCTCC
This sequence comes from Talpa occidentalis, assembly GCF_014898055.3. Classification (NCBI taxonomy): domain Eukaryota; kingdom Metazoa; phylum Chordata; class Mammalia; order Eulipotyphla; family Talpidae; genus Talpa; species Talpa occidentalis. Next base: position 149,993,886 of record NW_023602073.1, on the reverse strand, counting down.
TATAAGACTTCATTTGTATTTTTCTTTGCTTGTATCTGTTCATTTCTTTGGAATTCCTTAGTCACTTAGCATTCTGCCTCTAGTGCTCAAATCCTCTCCGGGCTCCACCTGCCTCCCAGCCTTCCTAAGTGCAAGTCCAAGGTGCATGGCAGTCACAGATTGGCAGGGGTGCTGTCACCTGAGTTGTGACCAAGCCTTGGCCATCCCGGGGAACATGCACCCCCACACCCTCGCCCACTGGCTTGCAGGGCCCGACGGTCGCTCCACTTACACGGGGCTGCTGAGATTGGATGAGAGCTGAGCAAAGTCCCTTTGTGATTTTTAATAAGCACAGTTATTTAGCATATGTGGAATCACAGATTAAAGCCTTGTTGCAGGCTGTTATGCTAACAAAGCATGGGCCCAGGACTCCCCAAGCGTGCGCTGGCTTGCCAGATATTAAAAGGTTTGGAAGCTCTCTGCTGCCATGTCCTGTCACTGCTCAGCAGATTAATTACACATCAGCACGATAAGCCGTAGCGTTCCGGGGGGGTTGCCATAGTCTGTCGTTTCAGTGATCTGTGGGTAGCAGGCTACTGGGAGACTGGTTTTGAACTGCACCGTTCAATCCATCTCTTCATGCTTTGAGGATGCACCCGGGCATGCTGGAGCTGGAAACACTTCGGTGCCCATGGAAGCGCTCTATAAGCCCCTTAGCCCAGGCTCTCCATGGTTCTCTGATGCTAATGACATTGACAGCTAGAGCACTTTCTATTTACCGCTGAGTGCATAGTCACAGAGCCCAGAGGAAGGGCGATGAGGAAGACAGCTAGACTAAGCCTTCACACTTGTGAACATATTGTAAAATGTTCTGGCAGTTGGGCCCCCGCCCCCTCCCTCCCTGTCTAGCAGACATGAGAACAGAGCCATCTGCATAGATTTAAAGCAGAACAGGTTCCCCCCTGTAGCCTATACAGGAACATACCTACCTGGCTAAACCAGCCTTTCAACTCACACTAGTGTCCGGGGAGTGAGATAAAGAAGGTCTAACATGGGTGCCACCTGTTGCATCGCTGTGCATCATTGGGGAAGAAAGAGATTGGAGCCTGCCCTGCTGTCTTCTGTGCATACATGGCATCTGCATTGTTTTACACAATTAGAGCTACTCTTAATTCCCTGTCAAGACTAACTGCAATTTTCCTATCAGTGGCCCGCTCTTCCTACCTATGTAAACTAAATTCAAACTGGTGAGCCTTGGAACGGCTCTCACAGTCTGCCTGGCTGCTTCCAGGTTTGAATCCTCACTGTAATCAACAAATACATTTCTCTATCATGAGATTGTATTTCCAGTTAACATGCTTAACGTTGAAGTGATGGATAAACTTGTTGGTCTCTGTGAAGTTTATTTTTTCTCTATAAATTTAATATATAATTTTAGCTCCATGATTGTGATTCTGATAGTAGAAAGAATAGATCTCTGTAGCTCATCCTGAAGTGTTATGTGGGTCAGCAAACAATTCAAGTATGGTTGATGACAGAGTGGCTAAGAGGAAAGACATGTTGCTCTGCAGAAGAATTTGTGATATTTGAATGTAGCAACACAGAAATCAAGGTTTGCTGCAGTATCATGTAATGAGTGCATCATGGCTAAGCTATGGGGAAATAGTAGCATAAAGCCAGGGTCATGCCTCATGTGATGCTTTATATTTTATGTTTAACTTAGAGTTTCATATAATATTCAAAAAAAACTTTACATAGTAATCTCTTTACAATCCCTAAATGTAAAATCATTCTGGATTTATTAATGGTGCAGAGCTATAGTCAAGACACCTCCATGTTCTTGGGGGTAAAAGAATGACCTAACTACATAAGGAATAGTAGAGAAAATTATGAAAAGTTGATCAAACTTGTAATTGACCTTGAAATGATCAGTTTACGTGTTATAATTCTACATACTAATTGCAAATCATTTATATGTATTTTTAAGCAGGCACTAAGAGACATCTGTCAATATTACGGGCTCTCGCCTGTGTTACCCTAAAGGACTAAAATAATAAAAAATGTTTTTCTCTTAAAATATTTTATATTTTGAACACTTCAAATAATCCAAAAATGGCTTTCTTCATACTACTATAAGTTAACCTTCTAACCATTTTTCCAAATAATAAACTGTTAGCTCTGGTACATTTGTTTTCAGCTTGCTTTTGAGCCTCAAGACTCAATGATCTGCCTCCTTCTGGAAGTCATGGAAGCCTCTGTTCTCCAGACTCTTCCAGATTTTCGCCACAGGGTCTGTTTGCGGTTGCCAGGCAACAGCCCCCCCAGCAGACTGCACTCACTGAGAGACTCTCCTCTGGGGCTTCTTTTCCCAGGCTGGTGTCAGTTTATTTTAAGATATGCACACAACTTGTCTTATAGGATGAAAAAAAAAAAAAGAAAAGCTAAGTGACTGAAAAGGTTAAATATGAAATTTGAAAGCCTATATAGTCTCTTGCTGTGACAGGCAAAGTTTCCAAAAATGATGGATTTGATTTTCTCAAAGGGATTTCTTAACATGATAAAGAAAATATCTGAATCAATTAAATACCAAAACCAGTGCTGTTGGGCCTCTACTGAGAAAAAGTGACTTTTTTTTTTAAATTTATTTATGCATATAAGAACTGGGGTATAGACTAGAGGTGCAGGGGGTGAGAGGACTCACCAGAGACAGAGGGGTAAGCAGAACAGGCAGATCCACTGAAACACACTGCTGAGGGGAGCCGCGGGGAGACAGGAGAGGTCTGCTGCGCCATGTGGTTCAGCTCCCTGGCCAGGGGTCCAACTCAGGCCGCAATGTCTGGTGATAGCTTGATAGCACTTGATTACCCCTTGTGCCACCAGGAAGGCCCAAAAAACTAAGTTTCTAAATGAGAATCCTTACTTCCCATCGTTAAAACAAAACTTTTTCAGACATTTTTGAAATATTTATAGTTAATTGTTAATATTTATAGTTAATTGTTAATATCCCAGTTTTATGAAGTAGTAATTTCCTGTGTTTACATTCAATTTTTTTTCTACAGTATTCCTGACATGACAGTGGTGATTTATCGGGAACTTACTACTATCAGGTAGCATGCTATGTCTTCTCTGTACATTAACACACGTACTCCTAACAGAAGCCCCATGTGGTAAATGTCATTTCACCTCATTTACAGATAAGAGAAGTAGGGCTAGACCTGCAACCGTCTAATGCAGCGTAACCAGCAATTCCTACAACTGCATTTCAAACCAGTTTTGATGAATCCAAGGAATAGACTCAAGAGGTTGGCGAACTGACACATAAAATTCATCTCCATAAGAAGGTTGTGTGAGCAACTATTTACAAGGGCATCTTGCTTTTTCATAAAACTTAAAATGATGAGATGTATTTTAAAAGGTTAGGGTGTGTGCGCCTTCGTCCCAGGCTGATGAGCACCCTGTCCATCAGGTCCTAGTGACCACACTTTCTCCACTGGCCTCCATGGAAAACAGAAAGTTTAGGCAGAAAAAGACAGACTGGGGGCCTGTGCCAGATCAGAGAGGGACAAAGGACTCCGCAGCCGGCACTTCTGTCTCCCTCCTGAGTGGGGTGACTGGGTGGGCTTGTGGGGGGCAGCGAGCTGAGGCAGCTGGATGTTTCTGCATTAAGTAGAGTCTGTGACTGTGACAAGAGAGCACGCGAGGGTTTGGGGGGGCTGCTGGCATATCCAATACACACTCGTCCATCCCTCTCATTGCTGCTTATTCCTGGGGCAGCCATAGGCAGAGGTGAGCCTGGAAGATACGTGAAGTGACTTACATTGTCGGCCAGGCCAGTGCCTGGAGCTCCAGGTCTGTCTCCCTCTTAACATCTGCCGCAGGACGATGGCAGGCCAAGAGGACCTTCTGGTTCCCACCAAGGGCAGAGGATGACCTCGGGGTTTTCATCGCTCAGTCTCCAGCAGGCTTGTGCCATGAGGCCCGTGCCCCTGGGTAACTCACACAACCTTCTCGTTGACGCAACTTACCATGGGCATGGTCCAATGGATGACATGTTGGCCATCAGATTAGCCCTCTCTGTCCCTGCGGGGTGGTGAAGGAGGTTGACAAGGGACAAGCAGAGGCGTCGGCCGTTCTCTGCCCTGAACGCCCCTCAGAACCAGAGCTCGGACAGGAAGGGCCTCTTCTCCCACATCAGAGCCAGCTCCTGCCCCGAGGACTCCCGGGGACCTGACTGCGTGCGCGCAAGGAGTGGGGACATGGTCTGGTCACCCGCACCAGCTGAGCTCTGATGGGCCTGTTACCAATTTGAAGCCGACTGAGGTGTGAGACCTACAGGTGACTTGTGCAACTTACAGAGTAGCAATGGGAGAGGCGAAGCACTTGTTACCTTTGCGTAGACCCACCTTTTATCCCTCTGGTAGAGAATTGCCCTATAACATAAAACTGACTTTCATAAAATACCAGCAAACTGAAATGCCAGATGGAGGCCTTCAGCTTGGCAGTTGGGAGCTGTTCTTTTCCATTTTAGAGGCTCAGAATGAATACTTATCTTGTCATTTTATGCTCTATTGTACAAAGGTTCTGTTTTGTGTAAACGAACTTCAGTCAATTTCAAACAAATTGATTTTCATCTCTAAGAATGGAATATTCTACCCTGCGAGTAGGGAGTAGGTACTTTCCATGAACGAGCCATTCGCATTTGATTTCTGACCTCAGCCTTGCCCCCGGGCCCTCACGTCCATGCAGGGCGCTCACTCTCGGTCCCTGGATTTGGACGTTTTCTGCTTTGCTCTTTTCTCTTCCGAGGACTTTGCTACATGATGTTCTTTATAGCTGAATAACTCAATTCTTCTAACTGGAATCTCATGAAAAGTGTCACAATTGGCTTCAGTTTCACAGAGGAGGGAGGTGAGCAGTGACAGGTGATGGGGGATGAGGGTGGGGAGAGGGGTGTTGCTCGCAGCCTCCGGCTTGCAGACGCCGCCTCTGCTGAAGGTCCGGCTGCAGCGGAAACTGGACCTTGAAGGTGGGGCCCTCACGGCCTGCGTGGAGCTGGGCGCCCTTCTGCCTGAGCGCCGGGCTGCTGTGGTGTCTTCTCCTGGGCCATTAGTTTGATACTTACGTCTTTATTTCTCGAGTTTTTGATGATCGTCTTCAGCCCAAATACACGGTCCTGAAATTGAGAAAAAGAAAAACAATCCTGTAATGTCAAAAAAGGTGACTGTCCCCCGGAAGAGTCCAACCCAGCGATGCATTTCCTGTGTGAGTTTCTTTTCTCCTCTGAGGTGATTTTGTGATTTATCAGCATAACATTTCAGACCTCACAGTCAGGGAAACCGTGCCCCTTGCTACACTACGGGAAACGCTTGATGAATGTGGACAGGCACCTGCTCCTTTTTGAAAGGATTGCTGGCTAAATTTCATCTAGAACTCATGCTGCAGGTTTACTCAAGATAGTGTGTTTTAACACATGTGTATTTTCTATAGCAACATGACTTTGTTATCTTCCAACTGTAGCAGAGGTACCCCACAGGAAAGGGGCAGATGGGGCCAGGCAAGTCTGGAAGACAAAGAGCACAATCAAAATCAGGATAAAGGCTGCCGCTGTCAGCCCCCCACAGTCCCTGTAGGGTAAGTGGAGGCATCAGGCTTTCCTGCCCTCCCACCATGAGATGAAATGCATGCCTCATAGCGGACACCTGGAGTAGGGTGTGGGCATGCGTAGGTGGGTGCACCTGAGCCAGGATCCAGGGCATATAAGGCCAGGGCGGCAGAGGATGGTGTGGTGTGGAGCGGCATGGTGTGGTGTGGAGCACGGCGGAGTACAGTGGAGAACATGAAAACAGCTAAACTACCAACACAGCTGCTCGAACCAATGATGAACCTACCCGGTGTGGGATGGCTGCACTACAGTCGCTCACCTGTAGCCAGGGCCTGCAGTGGACTCTGCGGGGCAAAACTGGTGTTTTCTCCTTACTGCTTTGGCAGTGGGACCCATTAGAAAAACGTGCTGGGTTTACGTCTCTGCACCAAGAGCTGCTGCCTGTGGGCAGCCCCTCCCTCAGGAGCCAGCCAGGCTAGAAGGGTCAACCAGGAGGGACCTGGGTGGGGGCCCCTAGAAGTGGACATAAGGAAGCACAGGGGAGACCCCCAGATCCTGAGGCACAGGTCCCCACGGAGACTCAGTACACTACCTGACCTTGAACGAAAAAAGAAACTTCCAGCATGCAGGAACGAAATTTGTAAACGGTTTATAAATCCCTCTTCTGAACTGGGAGACCTTGACGGCACTTGGGCCCCCGAGGTGCACAAGCGCATGAGTGCCCCCTGCACTGGGGTCCATCACCAAGCTTTGCCTCTGCGCCAGGCCCGTCCCAGCTCCCGCTGCCTTAAACGATTGAAGAACAGTGGTGCTGACGGTAGTGGTTTTATTGTCACTTTGCTGAAATTTCTAGAAAGAAGTGTGTTTCCCTTGCTTTTGAAATGTGATCATTCCTTTATGCTGTTCTGCAGGGGGGAGTTGCTTTGATTTCCATTTTTCCAGTTTTTATTTCGAAATTCCCACTTGCCTTCTTGGTCTGTGTTGAGGCAGCGCACTCCTCGCCTCTTTATGATCCTTCTTAGTTTATTTCGTGCCTGAACCTACAGAACTATTTTAAGGAGATCCACAGGCCTTTCTTCCTAGAGATGGCACCGCCTCTCCCGCAGCCCCGCAGCCGCATCTCTGTGATCCAACTCCCTGCGAGCATCGCCAGCCACGCCTGAGTAAATAACATTCCCATTATAAAGCCAACATCTTCACTCCCAGGGCCGTGGTGTCTTTGTTCTTTGGATTTATTTCTCTATTCTATCGTCTATTTCCTTTTACTCTAAATTGACAAGCGTTCCATGCAGAATTTTATTTTCAATCCAAGAAGACTAGGAAAGTGGCCGGTTGTGGCTCACACGGTCTCAGCATGTCCAGCTTCTCTCCGCGAATGTCTGTCCCCAGACCTTGTCCACTCCAAGACCAGATTCACGTTCCCGCTGCATCTCCCATCTGCTGGTAAACGATGATGTAGAATCAGCACTAAATAGCAGCCCATGGCTGTGCTGATGCGTCCCCACCGCTGCTATATTCCTTGGGACCCCCGACCATGCAAGTAAACGCCTCTGACCATTTCTCCATTTTATTTGGGAGCTTCCAGTGGCCAAACCAACGTGAGGCCCCACCTAGTTCACGCACTTCACCCCCTAGGAGAGAGAGCAGGTGCCCAGGGTGGGGAGGGCATCAGATTTGCAGGATGCGGGCGCCCCCAAGTGCGCACGTCCGCTGGGCACCATCCCTGCGGGGCTTTCTGACACTCACTTGCCATCTAGCCTTGTCTGTGAGCTGCTACCTCTCATCTCCGAGAATTTACAAGGGTTTTCAAGCTCAACTCTGTAGTTTATCATCCTTTCCTCCTTCCCTCAACATTGTCAAAAGAAGCTCAATTTTTTGCTTTTTAGTCAACTCAGCTGTACCTCACTTTGTAATTTTTTCACTATCTTGCTTAAGTGTTAGGTGTCTTATAAATACTTCCCCTGGTGACACCTGAAAATACATCCAGAGCTATAAATTTTCAGACTTGGGTTGTCTACAAAAGCCTTTCGTTCAGCTAGATGAGGGTGGTATGTAACGAGAGCACCAGGTGCCTTTGACTGCATATTATGTTTTTTTAAAGGTATTCAAAATTTAGTGTTTGTGGAATGAGGTTATTATAGATAGCTCAGGATTGCTATAAATTCAAATTGATTTGAAACCGTTCTGCATGCCTCTGGGAGATGCTAAACTATTTCCCCAACTATTTTCCTCCCAATATCAAGGTACTAATGTCGCGTGCCAGAATTTGTTGTGGTGAGCAGATGGATTACTAATATTTTGTTGATTGATTTCTTACTCAGCTCTGCTATAAAACTTAATTGATGATTCTGCCATCAACAATTTAAGTGGTAGCTATAAAGTTCAGACTTGGAGAATGAAAAACTCTTGTCTATTAAGCTTGATTTTCATTATCTGTTTTCATTTCTGGAAATTATATTCTCAAAACACCCTCTGTCCCTAGCCTAAACAACACATGACATGCCATCCAGTCTTCCTTTAGGATGGCAAGGTTTTTTTTTTTTTTTCCCCTGTAGTTTTTGATAACCTGCCTAGAATGTGTGCTATAATGCTTGTGGATATTATTAGTAGTAGTAGTATTAAAAGAATACACAGCATCTCTTTGCTGTGTCATAAGATGCTGTTCCCTTCCCACCATTTCCCCATGTACTTTATTCTGAGACCAATGATATTTTTAAAAGGCACAGCCCTTCATTGAACACAGAAATGACTAATAGCAGCCAAGGTTTTTCATCAAAGTTTAGATTTTTTTAAAAGATTTATTTTATTTATACAAGAGCTGGGGTACAGGCCAGATGCGTGGGAGGGTGAGAGGATTCACCAGAGACAGAGTGGGGAACAGAACAGGCAGACTGCGAAATACACTGCTGAGGGGAGCAGTGGGCAAAACAGGAGAGGTCTGCTCACCATGTGGGTTGCTCTGAGGCCGATGGGGATCGAACCGGCACTGCAGAGGCTGTGGACAGCTTCACAGCACTGCGCTCAACCGCCTGAGCCACCAGGGAGGCCCCAAAGTTTAGATCTTTTAAAAAAAAATGCTCCTTTTCTACCAGTCTTTGGATGGTGGCTGATAAATAATACATTTCCCATTCACTTATTTATTCATTCAACTATTATATTAAATCATAGATACATAACCCATATTGAGCATGTATGTTTTTAATGAATAAACCAAATATATATAATATATATCACAGAATATATTTATGCATATATATTCCTGGCACTGTCCTAAGTTGTAAAAGCAGTGATGATAAAGAGAAGGTCGCTGTCCTCACTGTGGACCGTGCATATGCCCAGGGTAGGGGCACAGGGAGAACAATGCAGGAGAAATAAAAATATGAATAGGGAAATAGTTATGAATGAAGCCAGTGTCGGTGGAGGCTGGTGCTGGGATGGACATCCTATGGGGTCAGAGCAGCACGGGAGAATAGGGCCTGGCAGGGAGGCCGCTTCAGCTGGAGTCCCAAGGACCCTGACCTGACCGGAGTGCTAAGTGGCGAGAGAGCGCAAGGCGCGTGAGGTCCAGAAGGTGGGGTGCTCGGCCAAGGGGAGGGCTGAGGTGACGTATGTGTGTGTGTGGTGGTGTGTGTGCCCAGGGAGGCACCGAGGTGGGAGAGACGGGGCATCAAGGATGGGTGCAGCCAGGGGCCGAGGCCAGGCTGCCCAGATCATGTAGGGCTGTGGACCATGGGGAGAAGGTGGAACTTTGTTTTCCAAGTGGGATGGGAGACTAGGGGCAGGTAAATGGAGGAAGAGTATTATCTGGTTGGTGTTGTTATCAGACTAGTATTGCTTGAGAAGCATGTGGGAAAAACATCAATTCATCATGAGAGGTTATTGTCCATTCAGTTATTTTTTAAAGTCACAGTAATTGTCAGTAGTACTTTCTGTTTAATCAACAAATATTTATTGATCAACTACTGGGTGTTATGGAACAGGACTAAGTGGTGGGAAAGGAAATGAGAGAAATACACATTAGACAAAATAAAGTCACACAAACAAAAATACACCTTTTAGTATTTTAATTTAAATATTTGCATAAAAAGTAATTTGATATGTTTGATCATGACTCTAAGAGAAACATGTTTACCTAATTGTGTTCAAATAGGATAGCTATATTTTGATATATCCGTTTAAAATTAAATTTAGCAATGTCAGCATCAAATGTTAGCAGGAGTGTAAAATCTATAATGTCCTCTTAAATGATTTTGAATTCATAAATGTCTTTCAAACCCCAGTTATAAATTCATAGTATGGGATTAAATAGGTTTAGATAGTAGAAACATTATCAGTCTGTCTCTTTACTATCTTCTAACCCTTAAGTTGAACACCATTTTTTAAAGTTAAAAATTTTTTCCCCAAAAGGTCAGATTGGATATATTAGCAAAGACCTTGCAGTCCTGTGTCTCAGCCGCTTTAAAGCTAACTTGGAAAAGTAAACTGAGCCCAAGGGGCTTTTGAGTGCAGTGTTTCTTCTCTGTAGCCAGAGGCATTCTCAGCAGGACCAGAGGTTCAGGCTGGCGACATTGAAGCAGGAAGCAGGAAAGCTCCTGGGTTTTGTGATTTAACACTCCTGCTGTGTGTGTGTGTGTGTGTGTGTGAAAGAGAGAGAGACAGAGACAGAGACAGAGACATATTCTCTTTATTATCAATGAAGAGTTGATTCTTTCTTGGAAGAAGCACGTATCTGAAATATGGCCAGTTTCCCTCCCTACTTTAATTATACTACATCGATATACCAATATTTAATATGAAAGTTTAGTTTATTGTTTCATATTGCCTTTTTGCTTTTCAGATTAATATCTTGATTTTAAAAAAGTTATTACCATAAGATTTATTTCATTTTAAATAAGATCTTTTTCAGACCAGATTTCTTCTTTCTTCATCCTTAAAGACACTGTAATTAATATGCTCATCCTAAAAGAAAAATGAATATCTTTAATATTTTGCAATATGATAAATAACAATTCAAATAAAACATTATTTTCAGTGTTTTCCTGAAATTTGACTTACCCTACAGATCCCAACATCCAAAGTATTTCTAAGAAAGTTACTTCCATTCACAAGGAAACCTGAATCTAAGAAACGACTTGTAAGTGAAGTCCATCAGCGGCTGGTTTTCAGTAGTCGATACCCACCAACAGGCAGAGCTGATGCAGCACAGTAGATGATTTCTAAGGTGGTTTGCCAGTGCTCTTCATTCATGCTGTTCCGTCGTTCCATTTCTGAATTTTGCAACATGTTTTATAGAAAACTTTCGGTACTACCATAGGTTTATATTATATCCATTGAGTTTAAAATTTTTGTGTTGGTATTGCAAGCCTGAATACTCATTATCTTCAAGGAAATGATTAAGCAGTAATTCTCAACTAGCATTGATATCCAGTGGAGAGCTATGACATCCTCTCTGATAAATTCCTAATTTCTCTGCATTGAGTGGTCTAGATCCCAAGCTTTCCATGTCTAGACATGAGTTGCTGTAAGATGTAATTTTCTATATTCATTCCTCTCTAGACTTATATGAGCCTTAAAAAGTTTGTGTGGAGAAAACAGGAGATAATAATAGGGAAGGCTAATTCTTGCTTATATATTAACCAAGAATGGTTTGAATTGAATGACACCATAAATGGTGTCACTCTGTTTTGGGAAGCATATTCATGTGAAGTTAGATTTTTAATAATTATTGTAACAATAAAGTGCTAGTGTTCTTTTTCTGTCAAGATGGTGAATCAAAGGCAAGATTTACCCCTATTTTGCCTGAAACAAAGCAATAAAAACTACAAAAAATACATCAACTGTGAGTTTTAAGGCACTTACAATAAAGAGTAATGATGTCTGAGAAACAGAGAAAATCTAGGTGTATGATTGCCCTAGTTCACTGCCTTGAAGGAGTTTAGGATATAGCACAGGAGGATTTTTCCTGGTAGATCCCTTAAGTTGAAAAGACAGTGATGAGACTAGAAGCTAGAATGTGTAGGACAAAGTTGGTAGAAAATAAAGCTGGATATAGAGAAAATCTAGAGATTGCAGTAAATCTAAAAAGATGAGAAAAATAGTACCCAGTTCTTACACAGAGCTAGGAATACTGCTTCTCTCCAGAAATCAGACAGGAAAACTTCGTAACAAATGGAAGCTAGAATACTTGCTTGGGAAGATCTGTCCTCAGAAGTGGAAAATGTTTTTATCTAAAGTAAATGTTTCTCTGAGACTACCTACCAAATCTTAAGAGCATGACCCTGATGGATCATTGCCAAGTAACTAACTATAAACCAATACGAATCAAAGAATATTTCTTGGAAAGCAAAAATATTCAACATCCAACATGGCAAATTAATGATGTCTAGCACCCAACCAAAGATTGCCAGTCATACAAAGAAGCAGAAATAAGTGGCCAAAAATGAGGCGAAACTTTCCTGAATCTAAAATGATCCAGAACAGACACATACTGGAAATGCCATACAGGGACATCAACATATAGGCACTATAATTTAACAAAGAGCTAAGTGGAAATATGAATGATATCAGACATACCTAAAAGGAACTCTTACTGAGGAAAATTACAACGTCTTAGATTAAAAATACACTGGATGAGATTAGTGGCAAATTAGACTTTGCAGAATGAAAGATTCGTGAACTTAAAGGCATAGCAATAGAAACTATCCAAACTGAAACTTGGTAAATAAATTTTTATAAAGGAGACCGTCAGTGAACTATGGGACAATTTCGAGCAGTGCAATATATGTATGATTAAAGCCTCCCCGCCAAAAAGGAGAGGTAGGGAGATAGATAAAAACTAAGAGAAAAGATAGTCATGCAACAGCTTTTAAGTTCTTAAAGAACAAAATCTTTCAACCTGCATTTCTATACCTAGCAAAATGAATTTCAAAAGTGAGTATCAGATAGACTTCTTCAGACATGCCAAAGCTGAAAGAATCCATCATTAGCAGAACCACATGACAATACATGTTAAAACGAAGTTCTTAAAGCAGAAGGACCATTGACAGATGAAAACATAGGAGCAAGGTACATGATTGGTAACTGTGTAATTTAATATAGTTTTATTATTTTAATATTTTTTCAAATAACCAATTATTTAAATTAAAAATGATGCATTATAGGCCTTATTATACATATTCATTTAAGAGTGTGTGTGTATGTGTGTATGCACTTACATATGACAATAACATCAGCACATAGTTGCGTGTGGGGATAAAATGATGAATAATCTTAAATGTCCTTAAACTGTGAGAAGTGGTATAACGTCACTAAATAGACTTTGATAAGTTAATGATGGATACTATAATGTACAATATAACCCCTAAGCAGCAATTGAAATAACAATGAACTATTACTGATGAACCGATGAAGAAGACAAGATGGAGGGCATAAAAATAATTAACACCCAAAAGGCAGAAAAAGAGCACAAATAACTGAGAAAATAGAAAACAAAATGAACCACATAATCACATTGAATGTAAGTTTTCTTGACATCCCAAATAAAAGGTATTCTAATTTTTTAATCTGGATAAAAACATAAACCTGGTTAAATTCATTGACCAGAAACCTGCTTTATATGTGCAGGTACAACACTCATGACCAGTCGTGGTTACTCCACGTTATTGATGGAGCCGCATGCAGTCCATGCTTTTAGCCTGAAATCGTCATCCTTATTTTCCCCATCCGTTCCTACTGTAGCGCTTTATTTGCCATGTTATAGTCATGGCTCATATCTCTCTATCTTCTTCTCTGAGTGCCTAATGGTGAATTTTCTACTTACTTGTGTGACCTACAGGACCCAGCATGTTGTCTGACACACGAAAAACACAAGACGAATGTAATTGCACCGACTTTAGATGAGCATTCACTGCTGTGTGCTCTTGCTTTGAGATGATCATTTTGTGTAGAAGTCACCTTTGTCTTGTTTAGGAATCGGACAGTTGGTCCGAGGCAGGGATAGTTACTGTTCTTAAAATCTCAGGCCTGTATTGGCCAGTGCACATGGGCACAAGTGACCTTTGCATCCTGATATCAATTGCAAAGGCGTCCCTGCGGGGAGATTTGTCAATTTTGAGTCCACACAGAGGGTGTCTTCTGCAGGCAGTTGGTGCTGATTTTGTTTTCATTGTTACTTCGGAGTAATTATAGCTCACGATGGAAATTCTGAAAACATGAGGAGGGTTTTAGAAGAAAATATTTTACCATGGGTGAAAACCAGTCTTGGGGGTGCTGGGGATCTCTTGTCTCCCTTCCCTAATTCTATTGAGAATATACTGTCCTTCCATGAAATTCTTTTGTGTGTTAAGAACACAAGATAAAATTGAATGATTTTTGTCTCAAAGGACCAAAAGATGTGAGGTATTGTGAATGTACACAATTTATACCACTCTTCTTTGGTAGCATAAATTTTGTCACCATAAATCACTTATTTATCTTGAGGTCTTGGGGGGATAGAAAATATTCTTGAAATTGTTCCTTGGACAAATTTGCACAAGTATTTATAAAACCCCTGGATTTCTCATGCACTCTCTTCTTCTCTTGAGACTTTCCAGGAGCCCAGAAAATTCATTTAAACTTTCTTTCATTGACTGTGTGAATAAATATCATGTTTGAAGTACTGCAGTGTCAGTGTGATGGACAGACTATAGCTAATGAAACCAGGGAGCAGATTAGAAAGCTGTGACAGGGACCACCTGCTCAAGCTCGGCACCACCTCCGTGTCTTGCTGGGGTCACACTGATGACTTGATTTATCACTCATGGTCAGGATTAGAAATTTGACTCAGCATGTGAGCACTGATTTATTTTCAAACATAAGCGGAATTTCATAGGTATCGTTTATATATTGTTCACAGATTTATAAAAAGAGGTTTTAAAATATTTAGCAAAATTGACTTCTTTCCAATTGTGAGTTACACATAAAGGAAGAATTCCCAGCAGATCTTACAGCACAAATAAAGACTTCACACTAAATATTTTTAAAATGTTTAGGGGGGGAAAAAGACTTTTCAGTCTATCTAATATGTGCATCCAAGGAGTTGAGAAGGATAATATGATAAAAACAGTCAACTAAGGATTTTCCAATCCATAGATTATCCAAAAGTGTTATTATTGGTATTACTTTCTCACCAGTTTTAGATCATAAAATTCATACTTTGCAATGGTCCACACAAAGGAAAAACGGAAAGGCTTTATCATCGAATGATTTTATGTTTTAATATATTGGATAATATGTTTCCTCTCTCCCCTCATTATTGGCGTCATCTAAACCATTTTTGTCAGCTCGCTTGCTTTCATGGGGTTATGAAGGTCACCACAGCTCACCCTTCCCTGGCACCCACGTTTTAGGACACAGATTGGCCAGCTCTGAGCAGGCACGTGGCCATCTTCGCACAGATGGGCTAACACATAACCAGCCAAGTAATGATATATTCGCTGAACACCAGGTGTTAGTGATGAAAAGAATGTTTTGCAGCCAAAAAATATTGACAACAATGTCCAACTTGAGGCTACTTACATATATTCTGGTTTGAGAATGGTGTCTCGTTCGGCACGTAAGCCTAAGTAATTGCTGTCTTTCTGAAAAGAAACTAGATTTATAGGAGTGGGATAAGGAGGAAGTTCCACAGCAGCCATGGAACTAGGTGCCTGATATAAACACAGTGACCCCACAGATTTGAAAAGTGTAATGGAAATAACACCCATCAGTCTTCTACCTGCACGCCTTGAGGTAGACCAGCTAGCTGGCTGATACTGAGTGAGGTTACTGGGGGAAGGAAGCTGCTGTTGTTGTAGTGGAGACCCCACGCAGGAAGGTGCAGGGACACTGCACAGAATCCACAAGCTCTAAATTACAGCTGGTTGGGTCTAGTGGCTTAGATAAAGCTCCTCACAGTGCAGACTAGTTAGCTACCCAGCCCTAGGTGCCTGATTTTTATACTGCCTGTTCTAAGTAGAAAGTTGTAGTATATATGCCTGAGTAAAAGAAACTTAATCTTTTCCTAGGCTTCCACGGCAGTGTAGATTTTTTTTTTTTTTTTTTTGCAGAAGTCCCTGTAATTAATAGATACATAGATCTATGCCTGTAAGGAGAATGACAACCTGCTTAATGCACCAAGTGGCGTGGGATGCGCACATGGAACCAAGCGGGCTGTGTTGGGCACCTGGTCACCTAGATGGCAGTTTACCAGCAGTTTCATTGTACACATTTGGTATTGTTCATGAACTTAAATTGAAGCCTACTGTTTTATATGTGTAGAGCTAGACCAGGTTGTGAAGATTTATGGGTCATTTCAGTTGTGAGCTACCAGCCCATACGAGTCCAGTGTCAGGGGACACCTTCTGCAGTTGGCTTGTTTTCAGAGTGACTTTTGAAGTGTGGTGATTTAGGTGCTTTCTCCATGTTCATTATAAACAACTTTTTTTTTTCTCTCAACAAATTTTATAACCTAGCCATAAAATTCTCCTCTTGGCTAATATTTGATATATGAAATCCTAGGCAAAAGACATTCTAGGGGGGAATTTGTTTTCGTACTTACCATTTTCCCTTCAACCACACTGTCCAATGCTGAATAGTGGTGTTAACTATGTAAATGCAAAATTATTGAAATGATAATATACATTAATGCCACAGTCTTAAATTTAAAGGAAATTCAAAGGTTTTACTCTCTAGGGACCTGCTATCCTTCATGTAATTAACTGAATATTAATGATACTAAATGCATATTAATCTGATTATTAAAGGGAACTATAAAATTAAGAGAAAAAAAAGACACAAATGGAATTCAGTGAGCTTGGAGCACCATTAGAAGTTATAATGCTACTTTCGATCCATGAACCACATTCTGACAAATCAGCCAAAAACAAAATAAATGTGGTGTGAAGTGTGTCCCCTGGCTGGACAGAGCACATGGGGGGCCTTGCATTGGAGTCACACCTGAAGGTCAGGTGACAGCCTGGTGGTGACATTTACCATCAAATTGAGAAGGTTTCCTGTGAACAGCTCAGTTGGGCCTTGACCAAGCTTTAGTACAACACCAGGAGACCTCGGCTCCAAGACAGGTCAGGAGGTTACATTTGAAGCACAAAAGCGTTTTAGCTTGATGTCTGTTTTGCTTTTGTTTTCCTTGCTGATGGAGCTGCATGCCCCAGGACAGCTTTGAAGCCGGTGGACAGGTGTGCGTCACCATTGTTTTCTTCTGTATTTTATGGTTTCAGATCTTACATCCAAGTCTTAAACATTTTGAATTAATTTTTGCATATGGAGTTAAATACTGATCTAGTTTTTTGTTTGTTTTTTGGTTTTGGGGTTTTTTTTTGCCTGTGGCTGTCCAAATTTCCCAGCACCATTTGTTAAAGAGTCTTTCCTTTTTCCATCGTACAGTCATGGTTTCTTTGCCAAAGAGTATCTGTCCGTGCCTGAGTGGGGTTTAGCTCTGGCTCTCTAGTCTACTCCATCGGTCTGTGTTTCCATTTCTGTTCCAGTGATAGACTGTTCTGAGTACCACGGTCTTGAAGAGTTTGATGTCAGGTTATATGATACCTCCATTTTTCTTCTTTTTTTAATTTTTTTATTATTTTTATTTTTTTATTATTTTTATTATTTTATTTTATTATTTTATTTTTTTAAATCAATAGAACTTGAGAAAAGGGAGCACGGGAGTGTTTCCTTCTTGTGTTTTTCTCTCTCTAACTAGGAATCATGTGCATTGTTTATTCCCTGGTCACATCTCTTGCCTCCATCACATCCTTCACAGGTTCCCTTCAAGATAGAACCCACCATCCACTGAGAGGACAGTGCCCTCCTGGATCTAGCCTCTGGCTGCTGTTTCGCCATCTTGGTCCCCTGCCCCAGTCTCCCATGAGTTTCTACCTATGACAGCAATGTGGGTTTGCCCGGTCCCCAGTTATATTCCCTTACCTCCTCTAACTCTTGTCCTTGCCGATCCTGGCCAGGCATCCTTGCAGCTTCAGTCCAGGATTTGATTTCCCCTGATACCAGCAGACCAGCCAGTTCCTACATGCTCATGTGCCCCCCAAAGGCACCCTTTAGTCTAGTGCCATCAGACTAATGGAACTGTTTGCCTTTGCTATGCTGCTGCTATTAATGTCACTTCTTATTTAATAGTGGGTTATAAAAGAGTACGTATGTACTCTTTGTAATTATTCAAGCAAAAAGAAACACATACAGAATATCAGGCAATAGTTCTCTCTTTTTTCTCAGTTTCATTCCCCCAAGATGTGAAGTTTTCTGTGTATTCCACTGTAAATATTTCTGTACTCATTTCAAAGCATGGATACTTATATGGGTATTTTAATAATTTTCCTTGAACTGGTAATAATACTATATTTCATCATAAATAGTGTGTTCACATAATAGCAGCTCCAGTAAAGCTTCTAAAATCACTACATATATGGACCAATCATTTCAATAGCTGCATAATATTCCACAATATAAGTATTAAACTATTCCTCCCAAGCCCCCCTCCTTCTATCCTCCCTCTCTCTCTGTCCTACAAACTATGCTGATATAAAATCCCTATAAATAAATTTGCTTACCCTATTACTGTTATTTTAGTGAGCCAGAAAAAAAACTGAGTATCACATGTGTATTTAACACTTTTGTCAAAACTACTGTGGTGATTTTCCAAGGAGATGAAGCATTTCCACTCTTACACAGTGTTCTGGTTAACACAGACTCGCCAGTGCTGGCTTCCTCACTTCAGATAAAGTCATGTATAAAATGACTTGTGATTGTTGCTCTTAACTATGTTTCTCAAATTTGCTGTCAGCAAAGTAAGCATCTTTTCAAATTATTAGCTTTTTGCATATTCTCTTTTTAAATTTATTATCTCATATTCTTTGGTATGGAATTGGACAGTCTGCTATTTTGTAAAGTAAATTGGCAGACATAACTTTCAGAGTAGATAGATTAATCCTCTATGTGATGTAAATATTTAACTCTTTTTACATTGCAGAAACTTTGAAATGCACAGTATTTTCCTTCCTATGGAAACTCTCTCCTCCTACACAGCCATTGCAGGTTCCATGAATTGCCACTGGTTTTTTTTTTCCCATCTAATATTTTATTCAACATTTTATTTTTTTTTATATTTAGTTATTTTGTCTGAAACGACCAGTTACCCACTCCAACTACTGACTACTTTCCTGTGTCCCCACCATTCTGTCTCACTGAATGAAATGCAGCTTCATTGTTTATTAAGTTCCATATGTATATATAAAGTCTGTCTAGGTTTTCTCTTCTGCTTCTCTAGCCCACTTATGCATTTCTATAAAAATATCATGTTCTGTTGGCTTACAATAAATGTAGTAAGGTGCAATAAGTTGTAACACCTTCTAGGGTGTTATCTTCACACACATTGTTCAAATTGTCTTGTAAAATTTCACACATTTATTTCTCACAAGAGCTTTTTTGGCCCTCTATGATTGAGTTTATTTATTTTTTAAAATATTTATTTATTTATCCATATAAGAACTGGGGTACAGGCCAGATTCGCAGGAGGATAAGAGGATTCACCAGAGACAGAGCAGGGAACAGAACAGGCAGACTGACGAAATACACTGGTGGTGAGGGGAGCAGCGGGGGGACAGGAGAGGTCTGCTGCGCCATGTGGGACCCTCCCCGGCAGGCCAGGATCAAACCTGCGCTGCAGAGGCCGTGGACAGCTTCATAGTGCGGCGCTCAACCACCTGCACCACCAGGGGAGGGCCTAAGATTGAGTTTATTTTAAAATGTGGTCTATTCCTTCTCCAAAGCACTCTACAGCCATGAGAACAACTTAATTTGATAAAGGCAGGATTACTCATGGAGAGTGCTCTTGTATAACTTTTTTAAAAATATGCTATTCTTTGTTGAAGTGACATTGGTGTACACCATATCTGATTCAGAGACGTAGGTTCAGCCCTCTTCAGATACAGGTACCACACCACACCCAGCACCAAGACCCCCCTCATCCGTCACTCGAGTTCTCTGTGTCCCCCCACACTCAGCTCCCTCTCCCGCCCTCCCTCCCCATCCGGCACCTCAGTTCTACAATCAGAGTTTCAGGGTTGGGGTGGGTTGGGTTTTGTGTATTACTTGCTCCTGTATAGTCCACATAATTCATCTGTTTTTTTAAAAAAAATTGTCCTTTCTCCCTTATCAACCCAAAAATTCCAGCTGCAATTCCAATGTGAGTTGCACCAAAATTATATATAAATTCTGGGGTTGGCATTTAAGCAATAATATATTTAGGACACTTTGCATCTTTACTTACTCAAGTATTTATTTTTAAATATTTTCAATATTAGGAAAAAGATTTTTTTCCATTTCCACTTTTAAATGAATTTTGCTGACTTGAAAAAAAAAGTCAATTTTTTTTTTACTTTGCATTTAATCACTTACAGTTTTATTTATTTTCATATCATTTAACTGATTTGTTGAGCTTTTTTAGATATGCCACTATGTCATCTGGAAATAAAGATAAATTTATCGTACTTTTTAAAAACAATGATATTGTTGTAGAGCAGCCCCGATACAAAACGGGGTGCCTGACTGTGGGTCCTCACCCGCGCGCTTAAAGGACTTATCCATGCTCTGCTGCAGGCACACGCGAAAGGTTAATAAAGGTTTATTCACAAGGGAAGGGGAAATGAGGAAATGTACAGCTCAGGGAGAAAAGTGGGAGACAAAGTTTTAAATGGGTCCTACCCGATCCACCGATCAGGAATCCCAAATGGCGCCCTGAGAGCTGGCCGCAAGCCAGGAGCTGTGTAGCCAGGAGGCGAGTAATAGCGAGTCCCCCAAGGCCCACGTGTTTGTTTTTTTATACCCAACCTGGCTGCTTCACTCCACCCTCAGGTCCCAGCCACCTTCCCTTTGGTGGTGACGGGATGTGTCTCTCCCAATGTCCTGATGGCTTTGGTTTGGAGTGGGGGTGGGGCCCACAAAGCCTGTATGGGATTAGCTCAGGACATCCTTTCCCCCTAACAATATGTCTTCCTTTTTTAATTCAGCCGTGGATAATATTAATATTAGTGAATGTTTTAATTTAGTATCTGATTATTATTTTTTGGCAAATCATCAAAGTTATGGTACTGGCTTTTATTTTTCACATTTAATGTAGCTGAAATGACTTTTATCTTATACAGGACATTATTAGGAATGGACTCTGGGTAGTTTGGGTTTACTGTTTGACATGATCTCGCACACCTCCTTTTTTTAAAAGATTTATTTATGCATACAAGAACTGGGGTACAGGCCAGAGGTGCGGGGGGTGAGAGGATTCCCCAGAGACAGAGTGGGGAGTAGAACAGGCAGATGGACGAAATACACTGCTGAGGGGAGCAGCGGGGAGACAGGAGAGGTCTGCTGCACCATGTGGGTAGCTCCCTGGCCAGCCGGGGATTGAACTCCTGCCACAGAGGCTGTGGATAGCTTCACAGTGCTGTGCTTAACCCTTTGTGCCACCAGGGAGGTCCTCCACACTTCCTTTAAGCTTCGGGTGGCATGAAGTAACTGATGAGTCTGTTAAGGTAGAGCCGTCCTCATATTTGGAAACCCCTCACGCTCACTTCGCCTCCTCACTGCAGCCAACATGCCTGGAAAGCAAACCAAAGCCTCCTCTACTCTGGAATGTATTCGTGAGGATGGTCTTGCTCCTGCTGCAGAGTTAACATCTAGAAAAATACCTGCAGAGAGGTGATCGCTATAAGAATTAGTTACATAAGTAAGCCCTGGAGGTGCATTCATATTTTAATATAATATTTGCATCATCATTTATGATGAATAAATACATAAGCAAACCTTGATACATTCAGTTCCTGGATATTAATCAGTACTTAAAAGAAATGAGCTCGCAAGTCATGAAAATACATAAAGGCAGCATAAATGCAGGTTACAGGTGAAAGACACCAGGCTGCAATGGTGGCCTGTTACTGTGTGAGTCCACCCATGTGATGCTCTGGAAAATGGGGGTGAGGAGGGTGCATTGGTGGAGCACAGAGGATTTTTAGGGTCATTAAAAATGTGTAGCTTCGTGATACTATCACGATGGTTACATGTCAGTCCACCTTTTTTCCTGCCCCATACAACATGCCCCGGTACCAAGAGTGAACCCTAAGATCGTCTGTGGATCTTGG
Organism: Talpa occidentalis; assembly: GCF_014898055.3. NCBI lineage: Eukaryota > Metazoa > Chordata > Mammalia > Eulipotyphla > Talpidae > Talpa > Talpa occidentalis. The sequence goes on along the minus strand of NW_023602073.1, from coordinate 149,972,127 downwards.
GTGACAATGATATGTCCCTGCAGGGGAATCGTTTGTAACAGACACATCACTCTGGGCTGGGGGGATGTTGGTAATGGGGGAGGCTGTGCACTGTGGGCCTGGGAAAAGATGAGAAATTTCTCTGTACCTGCCCCTCAACTTTGCAGTGAACCTCATATTGGTCTAAAAAAAAGTCTTAATCGGGCCTCCCTGGTGGTGCAAAGGGTTAAGCATCGCACTATGAAGCAAACTGCAGTCTCTGCAGCACGAGTTCGATCCTCGGCCAGCCAGGGAGCAACCCACACGGTGCAGCAGACCTCTCCTGTCTCCCCGCTGCTCCCCTCAGCAGCATGTTTCAGAAGATCTGCCTGTTCTGTTCCCCACTCTGTCTCCAGTGGATCCTTTCGCCCCCCCACATCCCTGGCCTGTACCCCAGCTCTTATATGCATAAATAATTTTTTTTTAAAGTTTTAATATAAAACCTCTGTGTAACATCTATTTCCTAGTTTTATTTATCTTAGTTTCCCTGGATGTGTAGAGTTCATAGGTGCCTTTACAAACCGTACCTTGTTGTCTTCCTTTTCTAATGAGGAAATAAAATAAATACAGCGAATGCGAGAAACTATTAAAGTATATAAAGCCCTTTCCTTTGCCTGCTTTTGTCTCAAGCAGAGTGTTTATGGCTGCCCGGGCTGCCTACGATAAAGAAAACAGAATAAAAAGAAGCTTTAAATTCGGCTTGCTGAAGAAACAAGGACTTTTGAGGGGGAAAAGTTTAGATTCCAAGTCTAAAGTCATTTAAAATGTTTTAAAGCTGGGGTATTTTTATTGTTCAATATTTCTCTTTGCTTGTAGCCAAAACCAAGTTCTATTATGGCCGAGTGAATTACTGCTGCGAGAGGCGGTGTTTCTCTCCCACTGCCCATGCCAGGCTGGACGCTGGCAAGCTGGCAGCGCACCCGCTTCTGGCTGAGGGGGACGCGCCCTGACGGCTCTGCTCGGCCACCTCAACATGGGGGAGGGGCACAGTAGCTTCAACCACAGGAGCCAAAGCATTAAAAAAAAAAAAAAAACAAACTAGAGGAACTTGCAGAAGAACCAAAGACAGAGGAAAAACCCTTTTTGCAGGAATACCCCCGCCGCAGCCCAGAATGCCCTCTGCACCTGCTTGCCCAGTGTTGCCCCCATTCCTGAGAGTCTGGACTTGCCTTTCTCACTCTTCAGATACCCGACAGAGGTTTCCTTTCAACTGCATGGACAACCCTTGTGGGCACCTGGCAGGAAACAAGCAGGTGAACTTGGCCCCATGGAGCAAGAACTTGGGAGGTGATGTGGCGGATCAGAACTGAGCAGGAGAATTAAGGGTGACAGGGGAGCACCCCGCACCCTGGCCTGGCGTCTGGAAGGCTTTGCGGGCTGGTGAGGAGTGAGCTGAAGCCTGAGGACACTTGGGGGTTTGAGAGGGTGTGGGTGTGGGTGGTTGGGTGGGATGTAGGTGGAACATGTGCACATTTGGAAGAGCAAAAATGTGACCCCAAAATGAAAATAATTTTTTAAAAGAGTGAGATTTGAGAAGGAAGTTTCAGGCTGTGTGGGAGCAAGTCCTGTGCCAGGAGCAGAGGCCTGAGGGAGCACAGCCCTCAGGGGAGCAGAAGGCAGCTCTTGGGCAAAACTGGGGAGGGGTCTGGGGAGGCGGAGGGGCCTGAGGGAGGCAGGGCTTAGAATGGGGAGGGGCCTCGAACAAGGGAGGGGCCCGAAGAGACAGAGGGCAGAGACTGGTGAGGTTGCCCAGCCTGCAAAGGCTTCTCAGGGCCTGAACATTGGTCTGGAGGACAGTTAAGCAGGGAGTCACAGATGAAAAGGTGCTGGTGCATTGTTGATTAGACGTGTTCTGTCACTGCCAGCTTCTAGGGCCTCCCAGAAGACGCTGAGAACAGAGTCACTCGCTAGAGGTGATGAGTCATTGTGCATTTTCAAAATTATGACCTGTCTCCTCAGATTCTTGCAAATTATTACCAGCTAACAGAGATCTGTTTCGGTCCCCTCTCCTGGAGGTGGAATCTTGTCATGGTGTAACAGGGTGGTCCCCAGGAAAGGGGGAGGTTCCCTGTCCCACCCAAGGGAGGGTGGAGCTGAGTAGGAAGAGGAGAAACTGCAGAAGAGACTGAGGAAGGAAGAAGCAGGATGGAGCCAGGAGACCTGGAGGAGGCGCATGGAGCCTAGAGACACGTGAAGAAACTGCCTTGTCTTTTGGTCGTGGACTGGGTGACACAGATGTGGGTGAGACCCGTGGGGAGGTGACAATGGCAGCTTTTATCTTGATGTTGATTTTGCTCTTTTCCTTCCGGGCTTGTCCGGTTGTTTGTGACCCTTTGCTGTGGGTCCCCACTGGAAGATGCCTTAGACTTGTGGCAGGCTTTGGGGCCTTGTTCTGGGCCAATCCCATATGGATGGACTTTTACCCATGAGGGGATGGGGAACTTTGGGTGCTTCATTTAGAAACTAGACTCTTTGACTTACCTGTATTTTTTCCTAGTTTCATTAAAGTTCCTTCCCATTAAAGTCTCCTATGTTTTGTGTTGATGCGGCGGATGGCAGAACCCATTTAGAATAGGCAGGTTTGCGGGGTTTGGGCTGCCCCTCTCCCTGTCCTATAACAATGGAACAGAGGGTGGGGGTGAGAGATGACCCAAGGGAACAGTCTGCGTTCGCAGCACAATATTGGAGCATCTTTTATTTACCAGAGAACAGAAGCTGAGAAACTTCGTCTAAACATGAAACTAGCAAATACCTTGGATGTGGTTACATCCTTCCAAAACGGACACATTATGAGACACGTGAAAAGTTTAGCTCCAGAAGGAAACAAAGAACAGTAAGAATAATGAATATTGTCTCCTATCGTCCCGTGAGGCTGCAGACTTAGAGAAGACATACTTGGCCTGTACACTGAGCAGGGCGGCACATGAGTCACTGTGATTTTACTGTGCATGGAGGGATCATGCATTCCCGCAAATTGCGTGGAATGCTGTGGAAATTCAGGGAAAACTAGCACCACACTGGAGTGAATAACCAGTCAAGTGAACATCAGACCTTCAGGAGAAAGGACTGCATTTTTGTGGACAACCCGTTAACCAGAAACTGCGGAAATGGCCAGTTATTCCTGGGAATAAGTTCAGCCTCAGGAGGAGCCTGGTCCTCTGGCCATGATGCCCACGCTCGGAGCCCACACCCATCAGGGGGAGTCAGTGCAACTTTGACGGCTGGCCCAAAGCTCCAGGAAGGTTGTGCTAGTGGGGTCAGGCCTGGACCTGCTGCCTGTCTCTACCAAAAAGACAGTAAGCAGAGAGCAGAACTAAATCTGTAAGCGCTTTTATTTTTCAGATCAGAGAGCACTGATCTGAGAGAAGGGCGGGCCCCGCACCCTGAAGAGACAGTTACCCACCCACCACCTTTGGTCTGGGAGAAGGGAGGGACCGCCCTGCCGTCTCCTCTCAGGCTGGCCTTTTTATAAAGCGTGTAACACAGTCACAAGCAAATCCATTCATCAGAACAGCCCATCGCAGTTGATGTTCTTGGTAGTCATCACGTTCAGCCCCCAGAGTTTGTTATCAGCCTCCCGGTCATCTTGACCCTGCCACTGTAACAGGGTGGTCCCCAGGAAAGGGGGAGGTTCCCTGCCCCACCCAAGGGAGGGTGGAGCTGAGCAGGGAGAGGAGAAGCTGGAGAAGAGACTGAGGAAGGAAGCAGGATGGAGCCAGGAGACCTGGAGGAGGCGCATGGAGCCTAGAGACACGTGAAGAAACTGCGCTTGTCTTTTGGTCGTGGACGGGGTGACACAGATGTGGGTGAGACCCGTGGGGAGGTGACAATGGCAGTTTTTATCTTGATTTTGATTTTGCTCTTTTCCTCCCAGGCTTGTCTGGTTGTTTCTGACCCTTTTCTGTGGGTCCCCACTGGAAGGTGCTTTAGACTCGTGGCAGGCTTTGGGGCTTTGCTCTGGGCCAATCCCATTTGGATGGACTTTTACCCACGAGGGGATGGGTAACTTTGGGTGCTTCATTTAGAAACTAGACTCTTTGCCTTTCCTGTATTGTTTCCTAGTTTTATTAAAGTTCCTTCCCATTAAAGTCTCATATGTTTTGTGTTGATGCGGCGGATGGCAGAACCCATTTAGAATAGGTAGGTTTGCGGGGTTTGGGCTGCCCCTCTCCCTGTCCTATAACACCACGTCCATTGTCCCTGTCCAGCACTCTCTCGGGCATCATGGGGCAGGACTCTCATTTCAGAGCAAGAGTTTTAGTTTAAAGTCAACTGTCTTTAGTCATCTAGTGTGTGTGCGTAGCCCCTGCTCTCCGTGCGTGTGCAGGCTCCTGTCCCAGGTGTGGTGCCTCCCCACCTCCCTTCCTCCCAGCCCCCATCAGTTGGCGTCCAGGCCCTTGAAGGAATGCAAAGAGCAAGGTAGTTGCGCACAAGCTCTGAAATAGGAACAGCGTCCTCAAAGCATTTGCTGTCAAAGTCCCCAGTGATGCATTATCCTTCGGGGCACAGCCCTGGAGGTGACGGCTTTTTCCATGATAATAAAGAACAAAGAAAGCGCTTGCTTCCCAGTGGAAAGATAACTTGGACCTTTGTCTGGGAAGTTTATATGCTGGGCTCAGTCAGACAATCAAAGCTCTGTTTTGAAAGGTGACCTTTAAAAGTTGGCGACAAAGAAATCATCCCTGTGCATATTCTTGGCTGTCGCACCTCAGTTCTTTGTTTTGGTAGAAGATTGACAGTGAAGAGTCGGGTCAGGACCAGCTTCCTCCCCTGCCAGGGATGGGAGGGGTCAGTGGTTCCTGCAAAGGAGTCTGGGTTTCCAATTTCCCCCCCAGGCACCCAGCTCCCACCAGTCTCCGAACCCACAGCCCTGGCTCCTGCTCACCGTTGCTCCCCAGGCTCCTTCTCTGTCTTTCCCTGGTGAACTCTTACCTTTTAAAATTTACCTTTTACCTTTACCTGTACCTGGTGAACTCTTACCTTTACCTGGTGAACTCTTACCTTCAATGCCCCTTTGAAAGTGAAGCCTTCTCATCCTCCCATCATCAGCTGCTCATTGTTCTTCCTGTCTCCCCAGCTCATGTCTGGCTTTTGCCATGTTCTTCTACAGTGCAAATATTCGTTGCTTTGTACCTTCCTCCCCGACACATACAGACTCTCTCAGGGATTTTGCGTACCCTTGCTTCCACAGCCACTCATCAAGGGTTGAGCAAGGAGATAAAATCACACCCTTTTTAAAAAAAAAAATGAGTAAAATATTCCCTGGAAGACTGGTGACTCCTGGAGGTGAAGGTGATAAACTGAGTTGCCAGGGAAGCAGGTACAACTGGATCCAGGGTACAGATGCCATCCCCGGGCTCTTTCCCTCCATCTCTTGCCACCATTTCCATCCTTCCTTCTGAGCACTGACTTGATTCTCACTCAGGTTTTCCAACCAAGGTCACAGGTGAGGAATGGTGTGTTCTCACGGAGCAACTCATTCACCTGTCTGCCCTGGGCTATGGAGGAAGGATGGTGCAACTCTTAAAGGTGTGGGAGTCATTGCTTCGTGTCTGTGCAAAGTCACCTAGATAAAGCCCTACCTTGTATATAAGCTTCAGAAGGAGCCACAACTTCTATTTTCCTCTTTCAGGAACTATTTGATATGTCTTCCTCAACAGGTTTCCTCTTTTATTCTTATCATAGTAAATAACACATTTTGCCTGAGTGGCGCTACTGCAGGAATCCGGTTCTGGTGAGAAACCTGAAGGGCTTTACAACTCAAGTGTGGAGGGGAGACAAGGTGCTGTGAGTGCAGCTTTTGTTTTGAAATCAGATCTCAGGATGGCTCCGCTAAGGAAATCTTTTCATTGTTTCTCCGGGGCACTGAAGGGACGTGTAGGTGGCAGGCATGGCTGTGGTATGTACATGTTCAAGTACACGCAGCTCCACGTAGGGCTGAAGGAGAAGCCTCGCTGTCACGATTCTCATAGAGGATAGTGTGTAGGACTTGGAGGACCGTCAGCTGCATTAGTGGGAATTCAAGAGAATTTTATTTTTCAGAATCATAGTCACTTATCTATGACCTTGGGATCAGAAGTATTTTAAATTTAGAAATGTTTCAATTTTAGAAAGATTTCGCCATTCATGCATTTTTAACTGACATTTCTCTAGGATTGTCTGCACCCTGCTTTTCAAGTGGTAATTTTGCTGTGAAAAGTGTGAATCACTGAATAAATACATACTAGAAATAATGTCACGGAAGGTCATGTCTGGCTTTGCCATTGATTAAATTTAGCGCCAGATTTAGAGACAGGAACGTATGTTTTCAGAGCCTTTTGGATTTTGGAATTTCCTTTAAATTTTTATTAACCCTCTACATTATTTTAGAGAACAGGCCTGGTGTGCACTTTGACCTTGGGTAATAAGGCACAATTTAAAAAATACTTGTGAAATATAGTAATAGCTGTGTTGTTAGCGAATGCTGTGCGTGGTGAGATTGCGGGGCTGCACCCTGCTGGGCTCGTGTCTAAGTCTTTCTCCGGCTTCCAGTGCCTTGCCTTGGTGTGTGATGCACCCTATGGTGTGTGTTCAAGCATGCACATGTGTACCCATTTATATGCACATAATGTGTTTATGTGTTGTTAACCAACAGGAGGCTCTGAGGAGACAGACCGCCTCCTGAAGGCTTTGTTTGTGGTTGACGCACAGACAGGTAGCAACTGACCTTCTCAGTGAGGATGTGACCTGCTTTTGCTTTTTGTGGAAGGATATTGATTTTCTTTCTCCTGTTAAACTTTGCACATCATCTGGAGGCTTTGTTAATACCTTATTAAGAGAAAACAAACTTGTTATTGAACACGATAACAGACTCATTAACTTTGGAGATTTCACTTGCTTAACTACGTGGAACCGAATTTTACAGCTGGTAGTGTTACCTTAGCCAAGTCTGCAAGTGCTATGAATTCTAACAAATCGTATAGTTATTTTAGATCCAAACTGATAAAATGACACCCTGGATTTCCAGAGAACAAGGTGAGTCTACGGCTTCAGCATAAAGCGCAGGGAGCTCAGGGCTGTGCCTGCGCAGCAGGAGGCCACGCTGTCTCCATCACGCGTCACTGAAGAACATCAAGACAGTTTAGCGTTGAAGGGGAAACTTCCGAATGGTTAATGAAAACTAGCAGTTGCTTCTTAGAAAAGAACCTGCATCTACCCGGGGAGGCTGGCAGGGCCCGGGTCTGAGGGAGGACAAGGCGGTGGCGCTGACGGCAGCCTTGCCTGAATGCTGTGTGGCAGTTGTCATGGTAACTCGGTGACGCGGAGAATGCTGTCATGTGGATTCAGACGCGTTTCCAGGACGTCACTTCAGGGTGTCCTCGTTCGTCTCATTTGAAAGTTTGGGTGGATAATCTTTGACAAGCTTATTAAACTCCTTGAGCGTAAATATTTAGGTACCTTTCCTAAGGGAGCCACATCTAAATGTATTGCTTTTTTCTCCCGTGCGGCTGCTTCATGGCTGCCTCCCGGAGTTGAGGCTGGGAGCTGACCTCAGCCTGAGCCTGGCTCTGCCTGGCCTGCTGCAGTCACCTGCTGCCCGCCCCCTCTCTGCTCAGTGGTGGACGTGGCCGAGGGAACCCCAACTTCCAGACTTCCTCTCCTGCTTCAGGCGTCTTTGCCCAGGGGAGGCCTGGTGGGAAGTGGGTGTGGGTAGCGCCAAGGAGGAAGCCAGGAGGGAAGGCCTTCCTCTGCCACGGAACCCCAGCCCCGGCGATTGGAGCCCCCTCATGCTTCTCATCTAGGGGTGACTCCCGTCCCCATTTAGCTCTCCTGGGCTCCCACCCACATTAAATTCCTACAGCGGAAGCCCTAGTGTTGACCCTGCTCTCCTCAGTTTGCCCCTGACCCATGCAAATGGCTGCCCTGTGAATCGCTTCCTACAAGCCTCAGAGGCGCTGGGTCGGCGGCCTGGGGCCACAGGGCTGATTCCACCTAGAGGAAGGTGCTTCCCTCTGGGTAGAGGACACCAGCCCAGGAGGACTCGGAGTCAAGCGTGGTGTCTCGCTCTCTGTAGTGGAAGACGTGGTATTCTCTTCGGAAAACATGATTGTTAAGCGTGGACGAATGGCCTTAGGAGTGCAATAGAAGTTTCCAGGCGGTTCATGAACACAAGAAGTAGGTCTCCCCGTCCCTTTGTTTGGGTTCACGACCCCAGGTTGTGTTGAGCTGTTTTCATGGACATTTGGAACACGCCCATTTGTGTTGCAGCTGACTCATTAGCTCCTGATCAATACGCCTTCATCCAATTCCGTTCTTGGTATTAATCCAGTTGTCAGATTTTGCCGGTTTGTGTCTTCCTCCCATACTGGTTTTTGCCACCCCTGTTGGCTGTGAGACACGTGGTGAGCTCCAGGCAGGCGGTGCCAGCTCCCCCCGGGCTTCGGGGTTTGATAGGACCGCTGGGGGCAGGGCCGGGCCTCTGCGTGGGGACGAGAGGCAGCGAGGGAGTCAGGCTGAAGGGTCAGAACTCACGCAGAGTGGACAGACGGGCAGGATCAGAGCTTTGTCCCCAGGACGCGGGAAAGCGCGAGTGCGTTCCCGTCAGCCTGAAGGACACGTCTGTGCGAGGCGTCGGCTCTTCTCTCCGGCTCTGAGAAGGTGGAAACTCGGCGTTTAACACGGTCACCTCGTGAAGCCGAGCACATTTTTAAGGTCCTTGTCTAGGGCCTTTTTCATTTGTACACTAGTTTACACTGTCGTTTGAAAAAAACAAAGCAGAATTGACTGTCTTAGATTTTCACTCCATCCGAGCCGTGGCTTCCCGGGCCGAGCCCACAGGCCCCGCGAGGGCCCGCGTGGCAGCCACCGCACCTGCCTCACCGCCGCCTCCTTTGACTTAATGGGACGTGGGATTATTTTTGCTTTTGTTTTTCAGCTTTGTTTGTAGCTGGCACTTGTGACAGGTGGGTGGGCCCCAGTTGCGGATCCCCCCTGCTTTCGGGGGAGCTGAGAGATCGCCTCCTGCTGCCCGCACAGGGGACAGTTTCTCTAGCGTCTCGGATGCCATCAACCCCCAGCACCCAGAAACACCCGACCCCACAACAGCCTGCCCAGGGCTTAGCGCTGTCACAGCCGCCTTGTGGGGCTTCCCAGGCCCCTGTGGGGTGAGAGGGGCCGTGTGCCCGGATGACCGGGTCCCACAGTGTGTTGCTTCCTCACCAAGTCGAGTGGACACTGGACTTTCCCAGCTTCCTCCTTGATTTTTTAATGTGAACAATCCAGAGAAGCAAAATAGAGAAAGTCACAATTCACAGACAGTTACCCCCAAAGAAGCATGCAGCCGTCTGCGAGATGACAACCTCGTGGAAGCCAGATGGGATTCCCAAGGAAGAATTTTTAAATTATTTACATGTTTAAATTAAAATTTTAGGACTTCTTCTCACTTGTGTTTGGCTTTGCATTATTGTTTGTGTGTTTTGAACAGAGACGGGAAATAGCACAAAGGCTATGAAAACCCGAACCCGCTGACTGACAGGGCAGGACGCGCCCGGCACGCTGAGCAGCCAGGCCGCAGACCAAGGTGCTGTCCCAGGGCCTCGTGCAGGGCTCTCGCTGGGTGCTCCTTGTGGGGAAGGCCCGCCCCGCCCCACTGTCCTAGGCCATCTTTGCAGGGGAGCCGTGCAGCGGGGCGCTTATTATCCAGTATAATAACTGCTGTGCAGGGGCCTCCCTGGTGGTGCAGGCGATTGAGTGCAGCGTGGTGAAGCTGTCCACAGCCTCTGCAGCGCCGGTTCGATCCCCACCGGCCTCGGAGCAACCCACAGGGCACAGCAGACCTCTCCTGTCTCGCCCGCTGCTCCCCTCAGCAGTGTATTTCAGTGGATCTGCCTGTTCTGTTCCCCACTCTGTCTCTGGTGAATCCTCTCACTCTCCCGCGCATCTGGCCTGTACCCCAGATCTTGTATGAATAAATAAATCTTTAAAAAAAAAAATAAATACTGCTGCGTGTCCCTCACGACAAAGGCTTGCTCACGGCTCCTTTGTGAAAGGTCTGGGCTCCCCACACTTGGGGTCCTCAGCCAGGATGCAGGAGCTCTGTACATTCAGCTTCTAGCTCACCTGCCCCTCTGCTGCTTTCTGGGGTGCAGGGAAATGACGTCCTCATGACATCCATACTTCTTTCTGCCTGGGCCCCAAATCAGGCAGGCCTTTGCGACCCAGGAGTCTTGTGTCTCCTGCCAGCCCAGCGCCCACGACACTGCAGCAGACTCAGCTGTCAGCGTGCAAGCTGGGGACATCGCAGACCCTCTGCCACCCGCCAATCATTCCGGTACCTCCTTTCATAAAAATTGGTGGAAGCAGCACTGAAATTCTCTCTCGAGACACACACACTAATGTACAACTGGTCGTTTGTATTTTAGTGATATCATAGCATGTGAATTACTGGATTGTTTCAAAACAGCAGTAAGTTCTCATACGTCTGTCTGTAAACACTCCCCCCCCCCAAAAGGATTTGGGTTTTTATCTAGCTGCATTTTATCTGGTGTTAAAGCAGTTTGTGATTTGTTAGCGGAATATCTACCACGAGTTTTCTGCAAGCTAAGAAAAAATACAAGTGTGATCTATTTATCTGTATATGAAATGCTTCTCAGTGGTCCAGCCAGCTCAGCTCTTTTGGGGGAATTACTTTGTGTTATGAGTGAGGATTTTTTTCATGTCTGCAAAAAGCAGGCCCGGCTCGCTCAGTGTATTTCATCAGGGCCAGCCACGTCCTCTAAACTTTTTGTTTTGGCAGGAATTGCTTTAAATTTTTTCTCCAATCCCCTTGCACTGGCCTTTCAAGGATTTGTAGTGCTTAAAAGATTGAGTGGAAAAGGTGGCGTTCCAGGTGGAAAAAGATGAGAAACCATTCAAGTGTGACCTCTGTGCTGCTGTAGGGAGGGGCCCGGCCTGCTGGGCAGCCTGGCATAGGCACCCCTAAGCAGCGCCCTAAGAACCACCCCTCTGTTACTCGAGGCTGCTGGCACACCCCCTGCAGACTGCAGGCCTCCGCCACGCAGCACCTGCCCCTGCGGAGCCCACAGGCTGACTGGCAGTCCACCCCGGCCCACTGGGCTGGCAAGAAGCGCGCAGGTAAGAGCCTGGGACTGACTTTGGGACAATCCCACTCCAGAAGGTGGGAAGGGGCGCACTTTACCTGGCGCAGGGCATGGCTTGCAGAGGTGATAAACAGTCTACAGCTGCCAGCACCCCCACCTGGCAGCGTGGCAGAAACGCCAAGTCTTCGCTCTGCCTCGGACCGCTGAAGTGAAGATCTGGGGTGCGGCCCACAGCGTCTCCCGCCCCTCTGCTGCCAGCAGGTGATTCCTGTGCTCCCTGGGGTTGGAGACCCACAGGTGCTGCCCACTGCCTCCGGCCGGGCGCGGGGTAGCTGCCAAGGAAGGAAAGAACAAATGAAGGGCAGCGCTGTCACGCGTGTGAAAGGAGCCAGCAGCGTTTATTAGCCAGCCCGTCGGGGTTTTACTTAAGAAAATATACCTAATGCCCGGCCTATGCCAAGTACTATTAGGACACGGGTACAAATACGACGACCCACAAACGTCCCAGCATCTCCAGCAGGGGTGGACAATCTGTGGTGAGTTGGCAACATCCGTCGGCCATATGTTTGCATCCATCAAGCTTTACGAGGACATGGCCACGGTCCTGTGTGTATCGCCCTTGACTGCATCCAGCCGCCAGTGCAGAGTTTAAAAAGTGGGAGAAAACCTATGTCCTGCAAAAAGAAAACACGACAACAAAAGTGTGGGGAAGTAGAGGTGACTTAGAACAGGGTGTAAGAACTGAAAAGCAACCCACGTATCTCCCGCAGCAGCTTCGCCCCAAGAGTCTGGCTTCCATCCTGCATCCTAGAATTGGCCCTTTTACCTGATCGCCCACGCGCTTCTCCCGTCCTTCGCAACCATTATTTTGTTCTTACAGTCAAATTGTGTTTAGTTTTGTGTGTCCCTTTGCTGGTTTGTTTCCTTCATGCAAATGAAATCGTCCAACCTCTGTCTTTCGTCTTCCGACGTATGTCACTGAGCATAATCCCCTCCAACTCCATCCATGGGGTTGCGAACGGCAGGGCCTCGTCTTGTCTTGCCTGTAGCTGAGTCGTATTCCCCGGGGGAAGGATGGCGCGCTCGCCAGTCATTCAGAGAGGGATGCTGAGGTCGTTGCCAACTCTCAGCTCTTGTGAGTAACGCTTATAAATGCTTGTAAGTGGCTCCTTGAATTAGCCAAACCTTTCAGAGCTAGAGTTTTTATAGAAGTTTGTGGATAACAAGTCCAGGGTGAAGGGAGAATACTTTTCCTGGGCCAAGTAATGCGTGTGGTGTGCAGATTCTTCTGTGACCCCGCCACGGGCACCTCAGTGGTTATTTGCCATTTTGTTGTTTTTTTGTTTATTAGGTTTTTGGGGTTGTCTTATCTTCTTTGTCGGAGTCTTCCTTGTGTGTTTTGTTTAGGTTCCTTTCTGTCATCTTACGTGTCACAGCTGTGGGTGTGGTTTTTGCGGGTTTGCTGCGCTTCGTGAGGGATGGGCTCTGGGTGACCGTGGACAGTCCCATCTCAGCACGTCCTCGTGGCCCATTTTGTCACTCTCTTCTCCTCCTGTGACGGGGTTGTCCCCAGGAAAAGGGGAGGTTCCAGCTGAGCAGGGAGGAAGGGAAGCTGCAGAGGAGGCTGGAGGAGGAAGGAAGCAGGATGCAGAGCCAGAAGGAGCCCTGAAGGAGGCCATGGAGCAGAGACACGTGAAGAAACTGCACTTGCTTCTTGGTCCTGGACCAGCCGTGGGCGAGAGGTCCGTGGGAAGGTGACAGTGGCAGCGTTGATCTTAATTTTGATTTTGCTCTTTTCCTCCCAGACTTGTCTGCATATTTCTGACCCTTTTCTGTGGTTCTCCTCCAGAAGGTACTTTAGACTGTGGCAGGTTTCAGGCCTTGCTCTGGGCCAATCCCATTTGGGTGAACTTTTACCCACGGGGGGACGGGTAACCGTGGGTGTTTGATTTGGAAACTATATTCTGTCTTGTCTGTATTGCTCACTAATTGTCTTCAAGTCCCTTTCCATTAAAGGGCCATATATTTGTCTTGATGTGGTGGATGGCAGAACTCATTTTAGAGCAGGCAGGTTTGGGAGTTCTGGGGTGCCCCCCTCCCTGCCCTGTAACACCCCTGCATGTTATTATGGTTTAGGGGTCACGCTGGGTGCAGCACTGGCACGGATTGGAGGTGACAGGGCGATGCAGCTGTTCCTTGCTGAGCCAGGCGGACCCTTATCCTGGAGGCTTGCCTTGTCATTAACAGGTTCTTCAACTCCGGCTCATACACGTGTTCGCTTGTCCTGTTGGTTTTAGCCCCAAGATGTGGGGTGACAGGTTGTTTAGAATATCCCAGCCTGGGCTCCCAGGGGTGCCTAGACTGTGCGGAGACCCAGGTGCTCCGCCGCCCACACCCCGTCCCCACCCATCCCGCCCCTCCCTGCTCAGCCTCCGCTGTTGGAGGTTGAGAACTTCAGACTCAAGCCGGTAATCCTCTGTACCCCTACACCTCTAGTCCCTGGTCGCCCCCTTATCCAGGGCAGCACTAGGTCTCAGGAGTCCTGAGGGGCACTTGCAGAGTCAGCTCTGGCAGGCGCCCCTCCCCGTCATGGGCTGCACCCCCAGGTTTCACCGCAAATGTGGTTCTTGTCTTCCTGTCCCTTTGCGCTGGGAATGGGGTGGGATAAGGGGAGGCTGTCCGTGTGTCCTGCAGAAGGGGGGATCCGTGTGTCTTGTGGGGAGAGGGCTGTCCATGTGTCCTGCAGAAGGGGGGATCCGTGTGTCCTGCGGGGAGAGGGCTGTCCATGTGTCCTGCAGGGCCTGCGTCCTGTTCTGCCTGGGTCTGGCTGTGGCATCGGTGGAGGTGGCCACAGTGTCTTCCACCAGGGACATCTCTGTGTTAGGGGGACAGGATGTCCTGAGCAAATTCCATACAGGTTTTGTGGATGCCACCCCTACTCCATCCAGACACTGGGAACTACAAATCCCAGGATCCCCAGAGGAAGGCTGCGAGGACCTGAGGGCAGAGTTAAGCAGCCATTTTCTGGCGCTGGGGTTAATAACCAGCCATGTGATGGGGTCTGACTGTCTTGGCTCCTGCTCTTGGCCAGGCAGGTTTGGGGGGGGGGTCATTTGGGAGTCCAGGTCTGCCAACAGGTAGGATGCATTTTAAGAATTTACCTCCCTCTTTTTGCCCCTGAGTTGTACATTTCCTTGTTCTCCTTCCCTTGTAAATACACCTTTTGCTAACCTTTTGCGTGCACCTGCAGGGTAAGGTCCTTTTGAGCGCCCAGGTGAGGACCCACAGTCAGGCAGCCCGTGTTACATCGGGTTGCCCTGCAACATCTGCACTGAGCTGCGCCATCGCAGGAAAGGTGGCCTGGCCAAGGTTGCTGGGGAAGGCGGGAGACTGGCAGGAAGCAGTTACTGGCCAAATACCCCGCGGTGTGTGAGATGTTCTGTTCTGGAACATTCCAGCTGCCTGAGGCGGGTGGACAGCAGGGTCTCCCAGGAGCTCTGGGCTGCTGAAGATGGGCCAGGACGGCATAGGCCCCTGTCGGGCTGGGCTGAGCTGGGCTGGGCTGGGCGTGTGTGGCTGCGGTGGGGTCTGGGCTGCAGCCCCACGGGGTGGACAGAGGCCCCAGCTCCTGCCCGCACCTGGGCCTGACAGTGGGGTCCAGCCGTGGTCAGGCAGGTGTTTGCGCCCCAGGAAGCCGGGCTGGTCCTGGCTGCACCTCAGGCTCCCGGCCGCCGGCGGGTCACTGCGTGCCCAGGGGCTCCCTTTTTTGGGGGCTTGCTCGCCCGGCGCGCACCCCATTTGCCCCCAAGGCTGGTGCTGACCCGGGGCTCACCTGGGGAGGACCCGCCGCGGCATGTCCAGCAGGGCAGGTGGCCGAGGCGCACGGTGACCGGGCTCTTGTCTCCGCAGGAGTTCTTCTTCAAGTGCGGCGCGCACCCGACCTCGGACAGGGACACGTCGGTGGCTCTGAACCTGATCACGACCAACAGCCGCGGCATCGCCTGCATCGCCTGCACCGACGTCAGGTGGGCCCGCAGGGCGCGGGGTGCCGGTGTCGGGGGGCTGGGGTGCTGTGCGCCGGGTTTGACAGCCCATGCTTCGAGGTGATGAAATGATTTAAAATGGCCAGTCCTCGCCGTGGTAGCCGACGCCAGCATGCGGGTTGGCTTGATGTCAGGGACTTCTGAGCTGAACCTAGAGGTAACACATAACGGTGTATGGACGCCATGACGTTCTGTATTTAAAGCTTCTTTTCTGTCCACTTCACTTTTCCACCCACCCCTCAGTATGCATTTAGATTCATGCCCCCCCCCCAAAAAAAATAAAAAGCATGTTGGGCCTGGTGATCTCACTGAATACCATGAAAGGGTGATCCACCAGACGTGAGTTATAATTTGAGCCAAGGATAGAAGTAGACAACAAGGGCCTGTTGCATCTGCAGAGTAGACAGCTGGAGTCTGCTCCTTAGGCCACACTATTCAAATGAGAAACTATCCTGGGTTCTTTGAGGTCGACCAGGAGCTCACATTGTGGTAGACGGGTCTTCGCCCTGGTATTTTGAAGTGAAACAGCAAAGTGAATTAGTGAGTAGGTTCAAAGAATCTTGTTCCAGCCGTTGAAGCAGAGGCCGCTCTGCACCCTGGTGGTCTCTCCGAGGCCTTTGGGACCCACCGCGTGGCCTTTAAAGTTACTTTAAACTCTGTGGGTCCTTGATTAGCAGAAATAGCTACTACTGACACGGAGCTTCTGTTCTTTAATTAACTGAAATAATTAATTGATCCATAGGCGTCTAAAACCCAAACAACATCTATCTGAACAAACTTGTTTCCAAGAAGGGAAGGAAGGTGGTGCCTGTGGGTGCTGGTCTGGCCCCCGTGGGGCAGGCAGCTCCGCCTGGGGCCCAAGCTGCAGCGCCTGCCTCCCTGGGCCGGGGAGTGACCACTGTGGCGGGGTTTCCACCTGCAGGAGGAACAGCTGATTTTAGGAAAAGGGCTGAAAAATGCTAACAGTGAGGGCTCCAGGGCTCTGAAAGCAAAAGGTGACTTAAATCACTTCTCAGTTTTTCAAAAAAGAAAGTCAAAACACTTTTCCACAAGTCAGAACGCAGCCGGCCAGTGAGTAGAGAACAACCTCCCTTCCGTTAAATGTGGTAAAGGTGGCATTGACATATGTGAGAACAGCGCCTGCTCTTAGGGTGGGCGCCTCCCTGCGCGGCCCCCACTGGGAAGCTGTCACCTTTATGTTACTAACTCACAACATCCTTTGCAGGAAATGAACCACTTCCCAAATGCAAAGGGAGATAATTACTGGAAAAATAATTTTGTCTGTTGCAGTAAAAAAATTGCCCTATTACTTACTTTTTTGTGTGTGTGGGGGGGGGCTTTAAATAGAAGCTACTGTATCTGGTTCTGTTTAACTGGGTGAGTGTCATCAGTCGCTGGAGTGACCAGGTCTCTTCTCTCTAAGGCATTGGAGGAGGGTGCTCTGTCTCGTGTTGTTGGATTTATGCACTGGGATGATGAAAAAGCCCACACAGGACACCCCAGTATTCTACCTTACACTTTGATGGCCTTTCTGGATATTGTTCCTGCTCATGCTTTATTTTTTACTTTATAAATAATTACTTCACAATAAACTACAAAAATGTTAGGAATTTTCACCTTCCCGGCTAGTAAGATTTTGTTTTAATTCTCTCCAGTGTCTTGAATATGCCTAGGATTTGCAGGTGTAGGTGGTGTTTGTGTGTGTGTGTACATGTGTGTGCTCACGCTCACACACGTGCTCACACTGTGTGTAGTCATAGGGGAGACATAGCTTTGTATCTGGATTTTTTCATTTAACATGGCATAATAATAAATTGTCCCTGCCACTTAGTATTCCCGGAAAACTCATTTAAAAGTAAGTGCTTAAGAGTCCATCATGGGGCCTCCCCGGTGGCGCAGCGGTTGAGCGCTGGGTTGCGAAGCTGCCCGCGGACTCTGCGCGCCGGTTCGATCCCCGGCTGCTCCCCGGCCACCGGAGGAGGGTCCCACATGGCGCGCAGACCCCTCCTGCCGCCCGCTGCTCCCCTCAGCAGTGTCCTTCGGTCCTTCTGCCTGCTCTGCTCCCCGCTCTGGCTCTGGTGAATTCTCTCACCCTCCCGCGCTTCTGACTGTACCCAGTGCATGTACAAACAAACAAATAAATAAAAATACATGCCTCTTTAAAAAAAAAAAAAAAGAGTCCATCATGTGGCGTTGCTCTACATACCTCACGTTCCTATAGCTGGTGATTTCAGTCATTAATCATTTAAAAATATGTATTGAAAGCATGCAACCATTCCCTCTAAAAGCACAATCTTAGAAATGGAGACTCAAGGTCAATGGCAACAGACATGGTTAAGGTTCTTGATGCATTTGCCACATCTCCTTCCAGAATGATCACCCCAGTTAGACTGTGACTGCTTGGGTCAGAGAGGACCCTTGCATCTTTTCCAGCTTTGGGCTCACGTTTTCAGTTTTTTCTCATTTGCTAAAGGAAATTAATTTGTCATTAATGTTTGTGGTATTTTATTACTTTTAGCAAGTTTGAACATTTCTCACTTGCTTATTTGTGTTTTCTGTATGAAAGAAGATCGCAAAACTTAAAGCTCTAGAAGAGTCCAGAAAACAGGTCTGACCTCAGCATTCACTTTCTCAGTCACTGTTCATAATATCAGTGTGTCCTCTGTTAACGGTCTACTGACTTGTGAGGTTAAGTTGAAATGTATTCCTTTGGTTTTGATGTTGGCCTAATATATCTTCCTGGCAATAAATCAAAAGTCATTATAAATTGCAGATTTGAAAATAAAAGTTTGGTTTTTTATACTTTATTTTTATACCTGTATCTATCAAACAACATTAACTGAAATTAGACACAGTTAACTACATAATAGATTAAAACTGGATGTGAATGGTAGCGTCTAAATAATTTAAATATTTTTTCTGTGCGCCCTGTATCATACTAATGCAAGGTAAAACTTTATTTTAGAGTATTTTTAGATGTACAACAAAATTATGAGAAAGTACATATACCTTGCATATATCTCCTATCCCCATCCAGCAAGGCCTCCTTCATAGCGACAACACTCATCCAAGTATTTTTTTTTTTTTAACCAAAAAATCAACCTGTGTTAACACATCATAATCAACTGAAGTAAAGTTTGCTTTACGGTTCACTTTTGGTGTAATGCAGTCTGTGAGTTTACGCAAGTGTGTAACAGCACACCCATCCTTTTAATATCATACAGAGTATTTTCACTGCCTAAAATTTCTGGGTGCCCTGCTCTGCTCCAGGCAACCCCTAACTTCTTGTTGTCTCCAGAGCTTTGCCTTCTCCAGAGTGTAACGGAGTCGGATCATACAGTGTGCAGCCTTTTCAGATTGTTCTTTAGCTTTGCGTCCTCTGTGTCTTTTCATGTCCTCATAGGTCATTTATCAGTGAATGATATTCCATTATTTGGATGGACCACGGTTTATTTATCCACTCATCCAATGAGGGATGTGTGTGCTGCTTTTAAGTGTTAGCAATTGTGAATAAAGTTGAGATACACATCTGTGTGCAGGCCATTGTGGGAATGTAAGTTTAGACTCCTTTGGTAAATCACAAGGAGGGTGATTTTTGCATTATATGGTAAAAATATGTTTGATTTTACAATAAGTTGTCCAACTCTCTTCCAAAGTGAGTCTATCATTTTGCACTTCCACCAGTAGAGTGAATTCCTGTAGCTCCACACTCTCACCGGCATTTGGTGTTGTCAGTACTCCTGATACTGGCTGTTCTAAGGGTGGTGCAGTAGTGTCTCTGGTTTAGAACTTCATCTTACCTGATGACCTGTGATGTGTAATGTCTCTCCATGTGCTTATTTTCCATCTGTCTGTCTTCTTTGGTTGGGTGTCAGGTTGTTTTCTTCTTGTTGAGTTTTGCGAGCACTGTATATATTGGGTAACCATCCATTGCAGATGTATTTTTTGCAAACATTTTCTCCCAGTCTGGGGCTTATCTTATCTTAGTGTTCACCTTGTTTTTGTGGAACAAATGTCTTCAATTTAGATGACATTCAACTTCCAACTATTTCGTAGATTGCTCCTTTGTTATTTTATCTAAAACATCATGTCATACCCAATGACATCTAGGTGTTCTCCTTTGTTATCTTCTAGAAGTTTAATGGTTTTATGTCTTACATGTAGATCTATGATCTTTTTGAGTTCATTTTTTTGAGGGGTGGAAAGGTCTATGTTCACTGTTTAACCTGGAGATGCCTGCTTGTTCCAGTACTATAGTCTTTGTGGAAAAGATATCTTTGCTCCATACTATTACCAGTAGACTAAATTTGTGGTCTATTTCAGCATTTTCTGTTCTGTTCCATTCATCTATAATTCTACCAATACTGTCTTCTGTCATCCCTACTGTTGCTTTATGTAAGTTTTTAAGTCAGCTAGAATGTTCTGCCTCAAAACTGTCTTCTGGGTCCTTTACCTCTCCATGCAGACATTCAAATCAGTTTGTCAAGGTCCATAAAACAAGCTTGCTAGGATTTTGATTGTAATTACTTTAAATCTGTAGATCAAGTTGGGAAAAACTGGCATCCTGACTCTTTTGTCTTCCTATTCCTGAATATGAAAATTTCTGCATTTATGTAGTCCTATGACTTTGTTCATCCAAGTTTCATAACTTTCCTCATACAGCGCTTATATGCTTTTTGTTAGATTTGTAACTAAGTTTTGTTTTTTTTTTTTTTATTTTGGAGGAAGTGTGCTATAGTAAATGGTACTAGATTTCTAATTTTAAATTCTAGTTGTTCATTGTTGACATATAGAAAAGTAAATGACTTTTGTATGTTAGTTTTGTTTCCTGCAGACTTGCTTTAATCACTCATTGGTTCTAGGTGTTTTTGTTATTGTTGTTGGTTCTCTTTAATTTTCTGCTTATACTCTGTGAACAAAAACAATTTTTTCTTTGCTTACACTCTTTACCTTTTTCCTTTTCTGTGCATTACATGGTTGCTCTCCCAGTAGGATGTTGAAAAGGATTAGTAAGAGGGACATCATTGACTGGTGCTTACTGTTACAGGATTGTCACCATGAAGGAAAATGTTCGATGAGGGTTTTTGTAGATAGATTTTATGAAATTGAGGAAGTTCCCCTCTATTCCTAGTTTACTGGTATTTTTTTTTTTCATGAGTGGGTATTGGATTTTGTCAAAACCTTTTTCTGAATGTATTGATAAAATCATGTGAATTTTCCTCTTTAGTCTGTTGATGTGCTTGGATTACATCAATTTTTTTTGACTACTGCATCGGCCTTGGATACCAGGGACAAAGCCCATTTGAATGTCATATATAATTCTTTCTGTAGTCTTTTGCAGTCATTTTACCAAGAGTTTGTGAGGATTTTTCATCTGTTGTGAAAGATATTGATCTATAATTTTCTTGGAATGTCTCTGTCTGATTTTGGTATTAAGGTAATGCTGGCCTTACAGACAGGATAATTTAGGAAGGATTCATTCTGTTTCTGTCCTCTGAGACTGCAGACAACTGGTAACATGGTAGGAATTTTATTTCTTTTTGTACTTTACAAACATGCTTTTGTGTAAAAAAAAGATTAACATATCTTTCATCTTCCTTTCTAATAATAACTCTTAAGTGTATAATAACAGCTTCAAGGAGCTCCAGTGCCAATAAGGTAGCTCTCTCACCTGAGGAAATAGTATAATCTCTTAGACCTTTAGTTTCCTTATAAAATCCAAGAGTTGAAGTAGGTAATCTATAAGGCTCTGACTGATTCTAAAGGACTACAAAAGCTGGGAGCAGAGCTTGTTCGCAGCATATAAATCGATAGTATCATGTGAGAAAACCCTTATTTATGATCCTGTCTGCCTACAGACACAGAAATTAAAGAGAAGGTTTTCAGTGACACTGCCTGCAAAGCCACACGCACAGATGTGATATGTAGAAAAATATATAAAGTGGGTGTGTAATTCATTCCCAGGTGTTAGGCTTAAAACTTAATTCAGGGACATGATTTGCACCCTTTAAGTTTACTTGCATGTAAAGTATTTTCCTCTCTCCTGAAGAAGAAGGTAAAGTATTTGAGAGCTAAAGCATCCTGAGGTGTTGGATGAGCCAGCATCTGCCCACCTGGCACCTGGCCTTGCAGACGCCTCCACTTATCTGCAGGAGTGAGTTGATCTTTATCTTCTCAAGGTTATCAGTTAATAGTCTTAAATTTACAAATTAATGAAGAAAAGGCCAAAACTTGAGCCAAGAACAGAAAGCTCTGCATGCAAAGGTGGAATGACTGTTAAGGATTTCCAGTAGAAATTGCTGCTAAAAGTTTTAAAGCTTTCCTGCATGCCTCACTTTGGCTCAAGAACAGTAACCTAAAGTCATCTCCAAATGACGGGGCCAACGCCAAAGGGACACTTGTGTTCTTTGCCCCATGTGGATCTTGGAGACTCCCCCTAATGTTGGGTACCCCCTGGGGGAAATAGTATTTCTGCTCCTTGAGACTTACTTTATAATTCTTCTTAAAATTTAAAAGTGTGAAATTTGAAAACGTCTAACATCAAAAATCATGAATTACCATTATATCATTTGACAAAGAGAAAAAAATAGCCACAGCTGTTCCCCCACTGCCTCCTTTTTGGGCCACTCGTGACCCCCATGATTCCTTCATCATCGGTCATCATCCAACCATTAAAATGCTAAAGACAAACTGGAAGTGACTGTGTTTGCGCAGCCAAAATCTAACCTTCCAGGAATATGAGACCAGTTCCCAGAGGACCCTCAATCCAAAAGCTGCCCTGTCCTTTTCCTCAGCGCTCCCACTAGAGACTTAGGGTTTTGTTTTTTTTTTTTTTTTTAAATACGTACATTTTTAAGTATGTGCAATCAATATCATGCTATAGATCTCAATGTATACTTTTTTTTTTAATTAATAAATTTTATTTTTATATTCCCCATACAATTGCAATCCCCCGGGAGGGGAGGGATTGGGGTCAGAATGGGAGACTTAGGGTTTTGACGCCATCGTTTGGTATAAATAGTTTTATAATATTCTGGCATTCAAGTTTGTCCACTAAAATTCATCCACCTATTGAATTGATGCTGCCTCGGACAACAGCCGTAAATGGTTTTGCTGCGGCTTGGAGGTTAGTAGTTTCACCTGAAAGTTCCCTTGTGCTTGCCTGGGTGTTCTGGAGGGACAGCAGTTCAGCTCTCACTGGACCTTATTTTGGTATCACTCACCCATTATTTAACAAAGAGCCATACGGAATGTGGTGTAGTTATGACGTCTCAGATTTCTCCTGTCAGTTCACGTTCTATTTGGTTACATTCGGCATTTATGCCAGGATTGGTAATGAGTGTATCAATTCTGTTGTGTCTGGCTTTTGAGACATCGCTTGGTGGCTGCTCTGTCAACCCTCTCCTGACGTGGATGTCGGGGGCGTTGGGGAGAGCTGATGGTTGTGTGTAGTCCCGAGACTCTGAAGTGCAGGAGCAGACTCCAGACACGCTCCGCTCCGGGACTGTGGCTAGAATCTTTACCTTGGCCCTTTCCAGCCAAGGCTTGTATTTGCGGCACAAAACACTGTTGGACTGTGTGTGTGTGTGTCACAGCACCGGAGACCGTGCTCTCCTAATTAGAACCAAACAGGACCTGAGTTCTCCAGTGTGACCTGCCCTGCTAAGGACGAGGGATGTGGCCCCGTGAGTGTGGGACAGGGACAGGGTGGTGTTTGGGGTGTGCCTTCACATCGTGCCACAGAAAAAGGTCAATCAGAACATCAACTGATATTACACTAAACACGAGTGAGTCACATCCTAGACTGGACTGTCTTACAACTTTTGAAGATGAAAGAGGAAACTTCAAAGACGTGTTTCTAGCTTGAGGCGGAGACTACTTCACACTGTGCCCCCATCCCACTGTGGGGCGAGTTCTCTCTACTTCTGCTCGGAGAGAACCTTCCTGAAAAAGTACGGCCTGCCCCACCCTAGCCCACCTGGAGGGAGAGATGCACTGACCCTCCAGAGGGGGGAAGCCTCCGTGGGCAGAGCTGCCCACCCAGGGGACCTACGGCCTCCTTTGAAATTCAGAAGTAATGCTTCGTGACCCTCATTCTCCCCCTGACTTAACTGAAAATTATTGGTACATCTATATTGTAGATAAAGCTCAGGATAAGACATTTGAAAACCTCTAGGGCTAGACCACAAGGGACTGGTTGGACCAACACCACTGATTGGCATTACCCGTCTCTCACATGTCTCATCCATCCTGCACCATTTTGGTTTTGCCTGAAAGGTAAAAGCAGGCTTTTTTTTTTTTTTTTTTTTTTTTTGTTAACCTGCCGGGGTTAGAAGGTAGGTTTGCATGTGAGAAGGAAAATATTAGCAGTGAAGTTATACCAAAGATGTCCAGAAGGCAGAAAGAGCTGGAAAAGCAGAGCCATGTCCTGGCTGGGGGCCCTGCCAGGCTAAGGCAGCTGGAAGGACAAGGTGCCAGTTCCACTGACCCCACCATATCCAGCTAGGTCTTTGCATCAGAGATTTCAACATTTGCTGATCCGAATTAAAGTAAACCTGCTCCATGCAGGGCAACAAACGCCCTCCTTTTAAAAGCCCCTTCTGAATGTAATGGAATTTTCCAAAACTGAGTAAAATGAAAATTAGAAATCTGTTGAGAGTTGAAGGTGCTATTAGGAAGAAGCAGTAGGTCAAGTTCTGGCAACCGCCTCCTGAGGTGCAGATCACTCAGCTCTGTTGTTTGGGATCAGTTATTTAGGAGAAGGGAAGAAATATTTTATCCACATGGACACTTGGGAATGTGAGCCAGGTCCGCACTGGCGTCAGTCAGTGACCTTCGCTTCCTCCATGGAGCCTCGCTCCCCGTGCAGCTGTCCCTGCGGGTTCACGGCAGCCCTGGCACAAGCAGGGTGGTGTTGCCATCCCCCGGGACCTGTTCTCTGTCAGTTAAGGTCAGCCTTGCCTGTGGGCACAGGGCCGGGTTTGCAGCATTTCATTTTCTGAGGACGGGTGTTACAAATCGGCAGCGTTCCCAAAGCCAAGGGGCCCTCGCTCCAACTTTGTTGAGAATCAAGCATTATTTTTTTAAGGTCCATTTTCATTGGAAATAAAAACCCACGTAGCCTTCAAATAGCTTTTTTCTTTTTACTTAGAAAAATATTGTAAGTGACTTGGGCGTTTGTTTGTAATTGGGATTTTATCCTCGTAATTAGCAATCGATTATAAACTTGGTAAAGGGAAGAAGTTACTTCCACTGAAGATAATATTTGTGCTGGCTACTGTCCTCAAACGCTGCAAGCTGCTGGGGCAGCTTTTCATGCACGGCAAGCGGCAGTAGGAGGGCCCTGTGCAGGGTCCACATCCGTGGGCAGCCGCCGTTTCCCGTGACAACTAGTGCTAAGATTTGTGCTTTGTGGCCCCCACAGCTTGTAGAGCTATTTGCAGCCAAATAAGCAATAATGTCAATAACCTGGAGTGTCAGCCTAGATGCACATGCTTGTCTTGTTAACTTGGCAAATTCTGGTCACAGGGAACACAGCCCCAGCCCTGCACTGAGGTGCATGAGGAGTGGAATTTCAAGGTTTTGTAGGCCCAGTTGGAGATTTGCAGAACACGGAGCGGGACGAGCTGGAGTGGGGTCCTCACTCCATCATGCCACACAATCACGTGCAGGCGTGTGAGCAGAGAGAACTGCCTCCTGCCCCATCTCCAGCTCGGACAAAGCAACCTGACGCAGGTGTCCGACATCTGGGACACCTTTCCTGTCATCAGACCTAATTTTCAAGCCCAGCAACCTGAGCATTCAGCAGCTACATATTGAGCTCCCCTGCGAGTCAAAGAACTGTGATGAGTACTTCAAGGTAGAACGTGTTTTGTTTGGGGTGCTCAGAGAGTGTGACAGCCCTGCAGCCCAGCAGTGGGGTGGTATGGCAGAGAGGGGTACATTCTCAGCATCATTGCGATGAAACAGGGACCAAACTTTTTTTTTTTTTTCTCCAAAGCAGACATTTATTTATTTATTTTTTTAGATGAATTTATACATAAATATTTTTTTTAATATTAAATTTTATTTTTATATTCCCCCATACAATTGCAAACGCCCCATTCTGACCCCAATCCTTCCCCTCCCGCCCCCCACCCCCCAAAAAGTGTCTCTGGTTCATAGTTTTTTGTTGATTTTGATTTTCACTTTCTTATATTCATTTTCCTGGTCCCTTATTTAAGTTTTCTAGATTCCTGCTATGAGTGAGACCATCCGGTATTTTTCTTTTTCTTTTTGGCTTATTTCGCTGAGCATGATCCCTTCCAGCACCATCCATGTTGCTGCAAATTGCATGTGTTTATCTTTTTTGAATGCTGAGTAATATTCCATGGTGTATATGGACCACATCTTCTTGATCCAGTCATCTATTTTTGGGCATTTGGGCTGTTTCCAAAGCTTAGCTATTGTAAACAGTGCTGCTATAAACATAGGGGTGCAGGTGCTCTTTGGAATGGATGTTTCTGTGTCCTTTGGGTAAATACCTAGGAGTGGAATTGCTGGATCATATGGAAGCTCTATGTTTAGTAGGTCCAGAAATCTCCACACAGCTTTCCACAGTGGTTGGACCAGTTTGCACTCCCACCAGCAGTGCAGGAGAGTTCCTTTTTCTCCACACCCTCGCCAACATTTGTTGTTGCTAGTTTTTTTAATATGTGCCATTCTCACTGGTGTAAGATGGTATCTCATGGTAGTTTTGATTTGCATTTCCCTGATGACAAGTGATGTTGAACATTTTTTCATATGCCTGTTGGCCATTTGCATTTCCTCTTCAGAGAAATAAAAAAAAAAAATAAGAAAAAAAAAAAAAAAAACTTCTTTCTTGCTTGTTTAATCGAAGTGACATTGTGTGACCACAGTGGTTTCAGGTTTGCACCACTAAAAATCAACATCTGTATATGACACGCCAAGCCCCGCCCCCCCCAGCTGTGGTAACATACATCTGAAGTGTGAACCAATACATGTGCATCACATACAGTGTCGTGTACCAGTCACCACAAGAAAAACTATTAAAAAATCAAGTTTACCACCAAAAGTCTTCGTTTTCTCCTTTACCATATAATTGACCCATCTCAGCTGATTTATCTGTTCCTCTGCCCTGTTCCCGTCTGGTTGCTACTAATTGGTCTTAATGTCTAAACGTTTATTTTTTTGCTTTACTTAATGGAATACTTAACATTAAGAGACTGACAATCCCAAGTTTGGGGGAAGGACATGAAGCAAGCAAAACTCCCATATTCTGCTTCTGGAAGTCTGTTTGATGTGACTGTATTGGAAAACTGGCAATTACCTACTAAAGAGTACTGCGTCCTTATCCTATGCCCCTGCAACTCCATTTGCAGGTGCATGCCAATCAGAAGTAAACACAGAGCTGTCAAGAAGACATATAAGGAGACTTCCTAGCAGCGTTATTTGTGACAGCTAAATGTTTGAAATAAACCGTGTCCATCAGTGATAGTTCTCGGTAGGAACATTCAATAAAACACAGTGAGGAAAAGAATGAACTAAACGTGCATCTCCAGACATTATGCTGAGCTGGACCCCGAGCCCCAGCATCTGAGTTCTCCTCCTTCCTTCCCACGCCTCTCTCCCTCTGACCTCTCTCAGAGTGTCTTTCTGCTGAGGGCCAACACCCCTCCCCCAGCACCTGCGTTCTTCTGTTCCGAGGACACACTGACTCTCCCTCTGGCTGAGACTCAGCTGTGGGTCAGAGCAGGGCTCGGGAGGTGATCTCGGCCTGTGCTGGACTTCAGAGGCCAAGTGTGCCGGGGCAGCCACCAGAATTCAGCTGGTGAGAGTAATGGGAACACGGCAAAGAATTACAATTATACAATAACCTGAAACATTTAATAGATGACAAGTTTTAGAGTATTAATGGATCGATGAAAATGTTCTACTCAAAATGATTTTAAAAAATTCACTCTATAATATTTGTAAGTGTAATATATAACATGTCCATTGGTATTTATACATATTAATCTGTTTAATAGCTATATCTATCTCCAACACTGGATATTAGTACCTTTTTTAATATTTATTTTTATTTATTTATGCATACAAGAACTGGGGTATAAGCCAGAAGTGTAGGGGTGTGAAAAGATTCACCAAAGTCAGAATGGGGAGCAGAACAGGAGGATCTACTGAAATCCACTGCTGAGGGAGCAGTGGGGAGACAGGAGAGGTCTGCTGCGCCCTGTGGGTAGCTCCCTGGCCAGGGATGGAACCCAGGCCGCAGTGCCTGGCGATAGCTTGATAGCACTGAGACTTTAACCCCTACACCACCGGGGAGGCCCTGGGTAATAGTAATTATTTGAAATGCATTTTGTAGTATTTTTAATTGGAAAATATAATTGCCTGCAATCTTCTTCAAAGTTGTCATGTAACTAAGGCATTTGAAATTGTTAATACCTCCAACGGGTGTTTCTCTGTAGATCATAACTGAGAAAATCTCCCTCTGCTGCTCGCAAGTACAGAGAGGAATTCGATAGAACGTTCTCAGTTCCAACTTTTGTTTAAGTTATAAAGCATTCCTTTTTCACCACATCCTCGCCAACATTTGTTGTTGCTAGGTTGTTTTTTTTTGATATGTGCCATTTTTACTGGTTTAAGGTGGTATCTCCTTGTGGTCCTCCACTGCTGGTGGGAGTGCAAACTGGTCCAGCCACTATGGAAAGCTGTGTGGGGGTTCCTCAGTCTACTAAAAATGGAGCTACCATACGACCTGGCAATTCCACTCCTGTGGATCTACCCAAAGGACACAAAAATATTGATTCAAAAGAACACCTGTACCCCTATTTATCGCAGCACTATTGATAATAGGTCAAACCTGGACACAACCCAAATGCCCAAAAATAGATGACAGGATCAAGAAGATGTGGTATAAATACACAATGGAATATTACTCAGCAATCAAAAAAGATAAAACTCATGCCATTCACAGCAACATGGGTGGAGCTAGAAGGGATCGTGCTCAGTGAAATAAGTCAGAAAGAAAAAGAAAAATATCAGATGGTTTCACTTATAGGAGGAATATAGAGGAACCAAATAAGACATCAGAGGAAAAAATAACAATACAAAATACAAGAAAACAAAACAAAAACAGAAAATTATAAACTAGAAACATCCTGCAGGGGAGGAGGAGGGAGATGGATCAAGGGAGGGAGGGAGTTGCACAGGGGACTGAGGTGATGGTGCACGGGGCCTTGGGGAAGGAGATTCTGTGGGGACTACACCAGGGGCGGGGAAGCAAACATTGTTTAAAAATGAACAATGATGCAAAATATATATAACTAAAAAAAAAAAAGAAATAAGAAATAAATCACAAAGAGTAAATACTTTTGGCAGAATATTGTCCCAAGTACTGTCCTTATGTCACTAGAGAACCTTTCTTTGGCATATGTTTTACAAAACCTAACTTGTCAAATCAAATTATTTTTATTTATACAGATTCTTTGAAAATCGCACCACATTTAAATGCAGCAAAATCTGAGGTTTACTTGATTTCACTTTTTTATGTGGCAAAAACTTACCTAATTAAAAATGGGAGTTGCATTGAAAGATTCTTTCCAAAATTAAAATATTCCAAACGTTAAGTTATTGCCTTCAGAATGGACATCTTATGTATCTTTAGAATTTTCACTATTATTCCAGTTTAGCCTTCACTTTTATGGGATTAGTTTCCCTGTCTTCTTGCAATTATTTCTTCAGTTATTTATATTTACTTATTTACATTTACTTCATTCATTGAACACTTGGATTAAAGATTGCTGGTTTTTTTAACAAAATGAGAACAGATTGAGAAGACTCTCATAAATTAATTTATATGATGTGTCAGGGCAAAAAAAATTCTTCTCTCTCTACCTTCCTGTGTTCTTTAGCCCATGTCCCAGCAAGATGGAGAAAAGCAAACATGTTTATTAGCATGTGCACCACACCCACCCAGCGATGAGCAGCCTAAGGGTGGTTAAAACTTGGGCTTGTATGGCTTCTGAACAAAAAAAGTACATTTTTATGACAGATTCATATATATTCAATATATATTCAATTCAATTCATATATATTCTCAATAGCTCGAATGCCTGAGAGCAAGTTCATGAAAAGTTTTGTTACTTATCAAGGTATCATTAACGTAACAGTTATAAATCAAGTTTACATAGGGATTTTATGTCTGTGATTCACATGTCTGGGCTGCGTTAGGGGTGATTTGATTTTGCAAAAATGGCGAACAGTTCTTGGTTGTGAGGTTCTTCCGCTAAGCAAGCTAGCGCTAGCAGCTATCACTTAACGTTTTGTACATGCACAAGAAAACTTGGAATCAAAACTGAGAAAATTAATTTAGAACAGTCATTTGATCTAAATGAAAAGCCACACTTCACTGAGTAATATGTAAATGCCCCTTCTGAGCCGCGTGTGTGAAATTGCATTCTTTGAGCCTGGAGTTCTTAAAATAATACGGACTTTGTAGTAAACACTGATGCTTCTTCAGAAGGTTTGTGTGTCTGGTCCTTTCTGGCCAGTGTTAGATGGAAAATACTGATTGGCACATGCGTGACTTACACGTGCGTCGTTAGCTTTCTTGAGGAGTTAAAAACTCTGTTCTGCAGTGTTAGGGTTTATCATCATTTGGTCTTTATCCTCACTCAGAGATGCTGAAGCCCTCAGAATTCCCTAAGCCAGGGGAATGACGCAGCTTCCTGGTATTATGTGAATGAGGCCACCTTGGGACTGCACCTAAGAAGGGACAGGTGATCTGGGGAGTCCACCTTGTGAACAGAACTTCCCACCCCTGACCTCCAGGGTAGGGGAGAGGCGCTTGAGGTGGAACCCAGACTCCCGTGGTCAGTCACTTCGTCGTGCCTGTGTGGTGAAGTTCCATAAACCCAAGGGGCTGGTTCTGAGAGTTTCCAAACTGCTGAGCACCTGGGGGGCCGGCAGACTTGAGTGCCCCCACCCCGGGAGCAGGGAGTCTCTGCACCCCCTTTTCCAAGACTTGCACCAAACAGCTCCTCCCTCTGACTATTTCTGAGTTATATCCTTTCACAAGAAGCCATAAACCTAGCATGAAGAATGTTTCTCTGGGTTCTGTCTAACAAATTAATTGAACCCAGGAGGAGATTGTTGTCACCTCCTGGGTGACAATCCGGATTTGATTGGCCTCTGAAGGTGAAATGGGGTGTCTTTGTAGGACTGAACGCTTAACCTGTGCCATCTGACTCTCTCCTGGAAGATATGTCAGAAAGCAGCTGGTGTCTGAGAATTGCTTGATGGTGTGGGGAGAACCTTGTAGACATTGGCATTGGTGACTATAAGTACATTATAGACTTAATATGTGCAATATGCGCCTCCTCTTTGAGCTTGTTACCATC
The DNA here is from genome assembly GCF_014898055.3 of Talpa occidentalis. Lineage (NCBI taxonomy): Eukaryota > Metazoa > Chordata > Mammalia > Eulipotyphla > Talpidae > Talpa > Talpa occidentalis. The sequence continues at coordinate 149,941,584 of NW_023602073.1, read as the reverse complement.
CCAAAATAAACAATTGTTACCAACTAGTAAAGCATTCTAGACTTGTTGGTATGTGGCAAAAGGCCTTGTAGCAAAAGCTTCTGAGGGCTTGTGAGCTGGTGGTGAGCTCTGACCTGCCAGGCGTGTTTTCTGTCTTTATTTCCCAAGGGGTGAACCTGGAGTCTCCTGGGTTTTCCACGGACTCTGCCAATGACTGGCCCGATTGCTTCAGGCTTTCTCGGACCTCAGCCCTGTGCTGGCACAGACAGACACATGTCAGATAAGACAGGGCACAGACATGTAGCCCCGATTCGTTTAATGGCGCTGTTAATGACACCCCTTTCAGTAATGGCAAGTAGGACAAAGGCTATCCCAGGGGCTGCACGGACAAAAGCAATATCGTCCTGGGCGAGGAGGGTTAGGTGGCCTCCCTTGTCTGCCTCTGAGGCTAGGGCTTCCCTGGCTCTGCCAGAGCCTTTGCCAGGGCCCCTGGACGCATCGTGTCCCTTAAAGTGCCCGAGTCCATGGGGAGGACCTACCACGCCCCATCAGATCGGTCCTCACAGATGAACACCATGGAGCTGAAGCCCCACAATTTACAGTTACAACCCAGGTCACACATCCCCTTTATTGGGAGATGCAGCTCTCCTGATCGCAGGGAGAACATGGGGTGATGGTGAACATGGCTGCGGCCATGGAGGGCTCCGCCGCGGGGGGCCTGTCTCCCCTTGGCCTTGCGTGCTGGTGGCGCTTTCTGCACTGCACAGGGCAAGGTGACGGCAGCTAGCGTTCCCGGTCGCTGAGGACCAGGAGTGTCTCTCCATGAGACTAACCCCACGAGTTGCTGCCCCCCACACCACCCCTGTCTCCCAAGGTCCCAGTGTCGTGATGTGGGTGACACAAATGGGAGCAAATGACTGTGTCCCTGCATTGCTCTCCAAGGTCACTGGAGATACCGTGGGTATCCGTGGGTACCCACGGGATACCGTGGGTACTGGGATACCGTGGGTCGGGCCTCCCTCTGTTCTCAGGCTACATCAGCCGGCATCAGTGTCCCTATGTCCACAGGCGGACTGTGATTCCTGATTCTGGCAAAGACACGGTATTCCAAGCAAGACAGATTGGCTTCATGTCCCCAGCCGACTCCAGTCCCTGATTGTCCAGCCCGGACCCCTTGACTAACAGTAACTAATCCCTTCGGTGTTTCCTTTAAAGCTGATCACTCTCAGAATGCCTGTCCTGGTGAAGCTTTTCCTGTTTGTGTCACTCTCAAGAATACAAAGTATGTACAGGTCCAAGACACACTTCTCATCCCAGAGTTACCCAAAGACACGTATTATTGCATAAGTGGTCTGGAATCATCTACATTCTTACATCATCATGATCTGTGTCACCAGCTCAAGGAGAGTTAGTCTCTGCTTCTTCCTTCTCCCCCTTCCATTGTCTTTTACAGTCAAGATCAGGGTGTCTTGGGAGCGGGGTTGGGAGATGTCTAGATTCTTGTAATATACATTTTCAAAGAACTAGAACTTAGCATTCTTTATGATCTCTGTTTTACCTGTAACCATGGCATTCAGCTTCTCAATTCAGAGCATTTATGATTATACATTTCCCTGGAAACATCTCTGTTATGGCATCCCATAGATTCACATACGGAATGTGTGGCATCGACTTGTGTTTATAATGTTCGTATAAGCTTGTCACCTGGTTGTGCAGAGTGTGTGTGTGTGTGTGTGTGTGTGTGTGTGTGTCCTCATCCATTAGCTATCTTTCTCCCTAGCTGGGGTGTCTCAGCCTCGAGGACAAATGTGAGTCCACCATGGCCCTGCCCCTCCTCCTCTGTCTTTCCGGCTGGTCTCTGGGGATTAGGTGTGTGGCCTCCCAGGAAGCCCTGAAGACAGTGTAGAGCACCTGGCACAGGTGTCCCTCAGGGCAACCAAACGCACGCAGGTGTACCTTGCACGTTCGGCTCCAGCTGGTAGTTCCAAAGTTAGAATTTCTGAAGCCCTGGATCTTCAGGGTCTGAGTCTCATCTCTTTGGGGAATGCAGGATCCGTCTCATTTAGCAGAAGGGGCGAGGTTGGCACCACAGAGTGCAGACCGCTCCGTGATTGGGGCCACACAAGCAGGCCACCAGCCCCCAAACCATTGCCTGGGTAGGGGCACATCGGTTATGTTGACCTTAATTCCCTAAACCTGGTTAATCCCAGAGGCGGCGTTAGGATCAAATAAGGTGATTGGTGCGGACATATTTGATGATTTTAGGTCTTAACCCAAATGCACTTTGTCAGATGTTGGTGACTACTAAGATCCCTTTCTTGTTGGGAAACACACACATAAGTAGTTCTTTTGGAAATGAGATATTAATCCGGATGTGGGGTCTGGCCCCAGCCTCAGCACAGAGGAGGTAGTTTGAGTTAGGTGGGAACAACGTTGTTGCTCACAAATCTGTTTTAGTATCAATGGGAGGACTCTGCAGGCATGTGATCATATGGAAATGCATCGTGGAAGGAATTGGGCCTTGGTGGTGCAGAAGCATCGAGGATGAGACGTCGTCTAGGGCATCACTTTAGAAATTCTCACAGCGACTTCAGCCCCTGGTGGCGGCTGCAGATGCCTCGTGACAGGATGTAGTTGTTGGCGGCTGCCCCAGAGCAGAGAACGAGACAGAACTGGGGTGTGAGATTGTTTTTACTTTCTTTTTTTAAAATTAATTTATTTATTTATACAAGCACTGGGTACAGTCAGAAGCGCAGGAGGGTGAGAGAATTCACCAGAGCCAGAGCGGGGAGCAGAACAGGCAGAAGGACCGAAGCACACTGCTGAGGGGAGCAGCGGGCGGCAGGAGAGGTCTGTGTGCCATGTGGGACCCTCCCCGGCAGCCAGGGATGGAATCGGCTCTGCAGAGGTTGCGGGCAGCTTTGCAGCCCAGTGCTCATCCGCTGCACCACCGGGGAGGCCCTGTTTTTACTTTCTAATTAGAGATCAAGTCTGTGGAGGGGAAAGGGAGGAAACAAGGTTGGCAGGAAGATGAACCTGGACGGAGGCTGACTGGGCCCTGGGAGCAGCCTGGGGTGGGCGAGGCTGCAGGGCTCGGCAGATCCGGGGCTTCCCTTCTGCCGACCTCCTGGCTCCAGCCTGTTGCCGAGGCCAGCGGCTGAGCCCAAACCTGTGGGAGGCCCTAGACCAGGGGCCCCACAGCTGGGCAGCACATCCTTCCGTGAAATGAGATGTAGGGAGCTGTGAGCGACTGTGAAGGAGAAAGACTGATACCGGCAAGTGGCTCTTAGATGTGGAGGACAGAGAACCCAGGCACAGGGTGGGAGGAAGCCAAGGGAGGAGCACTAGGAAGGGGAGGACAGACCCAGAGGGGCTGAGGGTGGGAGGTGGGGGGCAGGGGGAGCACAGCAGACTGTGGGTGTCTCAGTGGTGGGTGGCAATAGCACCTGACGGGGAGCCCACCCATGTAATACACAACCACCACGGGAGCCAGTGTTATAAAAGTAATAATAATAAAATTAAAAACCTATTAAAAATAAACTCATGTTTCATTCAGAAATAAGAAATGAGGTGTGGGAGCCCCACTGGGTGTCTCCTCAGACCACAGGTGAGGGGCCTGGAAAGAACCGAAAAGCCTGAGAAAGCTATTTAGGACACTTGCAGAGGACAGAGGCTGTGGCCTACCTGGAAAGGAATGAACAAATACAGCCCCGCTCAGCTTACACTGCGACCGGCTATGCGCAAGGGCCAGGAAAGTGTATTCACTGGAGTTGCTTTTTTGAAAGCAAAAATAGGCAGATCCAACGACCTTTTAAGTAAAGACTCTGACATTCTTTCATGAAAATCAAGAGCCATGAAATGATGCTAATTCCTGACAAAGAAAAAGCTTCACGATCCATGCGTTTTACAAACACCAGGACCTTGGCTTGCTATAGAAGCTACCGCACATTCTGCCATGGTGTAGGACATAAATGATCACTTTTAAAATAAAAACAACACAAAACATTCATACATAGTCAAGTCATGACTTAAGGGAAAGTTTGGGAATAAACTGTAAAATTTAGTTCCATGCTCAAAACTCCATGTGGTTGAAAAAGTAGGAGACAAACACTTAGTGTGCTGTTTAAAAAATAATATTGTTGCTCAGAAAATTTTCCCACAGTACAAATAATCAGCACTGTCCCTGACGCTCTACCGCCATTAACCCACATCAGGTGCAGACGCTCTCTCTGAAGGGAATGTATTTATTCTCCAAGGACTTGACATCAACAGAACAGCCTAAGCCTCCTGGGACTGGATGAGCTCCTGACAAGTGCAATTGCATTTAACTGTGCACTTGACCTTCTTACCGTGGGGCCTCTTTGTGTGCCCATCTCAAGGCCATTATGTCTGCCGGCGAGTCTGAAGGCTAACGTCAAATGGTGTCCATGATAAACCCGAATTGACTAGGTCACAGTGATCTTCCATGAAGAGGAATGAGGCGCTAATTGATTGCAGCTGTGTAATTAAATCCTGGCCCTGGTCAGGGGGTGTGGGGGAGACCCCCGCTGAGCGCCTTCCTCTGCCTCCTTTGCTCATCCTCTAAGGGCTGTGAGATGGTGCCTGGTGCTGTCGAAGGTGGAGCAGAAAGCAAAGAAAATGGAGATCGGGCCCGGCCCTGCAGGTGGAGTGAGTTTTCATTGTGTCACCCACCCCGCCAGACCTGCTCACTCAGCGAGGCCGGGAACACCCCTGTAAAAGGCGTGTCGGGACTGTGGTGATGGTCCCATAATAAACCCACAAACTATAAAGTGATGTTCAAATGTTTCCACCAGCGGCCATGTGCCCTGGGGTTTGCAGCCCCTCCGGGACCCCCACTTCTTGCACGCAGGATGTTAGGGAGGGTGCTGCTGTGCCTGCTGCCCACTTCTGCTCTGGGAAATGAGTGTGAGGGGGGCCAGCGACTACTGCTGGGGCATCTGAGCCTCGCCGTCCCGGCTGGCATGGCGGGAGCAGCAGGCACCTGGCTGCCATCAGTGCCCATGGGCTCTGGCAGGACTCTCCGGGGCGGAACACACGTGCCAGATTTTCAAGTTAAAGTTACCCGTGGACATGTCCTTGGTGCCCTTTCAAACCACTAAGAAACTGGCTCTTAATGGGACTCTATGGCAGGAAACTCCTGCGGCAGAACTGGCGCCAAGCAGGGCGGTAGAAAAATGATCAAAGGCGTGGAACGTGATGGTGCCATCACACACGCAGGATGTCACAGAGCTGTCAGCGCTCCTGCGCATCTGGCTGCAAGGATGATATTTTTGGCTTTTGCAGCTCCAAGTCCATATGGAGAGAGATTTTGATTCAGAAAATGAAATAATGAATTTCAGGTTTGGGGGACTTTTTCTTTTTGCATCCATTTAGCAGGTAAAGTCATCCTGCATAGCTCTCTTGAACATTTGGCTTAATCAAGGCAGGTCCGTTTTCCCCGAATGCCCTGGAAGCTTCCCCTGGGGAGCCCGGGCGGCCTGGTCTGTTCTGCCAGCGGGTTCTGGAGCGAGACTAGCAGAAGGCACAGAATCGCTCTCCTCCTCCGGTCTCTCACCATGTCTGCTTTTCCTGCTTTCTGGTTCCCCCTGACATTTGTGTGTGAGCGTAGACTGATGTGCCCCAGAACAGCGCCGTGACGCCAACACCGCCCAAGCTGGGGCCGGGGGAGGACGCGGGGTTCTTGGGCCTGCGCGGACCCCCCGGAGCCCACCAAGGCCCTGAGAACGGCGTGAGGGGGCAGGTGGAGAGCGCCTGGCTCTCCACACCCAGGGCGCAGGAGCTGAGCCGATGGCCCTGGGCAGCTAGACATTCCCCGATGGATCTGTCAGGATCGAGCCTGCCTCGTGAGCCAAATGGAAATATTTTATTATTCTGAGGAAAGGGATGCTTGTGAGCCAGCTCTGCGCTGCTGCTGCGTGTGCGGTGCAGGAGCGGCCCTGGCACGGAGCGCCCACGGCGCTGGGCCCGAGCTGGAGTTTCCATGCTGTCTGGGGACATTTCTGGGGTCACAGGGGAGGCCAGCGACACTGCTAGATACCCCTCAGGTCAGCGCCCGAAAACAGTTCCGTGGTCCGTGTGGGTAGCCCCGGCGGCTGGGAGAGCGCGCTTGGCACAACCCCTGCGCTCTGGGGCGGGAGGCGCCTGCTCCGGGCCTCGCCAGCGCGCTCCTGCACCTGGGCCCACACGCGGCCTCCCTCGGAATTTTCTCATGGCCTGAAGATTTAAAACAAAGCTTTGATCCAGATTTCAGACCAAGACTCCCCGCTGAGCCCCGGGCTCTGTCCTCTGGATTGTCCTAAGCTCAGGAAGGAAACCTGTCGCCTAGCCGGGCTGCAGTCTTGGGAGCAGCACTGCACGGAGGGAAAAATAACTCAACGTCTAAGTAGTGAGTTAGAGAGACACCTAGAGGGGCTACATCTCTGAGCTGTAACGCCTTCCCCCCACCCCGCCAGTCTCCTGTTTATTTGGTGTCCTCTCAGGGAAGGCGGCAAGTCCCTGGAGGAAGGCGTGAGGCTGTGCGCGGTGGGATGTGGGTTGGGGATGCACACTAGTCTGGCCCAAGCTGCGGGGGAATGAATCGGGCTGTAGCCTGGGGGGCTCCATTGTTCCCGAGGCTCAAACCTCCAGTCTCCAGTCCCTGTTCTCACTCAACTTCTCAACTTCCTGCCCAGGTGGTCTAGCGGGTCCCGTGCACCTGCCACAAGGCCGGCCTGCTGTTTCCAGCAGAGATCCTCATGCCAAGACCGGTGTCCTGGTGAGGGGCCCCTGCCTGCCTCTACATTTTGGCTTCCTCGGCTGCAACTTTTGGGCCAAGCAAAATCATGAGTACAAGGGGGGCTGAGGGGATTCCACAGAAACTGGCCTGGGCTGGGAAGATGCTCCGTGCGCCTCCCCCAGTGCGGGCCGGGGAGGGGAGGCTGCAGCCAGGGGTGCAGAGAGGGCGGTCATGACAGTCGTTTCCATGAACCTACAAACTGGTTGCGTATTTCAAATAAAATCCTAAAACCTCAATCAGATTTGAGAGGTGTCTCCCCTGAAGTTGCTGCGCCGGTTGCTTTTATTTGTCCTCCCCGGGAGCCGGCTATCCGGGCTCAGGAAGAGGGGAAATGAGTTTAGTTTTCGGATAAAACAACTGCAGAAGTCATTTCATTTGGAGCTGGAAGAACAGCCTCCACCCCACCTCAGTGTGACTCCAGCGCTGCGGCTTCTAAAATGCCGGTCATGATGAGCAAGCGAGGAGCGTGGGGCAGCAGATGCGGGGCGCATGGAGCCTGGGCTCTCCTTCAGAGTCAGCCTCCCTGCGGGCCTCCCGACCCCGGGTGCTGTCCTGCCCCTGTCGAGTTTTGTGGCTTGCAACGTCGTGGGTTAAGCCTTGTCCTTGCCAGGGTTACGACGGGGTCCAGCTTGGTGGATCTGCTCGGTGAGGCCCGATTTGACAGCCTCATGCCTCCCGGCGCCGAGGTTAGAAGCACCAGGGCTGCGTGTGGGTCTGCAGTTGTCCGCCCGCCCAGAGTGCCGTGTTCTGCGGGAGCCTGGCCTGTTTCCTAGTCCGACTTCTCACTGAGGCTGTGTGCTGCTAAGCAGGCCTGCTTGCTGGTCCAGGCCACGCACATCACCTGAGGCCTGGTGGGGAAGGCGGGGTTTGGACTGATGTCCGCTGTCACCTGGCAGATAAGCGGCGCTGGGGCCTCAAGCCTGGGTCTCCCTCCTGAGGGCGCTCCACCACCTTGGTCCTACCCAGCCTATTAGGGAATTCCTCATCCGGGGTATGCGACTCGGGTGCATCCTGCCCAGACACCTGTTTCGTTGCCTGATGCCCAGGCTTCCTGTCTGGTCTTCAGAGCTTACCCACGCATGCAGTGCAAGCAATGTGTGTGCAGGGGCTGTGTGTGCGGGGCTGTGTGTGCAGGGGCTGTGTGTGCCGGGCTGTGTGTGCAGGGGCTGTGTGTGGGGGGCTGTGTGTGCGGAAGGGCTAGGGGGGCTATTGTGTGGGGGGTTCCCAGCCACCAGGCCCTGCCAGCCTGTGTCCACCACCGCATGGCTCAGAGCCTCGCTGCTGCCCTCCAGCCAGTGTCGGACCCGAGCTGTGGTCCGCGACCCACTTGATGCATCGCTGCTGCCTGACCCTGAGCCGCTTTCTGGGCAAAACGGCTGTTTGTATTGATTCCTTTGTGAATTGCTTGTTTTGGCCCGTTTTTCCCTTCAGGTTTCTGGTGGGTGTTTGTCTTTCTGTTTTTCATGATAGCGGACCACTTCTCCTGACGCTGGGAACGCGGGCAGTTCCGTGCGCGGTGTGTAGACCTCCCCGCGCGTGGTTTCTTTCCCACTCTCTGTGGACTGGTTTTCCACAGGTGTCGTCTCTGACGCAGGCATCGGTAGTTTTGACTTTTCTGGCCTCAGGAATTTCTCTGCCGGCGCTGGGTCATTGACGTGGTTCACTCTGCTGGATTCCAGGCTTAGGACTCCCTTTCCCGTCGACGTGTGCTGCCTCCACCTTCCTGCACACGTGCTCTCGAGCCGCCCGCGTGGAAGAGCGCGGACAGGCCCAGCAGAGGCTATTATAGTCCCTCTGGCGCCATTTGTCAAGTCATGGACTATGTCTCCAGTTTGACCTGTCAGTGTTTCCTAACCCGAAGTCCCCCGGAGGCCGTTCTGTCCTGTGTGAACCTCCGCCGGGCCCCGCTCTGTCCCCCTCTCATCCCTGCCACGGGGAGTCACTGTCACTCTAAATAACCGTGGACGCATGCCCGGGAAGGCGTCTCTTCGTTGGCCATCTTTTTCATAACATTTTTTGGCTGTTCTACAATTATTCCTCTACCAGAACTAATCAAATTTTGGGGGGGATTTTTTTTTTTTTTTTTTTTTTTTGCATTTTAGAGCTGGTGAAGAGAACAGAGGAAGATACTAAATTCCCTGACCCACGTCCTGAGCGTCGGACGGTCATTTCCTTTCTACATCAAAAAAAAAAACTCCACCGTCGATAAAGGCCTCAATTTTGACATGTGCAGCTCAAACTTTGTTAGTTAATTGAGCGAGACTGTTTTGCTGTTTTAAAAAAAAAATCCTGGCATTTCAGATTGTGTGTCTGAAAGCTATTTGAGAGGCGCTGAGATTTATATCCTCCCTCTAGATAGAAATACAGCTAAGGGAACCCGGCAGAGGAGGGGGCTGGTCTTCATCTGGTTAGATTCTGGGGTCTCTTGACCACATTGCAGTGGGCACCTCAGGTTTGACCTTGAGTCCCTTCCAAGCAAAGTGACAGTGTCTCTACTTTGGGACACCCCCTCAGGCAACCTGCTGGGGACTTCTCTTTCAAAGACTAATTTCCTGAATCTCTGGCTAGAGAGAGAAGGTTAATAGTTTAGGGAGTTTGTTTACAGGCCGTTACAGACAATTAGCACATCGCTGAGATTAAAAGCTCTTCTCCTGAATGTTGGATGGCCCAGACAGGAAACAAGACTTTTAAAACATCTATTTTTAGCACCCAATTAAGGCAGACTTGGAGAGCGCCATCCTCTCTGCCACACGACTTCATATTTTCATTATCGAGAAATTCAGAATTTTTTCCTCCAAACTACATTCTGCCCTCAGTAACTTAAAGTGATAGTAAGTAGAAGCCTTATCTCCCATGGCACTTCAGGCAGCTGACTCCCACCCAGTGCTAGGGCCCCTGCTGGGACATCCTCCCGGGTGGGGAGCACCCAGCCCTCTCAGGAGGGGAGTGCCCAGCCCCCAGGAGGAGAGCACCCAGCCCTGGTGCCTGTGACCCTGCCAGCATCTCACCTCCCTCCTCTCACTTCCTTCTCCAGTGACGCAATCTGACCTACCTCTGTGCCTGACGTCACAGGATGAGCCTTTTGCCCTTGGTAGATTCCACGTCTGTTTAGTTCACACTTAACACTGCAGCCCTTAACAAGAGTAAGTGAATGGCTGCAAGCATGAATGTAATAAACATCTACCGAATGAATGCATGAAACAATGAACGAGGCCAACGGGAAGGACCGGTGTCATTGGTGAGAGCTGTAATGGGCATGACATCTTGAGAGGCGTGCGCGCGCACACACACACACACACACACACACACACACAAACCCAGAAAATAGGTGTTCTCAGTCCAGAGCTGGCTAGCGAGGCTTGCACAAGAGACTTGCCTCAAGCCTGGTGTCAGAGTCCTGCCCAAGTGGAAGTGTGCATGGGTGTTCAGTACTGAGTACTGAGGCTCTATCAAATATCTGCAAATCCAAGTACATCTTAAAAGTACTAAGGCACTGTGCTATACCTCTCTGTTTAAAAAAAAAAAAAAGACATTTCCTTTATTTTTTATAAATCAGTGAGAGTGGCCTATTTAACACTGAAACAAGACTGAGCTCCACAGCAGGCATCTAAGTCTTAGTGTTTCATTAGTGACACATGCTGGTCACATTCTCCCCGTGACTGCGTAAACTCAAGGAGATAATAGGGAGGAGGGCCCAGGACAGGTAAGGCTCCAGTGCTCATCACCTGGGCTCTGGGCAGGCGGGTGTGAAGGAGGATGCGAGTGGGCTGGGACTGCCGCTGATGCCCACGGAGATCACGGCCTGTTGCCTCCAGTGATTGTATAATGCAATCTAATTACCGGCCATTCAGAGAGAGCAGATGAAGGATGAAGTAAGAAGAGAGGAGAAGACTTCAGGTGTATTATAGCACATTTGGCTCATAAATTAGAACAGCCCCCAAATAAGTGCCATGGTTTGGAACACTAGCCTTTTCATTTTTTATATTTTTGAATGAGTAAAACATTATTTTACTCTTTCCTCCTTTCAAAACATAAAAACCACTAATAATAATAATACAATAAAAATAGGTGTTTATCCTAAGCAATATTCATCATCTGAAGTCTATGGGAGATATAATATATAAAAATTTAAAAAATAGATAGATATTTCTAGGTTCCTGGCAAGACAGTGAGAGATACAAAAATTGTAAGATAAGCTCACTGACTTAGAGAACAGAGCATGCATAGTGCAGACGTAGCCAGTTCTGCGTTAGAAGGACACTGCTGTTCTTGTTCAGGGTGGATGCGTGATTTGACCTGAACCTGATCTCAGTCTGTCTTTGATGGTTGGAGTGGAGCAGAGGATATTGTAAGTGGCAGTAAAGAATGAGCCAAGATAAGGAAACGGGAAGTAGGAATAGATTGGCAATATAATCTGATTTTACTAGAATTGGATGTATGCAGGAAAGAGACTAAGGGGTCAAAAGGGAAGGTTAAGACATGTAGAAAGTTGTAGAAATCTTCAAATATAACACACAAAGCTTATTTCATCTATAATGGGTACTACTGAAAGACAGGATGGTGATATTTTCTCAGCTGGACTTTGGGAAGATGAATATGCTCGGTGGTCTGGACAGAGGCAGGGGAACTGAGAAGAAACCAGATGGAAGATAATGGTACTAATTTGGAGAACACTCTGCTATACCTTTAATTAGAAGCCAGGCAGATTTTTTATAGGTTATACTTGGCTTAAACAGGAACAGTCATTCTCTTAGAGAGCCATAAGGGCTGTATCATAATTTACTAATGAGTGAGAATGTAGTTCAAGCTACTGAATAATTGGAATGTAGATACAGAAATGTCACCAAAAAGTAAAGGTGCTATTACTTTGAGGTTCTGATGTCCCTGAGCCTGGACAATGCTCCCACAGAAACAGATCAGTGCTAAGTCAACTCAACACATTTGTCTGCAAGGAAGAAACTCAATGATCCAACAATCTGGAAGGACCTGGTAGAACATGGAGTCATTGTACCTTGAACATGTAAAAAACTCCTCAGGAAGAAACTAGAAAAGAAGGTGAGGCGCTGTAGAGTGTGTGGTTGGCAACGGGAGAGAGTAGCTGCTGGTCACCGTTCAGCATTTTTAATTAGGAAAGGCTAGGTGAGCTCGCCATGAGAATCTCAGACGGTTTCTTCCTGCTTCTGTCGTGTTGTCAATGAGGATAGAGATGGCCATGAGGAGAGCCCTGGTCTCCATCTCACTGGTTTTGGAAGAACTAGACCACAGGTATGGGGAGTTTCTAGAGGATCTTCTGGAAGACATGAGCAGGGCTGGCTCTTCCTGACAAGCCAGAATCAATTGTTAAACTTCCAGGAATTTCATGAGTAACTTGTTAAACACAGTTGTTGTTTTTTTTTTAAATTATATACTTAATGGGCTTCCCTGGTGACCTGCGGGTTAAGGCTCAGCACTATTACTGCAATGGCCTCGGTGTAATCCTCGGTGTAATCCCGGCCAGGGAGCTGACCCACATGGTGCAGCAGATCTCTGCTGTCTCACCTGCTGCTCCCCTCAGCAGTGTATTTCAGTCAGTCTGGCTGTTCTGCTCCCCACTCTGTCTCTAGTGAGTCTTCTCACCTCACACCCCTCCACATCTCTTTCCGGCACCCCAGTTCTACACAAAAGTAAATAAAGTTTTTTAAAAAAATTACATACTAACAACGCAACAATTTATATTTTGAAAGGCCATACATACTCCAGCTCATGCTTTAGTCATCACCTGGCTGCATGTTGATGTTATCCGTGTGCTGGAGGTGACTTTCAGCCACGCTGTGGACACACCGGAAGGAGAGGAAGCCTTGGGTGAGGAGTGTTTCTGCCAGCCCAGCTTCAGTGGCACAGGTCTAGAGCTTGAAATTGACCGTGGGGGCGTATTTACACCACAGGCATCAGCAAATGCTGCTCATCAGGTCCTTTTTCAACCAGAAAACCAGTCATTAAAAAGTTGCCACGTGACCTGTGGCTGTTCTGACTCTTTAGAAGGAGAACTGAAATCTTTTTCTGCAAGTGGCTGCTGGTTTATGCCCCCTCCCTCAGGCCCGTGGGTGTGTGTGGCGTCCTGGTGGTACACGGAGGCTGCTCTCCCTGCTGTGGCTGCGAGGACACGGCAGTTCCTGGTGGCTCTGCAGCTGGGGTAGTCACAGTCTGGCTTGCAGTTTAGTTGTCCCTGCAGTAAGCAGGTTGAAGTTGTTTTCTCTGGTGCTTGACCTTGTTTGAAGCTGATTCTTGTAACTCTCCAAACAGGGATCCTGGTAGCTCAAGTGCATCACTGCGTGTGAGCCTGAGCTGGAAACATTCCAGGTAACACTTTCCAGTTCATATGATTAGAATCTTCTGGACACTGGGTATCTTTACTTACTCAGGGCAAGTCCCCTGCACTTGAGCTACCGATATTGCAGGGCTTGGATGAAAACACGTTTTTTTTTTTTTTGTTTTGTTTTGTTTTTTGTTAGAATTAAGAAAAAAATACCTATATAAAAAAATAGAATGCCTCTTTCTTCTGACCCGTATTTTAAAACTCTTCTTTCAATTGGATCCCCAATAACTGAGGCTTCCTCCCTCCATTGCAACCTCTTGTCCAAGCTTTCTTTAAAAATCATTTATATTCACGAGGCTTTAAAGTCAATCTTGATATTTTCCACTGTTATGATCCTCAGCTCTAAATGGATTATGTTGACAATGCAGACAAATTTAATCTTCTTCATGTATAACTTGAGGATAAAAGGTCAAAAAGGAGATGGTTCTCTCCTCTCCAAGAGATAAAAATGCAAATAACTGATTTCCTTTGAAGTTTGTAAATAGAGCATATACCTGGGATTCTTTGTAAGCGTGCCATGGTTCACTGCCATCCAGCAACATTAACTCTTCAAAGTCTCTGTCACAGACTTCGTGGCTTTGGACAGATCAGGGAGGTGACCCTTGTCCTGTGCTTTCTAAGGAGCATGGTCGGTCTGTTCTGGATGCGCTCCTATTTAGAGGACTTGCGCTTTCCACCAGACTATGCTTGCCCCAAGCTGGAGGAGATCCAGCCTCTACCTTGGAAAGGCTGACAAATAGCAAGTGACCAGCACGACAGCCACTGAGGTGCGTGGAAGCATCCAGAAGGGACTCTGACCTCAACTGGTGAGTCTGTGGTGACACCAGGAAGGAGGTGGGGCAAAAGGAAAATGGAGACTGAACATGGAGGGAAATAGCCGTGACTGTGCACTCAGCATCTAGAATATTCCAGGCCTTGCAGGGGAGGAGGTATGATGAAGGACTGAGGCAGAAAAAGCCCTGCAGAGGACCTTTCTGGTGGCGCAGGGGGTTGAAGTCTCAACACTATCAAGCTAGCACTAGCCACTGTGGCAGGAGTTCAATCCCCGGCCAGGGAGCTGACCCACGGGGCGCAGCAGGCCTCTCCTGTCTCCCTGCCGCTCCCCTCAGCAGTGGATTTCAGTCAGTCTGCTCCCCACTGTTTCTGGTGAATCCTCTCAACACCCCCGCACCTCTGATCTGCACCCCAGTTCTTGTATGCACAAATAAATCTTTAAGAAAACAAAAAACAGCCCTGCATATCATCCTGGGAAATTCCTCCCTCAGCCCCTTCTCAAGTCGCCAGAGCCCTGAAGTCTCCATTTCCAGAGTTTTAGGAACAGTATCTGGAAGCGATACCAAAATACAGATTACAGATAATACAGAGCATGGTGGAAGAACGTGGAATAAAGTATAATCATATGACTTCTGTTTCCCCATCTGAGACATCTGGCATGCTCTCTGCTTTTACTTACTGAAAAAATCCTTTAAAAGCATTAAATGGTAGTTTGTGAAATAGCATTAAATTGTTACATTCTCCAAAATGCATTACCTATTGATTACTTTTCGTATCTGAAAAATGCTGACTTATTTGTCTGTTTTCAAAAAAGTGGACAGATAAAAATAAAATAAGTGATGAATGATGTCATTTCCTCCCCTGCTCACACAAAGCTTGGCACAACGGGTGTCAATAATTTTTGACACATGAGATCACATGGTGTTTTGTGGTTCATTATTCTTTTTAATTTAACCAAGTCATCTTCTACCTCCTACCACCTTCCTAGAGGAGGCATCAGGTTGGCAGGAGAATTGCACCACGGCTATTACAGGTGGATAGACAACGGTTTAATGGAAAATCTTCAAGTTCACCGTGGAGGTTAATAAGCCTAAAATATCTCAAAACTAAATTAAAGTATGATGTGCCTTATGAAGGCATTAAAAAAGCTTGATGGCATTTTAACTGATTATACTAGTGGCAGTTCTAGGGCAAAAAGTGCCATTTGCAACTCAGATAAGAATGAAGATTTCTTGTCTTCCCCAGAATGTGTCTTAGAAGGAAAACAATCTTCACCAATCCCAGTCGTCCGTCCTTGCAAATGACTAATTCGTAATTCTGCTTGCCTACTCTTAAAGGGGTGCGTGCTGCTACATGTATTGCCGCACACACCCGGTACCAACCTACCGGTCCTTTTTTCAGATGGTGGATTCCGCCTTAAGTTTTCCAAATCAGTGGTATCAAAGAGCTGCTGTCACTCTCTGTTTCGCAGAGGTGTTCATATTTCTTGATGGACTCTCTTGGGTTTTTCCATTTTGAGTAACAACAATGAGAGCAATTTGCAATTCCGATGCGCTACATTTGAATTGGAACAAAAGGAAACATCTAAGAACAAAACCTTGCTGAGTGGAGTAATTTTAAATGCCTTTAGTTCAGATGAGTTTTTTGGCAAAAGCAGCAGGAAAATGCTCTGCCTTTCCCTGATCCCTGTGGTGCTGGGGACCCTGTGGTGCCAGGGTCCCTATGGTGCCGGGGTCCCTATGGTGCCCGGTCCTGTGGTGCCTGGTCCTATGGTGCCAGATCCCTACTGGGCCGGCTGAGACAGCGCGTCTGTCACGGTGAGGACAGGGACCGTGCCCAGGCCCGCTGGCCGGGAACCGTGTTTCTCATCCTCTGCACTCTATAGGAATGTAACCTTGTTGTCTCCTCTGCTCCTACTGCCACACTCCGATGCTTTAGTACAGATATTCCCTTTATAAACAAAATGTTTTGACTCTAACTTGAACCAAAGTTCAAGCGTCCACTTTTCCGCTCCGTCAGCAACACAGGCCTGTTCTTCCTAACTGAGCGCCCAGCTGGCTTTGCCTCTCCTCGGGGTCCTGCCCGCTCCCCGCGTCTGTGACCAGCCGTGATCTCTCGGCCCTGCCCTGTCCCGTGGGCAGTGGGACGGCAGGGGCCAGACGCGGGTTGCGGGGCCCAGACAGGGAGCGGCTCGTGTTCTTGGGGAACAAGGGCACCGAAGTGAGAGCTGTCGGCATAGGTCGAGCTCCAAGAGGCCCCGCCAGCCCGCAGGGGCCAGCAGAGGTGGAACGGGCTTTGCTGTGAAGGGGGACGGGGGGCCTCCCTGGTGGCACAGGGGTTGAGCGCCGGGTTGTGAAGCTGCCTGCAGCCTCTGCAGCGCCAGTTCGATCCCCGGCTGCTCCCCGGCCACCAGAGGAGGGTCCCACACGGCGCGCAGACCTCTCCTGCCACCCGCTGCTCCCCTCAGCAGTGTACTTCATCAATCTGCCTGTTCTGCTCCCTGCTCTGGCTCTGGTGAATTCTCTCACCCTCCCGCGCTTCTGACTGTACCCAGTGCTTGGATAAATAAATAAATAAATATAAATAAATAAATAAATCTTTAAAAAAAAAAAAAAGGGGAAGGGGCCAGATCCATGGGTATCTCTATAGACACGAATAGTCCACAGTCATCTCACGTCTTAAAGACAGACCGGACACAGTGATTGGGCCACACTATAAAATCAGGAAACGTGTTTGACGAGCTGGACGGCCCCACAGGCCGTGTGTCCTCTGGTGATTGGGGGCGGGAGGGGGTACGGGTGTGCATAGCCGCTTCAAAGTCTTTCATGATTTTTCCTAACTGGATAGTTCTTTTCCCAAAATCTCTGAGGCTCTTCTCTGTTGGAGACACAAGCCATGGTCTGTGCCTTCTAGCAGGGTCTCAGGGAAATGCGCCGGTGTTACCAGCTGTTGTTACCACTGTCACCCACACTTTCGACCTGGACGAGGATAGAACCCACGAGCCTCTTGGGGGGTCCATCACACAGGAAGGTCTGCAGGGATGTTGCATAAAATGCACAGCTTCAGGGTCCGTCTTTGCCAGCCAATGTGCCAGGAGGGTGAGCGTTTCCAAATCTGACCAGCTTCCTTGTGCAGCTCTTAAATACTAGCACGATGAGCAAACCCAGCATTTCCAGCTTCTATTTAATAAGGTAGAAGAACAAACCTTAGATGTGTTCCAGGGCTCTTGGGAAATCTCAGATAGTTGCAGGGAGAAAAACACCCTCAAAATTTAGTTTTCTTTTTTCTAAATTTGGGGTCTGGTTTTGGGAAGGAAGAAAGGGTTCAAGATTTCATGAGTAGGTTAAGATTATTAGATCATGGACATGTGAGGAAAAGAACTTGCTCCTTAAAATGTAACATCTGTTTCAAATACAAATCTGGGCAAGTATAAAAATCTTAGCTCTTTCTTAAGTGGTAAAACATTTGCTTCCTTAGATCATCAAGGGAATAATAAAGTCAGTCTAAAGCGCTGAAATCATTCTGGTAAAACACAGAATCTCTGCTGGGTGCAGATGACACCCAAGGCAAAGGCTGCGTTTCCACGGCCACCTGTTCCCATTGCGGGAAAACACACCCATCAGGAAACCGATGACAGCAAGCCCATCGCAACAAAGCCATCTTTGCTAAAAATTTAGCACATTTTTATGGCTTCCTTTTAGATACAGAGATTATCAACCAAGGCAAATGAAATTCCCTCCCCACATGTGGCCCTTTATTATGTTTTTCATATTGCGGGACAAAAAATACAGACAATTTACTTTGGACAAACTGTGGTCCAAGGACTCAGGAGCTCTCAGGGGACCTGAGGTCAAGATCATGCTCCTAGAGACGGTAACACACGGAGCTTTCCAGAAGCCGCATGATCACCAGGACTGAACAAAGACACAGATGTGAAAATCTGCCCGTTGTTTATTAAGCTGGCCATTCAAGGTATTTGTGTAAGACGTGAAAGGGTATGATTTTCCTCACAGAAGCTGTGTTTTGTAGAGTTGCGTGAGTGCCTCACGGATTTCAGGAGTCAGCCCTGTGCCAGATGTGTGATGCGCGAATCCTCCACCCATTCAGTTGGCTGTCTTGGTTTTTCATAGTTTCTTTGGCTGTGCAGCTTGTTGGTTCGACGTGGTCTCATCTGTTTATATTTGCTTTTGCTTCTCTTGCGTCTGGCGAGGAATCCCCAAAGGCATCTCTGAAGCCAGGGTCGTGGAGTTTTTTGCCTATTTTTTCTTCAATGTATTTTATAGTTTCAGGTCTTATATTGTCTCTAATCCATTTTGAGTTAATTCTTGTGGAAGGTGTGAGTGGTGGTTTAGGTATTCTGGGCCTGGAGCTGTCCTGTTTTCCTAACACCCTTTGAAGAGCCTCTCCTTCCTCCAGAGTTTGCTCCTGCTCCTTTTCATAGACTCTGTCCACAGAAGTGCAGGTTCATTTCTGGAATCTCAGCTCTGTTCCAGAAGGGGAGGGTGGGGGTGGGAGACTGGAGGGTGGGGCCTAGGGGAGCCCAGTGGAACCCACCGGAAGGTTGTGGGGGCTTTGGTGGTGGGCGTGGTGTGGAAACATGTTTGTAGAGGTAAGACCCTCTGGCCCCTAAAACACAGTGACGTCAAACCAGTTCTTCCTCAATGGGGTCATCCTTACTGTTTTCCAAGACATTAATAAATATTTTTTTTAATTTCTCAATTTTAATATTTAAAGCAGTAAACTGTTGATAGTTATGACTTACATTGGGAACTAGTTTATCAAAACATCTTTAAAGCCCTCAGTGAGTTTTAAGCCTCTAAAGGGATGCAGAGGCTAAGGGGGAGCTGATGCTTCCTAAAAAACTAGACTCTGTTCTTGAAAAATAAAACCACATGCGCGGTGTGTTTCTTGTTAACTGTCCTACTTGTTTAGTTATCATTTTCCACATCCACTGTAACCTCTCACTTCTATTTCACAAAGACGGTTGGGGAATAGGAAACTGAGAACTGTCTGTCAGACACAAGCGTCTTAGCGGGCTAACAGATCTCACCAAGTACATAATGTAATTATATAGCTATAGGCATCGCTTTTATATTTTGCTAAAGTGACAAAAATGAGTATAAAATAAATTAGCCTTCTAACACTTTATCCTAGATTAATTTTCTTCTCTAACAAATTTTTGGAACATTGTTTCCTATCAAAATGTTTTAAAAATCCAAATCTACACAATTAAGGTAACTCTTGGGCACATGAGTTTCCAAAGATAACATCACCCAAAATAACCCAAGGGATTGTCCTCTAAGAGCATAAAAAAGTAAAAAGGTGAAGTACACAGACTTGAAATTTAATGCCTAACAGTTCATTTCAGTATTCAGTATTCCTTCCATCTGGCTGTGATATTTTTTTGAATATTTTTTCCATTGTTTTCCATTAAGTAACTTAATGGAATTAGTCTGAGGTCTTGGAATTTTTCTTTAAGCTGATATTCCATAAAATATAATTCCAATTGATAAAAACGTGGCAGAATAATGCTTCAATGAGCACAAATTTATACTCTTTGTAATCTTAACCATATAGGAGTAATGTTTATTTAAACAGTACACTGTATAAGTTTGGAAACAAATCCACATAAAATAAATTCCGGCTTTGTAATTAATGGGATAATCAGAAATGACATGACATATATGAATTTAAAACTGTTTTCAAGCAGTTTAGATTCACAGCAAAATTAAGGAAAAATACAGAGATTTCTCAGATGCCCTCTGTCTGACCCAACAGATCCCCCCCCCCATTGCCACTACCCCACCCGCAAGGTGCTTTTGTTATAGCTGATGAAGCTATAGTGACACAGCAGATCATCCAAAGTCCATGGCTAACATTGGGGTTCACCCTTGATGTGCATTCTCTGGGTTTGGACAAATGCATAATGACCTGTATCCTCATTATACTACCAGGCAGAGTATGTTTTCGCCCTCCTAAAAACTCTCTCTGAATTTTTTTACACCCAAATTATTAAACTCTGAATGCATCTCTCTGCCGAGGGTACTTTCTGGACACTATTTAATAGTATACCTGGTATATGTCGAATTGTTAGGGGGAAAAGGCTGTCCTAAAGCTAATCCCATACAGGCTTTGTGGACCCCACCCCCACCCCAGGCCAAAGCCAAAGACACTGGGAACTCCAAATCCCATCCCCACCCAAGGGAAGGTGGCTGGGACCTGAGGGTGGGGTTCAGCAGCCAGGTTGGTATAAAGGCAGACACGTGGGCTTTGGGGGGGGTCCCCCATTTTGGCTCTCCGCCAGCTCGCAGTGTCCAGCCAGCTCTGAGAGTGACTTTGGGTTTCCAGGTCGGCGGATCGGGTAGGACGCATGAAAGACTTTATTTCCCTATTTTCTCCCTGAGTTGTACATTTTCCTTATTTCCTTTTCCCTTGTGAATAAACCTGTTATTAACCTTTTGTGTGTGCCCACAGTGGAGTATTCATAAGTCCCTTTTAAGTGCGCGGGTGAGGACCCACAGCCAGGCACCCGTTCAATATCGGGGCTGCCCTATAACAAGATGGCATCATACTTTATCTCATTGACAAAATATTAGCTTGTTGTTAGGTGAGCGCACAAGGGAGCAGCGCAGGCCAGCGCTCATTCATGTGGCCTCTTCCATCCACATCCCTGAGCGGGTAAATGGCCCCAGGGGTCAGGGGCCTGCCCAGCCACACGGTCCTGCCTGGAGGGGGCCTGAGGCCCGCGCTGACCCGCGCCCGGTGCACCTGCGCCGGTCAGCCCAGGCGCGGCGCTCGGCTCCAGGAGACGCAGCCGCCGGCCCAAGATTCCCTTCCCGAAGGTGCGGTCCACGCAAGGAAATAGCTGCCTCGTTTATTCAGGTACGAACACGGGCAGCCTGAGTCACTTACCTGCCTTCGCTGGGAGAGCTCTGGACTCATTTCCTTGAGTGGAAATTCACAGACGGCCCCTCCCGCAGGAGGAGCACTTGGGCAGCGGCCGCGCGTTCCCAGGGCTGCGCCGTCGCGTCCTCGTCTGCTGCAAAACATCTTTCTCACCCCAAATAAAACCCCTGACCCCCAAGCGCCCACTCCCTCTCCCGCCCTGCCAGCCCCTGGCACCGGGAATGGACGCGCCCCCGTCTGTCTAGGTCGGTCCATTTGGATCTTGCCTTAAAGGGAATCGTGCTGTTTGCCTCTGCCGTCTCACCTAACATGGTGTTGCCAGTTTCGCCCGTGTTTCCCCAGGTGTCTCTCCTCGTTCCCTCGCGGCCACTTCCCAGCCCGTCGCAGGGAACGCGGGGCCGGGGCGCGGGGCTGGGGGCGCCGTCGGGGCGGGGCGGGGCGGGGCGCAGCCTGCGGGTGCTCGCGCGGGTGCTCCAGCTCTTCGGGGTTGGCAGGAGTGGGGTTACTCCTCATGGTGGTGAAGGATGTTTACTCCTTGGAGGGACGTGGCTCACACCTCCTGTGAGGTCCGGGCAGCTTTCGAAGGCGCGCGCGTGTCCCCTCCGAAGGCGCGCGGGTGGCCAGAGGCTTTGAGAAATGCGGAGATTCCAGCGCGCCCCGGGGCGCCCCAGGGACCCCAGAACCGCAGGCCGCGCACCGCCCCCAGCCCGGGACTCCTGGGGCGCGCCGCGGGGAGCCCTGCGCCGGGTGGGGGTGTCTCTGGCCCCGCGCAGTGTCCGCTCTTCCCCCGCAACCGCCCAGGTGTTAATTCGCTGCCTGCTGGTCACCAGGGACAGGCTGACCGTAGAGTTAGACGTGCTCACCCACCGCGGCCTTATCCATGGAAACATGAGCTCCGTGTGTTTAAAGGGGGCGCGGAAGGTGGGGGGGCGCCTCTCGGGGTTGATGGATTTGGCCCTGCGGGGAGACTCCCGGGTTGGGTCCCGGGTGGACGCCGGGCGCCTGCTGGAGCGTCCCCGCCCCGACGTGCGCCAGAGCCCGACCGGCCGAGCCGAGGGCGCGCCAGGGCAGGCCTTGGGGTGCAGGGTGGGACCTGGGGCGACAAGGACCCGGGGGGCTGCCAGGGGAGCGGCGGTGTCTGGGGAGGCGAGGCTGGTGGGCGGGCGCGTCCCGCGGAGCTCGCCAAGGGCCTGAGCAAAGCGGGCAGCGCCCACGTGCTCCCCAGAGCCCGGGGCGGCGAGTCCGGGGCGCAGGCGAACCCCGGCCGGCGCCGCAGAGAAGGCAGATCCCGTGGGGAGCCCGCGCTCGGCTGCCCCCGGCCTCCCCACCCCAGCCAGGGGCCAGGGCTCCCCTCCCCGCCCCAACCGGGGGCCAGGGCTCCCCTCCCCGCCCCTCCCCTCCCCCTCAGGCCTCTCCTCCGCCCTCGCTGTAAGTCGAAAGTGAAAGACCCTTTTCCTCATGGTTTGTCTCCCGATTGAATCCCGTTGGAGTCATTAATGCTGCGAGCGGGTGTGGAATCTGGGACGGGCGCCTGGAGCTCGTGAGTAACTTTAACGATATTTTCATACATCGTATTCCCGGAGCCCGGGGCTCGCCCCGGCCCGATGACGGTGACGTGACTCTCCCGCCGCGTGATGCGCGTTCGCGGGGTGTCCAGAGCTGGTGAGACACGACTCCCCCGAGTCAGAGCCACGCCCGTGCGCCCCGGTCTAGGAGACGCGCGGCCTGGTCGCCCGCCGTGGAAATAATCATACAGTTGGATTTTGCACAATGAATGTGTCCAGTTTTGCTAATTAAGTCATCTTTTCTGTAAGGACAGGTTTGGGACGCTTTCCCAAGCCCAGAAGAGCCGTTCCCTTTGATCATCCATGTCTTTCTCTTTGGATTCCTTGTGGGGAGGAGCCACTACTTTTTCCAGGGAATCTGACGTTTGACCTCAACAGCCACGTGTAAATGCTAAGTGCGTCCTTGAACTGCCCTTGGTCAGCGTGTGGGTCTTGTGGGTCCACCCGGGAGGCGTTGGCAAGACCACCTTCCCTGGCTCTCCCCCAGGGGCCTTCCCAGCTTAGACTTCGATTCTCGCCATTTTTGTTGAGTCCCAACTGTTCTGTCTCATCGTCCTGCCTGTGAACTTTGTTTAAAAAACAAATCTAACATTGAACGTAATGCCAAGGAGATGGTGAGAAGCTGAGTGCTCGGAAGAATTCATTCCCTCATGTTTTTTAACAGCTTGGAACTCAGCACACTGGACTTCCCTGCTGCATTCAGATCACGTCCCCGGGGGCGGGGATGCTTCCCGGCCTGGAAGGATGAGTGTGTGTCCACCCCTAACCTGCCGGGACGTCTCCTGAAAAGCCCATGACCACCCCAGTGTGGGAAAATCATTGTGGCCATGAGACCCCGCCATTCACTGTGAATTTTGAATTGCTAAATTTCAGTCGTTGATTCAAAAGGTATTAAAACCTTACCATGTGCCAGGCGCTTGGCTAAGTACTAGGTTAAGAACTCGAATAAGTGAGGTTTAGGCAGTAGGGCAAAGATTTCAAGCACAGGCTAGAGGAAACAGGAACAACATGTTTCCAACAAATTATTATGGGTGTCTTTGAAGGGGACATTCAAGAGAGCCGAAAGCACCAGCATTTTTAGACAACTATGAGCTGAGCTCTGAGAAGTGATGGTGGTTGCAGCCCTGGCGGCCATCGGAGCAGCAGCAGCAGCAGCCACAGCGGTGGTGGTATTACCAGTGATAGCACGGATAGTCGTGGGGAGTAGAGCTAGTGGTGGTGGTAGTCGAGTGTATCACGAACGCTTACCTTTTCCCAGGCACGCTTCTAAGAGCTTGATCAAAGATCTCACGTTTGCCCCACAAAGGTCTCCTGGAGTCACTTTCTCCTATTCCGCTTCATAAGTCAGGAGCCTGAGACACGTAGGGGCTGCGTTACCATCGCACATTCCCACAACTCCCAGGCGGGAGAGGCCAGGTGCAGGTGCGGGCGCAGCACTCAGTGGCAAGTTCAACTGGAAGAAATGCTTGAAAGTAATGGACTCACATGTGTGAAGGGGGCAGGAGAGCAAGAGCGTGCGGTGCACTAGCACGAGGAGTGCAAAGGCACTGGGGCACATGGGGAAAGCAGATCACAAAGGGCCTTGCATGGAGCCAAGAGTTTACATTACTGAATATGATGACCTCGCCGTGGTTATGGAGCAGTTTCCTTCTACTTAGGAAGTACTGACCAAATTATTTGAGTCATTGATAAGTGGATGGGCGGATGGGTGGGTGGACAGATGAATGGATGGATGGATGGTTAAATGGGTGAATGGATGGGTGGATTTCACTAATGTAGTAACAAGTGACCAACCTAGGTGAAGACACACAGTTCACCGTATTCCTTTGATGACATTTCTGTAAATTTGCAGTTGTATCCAAATAAAAATGAAGATGAAGAATTTACTTTGTACAAGTGTGATGGGAATCCAGTGCAGGTGTAAGTTTAGGAGCAACTGGATGGACTTTGCATGTTATGACGTTGAGAATGGGCTGGTACAATCAAGGACTGGGTGCGAGTACGGAGGTGCTGGAATGGCGCAGGTCCTGTGGGGAGACTGAGACCTAATATTCACCAATCGCCACGTCAGGAAACAGTCCTAAGCAAAACTGGAGTGCCCTGGCTCTCTTTAAGCTTCAGTGGTGAAAGATAATGTATTTCTGGATAGATTAAAAGCATCATTTTTTTTATTTTAGCTAGCTGAGTCTGTTTACTGTCACATCTAAAATGTATGAAAATTCAAAACAAAGCTCAACTTTTTCAAAACCCTCTCTGTTCATTCACCTAATGCTGGCCTCTTTATTCTTAATCTCCTTTGTAATCATTGCCTACATTTCCAAAATTAAGCTTGCATTACAGGCTACACAGTATCTAATCATGAGTAATGCATACGCCTTAGCTTTTTTATGTCCATACACAGCGCTGGCATAAGGTACTCCATTTTGTTCAGTAATGACTTCATGTACCTCTGCCCTATGCACGAATTAGGAAATTCTGCTTCAGGATCTAGAAAATGAGGCCACTTTCCATGTATGAATACAAACACACACACACACACACACACACACACATTTGCCCCTGTCCTGAACAAGTTGCCATCTACTGTGAGAACATGAGAAGCAAATGCATGTCTGCTGCAGAGAGCACAGTGGACACCTGTCCTGCACAGCACCGCAAAAGCGTGGACCAGTGTCTGGACGGGGAGGACAGTGTGCCTGCAAGGGACGCTCAGGAGGGCACCAGAGAAATCTTAAAATCCATAGACTTCATGTGCATTTAAAACAAAAAACAAGCAAGAAATCACTAGAAAAAAAGATGAAAAATCAAAGCTTCAGAGCTGATGCTCTGCCAACTCTCCATTTGACAACAGAAGGGTTATTAGTCTCTTTTGTTTCAATCTGGAGTGGTAGCAAAATGTTAATAATGTATCACTTGTCTTGTAGGCAACTTGATTTTCTGGGCTTTAAAAATGTGAATCAGAATTAGATGTGGGACTCCTGATTGTTGATGAGAAATTCGGTGAACATATCTCAGATTTAACCAGTTGAGTTTGACACCTGCTTTGTAGCATCCTGGAGAATCCACCCTCTCTTGATAATTGAAAAGCTGTTCTACAAGGAAAGTTGCAAAGTGCCCCAGATCTGTTTTCACTTGGGGTGTCAGCCTATCACTTGCTGCTCGTGTTCAGCTCAGTTACGTCACGCTGTGCTGTAAGACACACTCATGGTGACTTCTTATCTGGGTGGAGCAGAAGGTCATCTTAGGAAGCAAAATCTCACACTCAACACCTTGGTCAGGAGGAGAGTCTGACCTCTGCACCCTTGCCTTTGTATTCCTGTCTCTTCTAATGAAGCTGATCTATAAAAGTGCCCCTATAACTCTCCAGGTAGCCAACACTTTCCTCCAGGAGCCTCTGCCCCGCAGGTTCCTGGAACGACTGGCTTCCCACAGCCCGGGAACCGACTGCCCGGGAACTGCCAGCCCGGGAACTGACTGCCCCTTGGGGTGATGACCCAGCATGCGGGACACTTGTGAACACTTCTCAATAGTTAGGAAACACGGAAAAGCACGGTGGTCGTTATCTCAAGGGATACCTGGAAACTTCCACTTTTATAGCAAGTTGTAGTTTCAAGTATCTTGAAGAAGCGTCTGGGTAGCCTCTCCCAGAAAACGGTGCCACCCATGTATGATCACGGCATAGTTTTAAATTATTTTTAAAGTCTACATTTTATAACTTGTGAACATGCACAAGAGTCCACAGATCGTATGTTTATACCTGATGCATGTTGATAGCTTTATGGGGACTGGATACCATCCAGCACCCGGGGTGAGTGTGACAGTCCTGTGTGCCAGCAGACAGGATCCACCATCAAGGTCTGCATCGAAAACTCTTCCAGCATCTAGAAAAGGTTCCCGGGAATATCTAGACTTTCGCACTCCCACATCAGTCCCTGGCAACCACTGAGCTGCTTTCTACTTACAGAGTTTTGCCTTTTCTCTATGCTCAGACAAATGGAATCCTACGCTATGTCCTCTTTGCCCAGCTTCCTCCCCTCAGCAGCATTATTTTGAGATTTTTCAGTTACTGTATCCGTCCTCTGGATGAACGGGAGCCATTAACCAGACGGCATCCATCTGGTTTGTCCATGAACCCCTTATTTATTGGACATGTGTCCTGTTCAGTTTGAAATCATTATGAGTTGAGCATCTGAGGACAGTCTTCGTGTGGACACAAGCTTCCGCTTCTCTCTGTCAGCCACATGGAGAATTGTTGGTCCCTACAGTCAAGTGCATTTAATAGTTAAGAATCCCTCAGAGGTTTTCAAAGTGGCTGTAACATTTTTCATTTCATCAGCAAAGGGAAGGTGTTTCCAGTTCCCCACTTCTCACCAACACTTGATGTTGTGGATCTTTTTCATTCTACTGGGTGTGTAATGGGCTCGTCTTGTGTTTTTAATTTACATGTCCCTAATTGCTAGTCATTACCCTTCTTCTTCATGCACTTCTTAGCCAGCTGTATGTCTTGGTTAGAGAAATGTCTGCTCAAATCTTCTGCCTCCCAATGCCATTTTATCAGTCATAGAATACACAGGAATATCCACGTGTATGTGGATCCTGGGATGCCCTTCCTTACGAATGAAAATACTCACCCTACTGAGCTCTTGACACATTTGATGGAATACAAAAGCCATGTGCCACAGTCATGTCACCTAAGAGATATTTGTACAAAATGCAATATTTTTTCATAGTTAATGAAATTCTAAATTCAATGTCTGGAATCAAAACCATTATCGTTCTCCCATTTGGCTCTCTGCTCTTTTGTATGTATTTCTTGATACTTCATGGTTAAAAAAGCATAAAAACTGGCTGTCTCACAGGGGCTGAGCTGGAGCCCTCCTGCAACTTTTCCATGAGTAACTACTTATTGTTAATTATGATTAAAACAATAACTCTTTAACAAAGAATAAGTAACTCAGATTAATCAGCTGCTTTCCAGGCAGACACTTCCTGGGCTCCCCAGGGTTTTCATCAGCAAATTGTAGTAATGACGCTGTTTTGCATGGTGCTGTTGTTTCAGCAGTAAATATGTGAATTGATTACCCAGGAGCCCAGGTCGTGATGTACTGTTGTTTTGCTTTATTCTTTATTATGTTAGGAATCCTACACCGCAGGGGGCTGGTATCCACTACAGGGTCACCTTGGGACTTCTAATATGGAAATCT
This sequence comes from Talpa occidentalis, assembly GCF_014898055.3. Taxonomy (NCBI): domain Eukaryota; kingdom Metazoa; phylum Chordata; class Mammalia; order Eulipotyphla; family Talpidae; genus Talpa; species Talpa occidentalis. The sequence continues at coordinate 149,914,005 of NW_023602073.1, read as the reverse complement.
AAATGAATTCTGTGTTGCTGTAAATTACAAACAGAACAACAGCAGCCTGTTCCACACTTATAAATATGTATGTCCTCCCCACCAATGAAATTATGGTGAAGGATAGATCAAAGTGAATTAGCACCTGTCAAGGAAATTTGATAGGTCATTCTGTGCTATGATTTTATCCCCCTTTCTTCTGAGTGTGACATAATAGCTAGACTTTGCCTCTCGCTTCCTTTCACCCAGCGTGGTTTACAGTAGTTCAGATGTGGAGATCAATCACCTGACATATTCTCTGCAGCAGGAGGCAAATTGAAAAGCTAAATTTTTACAATCGAAATGAATGTGACTGCATTTGGACTCTGAATATGGCTTAGTTTTGTGACTACCATAGCTTTAAGCTGCTGTGTACCCAAATATTGTAACATTCATTGTCTATCAATCTCCTAGGTTTTCAGAAAAATCTTCCAAATCCAGAAGTCCTAAAGATCTATTCACTCAGCCATGTAATTTTCCTGACCTGGTTAACTGTAAGAATTCTACCATCATTATAACCTATTGTTTTTCCCACAGCAAAATACTAAGAAATCATCAAATAAAATTTTATTACTGCTATCAGTTTTAATCCCAAGACACCTGTAAAATTTCAAAGAATTTTCTGTAAAGGGAGAATCTGAAATGTGTGGCTTGGATTTGAACTGGAGAGGAAAAAGCTCAAAATAAAGAACTACGTGATCTATGTTTCTAAAAATCATTGTAATTCAGCAAAGAGTAAGAAGGTGGCCATGCAGTGGAAGAGGAAAGTTGTAGAATTTAAAGGTTAAAAGGAAGGAAGCAAAAAAGGAGAAGAGAAAATACAAGGGAAGGGGTGAAGGAGTAAATCATAAATAAAGGACTGATTTTGAATAAAGGAGAAATATGTGGAGTGAACTATTACAGTAACCTAATAACTCCTCCCCCTGCTGCATCTTAAATGCTTCTAGTGACAGCTTTTTAAACCTTCAGATAGAACCCTATCAGTCATTCCCAATTGTATTTTTTCCACTTAACGCATTTACATCTGTATCTACTTATTTCTTTGTTTGGACTGGACTCGGGGCGCAGAGCTCTTGCATCGTACCCCGTATCCTCACGGAGAAGCGTTGCAACCCACTCTAGTCTTTGTTTCCTTGGCTCAGTTATACGTGGAATTTCCTGTTTCATAACTGCTGCCCCTTCTTGATCTACTCAGGAGATTTCATCATTCATTTCTCGGTAATCATTCTAAGGACACTTCTTGGGTTTATGGGACCTATAACCCCAAGAAGATAACAATTTTCTTATTAAAAATATTACAAGCTTTTATATCCAGATGCCGATGTTCTTTATATCTCACCCATCACTTGGTTGTCCAGCTTCCAAATGGGTATTTCTTTCATTTCCTCTTTATTAATTTTTCTTCCTAACCCAGTGGGGAAGCTTAGCTGTTTTCTTTGCCGGTTGACATAGTTGGAAATAAATTTTATCCGTGGTTGCTTAGGCAGATCTCAGGCCTCACATCCACAGTCCCCTTTCCGATATGAGAGTTTATGCTCATAGATTGTTTGATGTGACAGTGACTAGATCGCCACCCCCCTCTCAATGGTAAAATTCATATTTTTGAACCGCAGTCATTTCTATTTAGATATTTCCCAGTTAAGTATTCATCTATTCCAGAGAGTCTTCCAAATGAGGATGCTAAATGAAACTCTCATACCACCCTTAGCAGTTGGCCCCCATACCTGGCCTGCTCAGGTCCAGAAGCTCATTGCTGTTGGCACGCAGCCTGGTCCTGGGAACGAAAATATTCTGTTCCTCCTGGCTTCCCGGGTCTGCTTGCCTCTGACCATGTTTTAGACGTCATCTGTCCACACCTTACCCGAGATCAGTCAGCTCTCACCTCTACAGCCCCTCTACAGGGGCTGACACAAACGATATTAACTTTGGTAGAAAGGCTTCTGATTTTTTTGACAAGAAAATTAAAAATCAATTTCGGTGCACAGCTCTTAAAAACAAATCAAAATAAATGCACCTAGGTGAAGTCTGTGAGGGAACAGGCTTCTGCTTGAACATCAAATAACAAGAATGAGGTGTTCTTCCATGGAACCCCTGTCTTATTCAGGAAGAGTCATCTTGAAAGGTTAAAGGAGCAGTTGTCACTGATCCCCATCCACTCCTCCCACCTGGATTCACAGCTGAGCAGTCTGAGCGTGCCAAGGGCTCCTACCAGCTCCCCAGGGCCCATTCGCCCTTGCGCTGCTGAGACAGGGTTGGGGGAAGAGCTTCCCTCACCTGCTTGAGAGTGGAGCCTGTGGCTGCCCAGCGTGGCTGAGCAGCAGGACCAAGTGCGGGGATGTGCCTCCTCATCCTCCCAAAAATCCCAGGCTGTTTGCCTATCCTGCTGACATCTCGCCAGCTCAGGATGGCGGGGCCGTGTTTGCATGGTGTCACCAGGGCATGTGCCCCTGGGCTGGAGCTCTGTCAGACTCACGGGCCCTGTGCTCGGGAATGGCGGATCTCACGACTCAGAGGACTTGGGAGCGTTCTACTCTTTTTCTTCTTTGTAATCAAAAGAACACATTAACCACGAGTGTGCGCAGACGGGTGCAGTGTGATGAGTCTCTCTTCCCGACCCTTAGTGGAACCAGCATTACTAATTTCTATGTGCACGATGAAATGGGTTTACATGTATGCCAGTGAGTGATGCCTGTGCACATTACTTTTCATAAGAGTCACAAATAGAATCCTCCTGTCTTCTTTGTCTGATAATTTCATTTGCATTTGCTTTACCAACATCTGGATCTCCTCATAGCTCAATATGGAGAGTTCTACCTTATTCTTGTAAATAGATACACAGTCTTGCAGGGTAGAGTTGTGCTCTACTATATTTTTGAGAGTCTTATAGATGGGGAATTTTCCAGTACTTGCAATATCACATATAATGCTCAGTGAACATCTTTGCCCATGTCTTAGTCTGCTCAGGATGTCACAGCAAAATATCTTGGTTGGGGTGGTTGAACAACAGAAGCTTGTGGATCACAGTTCTGGAGGCTAGGAGTTCAAGATCGAGCTGTCCGCAGCTTCAGGCCCTGTTGAGGAACCCCTTCCTGGCTTGTCGACACCCACCTTCTCCAAGTCCACATGTGCTGGTGGGGAGAGAGGGAGGGAGCAGCTGGTATCCCTAGAGGGATACAGATCCTGACATGTGGATCCCACCCTCAGGACTCCATCTGAACCTTATCTCCTCCCAGAGGCCCCACCTCCAAATACTGTCACTTTGGGGAGCTAGGATTCAACATGTGAGGTGCCTGGGGGACACATCTAGCCCGTGCTGCTTCATTTTTCTAGAAGACATCTTGTTAGAAATGATATTGCTGGATGACAAAGTACATAGATAGTATTTTTTAATAAACATTGATAAATTGCTCCCAACAAGTAGTACATGGCTGTGAATGGTTTAATGTTAAACGTTTTACTTTATTTATTGCTAAGCTTTTAAATATGTTCCAATCCACAGACAAGTGATGGAATCTCATTCCATTTTTTAAAAAGATTAAGAGTGAGTGGGAGCCTCTTTCAGAGGATTACTGACCACTTGTATCTTGGTCCTTGAATTACTTCTTAAATCCTCTTGATTGTTTTGGATTGAGTCATCCGTCTTCTCATTGATTTGTAAGGTTTTTGGTTGTTGTTGTTTTGTTTTTTTTTTTTTTTTTTTGATATTTAAGAAACTAGTCTCTTGGGCTATCTGTTGCTTATGCTTTTTCCAGTAATTTGACTATTGGTAAGTTTGCAATTGATTGCTGCTTTAAAAATTACCTTATATCTTATAAAAGATATTTTATTACTTCTCAAAATTCTGAGGATGGAGATTTTGGAGAGAGCTCCTTGGGGTGATACCCACTGCACTGTGATGGCGCAGGTGGCCTCCTCATTCCAGACGTGAGCTCCTCTGGGATGTGAGCTCAGCTAGGAGGGAGTATGACGGAAGCAGCGGGAATGTTCTGGGGACTTAGACCCTGTGTCATTTTGTTTCTTCTGTTCTCCACCATGCAGATTGAGGCTTCCCCAACTCACCCCACCTGTGCCCCCAACTCAGCTCCTTCACATCACATGACTTCTCAACCTGTTACCTCCTGCCAGGTTGTTGGGCTTCTAACTTGGTGGCTCAGGACTTCCAAGAGCTCAAAAGCAAGAGCTTAGTTAAGTCTGAAGCTTCTACCACCTTCTGTGGCAAGTCACAGGTTCAGCCCAGATTCAAGGGGAGGGGACATGCGGGCAGCGTCCTGCAGGGAATGGCCCTCGGGCAGCCACAGTACAGAGGCTACCAGCAGGCCGTCATTGGTTTAGTTTGGTTTGATTGCCAAACGGATGTATCTTCTTAATTCCCTGGTTGGCACATGTTTCTATTTACGTCTTTGTGGCTCCTGAGTGTGAGCCTGCCTGGGGAGAGCCGCGTGCTCTAGAACTAAGATGTTCATCCGTGGTGTCTTCTAACGCTTGGATGCATCAATTTTTTTTTTTTTCACATTTAAATCTTTGCTTTATCTCAATTCACTTTTTGAAAGAGATAACACAAAAGTATACATCAGACTTTGCTACCTTTGATGTGTTCCCATGCCATCTGTGCAACGATCATGTTTCCTGCCGACGTGAGCTGCTGTCTTGAGTGTGTGCTTAAGACCAGTGCAGAGACGCGAGGATCTCCATGCTCCGTGTCACCTGCACGTCCTTACCCCTCCATCCACAGCGGCATCGAGCTGCCGATCAGCTGGTGCTAGAATATGTCTTAGTGACATGGGCGGCTCAGGCAGCGCTTCCCAGGGGAGATGCAGCAGCGGGGGAAGGCCCGAGAAGGCCACCCTCCCTGTCCACGCCATTGTGGCTCTTCCATAGAGTGTCGGAAGGAGATTGAAGCCTGTGGAAGAGCGCGGGCAAGCAGTGGGCTCTGAAGCAGTGTTCCGTGGCTCGCCTGTGACCCGTTCTACCCAGGGATGTTTCCCAAAGGGAGCAGCTCCCGCCTGTGTGCTGTGTACCCCAGGGGACGCCACCCTTCCTCACTGGGGGTGCAGGTAGGCCAGGCCAGGCCCATGGGTCGTGGTGACTTATACCCCACCCCAGCTGCCCTTGGGGGCTATTTCCTTCATCCTGGTGACCTGGGCTCTGGTGAGCTGCTCACAAGGATCTTGCGGCCTCTTCGCCTGCTAGCTGGACTGCTCTTTTGGCTTTCATTACTAAATTAACTAAATATTATTTCTCTCTTCTACTGGATCGTGCGCCAGTGGCAGCAAAGTCTAGGCCAGTGTTTGGTGGGAGTTCCTCAGCCCCTCGACTGCCCCCCGCCCCAGCTCTGCCTCTGTGCCTTCTTCTGCCTAGATGCCCCTTTGCTGCCAGTTCAATAAATTAAAATCCTGCCTGTATAGTCAAGAGTCCCATGTATGCGCTGTCTCAGCCACAAAGACATTCTTGATAACTTCAAGACGTTGTGTCCTCTCCTCTGAGTTCACATTAACCATTCCTGATCCTTATGTATTTTAACATATTCCCTCCCTGCTGTACTCAGTCCCAAAACACACACATGGGCCAATGCCTGGAAGCAGATTCTCTTCAAGACAGAGCTGGGGCTAGCAATCCCAAAATAAATGGCTGGAAAAATACACAGTGCATGTTGCGTGAGCAGTTGTTGACTCTGGCTTGAAGAGAACTAGGCCACTTAATGAAAAGGCTGAGCAAGGCAAGGCTTTACGAGGTGATTTTGTAAAGGTAGCACATGCATGGGACAAGTGGAAAACACAAATAAGAGAATAAGCATTGCTCTAGTTCCCCTTCCCAGTGATCACCACTGAGCACCACCGACTGGCCAGAGCGTTCCCCAAGTATTTTACAAAAGCACAAAATTACAGTTTTCCCGGTGTTCCCGAAGACTCCGTCAGAGTGACATTAGCTGTAGTTACGGGGAAGTATTGGTTACCTATTTGGATCAATCTTAGAGTAACTTTTATCAAGATGGATTTACATAACATCCTTTTGTAACTTGAATCCCACATGGACTGAAAAATGTTTCCATCTGGCCTCCCTTTTGGACAGTGGGAAATAGATGCAAGTGTTTCTCTGACGTTCCTCACATTCAGCCTGAGCTGTAGGATTCGACTTCTGCTCTGCCCCCTCCACATCCATCGTCAAGGCCGTGCTGGCACAGCTGTGGGGCGCCGGTGCCACGCCGGGCTGGCCCCGTAGATGGGCGGGGGCTGCTGGGCGGTCAGCTGCCCATCCAAGACAGAGTTGCGCAGGCAGACTGCCGTGGGCTCCCGCCTTCGCCCTTGATGTTAGCCAGCGACTCACCGTAGACACAGAACAGACCTGCAGGCTGTGCTTTCCCGCGCGAGGGCAGATCCGGAGTGGACCCTGGGCCTTCGCCGCTGCTCGCTTAGAGCCGTGCCAAGGGGGGACGTCCCCCCAACCTCATCTAACTAAGCCATGTTTTAACCATGCCCTCCCGAACACGAAGACTCTGTGGAAGCCGTGCCCTGCTCCCGTGCGCTCGGCCCACGCAGACGCTGGAAGCCGCCCCCCGAGACACCGCGGAGACCCACTTGAGCAACAGCATCTGCATGAGAATGGCCTCGAGGAGCGCAGGTTGCATGTGCCGCGAGAGGAGATATGGCCCCACCGCCTCGGAGTTGTGCCCATGAGGAGTCACCCAGAGACAAGGTCCGCGAGGGGCCTGCCCGGGCTGAGGCGTGGACGAAGGCCGGGTCCCTGCTCCGGTGGCCGCTTGCTCACGGCCCTCCGAAGCCTCGGGCTCGCCCCTCCTGAGCCCTCATCACTCTTCTGATTTCAAAGACATAATTCTGTCAAGTAAAATAAGTGTATAAATCAGAGAATTCACTCCCCCCGAGTCACTGGTCACCCACGGTGTCGCCCGCGGCGTCGCCCACGGAGGTGTGTTGTGTTCTAGTTCCACCGGCTCATTTCACCTGCCGCGGCAAACATGACACAGCTTGAGGGATCAGCTCCGTGGACCCGTGATAGGGCCTTGTTCTTTCAAAACTCAGTAATCCGAGGTTGTCCTTGATTTTCTTGAAGACGTAGTAGATTTTTAAAAAGCTTTGTAAAGTGAGAGGACGTGAAGAACACAGACTGTCCTAAGGGAAAGCAGGTGGTTCGAAACCGGAATGGGCTATGGAAGCAAAATGCTCTGGTACAAACTGCCACCTGCAGTGTCTAAATCCATTCGTTTTCATCTTACATTGTGCTGCTTTGGTGAAAGTATGAAATCACTGTGTGCTCCTGTATCAATAAAATATAGCCTCCTCTTATTGGGGGGAAATGAGCAACACTGAGGTGCGGATGCTTTGACCATGGGATCTCGGACTAGCCCTTTGGGTTCTGAAACGGGACCCGAAAGCGTCTGAGCCTGAAGACATAACTGAAAACCAAGTCGAGGAAAAGCTGGATGGAGAGATGAGGTGGGGGAAGACCCGACGTGTCCGCTGCCTTCGGGGAGGATTGTGTCCTTGCATTCTTCCCGCTGACTTTTTAAAAGTCAGAAGCGAGGGGGCTGCAGACGGGAAGGAACACAGCCAGCGCCAGCCCGAAGCCGGCAGGGGAGCACAGGCATATTGAACACAGCTGGCTCTGGAAGCAGCTGTTTATCTGCTCTCTGGGCCAGGGGCTCAGGACAGTGGTGATGGCAGACATCCAGAGGAGAGGATTAGGAGGACGAGGAGTGCCCTGGAGCTGCTGGAGGCAGGCCCTTCTCTTTACCCATCATGCCAGAGTATCTGCACCGTGCGGCGGGCACCCGCCTAGCTGTGACTAGTGCGTGCTGCGTGCTCCTTTCTGCAAGAACAAGGCAGAGTTTTGTTTAGTTCTCTTAACAGTATATTATGTTGGAATAAAACATGACCAGAAAGTAGATCCAGTGGCATGATTTTTTCTGCTGGTCTAAATTTCATTTCAGTATCAGGAGTTGAGAGACAGAGAAGGGGAGTGATCCCCCGTCAGAAAGGCAAGAGCTCTAATACTCTCGCAGGTCGTAAAGGCGGTGACACCATTTTACAAAAGGCTATAAACCTTGGCACTGTGAAAATAAGGATCTGTTACCACCCCACCCCAAATAATTTTTGCGTGCTCCGTTTTGATTATCTCTCACTACATAGTAAGTCACCCCAAAGCTGGATAACTTTAAACAACAGCATTTTATTATTTCACAAATACGTGGGTTATAAATCCAGCAAGGCTCAGGGGGGCAACTTTTCTACTCCACGGAAATGGCTCTGGTGCCTTGGCGGTGCTCAGCGGGCAGGGGAGGTCACATGTGCGGCCTTTTGTCAGGGCTGCTTGGAAGGATGGCTTCAGGCACGGTTGCTGATGGCACCGCCTAGTGCCGCGTCTTCAGGAGCAGGACCCTGCTCCTAAGGGACAGGAGGCTGCCTGATTCAGGCCGGGCGCAGCGGCTGAGTGGCCGAGCATCATCTCCACTGTTTCTGTTGAGCAAAATCACAGGCTCTGTCCAGAGCCTAGGACACGGGGACGAGACCCCCAGCTCTGCCTGACACCTCACTTCCAGCAGACCTTTTCCTCTCTAGATGTAAGCTCAGTGTTGCATGTGAGTCACCCTGAGAGCTGGATCTTCTTGCTCCTACATAGTCTTCACTATTCCCCCAGTCTCGTCACACCTGTCCTGCTCCAGCTGCACCTCAGACTCTGCTCCAGGGCCTCTGAGTGGCTCTCCATCCTGCTCACGACATGGTTCTTTCCAAGCCCTTAATTGTGCCTGTTCCCTTCCCACCAACGGAGCTGACTAATTGCCTCCCCTTCCTCTGGGTGCTTCCTGCTTCCCTTCTGCACTCGGTTTCCCCAAGAAGCCTTCCCTCCAACCTTGCCCCACTTCCCCACTCTGCTTCCTTCCATCCATCCAATTTTCTCTGCCACAAAAACTAGATGAGGCCCTAATGGGCACCACACCCCAGTTAAGTACAGGTGAGGAAGAGCCTGCCCATAGCTTAGCTGGGCAACATATTTGGGGGTTGGGCCCTCAGGGGGCGTAGGGCTGGGGGTTCTTGGCCACCTGCAGATGTTATCATTTCGGCAGTTCAGGCCACAGGTAGCAAGCTCAGCCCTGGAGCCCCAGGCTCCAAGCGTGTGTCCCCCCCGCCCCCCACCATTGCCCAGCCTCTTCCTGCAGACTCCAGTGTCAGCGGGAAAAAGAGAAAGATTGTCTGGCTCAGTGAAGTCAGAGGGAGGCTTGATCAGTGTGTTTAATAGCTAGGGTTGGAATTCAATTTTGAATTTTCCTGCTGTGGCAGTTAAATGTGAGGCTTTATATTACCATTTCTCTCTCCTTCTACTCAGCTATAATTTTTCTGGAAAAATTTCCCACTGGTCATGAAAGTAACCAAATTTAAGAGAAAAAAATCAATAAAAGGTTGTTTTTTTAAAAAACAGAGTACCAAATAAGTGGTCTATGAAGTATCATAGTTATGGCACCAAGTGACTCTTCTCTTCAGAGATACATCAGAATTTGAAGTTGCTTCAAACCCGCCCTCTTGCAGTTTGGCATAATGAACACATAATTAGATTTTGGGACAGAACTAACTAATGTCAGCATTAAATGAGCACAGTTATAACCAATGAGCTATATTTTACCAATATTAACGCCATTTTAATGCCTACAAACAATAATTTGACAATAATCGAGGCAGTATAGAGTAGGCAGACAGCAGGAACACACGTGAGAGTAAGCATGGAGAGCTACAGCCACATTGCCGGGGGGTGGGGTGGGGGGTGATTTCAAAAGGTTTCATGGGGAAAACCTAATTTTACTTTGGACACAAGAGTGGAGAGGATTTCAAGACCGAAGGTATGAGAGGAGCATTGTCTGTATCTGGAAACAGAAAGCTTTCCAAAGCAATACATCTCAAGCATTTAAGTTGTGTTTAAGTCCAGGCAAAGCATCAGTAAGAACAGAATCTTGGAAAGGTCAGCGGGCGCCATATTGAAAATACATTGGCTTTCATCCTGATGAGTCGTCTTTAGTTCAGAAAGGAATGCGACACTGCTGAAATTTTTCTGAAAATATAGGTGTTTTCTCAGCTAAGAGGAAGATTAATCTTAGTCTTTTGTAGTCTAAATTAAAGTCAAGCAAGATATTTTCAAGAACACAGTCATGTTCTAGCACAGAAATTGCATGGATCGAATGGAGGATGGACTGGCGGTGGGAAGGAGGGGCCCGTGGGGGAGTCATGGAAGGAGAGGTCCCAGGCGTACCCAACCCGCTGATGTGGGCTGATAGTGGGGGGGGGTTGACAGGACGAGTGGTGAAGTTAAGGCACAGAGGGTGATATCACCGTGCCCCCCAGGCTTAGACCCCTTGGAGAGCAGGGGAAAGCCCACCCATTGAACATGTAAACTCAGGATGGTGAGCTTGGCTGGGGCAGGAGTGAGTGGGATTCATACAGATATGACCTTTGACTCAAATGTGCTTCTCTATGCAAAAGTAATTTATCACGTTCTTCCTTGTGCCACACTGTGCTGAGAGCCGGATAGCGCTGGATAGGGCACAGGGGGTCTGAGGAGAAAGGCAGGAGACCAAGCCTCAGAATCAGCAGAGACACCCAACGAAGCTCGGCCCCTGAGGCTTGCAGTCATCATCCTTGTCTCTTGACCTTGACGGTCATGATCATCATTGGCATCATCCATTTATCAAGTTATTATTCGCCCAGCACCATCCTGTCTGCTACCAGCACCGCGTGTCTATGGATATCCTGCTCCCCATGAGAACAAAGCTTTCGGCCACGTGAAGTGTGACCCGATGATGACAAGACTCCTAAAATCCTATAGTTTAACTGACGAAGTCGTTACTGACGTGTTACTATGATTTTTTTCTTTTTTAAGATTTATTTATTTATACAAGAACTGGGAGGGTGAGAGGATTCACCAGAGACAGAGTGGGGAGCAGAACAGGCAGACTGACCAAAGACACTGCTGAGGGGACCAGCGGACGAGACAGGAGAGGTCTGCGGCGCCATGTGAGAATCTCCCTGGCGGCCTGGGAATCGAACCCGCACTGCAGACAGCTTCACAGTGCTGCGCGCAACCTGCTGCACCACCAGGGAGGCCCCACGTTACTATGATTTTGTATCAACTCTGCTTTCAAGTTACCTGGTCCCATGATCGGGCTTAGCATGTATAGTTTTGCTTAACAGAGCTCACTGAACAACTGCCGATTTAATACTTTGAAAAATGGGAATACAGAAATATTTTATTGAGCACATTTAAGACAAAACCATGACTCCTCTCACCAGATATGTTCTCCAGAGACTGAAACTAATGACCGATTTCACTCAATTATCATTATTTTAAGACTATTAACATAGAATCACTTTGAAAAGATGGGGATTTGCAATAACAACCTGTGGGGGTGGGGGGGGTTTGCTTTACTTTGAACTTTAAAAAATCCGCTCCTTCGCAGGATTCAGTTAGAAATCATGCAACGAGCCCGTTGGGATGCACGTGAAATCTCCTGGGAATTTGTCATAAACCACTCACTTCCACAGAGTCCGCCCAGAATGTTGGTGGAAGTCGAGGCAGGGACTAAGCAAGAGCCGCGCTCCTAAGGCACGTGATGCAGGAAGCTCTCCAGGCTCACCGGGCATTTGCTTTCCTTCAAGCAGCGAATTCTCTCTGGCGAGAGCTATAGTTAGACCTAACTGCTTTCTCTGTAGGTGGCTCATAGGCTTGAAGTCTTCAGCTCTGGAAAGCCAGCTTCCTTCAGAGATGTTTGTCTCTTCCCGCAGGAGGCCTGGCCTCTCACGGATCCATACGGTCATCTGGCGGCAGGAGGGAGCCCCTGAGAAACCGGCAGGCTGGCTCCGGGGCCTAGTTCTAGGCTGGGTGTCCCCGCAGCCTGGGAGGACATCCTGAGAACACGCTTTCTGTAGCTTCTGCAGAATCACTCAAGCTTCTAAGACCTCAAAGCCTGTGTTTGAGGGAACAGGTCTCCAGCACAAGAATCCCGGTCTTTATCTTTGCTCCGCAATTTTCCACCCTGCTCAGAGCAATAGGCAGCTGGGGAAGGAAAGAGAAAAGGGTGTCTCAGCCTTAACCTCTCGTTGCAAGATGGGCTTTTTAGTTTAAGGAGAAAAGTCACATTTACAGTAAGATTGTTTGGAAGGCTCAAGCTGTGCCTCGTATTTCCTCGGGGAACTCAGGAACTCGGTTTCCCAGGAACTCAGTTGCGATGCGATCAACAAAAGGCAAAAGGAAGCAAGAGCTGGGCCCGGCCCCGCCACGCCACGTCTCCCCGGCCCCAGCAGGACGCGTTCTCCCTGGCGCAGCCATAAAACTCTCCTGGTAGCATTTTAAAGGCTTTTAAAAGAATGCCCCTCATAATATGTTCTATTACTCTGGTGATTGTTCTGGTGGTTATTTCTTCCTTTGTAGCAAGAGTGAAACCTCCCTTGGGACAGATTGAGAATGGATGGAGAGAGTCGGACCCTAGATCACAGCCGCCCACTCCATTTCCTCCGCAGAGGCCAGGCCCGCCGGCTCTCGGGCACCCCGGCTGGCAGCGGCCTCCTCTGGAGAAGTGATTGCTCTGAGACCCTGGGGGGCAGCGGAAGCGAGCTGACTGGGACCCAGCATTATGGGAAATAAACGCTATTTACAAGCTAAAGCCATCCTTCCCCCTCCGCGTCCACTTACTGAGATGGAGAATTCTGCACCCGGAATGAATCAGCTGCGCGCCGAACAGAGTAAGAGGGACGGTCCAGGCAGACGCCGACGGTGGAGGATGGGCTCCGTGCAGGCAGCTGGGTGGACGACGGAGTGGACACGGGCCTCGTGCCGGGCCCCTGAGCTGCGCCTGCACCCACAGCACCCCAGCGCCTCTCCCCAGGGCGCTCCGTCCGTCAAACTGCCCAACTGAGACCTCATTTTCTCCAGTCTTGGCCCAAACAAATATTGCAGGATTGTGCCTTTGTGCCACTTGTACAATCTCACCAGATTGAAGAATATTAAAAATAAATCTCTGTGCACCCATTTTCCCAGATCACCTACTGCAGCAATGAGATTAGCACATGCCTTATTTTATTCCAATCTTATTTTATTCCGGGCGGCTGCGCCTCTCCAGGCTGTGGTGCTGTCCCTGCTCACCCGAGGACAGGACGAGGACAGGGTGAGCGAGGACAGGGCATCGGGTCCTGCAGCTCCGGAGTGTGTGGTGCCATGGCTGCTGCACGGTGGGGCAGCTGGGCTCTTCCAGGCATTGGAATGCTTTTAGGGGACCCATCCCACTCACCCCAATGTGGGCCCTGACGACTGCTCCCCAGCTGTCTCCCATGATCGCAGGGGAGGCCAGTTCTGACTATTACAAGACGTGACTGAATGCTTAGAATAGGAGCAACACAGGAAAAATAGCAAATGGCCATTTCTGGAAAATCCTGGTGACCACCACATCCCTTCTGGTCCCAGAATCCCTGCCTGACTCATGCTGGTTCCCAGGTGCACTTGCTGTCCATCGGCCTCATTTCTGGACTCTCCTGCTCCCGAAGCCCATGCCCCGGCATTCCCCAGCCCTGGAGGATGGAGTGTGTCCACCCCTCTGAGGCCCACCCCACCTCCAGCCTGTCTATCCCCTTTGAAACAGTCACCAGTTCTTAGGAAGAGAAACCTTCACTTCCAAGGTCTGGATAAGCCCAAGGCCACTCGCACAGGTGTCCCGGGGTGGCCTGCACAGGGCTCCCTGCTTCTGAGAGCACAGGTCTCACAGTGGAGTCACAGGGCAGCTCACCTGAGATGCAGAAGCTGTACCCCAGGCCCCACATCTAGGGGGGATCAAGTGGCAAGGTCAGGGGGACACACGGAAAGTGAGCAGAAGTGCCACGTGACCCTTCCCACGGGCCATCAGGTGGCTTTTCTCTGGAGGGCGGACACTGGGGAGAGGGGCCACTGGATCCAAGGAGCTGGGGCCCTGACTCCCTTCAGGAGGGAAAGCCACCAGGTGGCCAGAGCGTCGGCACGGGACGGTGAGAGGCACAGGCCCCAAGTGCGGCGTGACGGGAACCGCAGCTCTGTTGTGTGTTTGTGAGTCGGGAGCTGAGGAGGCAGAATGGTCTGCGGCATCCTCATGTAGAAACTTCGCTCCATCCAGACACTGAGAAGAAGGCCACGTAGCCCATCGCCTTGTGTCAGAGTGACTTGAAAGCCCTCTCTAGAGCAATCTTGCAAAGAAAAGCAAAGATGGAAGAAATCCAGAAATTTGCCCGGATGATGAGCTGTAGTTTCGTCACAAAATGCAGAGAAACTCTTAGCTTGCAAGTGGCTTCCAGACAGACAGCCCAGGGCCTCCTTGCTGGTTCTTTCTAGAAGCCTTGACTCTAGAAACCATGTTTATAGAACCTGACTTGCTCCTGATATTCATCCATCCTACTTTGCCTGATTTCACTTTGAGTTGCAGTACGTATTTATTCTGTGCCTTTGAAAGACAGGTCTATTTCCCAAACATTTCAAGACATTCTAAACGCCTGACCTTCACTGCCACTGAGGAACCCCTAAGGCTGAAACGTTTGGGAGCTCTACATCATTTTCTGGATGCGATGGGATCCTGAGACCCCTGCTGCCTCCTGCAGAACATTGTCTGAGATGAATCCAGCTCCCCTCCATCCCAGAGAACACTCGCCGGAGGAGATGAGATTGGCGACGAGAAGAGGGAAACTTCCAGGAATAAATCTGATTGGGGAAAAATAGCATCTTAGGACGAACATCTTTTGCAAAGGAAGCGTCGCCTTCAAGTGCTGTAAAATAATAAGCGATTTTCTTAGAACTCAAAGGAGGAGCTCATCTCATTGCTGTGACGTCGCCCAAGGGAGAGGACAAAATAATAGAATCTGGGAGCTGCAGAGCTGATGCGAGGCCCTGCCCGCCTGGGTCTACCTGGCTGAGAGGCCCCAGGCCCACAGCTGCTGCGCAGGCACTTGTTTCAAATAGATATTGGCTTTTTTTTTTTTTTTTTGGCTTTAAAAAATTGACTATATTTTTTAAACTTCTTACCAATAAAAAATAACATATCCTTTTAAAATAATTCCAAAGAATGACAGCTAGTTGGCAGTGGCAATATCATTTGCTTCTCTGTGCCTTTTGTAATATTTCTTTAACAAAGTTCTGAAGAGTGAAGTTTACACTCAACGAATGCATCTTCTCAACACGATTTTAAAAACTGCCTTGTGGTTTACTCAGCCTTTTCTTTTGAGACACAGGGAAATGTAACAAACATAAATTAGTGCACTGACCCCATACCTGGGATTCAGGGCTCTTCCCTAACTCCAAATCCCTGGCACCGTTAATGTCACCCCAAGCACCCCTGACTCCTGACTCCCCCTGGCCCGCTCTCCTTCACTGCAGTCCTGTCTTTGGAGAAGGTCACCACCATGGACACAGCAGTAACCTTTAGGACTCGCTTCTTCCGGGTAGTGCGATACCTTTGAGATGCACCCCATGGTTGCTTTACTCACAGCCTGGCCCCCGTTGCGCCCCGGGTGTCCTCTGAGGCTTAGTCGGCAGGCGGACCACCTGCTCACCGAGGACAGTAGAGCTCTCGTTAGTTTTGGGCAATTATGAACAGAACTGCTCTGAGAATTCATGCACGGTTCTTGTTTTGTTTTAGAAACCATTTTAAATTTGTTGAATAAAGTTTTATTGATTTACCCTTGGTTGACAATACCCGCTAAGGCCCAGGAGTAGAACGTTACACACCTCCTGCTGCCACCACCCAAGGCTCGGGCCCTCCTGGCTCAGACTCGCCCTTCTACACCTTCCTCTTACCTCCTGCTCATCTGGTAACCACCATGCTGTTTACTGAGTCTAAGAATTGTTTCGGTTGTGTTCTGTTAATTTGTTTGCTATAGTTATTTATAACCAGGCATAGTCTTCTGTGACAACATAGGTGTCTGTTTCTCTCTTTTCAGAACTTGGCTTTTCCATCTCTCTTTTCATTTTGAAACTTTCATCTGGGACATTCAAATATCTTGCTTCTCAGAATCTCTGCTTCATCATTGACTTATTGGGTTGTTGTTCTTTTTACTTAGCATAATTTAAAAAAAGATCCATGTTTCTTGTCAATCTTATTTTCAAGAGTACCTTGTATGCAAGTTGAAGCTTGGGTATTTAATTATATTTAAACTCATACCAATGGGTAAGGATGGGAATTTTCATCTACCTGAGGTCAGCTTCTCAGAGGAAGGCAGAGTCAGAGGTGAACTATATTCATCCAGGTGTGGGGATTTGCCAATAAAATCATAGTATTCGGGAAGGAATGCAGCAAAGGGATTAAGGAAGCCTGAGATCTCTGTTGGGTAAGAAGGGGACTTAGAACACGAGGGAGTAATGGATCATGGACAGTTGGTTGGGTCATTGGATTGCAGTGTTGAATGGGGTTGAAAAAATGTTGGTGGTTACTGAGGAGACTGAGCTGATAGTAGGAGACGGTTATCCAAGGATCCGTGAGGAATACAAAGAGTAGGGACCAGTCATTGGTAAAGACAGCCTGAGCTGGTGGTCCTTGGTGCATCAAAAGCAACTGTGAATAAGATTAGTGGTACCCATGCCGCACCCCTCGAAATGCAAATGCATTCAGTCAGACAGGGTCAGAGAATTCCCCAGGGTGGAAACCATTCTATGAGCTATAACCAGGGAAGGGGTGGGCAGACTGGAGAGGAGACCAAGGCCATTCCGCGTAAAGAGAAAAGAGATGGAGGTCAAAGAGATCAAGGTCACATCAAGGAGTGCTCTACATGAAAACTGAGGCCAGGAAGCATGGTAACCGCCATGGCCCTGGACAGTGGGGGGCTGACGGTGGTCCATCTGGGAGGGCTTCCAGTCCCTGTGATGGGCCCTGTGGAGCGCAGCTCCGCCGTCGCTGTCTTACACTCTCAGAGCTGAGGATGAAACACACAGAAACCACCCCCACGGGAAGGACCAGGGCTGACTGTGTTTGAGCCAGGACTTCGTGCTTGAGCCACTGCCACCAAATCTGCAGAAACAGTTTCCTTGACATTTGAATAATACACTTTTTATGATGTCAAGGAATTTCTGAAGATGGGTCATTTTGCTTTTTAACTAAATAGGTTCAAAACTTCTGAAAATATCAATTGAATGATTTTTAAACAGAATAGTCTTTATTTCCAAGAATTTTTAAGGGTGCAGGTATGAGTGTTTTCACAGTACATTTTTTTTTAACAAAATGTTATATCCAAAACCCCAGTTGCTTTTCAATAAAGGAGTGGGAAAGTAGTAGTTCTGTGCTTGATAAAACTTGCATTTACTCTAATGGGACTGAAAACATTCTTTTCTAAAATATCTACTAGGTTATATTTCTACTGATAGCATCTGATACACACACAAAAAAGCCAAGCCAGACACTATCCCGTGTGGTGATTTTATGCAAACTTTAAAAATGTTTCCCTTCTCAAAACACTGCTATCTGCTGGAAGGTATTTTTTTTTCCTGAATAAATATATAAGAATCTAAAAACTGTGAATCATGCACCTGTACATGGTGCTCCTTAAAATTATTGAGTACACCACCTACACAACCACACGTGAGGGATGACCTTGGAGAGGTTAGCAAATTATTTAAGAAAAATCAGTAGCTGTACATTTCAAAATACTGCTCAAGGTGTATTCGATGAGTTAAGCGGGGGAAAATGTGTGATAGAAATGGTATAGTTACCCCTGCTCTTTTCAAACTATTGGGAAATATTCTACCACATGATAGATGTCTTGTTATTATAGAATTAACTGCATCGATGCCCTTAGGACTTTTTACTTCTGGCTTCAGTATCCTTCCCTTGCTATCTCTGTAGCTATTCTAAGAGATTAACCAAGAGAATACGGGAATATTTTTCTCTTCTTAAGGTAGCCACTCCCTTAGTGGTTAAGTCACCCAACATACCCAGCAAAAATGCTTTCTGATCCAAGAAACCACTTCTTTTGCAACACATATTTTATGGTAAAACTTTAATTAGTGGTTTACAAAAATAAGTTTTTCATCTACTTCATTATTGGAGACTACGAGACCGTAAGCTGACACAGGAGAAATGCACGTCTTCAATATTATAGCCAGTTTCTATGAAGTGTTTTTGTCTTTTAGATGCTTCTTCAAATCTTCAATCATTTCTGCCACATCTTTCAATATAATTCAAATTTATAACATAAATTTTGTTATAAACCATTGCTATATAATTAATAAATGCATTCCAATCTATTGCCATATCACTTTCTATGTGAAATTTTCCTATGTGGTAGTAGGAGGAAATGTTTCCTAAGTAAGTAGATATTGTTTCACTATTAAGAAATAAACAAAAATAAAACAAACAGAATACATAAAACCTCAAAGGAGGCTGCCAGCTTATTATTGTTAAAACTATGTGACAGTTTTAAAGTAGTAAGATAAGTATCAGGTGATTTAAAATGTTAGAAAAGTTTGTTTCATGTGCCATGGGCTTCCCTTTAAAAAGTCTTGCTAATGTGATAGCTTCATCCAATTATTAGCTGAATTCTCAATGGATTCTTGGCTCTTGGATAGAGATTTATCC
The DNA here is from genome assembly GCF_014898055.3 of Talpa occidentalis. Lineage (NCBI taxonomy): Eukaryota > Metazoa > Chordata > Mammalia > Eulipotyphla > Talpidae > Talpa > Talpa occidentalis. The sequence goes on along the minus strand of NW_023602073.1, from coordinate 149,895,410 downwards.
ATAGTAGAGAGAGGTCAATGTATATTTCATATAATCATCATTTTATTTATCATCTCAAAATGAACTTTTAAATTTTATTTTCCCTCATCATATGATACATGAATAGAACATACTAGAACAAAGAAATATCTCAGCTCTCTCAGTCCTTGCTCATTTCCTGGCTATTCAGTGGTACTTATAATTAGTCTTTATTAGGCATTATAATTAGTCTTCTAGTTTTTTCAGCTTCTTTGTATGAGACACCGGAAGGCATTAGTTTTGGGAAGATTCATTCAGTTAAACCTGAAGAACTTACTCGGTCTTGCCAGTGTAGGCCGGTATCACATAGCACAGTCGTTGGAAAGGAAGCAGATTTGTACTGAAATCAAAATTCAATAATTATGTAAGTAGGGACTTGGTCTAGAGAATGCCAGTGTATAAGAGAGAGATGGACAGATTCAAAGGGATGCTACACCGGCCCAGGAGGACTCAAGCTCTTGTCCCAGGGTGGACAACTAAGCCCACGGGTGACCCCGGGGCTCTTTTCTGTGGATGCAAGTGGAATCCAGTCTCCAGTGGGGCCGCCCTTCCCAGGCTGCCTGTGCTCTGCAATGCCCCAGGCATCTTGAGCAGCAGGTCCAGACTGCAGGGATTCATAGGGGGGCTCGAGTGTGTGCGTGTCTAACAGACCCTAGTGGGTGATGCCACACCACACCTGGGAATGACGAGACTTAGACCAAGGCCTGCGGACTGTGGTTAGTATTTTGTAATGAAACTTGTGTGGACTCACAGGCGGTCCACTGACTGAAGCATTGCTGACTCCTGCGTCCCCACAATGACAAGCTGGGTAGCGACAGCAGCAACCTCACGGGCCGCAAAACTGACATAGTTTGTTGTCTGTCTGACCCTTTCCATGGAAGGGCGCTGACCATTGCATCTGGGTGTCTGCACAGGAAAGGCTCATCTCTTCCGTAGACACACCTGGGTAGCCGCTACCTGGAGCGCAGGCCCTGGCTCCGTGCCATCACGTTACGGGCTAAAAAGGAAGAGCATCCTCTTATCCGCAGATCTGTTATTTCGGTGAAAGCAGGGATTACAGAAAGCAGTATGATGACACAAGATGACACGAGAGAATTACCATTTGTGTTGAAATTTTACATTTAAAATACAGCCTCGCATCAAAAGTGGCAGAGCCAGCATGTTAGGGTCATGGGAAGCGAAGGCGTTGAAATACACTTTCTTTCTCAAACTAAACAGACACCGAAGAACTTGAAATGAAGCGAGGGTGAAATTCCGCTCGTAGCGGTGGTGTGCCCTGCACTCTCAGTGGCCTCGAAATGTAATTTCCACGCTCTGTACTGTGGCAGGCGTCCTCATCGGGGGGAGGGGGTTGACAGGAGGCATCTTCACAGAAATGACTACTTAGAAATATACCAGCGCGCCTCGGAATGCGAGCACTTTCTATTACCGCGTGTGCTTCAGGAAACCACAGTACCTGAGGTGATAGATAGTGGCACTTGCCACGGTGAGAAATATGCCCAGGAAGCGTTTCCAGAAATAATCAAGCAAGTTCGTTTTCGTTGCCCGTAAGTGTTATACTTAATGTCACTTTCCTGCCTGCCTCAGAGATAGATGTTCTAAGAGTAACAAGAGGAAAATCACGTGATTGTTTTCTGTCTGTTATGTCAGGTTTTCCGGTCACCACTGCCAGGCGGTGTCCGTGACCAAGCTTCAGTGTCGTCCTTTGGATGTCAAGGTTTTAAACCACATAATTAAATCAAAGTCTGTTATGTTTGCCAACCAGGAATGTTTTAAATCTTTTGATTAAATATTAAGCGTTGACTGTGTGTGTATATCTACAAACACTTAGCGGGGATGGCTGGATATAGGAGGGAAACTGTAAGGAAATATGAGCACCCACCTAGAGTGGTTTCTTGCTGATGGCTCTTCACATAATTTTGCTCTAGTGCAGAAATGAGAGAAAGCCGTGAGCAGACCGGACTCATGACTACACCCTCCCCCTCAGTAATTAACTTGACCTGAGGTAGACCTCTGTTTACTTTAACCCCAAAACTCACAATCCCCCCAACTGGGATGACTGATGAGAAGAAGGTGCTGGAATTGGAAGGGCCCGAGAGCATGTTTCCGGGAAAGCCAGGAGGCAGGCTGTGTGGGAAGACCTGCAGGCCCCACCGCCCACCTGCCCTGGAACCCGGCCCTGCGCCTGTGCCCTGTGTTCATGGACTTGGCCGTCTCAAAGTCCGTCACCCGTGACCGTGGGGCAAGCTGAGACAGAGTGCAGAGTGCAAATACGAAGAAAGGAGAGGGTAGCACACAGCCCCGGGGTCTGTGTGAGTAGAGGTGTTGAGAGGGCATTGCAAAGCTCAGGGCTAGACCTGTGCGTGCACACATGTGTGTCTCTGTGTGTGTGCACATATGTGCGTGCACATATGTGTGCATGTGTCAGTCTGTGTGAGCATGTGTGCACACATGTGTGTGTGAGAGAGAGTGGGGGGCTTGCGCCTGCTGGAGCCAGTGCTCTGCCCCGGGCAATATGGCTGTGCTCTTTCTGGGGACAGATGTGAGGATCATGCCCCGGTATCCCATTTGCAGAGAATACGTTAATACTGGGGCCATGTGGGGAGATGAAAGAGACCCTGACGTGTGTGTGCATATTTCTGCTTTCATAAATTGCACATGCACTCATTTCTAAAATAAGACAAGTGTGTGTGAATAGCAGGCTGGATACATACCAAGGCGGAGCGTGTCTCTCCGTGTGATAGGACTTTACATTTATGCTGGAAGTGTGCATGTGTAAAAATATAATTTTGGGAAGATGGCCAGAAATGTTAATTTTGTAGGCTGTCTTAGCACATCCTCTGAGAAGAGAAGCCGTGTGAGTGAGGAATTCTTCTTTCATGAATGATTTTTCCTTTGAAAATATAAACTATTGAAATGCATTGTCTATTAGCATTTTTAATGGGCTCTCTTAAAGCTAGCTACGTCTGCATGTAACATCCCCATGAACGAGTTCTTCTAAAATTAAACGTGGAGCATAAACACGACGCATTTGGAAGCCGAGTGACTGTTTATATTGCACACAGCATCCGGCTCCAAGCGCCTCTCCTGAAGTACAATATATTTTGACAGAATTCCCGTTATTCGGTGCATGTTCATCCGTTTCTAACGTGCAGACACCTCAAATGGCGAAAATACAAGAAAATGGCGCACGGCAGCTGAGTGGGTGTCCCACAGATTGAAACAAAAGGAAAGCTTCCAACCGCACCATAATTATGTAAAATGGTGTGTTTTACTTCGATTATCAAAAATAAAAGTTAGATGGTTGAAGATGAAAATAACTCTCTGATGAGGATTGGCCACAGTATGTTCTCAGATCATCAAGTGCCCACATTGCCTCCTCGGAATCTCCACGCTGCTAAGTGGCGTCTCAGGAGGCGATCGAGGTCCAAGTTCCCAGGACAGTGTGGGATGGATTGACTGGGTCTGGGGTGGGGCGCAGGAACCCACCCTCTGGACACTCCCGACTTCAAAAAGGGAACATTTCAGGTGTCAGTGAGGTTGTGGAGCGACCAGAACTCCGAGGAGTCTGGAACTATGTGTGTCAAGGTGTAAATCATACAAGGAAGTGGACTTTGTGTCTACTGGAGCTGGGCACTGGCACACCTGGACTGCAGGTCCACCTGTGACTAGGTGCGCCAAGGGCACCACCTGTGTCTTCACCAGAAGAGTGAGAATGTTCCATAGAGCCATTCGAAATAGTCAAAGGAAGGAGCCTGCCCAGGTGTGTGCATCACGGGTGGGTGGAGACAGGAACGGCAGCCCCGGGATCCTTCAGGACCCCACAGCTGGGCCTCATGGACGTGACCTGCAGAGACAAGCCCCTGTGCTGAGAGGGCTCCGTGTTGGATTCAGTACTCTGCTCTGCCATCTTGTGTGTCATGACTTTTGAGGGACCTGCAAATTCACCTTGTACTGGACTCACCGGTTGGGTAGCTGGTCCTGCTGTGCAGTAATGCCACTCGGTGTTGCGTGAGAAAAGTCAAACACTCAATATTACATATTATGTGGATTTTTTAAAGTGGGGAAAAGTCAATCCACCGTGTTGAGAATCAGGGTAGTGTTGGACTTGGAGGAGATGAGAGGCGATAGTGATAAGTAGGGGCCCCCAGAAAATGTCTGGGGTATTTGTAATGTTTCATTTATTGATCGGCTTCCTGGTTTCCCAGGTGCAGTCCCATGTTTTAATTTTATTGACAGAACATTTGTGGTGTGTAAATATCTGTGTATATAGCTTATAGTGCGATCACAGATTCTATTTAGAAAAAAACCTCTTGTTGATTTTGGCATGGAGCCAGACTGGAAACTCCTGGTCTGGCCCAGTCAGGACTGAGTTTCATTTCTTGGAAACCCATAGCCATTCTCTGCTCTGAACCACTTGCTTGGTAGTTTCCTCTCTGCGGTGGTCTGGAGACCTCTTACAAGCGGTCTCACACCCCTTCAACACAAGAAAGCAACGTTGAAAACACCTCAAAGCTGGGGCCATCGACAGAGTCTCCTGCCCCACTTCTGTATAAAATGAACTTATTTGCCTGTTCTCTCATTAGGAGCCACCCCTGCTTATGTGGGGGCAAAATGACTGCCCACAGGGTTACTGGACGGACATTCAAAGGTCTGTCCACCTCAAATGCCTCTCCTGTCAGCCGGCCAGGACCCTCCTCTGTCACTTTGAATTAAAGCTCTTATCAAAATGCAAATACCTTTTCTTGGTCAATAGCTTTTAGTCCTTCTTGAAGTTCATCATGTAGGCCCCTAAAAAGTCAAATGCTAGGGGTGCTTCTCTGGAAGGGGCCTCTGAACCCTACTCCCTCATCCCCTTCCAGGTCAGCAGGTTGGACATTGTTTGAGAAGGGCCGTGATTATTGCTCAGACATCAGCAGTGCTCCAAGCCCTTCTTCAGTGTCAGCCAGCTGGGGAGTGGCGGGTGTATAAAGGAGTATAAGAGCCAGAACAATGTGGAAGGAGAGCGTGAAGTTCTCCATTTGGGGCCACATAGGAGAAGAGGGTGCCTGGGGGTCGATGGCTTCCTGGGATGCCTCTCCTCAGTCCTATCACCGTGCACACCTAAGTCAGAAATGAAGGCCTGAGAAAGCGTCACAACATGAGGAGACTCCTCAAGGGGAAAGTGAGAATCTGTGGACCACAATTCAGATCCTGCTGCCATCAAAAATGGCTCAGTGTCTCAGGGTGAGTCCTTCAGCTTTCAAATTGGAACTTCTCGGCAGTCAATCTAAAGAATGAATACATCTGGGGAAAAAATGGTGGTGAAATGTTTCTGGAATAATTGGATTTTATTGAACTACTGAAATCTTGAAGTGAATGTAAAGGATTTTCATGGTTTACAGATAGTGTGTTTTATAAAGAAAGGAGGAATCTGTGCTTGATGGCATCAATTATTCTACAAACCCTAAAATATTCCTTAAATAATAGCTTTTCTCAAAACTCCACTGTGATATGATGGGAGAAAGAATTAATAATAGAAAGTAAAATGGAAAACATTTTCAGTCTCCTGAATGTATTCAAAATAGACCAAGGTTGCATTGGATCATACACATTTTTGAATATGCAAACTGAGAATTATTGACATCTTTAAATGCAAGATAAAGGAAAGTCAGTAATTTCAAAATCAAGGCCGATGGTAGATATTTGAAAGCCATTAAATAATAGATTCTAAGCACCCCTAAAAACCAATAATAACGAATATGATACAACACAGCATGAATGCTGAACAGTGGAGTTTGCATGACAGCCTTTGAAGGAGAAGCTGTAGCTGTGGGATTTGTGGACGTGAGGGCCCCTGGGGTGCTTCCTCTGTGACAGTCTGTCAGTTACCGGGAATCTAAGTGTTACTTATCCATCTATTGAGAAAAAGCAGAACTCACTGGTTAATCACACACATGGAGCGCCGTGATGTCTCACTGGCCTACCGACAGACATCCATGGGGGGCTGGGCTAGATTTCGGGCAACCCCCTACCTGCAAGGGTCGCCTCCAGGCACTACCTGTGGGCTCATGTCCCACGAACAGCTTCGTGGGCAGTGACATTTGTTCTGTGTCCTCCCATGGGGGGCCCTGCAAAATCGTGCACATTCTCCTGGTCTGAAGGCGTGTGGCCAGTGCCTGTAAACCCTCATCCCTTCCCAGGTCAGCAAGATGGACATTGTTTGAGAAGGGCCGTGAGTCCTGCTCAGCCATCAGTGGGCTGGGGCCCTTCTTCAGTGTCAGCCAGTTGGCAGGCGCCGGTGAAAATAGATCTATAAGGAAGAAGTCTTAAAAAAAAATGTGCGTACATGTGTCATTTTATATAGAAAATATTCACAGGCCTGTAGAAAATCTTAGCACCTCACAGGAAAGTAAAGTGTGTGACAAGCTAATAGCAGCAAAGCAGAACCTGTGAGCACAGTGCAGGGAAGTGGGTCCTTGCTGACTCCAGTGGCCTCCCTTCCAGAACCAGCGCTCAGCCAGACGAGTGCCTTGTTTTGTGTGCTCAAGTTTGGCAACAGAAAATAATTTTTTTCTTCCTAAGAAGGAAAAGTGTGTTTTTTGCCCCAGAGGAGCGATGTGGCTCTCAGTTGCCAGAGGGAAATACTAAGTAAAGTCCTTCCTGCTCCTCCGGATTTCCTGGTGCAGTCAGTGTGGTGTGGATGGTCGTTAGGTAGAGAGGGTGTGGGGGCTCGTCTTTGTGCCTTGTTGTCCCTCAGATCTCGTGCCGGCCTCGTCCCCGACTGCCGAAGTCTGATTTAGGGCCCAGGATGTCCAGGATGAGGCAAGGAAGAGCATTCATGGGTGTCAGAGACAGTTTCTGCACAGAAGGACCCGGAACAGCAGGTCTAGCTGATTGTAGTAACTCTAAACCCATCCCTCCAGAAGACCTTCAGGATTCTCCCCAACCCCGCCTCTAATTTAGGTGAGAGGAGCATTTCCACATGCCCATGTTAACTCTCCCAAGTTCCCCAGTCACTTCCAGAACATTCTTCAAGAGACCCATCACCACTGCCCATGGTGAGAATTAAAGACGGTGAGGCTGGTGGAAGTGTCAGGGGGGAAGGCTGTCCTGGGCAAACTCCGTACAGGCTTTGTGGACGCCACCCCCACGCCATCCAGACACTGGGAACTACAAATCCCAGGATCCCCAAAGGGAAGGTGTGAGGACCTGAGGGTGGAGTTAAGCAGCCATCTTCTCTGTTTGTGAATAAAACCAGCCATGTGAGTGGGGTCTGAGTGCGCATTTGGCTCGTGCTCTTGGCCAGGTAGGTTTGGTCTCCGGGGCCGGGGTCATTTGGGATTCCAGGTTGGTGGAACGGGTAGGACGCATTTAAGAATTTATCTCCCTCTTTTCTCCCTGAGTTGTTCATTTCCTCATTTCCCTTCCCTTGAAAATAAACCTTTCCTTAACCTTTTGTGTGCGCCTGCAGTGTAAGTCCCTTTCAGGCGCGCGGGTTACGATCCCCTGTCAGGCAACCCGTTTTAGAGTGGGGTTGCCCTGAACAGAAGCACTTAGCAGGCCTCTGACACGCAGGCTACCGTCAACAATTAATAATTATTAATCATTGATCAACCACTTCTTACTGTGTTTCCTTCACAGTTCAAGGCATTTGTTAAATGCACTGATACTGCCTCTGCGGCTGGTGGCTGTCTGGGCATGAAACACTTAAAATATTAGGGGTAAATAAGTCCTGCCTGACTTAGGCTGGCAGCTGTGATGCCCACAGCAGGCAGCAGAGCCCTAAAGGGGGCACATCCGCGCGTCGTGGCTCGCATGTCTGACTGGGGCGCGTGGGAGGAGGCGAGGGCCCCGCAGTGTGTCTGACGGGAGGCGTCCAGGTGACTCCTGCGCGACGTTGAAGGACATGAGCGCGTGTCGTGCCTGCGCCCCTGGCCTGGCCCGTGGGGATGGGCCTCGGGGGCTTCTCCAGTCGTTGCTTCTCATGCCCTCGTCCTCCCCAGGTGCCCTGAAGAGGGGGCGTGTGATGCCCCCATCAGAGGCTCCCGGCCAAGCTGCAGAAGGGGTGATGCCCTGCAGCCAGGCGTAGACAGGTGGCCCGGAACACGAAGGGGTGCAGAGGACGAGGCGCTTCTGCAAAGGCAGAGACCCTGGGCATGGAGGCCCTGAGAGGGAGAGACAGAGGGAGGCCCCCAGGTGGACACAGGGCCCAGTTGGGTGGCGCAGGTGCAGATGCCCCTCGGTGCCCCTTCCAGGCCTGGGGTTCACGTGGCAGCGCGTGAAGGACAGAGGGTCATTGTCTTGGGGCCTCTGACTGCTGGACTTCCTCCCCATGAGCATGTGCAGCCCGGGTGCTCTCAGAGCCTGTGGGTGCTGGACACACCCCCCCTCCTTGATTTTATCGTTTTAGTATTTTCCGTCTCATAGCATGTTCTGCTTTAGAAAAATGTAAAACTGTGCTTCAATCCCAGTGAACCCTGCGTTATTATTTATAGACCATTTATGATGTCATTTATAGGGAATGTGAATGCTGGACAGTAAAATTCAAAAAAAAAAAAAAAGTAATTATTTTACACTGTGAAATGCAGCCTATTGGCCAGAAAGCCTCGGTTGATCGGACACTAGTACTGGCCACCAGGGCCTGTCCTGCCAAAGGCTTCTGATGACGCGAGAGGCAGGCTGTGTGCGCCAAATACTCCTTCCTCCTCGTAATTGGGCTGCTCTGCTGCATAATTTATGTTCCACTTTGATTTGATATTTCTTAGCTTTTTCAAAATGTATGCTCCGTGATGATATGCTACAAATCATCGGCGGGCTTTGGGGCTGTGGTTTCCAGCAAACGCCCTGCTCTTTAAAGACAGCTTAGAGAAAGTCTTCATTTTCAGCTGCAGCGGTCACCTCCTGTCTGACGCTCTCTCGCTCATCCTTGCGTGGTGTAAGGGAAGCAATCGATAAACAGGGAAAAGCTGTAAGCATAAAGATGGAATCAACTCTGCAGCGAAAATGATCTTAGACCCATTTTATAACCCATCTCCATTATTTTATGAGAGAAAATGGAATTAAAGAAATCAAGGGAATTAGCAGTTGCTGAGACACACACTAGAGCCGCGTCCTCTTGCTGCTAACCGGCCCCTCATCGCAGCACTAGGCAGCTGCTGGCAAGCGCAGGTCCCAGCTACGTAATTAATCTCAATGGACGTGGTCATCTCCACCCCTTTACCCATCCTCATCATCTCTCTCCATGCCCAGGACCTGTAAACCAGAGGTCGGCAGGGACAGCCCACTGACCAAATATGGCCACCTAGGCCCAGTACATGAGCTAAGAGTAGGTTTTACCCATTTGAAAGATGGTAAAATATTTTCAGAATAAAATTATGACACCTGGAAATTACATGAAACCCAGCTGTCACTGTGCGTACATCGAATGTGAACAGAGCCCAGCCTGGCCCTTCTGTGGAGGGTCCAGGGCGGCGTTGAGCTACAGCCGTAGGGCTAGTAGGCGCAGCAGAGGCCCGGGGGGGTCCTCAAACATGAAGGGCTCGTCTCTCTGGTCTTTTCGACACATTTCACAGAATAAATGGAAGTTCTGCATCAAGATAGAAGTTGATGTTTTCAGTGTCAGTTTGAAAGATAAAGACTCTGCACACCATGTCGAGTGGATACGTCTGTTTAGGCCATAAAGACGTGGACGCTTTGTCCAGGTACTGAAGCAACAATGTAGTTCAGAGCCTGGATCCAAACCTGGTCCCACCTGTGGACTCCAGTCCCGCCTATGGAAGGGCAGGTGGCCACCGGCTCCCTGACCCCCTCCTCACCTGCTCCCTTACATTAGTTCAAGGCGGGATCGTAGCCTCGCAGGTGACTCCTTCCTGCGCCCCTGCTGAGTCGGCTGCTGGAGGGTCGCGTGCCCTGGGGTCCCTGCTGCTCCCTTTGCCTATGCCACACAGCAGCAGCGAAAGAACTCCCGTCTCAGGGATCCCTGACTCTAGGTGGCTCTTGAGTCACTCAGGGCTCAGCTACTCAACTGCCTACAGGTGATGGCAGGGAGGTGGCTGCCCTGCCCCGCTGCTGGGTGACCCGTCTCCGGCTCGAGGGTTGATCTCTTGGCCTTGCTTCCTCACTGTCCTCTCCTTGGTACAGAAGTGACTGGGGAACTTGGGCCAGAGCCCAGGGCACCCACTGAGTCGCTCTCCGTAGGTTGCCCTAGGCCAGCTGGCAGCGGGGGAGCTGAGGCGAATCTGTGCCTGCAGCCCGCTTGGCCGGGAGTTGATTAATTGCTCACTCATTCCTGCTCACTCATTTCCATATTCCTCCTCCCTGCTCAGCCCTGCCTTGCAGAGGTGGATAAACCTGCCCCAGGGAGGAAGCTGCTTTCACCCCCAGCCTTCCTCTCTCGGCTCCCCTGTTAGCTGTCAGCCTAGCGCGTCTGTGGAGTTTTTCCAACAAAGGACCTTCGTGAGCTGTGCCACAGCAAACAAGGCCCCAACACCCCTGATTCACACGGGGTTTTGACTTTGACTAGCATGTTACGGGACCTTCCAGACACGCTACAAGCAGAACCATCTTGTCCTTTGCCCCGCTGGTCCCCACAGCAAGATGGGGGCCTCGAGTGAAGAAATGTGTTATGAAGGGTGATGTAGAACCTCATTGCTGCTGTGAACAGCTGTGGTGAGGGTCTCACCTTGCTTCACAGCACCCCACACGGGTCTGCTGTGCCCACTAGGTGCCGAGGCCCCCATCAGGGGTGACACTCGGATGGCCATCCTTCCCACCTTGTCTGTAGTGCTCAGGGACCACGGGCAGCTCCAAGGCCAGGAGGCTTGTGAGTCCCTCGCAGGGACACGGAGGAACTAACTCGCCTGAGTGGGTTCAGGGGCGACTCTGATGTGATCTGTCTTCTCCCTCATCTTCAGAGCCTGTGACTGTGACCTTATGTGGAGAAAGGATCTTTGCATGTTTAATTAAGGATGTGGTGATGAGGAGGCCCTCCCGGGTGATCCAGTGATGGGTGTCCTTGTGGGAGGCACCCAGAGGAGGAGGATGTGACCACAGGGGCAGAGTGGAGACATGCGACTTGAACCCCAGGAATGTCAGGGCGACCACTTGATGCTGGAAGAGGCAAATAGCAGGACTCAGCCCTGCCACTTCATACTCCCACTTCCAGGACGGGTGGAGGGGGGCCTTTCTGTTGTTTTAAGCCACCAATACTTGGTGGTTTCTTGTTGCCTCGGCCACAGAAGGTAACAGTCGCCCTGCCTCAGTATCAGCTCCAGTGGGCACTTGTGGAGCTTTTTACAACTAGTGTGAGGTGTTTGTGAGAGAGGAAACACATCTCACCTGAAAGGAAAACACAGACTGCAAAATATCTGAGAAAAGAATCAATAGGCTTCGGGATTGTCTGCACCTGGAGAGGGACGTGGCAATGGCTGGACAGAAATGCAGCTGGACCCCTGTCAGGCCTGAAAACAGGGTTTACTCAGTCACCATAACCTCAGACAGTGGGAAGGAGATGAGCCCCACTCTGCGTGGAGTAGCACCTACTGTGTGCCCGTCACACACAGGGACTTTTCAGCAGGGGGCTTCTAGGAATCAGGCTTCAGAAAGACTGAGGGCATCTCGGCCCCTCTGTCCTTGAGACCTGCACCCAGAGTGTGGCAACAGAAACTGCAGGAACCACAGGGAACAGAGCCAGCAAAGAAAGGATTTCCTGGTTGCTGGTGGTCAGAGTTGGGTGTCAGGAGTAGTAGCCACCTCCCTACTAGAGTGCTCTCTTGGGTTTTTCCTGAAGTTCCCAACTTTCTACAACTGGAGAATGCAGAATTCCAGGGTAGACGATCTAATATGCAAGATGGGCAGACAAAAAAATGCAACACAAGGCAGCTTGAGACCTCAAGGGAACATGCCACCATAAGGAGAGAACAACTTTCAGGAACCCTGACAAGAAAGAGGAGGAGTGTTGGTATCACACGCCCAGAATTCAAACTATAATGCAAAGCTATAGTAATCAAAACACTATGACACTGGAACAAAAATATACACACAGGACAATGGAATAGAAGGGAGAGCCCAGACATAAGCCCACACATCTGTAGACAGTTAATAACAAAAGAGCCAAGACTACACATTAGAGAAAGGAGAGTCTCTTCAATAAGTGATTTTGGGGGCCTCCCCGGTGGCACAATGGTTGAGCGCTGGGCTGCGAAGTTGCTCGCAGCCTCTGCAGCACCGGTTTCATCCTCGCCACTGGCGAGGGTCTCACATGGTGCGCAGACCTCTCCTGCTGTGCCCACTGCTCCCCTCAGCAGTGTATTTCGTCAGTCTGCCTGTTCTGTTCCCCACTCTGGCTCTGGTGAATTCTCTCACCATCCCACACTTCTGATGGTACCCAGTGCTTTATTTATTTATAAATAAATAAATAAATCTAAAATAAATTAAAAAAATGAATGATTTTGGGAAAACTGGACAGCCCCATGCAAAAAGCATGAACCTAGATTGATGACTATCTCATAACTTAAACAAAAATTAGCTCGACATGGATATAAGATCTGAAACTATAAAATAAAAGGAATAAAATATAGCAAAGCCTTCCACCATGTTCAGAAACATCTTTGGAGACTCATCCCAATTGTCAAGAGAAGCAAAGGCAAATATAAACAAATGCAACTACATCAAACTGAAAAGCTTCTGCACAGCAAAAGAAGCTATCAGTCTGCCAAAAAGATACCCTACTGAATGGAGAAAATATATGAACATAACATATCTGAAAAGGACTGATAGCCAAAATGTATGAAGAACGCATGCAAGTCAACAAAAAGGAGGTAATTAAGCCAATCAAACACTAAGCAGAAGAACTAAACAGACACTTCTGCAAAGAAGACATGCAAAGGGCCAACAGGTGCCTGAAAAAATATCAACATGACTAATCATCAAGAAAATGCACATCAAAACTAGATACCACTTCACACCCATGAGAATGGCCCACATCAAAAGTCCAGAAACACATGCTGGTGAGCATGTGGGGGAAAAGAACCCTTATACATTGTTGGTAGTAATGTGGACTGGTGCAGCCCCTATTGAAAACAGTATGAAGTTTCCACAAACTATTACAAGTAACATTAAAAATATTTAAACGCAATGAATTCAGAAATTTCACGCCTAGCTCTCTACCCAAAAAACACCAATGTAAAGGCGCATATGCACCCGTGTCCACTGCAGCACTACTTGCCACAGATAAGTGATGGACAACCTAATTACCCAAGGACAGAGGAGTTAGAAAAATGTGAATTAGAAAAATGTGCTATGTGTGTCCACACGTGTGCATGAGTGCACACACACAATAGGATACTACTCAGCTGTAAAAAAGGATGAACTCTTGCCATTTGTGACAGTAGCAGAGGAACTGGAGAGGATACTGCTAAGCAAAGTAAGTCAGAAGGAGAAAGGCAAATACTAGATGGTCTCATTTGCATGTGGAAAATAGAGAAACACAACTAAGGGTCAGCAACACCAAGCCAATAATGAACTCTTAACAGCTGCCTGCAAAACTGAGGCCACCAGGAGGGAGGGTGTCAGGGGAGAGTGGAGGGGGGCACTGTGGAGAATAGTGGAGGAGTACTGAGGCCGTGGTAGTGGGCAGTGTGTGGAGATGTGCATTTTGGGGGGTGTTTCAAACCTTCTTACCAACTTGATAATTGAATGTTGCAAACTTTTTACCTACTCAATCATTGGATGTTGCAATAAAACTTGCCTGACCTGGAGTCATTTGACACTTCTTCATGGTGTGTGGAGATGTGCATTTTTGGAGGTTTGAATCACTAACCCCCCAAAATGCAACCACCTCAATAAACATAATAAAAATAAAAGCCCCACAAACTAGATTCTGCAGTAAACACAAGCATAATGAGGAATTATACTAAGTTCTACCATAGACTGTTTTAAGATTAAGCATGCTTATTTTATTTTTTCTCAGGGGATTGTACCATGCACTATGATTGCCATTATCTTTGATTTACATATACATATTAGCAACATTTTTCTTCATACATATTCATTTTCTGCCTGTGGTAATACAGATGCAGGCCCACTAGAATGCTATCAGAAATGCCAGAACGCGGAGGCTGCCCAGATGAGCACTGCCACAGGGATGCTGACCTGCAGGCGAGGAGCTCTGGTGGACTTAAAAACCCAAAAAGGCGGTTACTTACTTTTAATGAACAGGATCTGAGAAGAGAGACATGGCGTGAGCACACAGGCGCCCACACATTCCAGGCCCCATGGCACCTGCAGGAAGACCCCATAGAGTCGCAAGGAGCCTGAGCTGGAGTCCTGCTTGCTCTGGCACACGGGGAAGCACAGCTGTGATGCAGGACCCACTCAGGGCTGCCCTCATTGCCAGCCTCCCGCCCTGATCCTCAGGGGAGGGCAGGGGGCTTGGTCTCTGGGCAGCAGGGGTTAGAGAAAGGAAGACTCATTGTCCCGCCAAGAATGAGAACACCTCCCCCAAGGGATGCTGTTTCCAGCTCCGTCTGCACCACAGCGTGGCCAGCTCAGTGGTCACTGTAGGGAACAGGTGGGGGAGACACCCAGTTGATGGAGGTGGCTCTTGCCTTTATTCTTTGACACCAGAGCAGTTTATAACATACCATGTTTCTCCCGGCCACGCGGCTGTCCAGTTTCCATACTATGTGGCGGTGCTACTGATACCTCAGTTTGCAGAGTGCTTAACAATGATCTAAAAATAAGGACTATCGACTTTCTACCTTTAAATATAGAACTAAGGCTAAATATTATAAGAAAGCTTGTTTCTAGTGCAGTATTTAGACAAGCCGCTATTATTTACAAATGATATTTTTTCAATGATAGATTTTCAAAAGGACTCAACAAACACCTTCATCAAGTAGCTTTGTTGACACTGACCCGTGTTCTGCTGCTTCCCTGTGTTACATATTCCTGCAGAAGGCTTGGGCAGGGAGGAAAGATGTCCCCAAGTCACTTGCTACATGTCTACTAAGCAAACTTTTACCAACTTGATAATTGGATGTTGCAATAAAACTTGCCTGGCCTGGAGCCATTTGACACTTCTTCATGGTTAAGGTCACGAATGATGTGTTTCTCCAGGAAGCTGTAGCTTCACCTTTCTACCATGTCGCCTAGGCAGTAGACGAGTTCACTGATGGGACCCTTACCTGAAGACAAGCATGGGTTACTATTAATGCACCTGAGCGGAGAGACCCTGCCAGGTGTGGAAATGGCAGTGACAATAACACACCAGCGTTGGGATTTTTCAAACTGAGTCTGTTCGAACTGCTTGGAATGGATAATTCTGCTTATATGAGCTGTGTGAAAATGTTGAAGTGAAATTGAGTAGTCAGTATACATGTGTACACACACACACACACACTAGCTAAAATAAAGTGTGTGTCATTTGAAAAAATAGCTTATTCATTTGAAATAAATAGAAAGAGACTTGCTCATGCTTGTGAGTCTCGTCCTTTTGAAACAGGACACCCCGGTCATCAGTGAGTGAATTTCATCGAAGCCAATGGCTGGGAAATGAGGACCCGTGCGTGCTCCAAATTCTGCCCACTGCCTGTTTCTGTAAATCAAGAATTTTTGGAATACCACCATGCTCATCTGTGTGTCGTCTATGCTTGCTTTTGTGCTCCAGGGGCAGAGTGGCACAGATAGAGAACATATGGTCCACAAAGCCAGAACATTTTCTCTCTGATCCTGTACAGAAATTGTGTCAAGCCCCCAGCTAAACAAATGCACATTAGTATTAGCAGTGACCCTGAAGACAGCCTGACTCCTGGAGGAGATTGTGTGTGAATATATATAAACTGGTTTCCTAGTGCTTGGGCGCTCTCATTTATATTGTTGATCAGGGAAGAAGGAGAAGCAGATGGGTGAATTGGGTGTTCAAGCACTTCCGAAGAGACAAACCAGCCTGTCAGGCTTTTAGAGCAAGAATGATTCTTGCGTCATCGAATCGGGAGAAACAGCCGTCACCCAATTTTGTGATTATTCTCTGGGGAGAGATAGCTGTGTATTTGTAAAAATTTATTGGCTATCCTGTTTCATCAATCCTAGTCGCTGCTTGTGGGAAGTATCACTAAAAAAAGAAGAAGAAAGCATCCCAAATCCCATCCTAATGGATGAGATCTGGAATATTTTGTCAGTTTATATGGGAGACTTAAAAAAACATTGAGTCAAAAAAGTACAAAAAACACAGATCACCCGCCTTTCAAATGTTTCTATAGAAGATGTCTCTATAAAATGTTTCTGTATCTTCTGTAGAAGATGCAGCCCACCTTCTGTTTAACTCTGCCTAAAAAGAACCTTGTCAGAAAGTTGATATAGGGCTTTATGGGGATGATGGCTTTATGGGGATGAAAGAGAAAAGATGGTGCAGACATGGTGAGTGTTATTAGACTTTTACAATTTTTACAAAAAGGAATAATGCATTGGAAAAAATAAAGGATGCCTACTAATCCTGTCTTATCAGCAAAGGAAAGTGACAGGACCAACTCCTCATGGTGGTAGGATCGTCAGTAAGAGCCAGACCCCCAGACTGCAAGGCCAGCACCCCTTTTGTTCTCTGTGCTGTTTTTTATCAGTTTATAGAAACTATGAAGGAATATTTGATATTGTATGTTTTACATTTAATATGTGAGAAAGCTGCAGAAACTAGATAGAAAATAATCCTCTATGTTATCCCCCCCAAAATTGTATGAAGTTATGGGTTGGGGAAAGAACTAATATCTGCCCAACATCAGGTGTTCGCACTGTTGAATGAAGTATCGCTCTTATTTTAATCAAGTCTACTTCAAGGGTCTTTAATGACAAGTTCTGTAATGATAAGTCCCCTTTGATTCTCTTGGAATGTATGCAGGTGAGCTTGTCTCTGCAGGTAATTCTTGTTTCTAGCTCACAATCCTCATACTTCTTATTTCTAACTCTCATTCCATTGTCTGTGACATTTGGTAGTGCACACTAAACAATGAGAGTGATGTTCAGCATCTTTTTAGTACTTCACATTAAAGAAAATGGGTCTAAAATTTCTTCATTGAATGCCATGTTTCCTTCCAAAAGGAGGGTTTCTTTTGTAATTATGTTAAGGAAATTCTTTGCCTTATCCTTGTTTTATATCTGCCTCATATGTCTACTTCTGTATCTGTCCGTCCGTCCATCCATCCATCCATCCATCCATCCATCCATCCATCCATCCATCCATCCACCCATCCAGCCACACACACAAATCTGGACACACAGAGGCATGAAATCTTATTCATGCTTTCTCAGTACCTTTCAAGGTAACATAAACATTTCTCCTCTGATTCTTTAATTTGATGAAGTACATCAGATTTTCTGGTGTTAAACCATTATTGCATTTTTGGGATACACCCTTCTTGATTCTGGTTTTTTTTTTTTAATCATGCACATTTTATTTAGTAAGGTAATACTAAGGTTTTCACTCTATAGTCCTACATAAAATTGGCCTCTGATTTTCTTATATTGTTCTTACCCAGGTATATTAGTATCAAGAATATAATATTCTCATATATCAACTTGTTTTCATTATTTGAAACAAGTTGTGTAAAAGAAGGATTATTTGTTAAATACTATTACGATGGGAAAATCCAATAAAGAATAGCATAAAAAAAAAGAAAGTTGGATTTGAGCTTACCCTAAGAATAAAGTTATTGTCACCATGAAAGTAATCAACTGAAAAACAAAAAGTCTCAACCAACAGGTAGGAACTTAGCATTCTGTGTCGTGTTGTAACCCTAAGGGAAGAAGAGAGTCCTGAGCCTGGGAACTTGAGAATGTATAGGACAGGTAATTGTCTGATATAAGACCTTTCTAATAAGATTTACTGCTATAAACCAGCATCTCCTGATTCTGGCATCGGCAAGTAGAGTCACTTGAGGAGACCTTACCAATATTCATACCCACCAGGTCAATGCAGACATAATTTCTGGGAGTGGAGAAGAAGCATCAATGTCTTTTAAAAATCTCCCCAGGTAATCCTTGTGCATGGTGAGGACTGAGAACTATTTTTCTATATTGAAAACCTGGACTTAGTAGATACTTTATTGGTTCTAAGAACAGATGAAGAGAAGTCTGAGAAACTAGTTAGTCCAGATGTGTCACCACCTTCTGGAAGAGCACTCGGAGTGGGGATTTTCTATTTTAATCTTTACTATTATTAAAAACCTATTATTAAAAAAACTATTATTAAAAACCGGATAGGCTAAGGCCTATCCGGTGGCACAGTGGGTTGAGTGCAGCGCTGTGAAGCTGTCAGCAGCCGCTGCAGTGCTGGTTCGAATCCCGGCTGGCCAGGGAGATCACATGGCGCGGCAGACCTTTCCTGTCTCTCCCGCTGCTGCCCTCAGCACTGTATTCAGTCAGTCTGCCTATTCTTCTTCCCGCTCTGTCTCTGGTGAATCCTCTCACCCCCCGCACCTCTGGCCTGTACCCCAGTTCTTGTATAAAAATAAATAAATCTTTAAAAAAAAAAAAAACCTAAGGCTAAGTTTACATGTGGGGAAGTCTGTCTACCCACTTTTAAAATATAACCATCTGATCACTGTGGGTTCTCGATTTAAAAAAAAAAAAACCCACAGATTCACAAGTTTTGTGGTTTTCCTCCCTCATGCTCCTTCTTGCTAGCATTTCATTACATGCTTAGTAGCACCATTCTCACCTGCAGCAACTTTTGAATGTTCAGGAATTTCTTGTTTCCATCTCCATAGGGCTATGTCACCCCACAGACACTGAGGACATGCTCGCTGCTGCCACACTGAGCAGGCGTGATGACACTGCCTGCCAGTATCGTGTGGCTTCACCAAACACCCAGTACCTTATTCATGTTGTTATGTGGTGGCCGCGTTTCCTAGGAAGAACCTCCTACATCATGAAATGCAATTTGGAAAGCTGCGAGGACCATAAGTTCTGCAGGAAGTTATTTTAGTTTTCAAGAAAAAAGCCCAAGTAGCTAGACCTTTGCAAATTGGCAGTATTCCTAGCTCTGTGAAATAGAGCCATCTGACACGCTACAATTTCAGTTTAGTGCTTGACCTCAGTCTCTGAAATATACTTGGGATAAAAGCAAAAATCTTGCATCCTCCGTGGTTTAAAAATGAATATTGACTTTGAAAAAAAGTATGTTGCAACGTGTCATTGTCCAAACTTATTTGGAATAACAACTTTCTTTGGTCCTCATAATCTCTCACAGCTTCACCATATTATCAGACCATGTGTTGCATCTCTAGCCCAATAGCCCTTGAATAACTGCCTCTACACAATCACTTACATAAAATAAGCTATATTCTGGAAAATACATTCCCTGAAAAGATACTCTTTACAGCCAGGGTCAAATCACTGAAAAAGTAAAATTGTTTTCAGTGAAAGATTACATTATATCAGAGTTCATAAATCTCACCCCATATTGCCATGTTAATACAAAATTTATGGCTTCCACCTGCTATCATCCAATTTTCAATTCTTAAAATCTTCCTGCGGTGTCATAAAGCTATTCTGCTGCTGAAATGGGCAGCACTTCTCCATGCAATATATATTGTTTTACAAAAAAAGGCCGGTTTTCTCGACAATTGACATGAAAACAAAGAAGTTCGCCTCGGCATGGTCCCGTTACCCCGCCTGTCCCTCTGCACTGCCCTGCCTTCCCAGCTCCTTTCCCTAGCCTCCCTGTTTCATGATCTCTGATGCCCACTCAGTGCCCATGCTGGCTCCTGTAGGCTGCATTGGGGTTAACAACTAAGACTATCCTTCCTCCGTTTTCCCTTATTTGTTCCTAATTAACTTCAGAGGTCCTGCTGCTGCTTCTTCCCGCCCCACCCCCCACTCCCCACTGCTTTTCGCTCCATACCAGTTTAGGAGGAATTTTGTCCAATGCTGGCTTATAGTCAAAATTTTCACAGGTGCATTAATACTTCTTCAGGAAATCTAAATTGTTTTAGGACAAGGCACCAATATTACTTTTGTATTCACTATAATACTTCTTAGATTGCTAGTTCTGCTGTGAATTCAATTAGCTCTACCTTGAATGGAAGGTTGATCTTCTACCCTGAAATCCCTGCATTTTGCTTTATGCTTTTCTCTGACCTTCTTGATTGATAGTTTGCGGTTGTCTTTGATTCCCTCTCCTGTCCTGCTCTCTGATGATCACTATCTGCTTTAAAAATTCCCTCCGCTGTTATTATCTCTGCCACAATAAGAATTAAAAACACATTAATTGTGCAGAATGTAATACAAGCATAATACATGACAAGTCTTTGAAACATGATTTGGTAACAAAGCATTATTTGTGGATGATGGGGTAGTGAAGGTTAAGTGCATTTTCCTATAATGCCATGGAAAATCCATGGCATATATTTGGCTATCCTTAGAACCACCACTACTGCGAAGGTGTTGGGATGTGGAATAGGCAATGGAATCATTAAGAGAGTGGCTGTAGTTTTGAAATATTGATAGTTTTCCCAGAAATCATTCATCTATGAATCAGTAAGACTGTTACTAAAATGGTGCTGACAACAGGTTAAAAACAAATGGGGTAGCGACTCACAAATTCACAGTAGAGAAATGACACTAGATGGGCTTTCAAGACACTCCTGGCTTCTCTGGCGTTGTCTCAAGCTTTGTTTCACTGAAAGGGAGATTATTAACCAGTGAAAAGTAGCCCTTTTATAAAGACAAGCCAGAGAAAGTGTTCAGATGAACATTTCTGGGTTGAGGTTACATCACCTTTCCTTTCTTGTCCATTAGTTGATTAAATATTGAGGACTCATCTCACGAGTGCTATCTCAAAATTGATTTTTACTTACCAGATATTAGAAAAAAGTATAGCTAATAAACGTCCAGTAACGGCTCGTTTCCTGTGGCGCGTTATGCATGTGTTTCCCATCCAGAGGAAGGACTCAGGCAGCTCAGAGGCTCCATTTCAAAAAGGGTTGGGAAGAAGTCGAGTCTGAGAGCTGTCCTTCTCCAGCTGGAGCTGCTTAATCAAGTGCTCTAAAGAAAGAAAAGCAAGCTCTAGAAAGATCTGACGCCTCCCAGTGCCAATACCAGTGATGCCTTGTCTGTAGAGTCTGGTCAGCTCCCTCCAGCTCATCTCTGTTGAAGGTAGATGATTAATTATTGCCATCCTCTTGCTCCTTTTGATAAACGTCTTGGCTCTCTGTCCTATGCACAGCTTTGTTTTGGGGTTACAGTGCCGCCTGTAGCTGATGGCCATAAAATTCTTCATCTAGACCAGGAAACTTAGGAGAGTGATAGGGGCGCTGTGAGTCACTACACTGAGGCTGTCAACATAGGTCTGGACGGTTCCAGGTGCATCTGCAGTTACAGAGTCTCTGGCTAAATCAAGTCTTTGACTAAATAAAGTTGCCCTCAGTTTCCTCGATCGCTCCCCGACCTCTCCCCCATCTTTCTTAAGTTAGAGGCTAAGTGTGAATACCGTACTGCTGGATGGCCACTTGGTGTTAAGGACAAAATGCACCAGGCAACTAAGAAGATGATTTTATTCAGGTTATTACCATGAAGAGGTTGTTCATTAATGAGGAAAGTATCAAATAGAAGGACGGGAACCTGGGTTTTTACAGAAGCTGGTAAAAAGCCACCGTGAGCCTCATGGGAATGAAAGGAAGGAGGGAGTTGGGTCTCTTTTTAATATGTGAGGGCATCTGAGGGGTCACAGCAGACTTATGTTGAAGCTAAAGATTGAGTTCATTTATATTAAATGAGTCCGAGGAGGAAGCATATAATAAGTGACACTGTAGACGCATTTCAGCTATCAAGATCAGATCACTGCAGGTAGAACTGAGACATTTCAAAATCCATCAATACCCATTAAAACAAAAGTGGATGATAAAATGTTGTGGGGATGTTGATAGTTATAGCCAAAGGGGTGTGATGCAAGATGGGGGCATGGACCAGACAAGTACAGGGGCGCATCATTCCTGTAACTGGGGGTGCCCCTTAGACTTGGGCAATGTGGGGCTTGAGAAGAACTAACTGAGATAGACAAAGGGCGGGTGGCGAGAATGAGCGGCTGAGTGCGGACAGAGCAGGACCCCAACAGTCTTCAGTCCTAGGCCAGCAATGGAATCTGGGGCACCGCCTCACCCTGGGCAGGAGCTTTGGGGAGCCACTTTCCTTTGGAAACAGGGCCACAGATCCCTCAGTGACCAGTGCACCTCTTCGAGGTGCCTCCAGCCACTGAGGACAGTCAGGAAAGCCGCTCCCAGGTCTCGCCTGTGCCCAACCAGCTCCAGTAAATATCCCAAATGCAAAGATGCAATGATTTAAAATTCAATTAATTTTCAATTCCCATTCCCCCCTACCATCTTCAGCTTAGCTGACATATATCATATCACGTAGCCTCTGTGGTCTGGAAAATCTGGAAACACCAAAACCATCAAAAGAGAGACCTATTGATGAATAATTTATCATATAGTTCCTTTGCTTTGAAAACCTCTTGGCTTCTATTAGCATAATCGGGGCCAGTTCAGATTCCCCAGGGAGGTGCTACTGGAATTTGTTCTTATGCATTAGATGTAAGACATATCCATTTGGGGAAAACTGAGACATATTTCTGAAGACATGCATAGAGATGGAGTTGATTTTATCAAGCTAAATCAGATGAGGTAAGGAGAAAATGTTTGACTGTGATTTATATATCACCCATGTTAAACTCATAAAAATTGAAAAACAGAAAGGATTAGAGAGACGTATTTGGATTCCCTCTGATGGTATGAGAAGGCAGCACATGACAAGATAGACAGGCAGGGAAAGCTGTTTTTAAATGCTATATCAATTTGTCCAGATATTTGTAACATCCAATCATATAAATTATTGAAAATGTGGAATTAATCTTTCAATAAGGGCTAATCCTACAGAAATGGAGAAAATATTTAAGAACACGAATTGAATAAAAAGCTGTAACCCACAAGAAAAATCCCACTGCTAAAGGGCAAAGGGGCATAAAAAGGCCAGACGAGCTCTTACAGCGTGACCCTCCGCGACACCAGTGTCAGCTGCCCTGCGGGGAGCCCCCAGGCCTGGCGCACGAGGAGGCCACGCGCCTGGGGAACCACAGGTAATAAGTGCGGCCTCTTTGGGGCTGTGTTCACCCTTGTGAGATGAGTGAGAGGCGTGACCCAGCCGCCACCGCGAGCCCCGCCACCAGCGTGACTCTCTTAGGTCCCCATGAGCAAAGCCCCTTCTAGCCAGTGCTGAAGTTTTTTTAAGATGTATTTATTTAGGGCCTCCCCTGGTGGCGCAGCGGTTGGGCGCTGGGCTGCGAGGCTGCCCACAGCCTCTCCAGCACCGGTTCATTCCCTGGCCGCCAGGAGGGTCCCACAAATAAATAAATAAACAAACAAATAAATAAATAAATGATGTATTTGTTTATGCATACAAGAGCCAGGGTGCAGGACAGAGGTGTGGGGGTGAGAAATTCACCAGAGACAGGGTGGGGAGCAGAACAGGTGGATCCATGAAATACACTGCTGAGGGGAGCAGCGGGGAGACAGGAGAGGTCTGCTGTGCCATGTGGGTAGCTCCCTGGCCAGGGATCGAACTTGTGCCACAGAGGCTGCAGATAGCTTCATAGTGCTGAGACTTAACTCCTCCCCCAAGGAGGCCCCCAGTGCTGAATTGTTGTGAATGGGGCAGAGTTTTCTGTCCCGACTCCGTCTTGCCCAGAGCTGGTGGAATACAACGTCAGCTCCCAGCTGTGTTTCCAAAACCTGGCACCTGTTTGACACCATATCTGCTGGATCCATTAGCAGTTAACTTTGAATATATGCTTGAGCTTTTATATGTGATAAATTCACTGATCCATTTCTCAGGGTCTTCATTTTGCCCTAAAAGGCACATTGTTTCTTTCTTTCTTTTTTTTTTTTTTTTGAAGATTATTTATTTATACAAGCACCGGGTACAGTCAGAAGCGCGGGAGGGTGAGAGGATTCACCAGAGCCAGAGCGGGGAACAGAATAGGCAGACTGAGGAAATACACTGCTGAGGGGAGCAGCGGGCGGCAGGAGAGGTCTGCGCGCCATGCGGGACCCTCACTGGTGGCCGGGGATCGAACCGACACTACTAAAAGGCACATTCTAAAGGCATTTCTAAATGGAGAAAAGAGAAGGAAAAAGAGCAAAGACTTAAAAAGTCTAAAAGTTGCAGATGACCTTAAGGGCTAGGTCCAGGGAGAGTAAAAGAAAATGCCTCAGTCCCAAAATGTGTCAGCCCTTCACTCACGTGCTCATGAGCAGTGTGGTCAGCTGCTGAGCGGGGAGGGAGGACGTTGTCTCCTTCTCTGGGGAAAGGCAGGCGAGCTGCATCTCTCCCACGTCTCCCGGCAGGCAGCCAGCGGCTGCGCGTTCCTGTGCTACTTCCTCAACCCCCAGCCCAGGCGCCGTCATCAAATGACAGAAGACTCAGGCCTCTGTCCGAGGAGGCTAATACGGGACTGAATCAGCTCCTCTTCCAAAGACTTGGAGACCCAGCACCGCACCCACAGTCTCCTCGGGAAACACCCAGGCAGCCGCCACCCCTGCTCGTGCTAGGTCCTCTGGGTGGCAAGAAGATGAAGATAAAGTAGAATCGGAGCCGGGATGCCGTGCCCCGGAAGGGCACCGGTTATTTTAGCCAGTTATTGTCTCAACACAAGAACAAGCATATTCAGAAGTTTTCTTTTTCTAAATGATGAAATGGGTGTAAAGGTGCACCAGAATGTGCCAGATACAAGATCCGAGCTGAAAATAATTTATTTTTATTCATTCAGGTGCCATCTTTTAAGCGATTACTGTAACATGGTCCCGTGCTAACAGGACGCAGCTCTCTTTTCTTCACTCTAGTGCTGATGTTCCCTTAAGCCCCATGTTCCCCAAAATAAGCAACACATAAGAAATGGTCCCTGCTCTTGAGCACATGCTCCCAATGAATATTTGTTGAGCAAATGAATGAATGAAGTTGTTGAATAAAGAGAAGTTATTGCTCAAGGGTTTGGGGAAAATTATAAGCCAATCGATATGTCCCACCCCACGTGCCCTGCACATGGCCAGTGCAGGGTGTTGTTACCATTCTTCATTCTCGTAATGACCCAGGAGGAAACGTTTTCATGAATCTCTAGGAATAGGACCTGGTGCCTCTCGAAATAGGAAGGGCGAGTACCTGGGAGAAATGTGCTTCCATATCACACGCCCGTATCGTACACAGTACTCAGGTGAATAGCTGCGAAGAAGTGAGTGGGAAACAATGGCTCCCACCCCAGCCGCCATTTTCATCCTGGGATCACAATCTGCAACAAGACTTTTTAAATCCACTAGTGATCTGTTTCTCCCCCAATTTTCCTCTCTTCTAATGGATGTCAATCAGCTAATGTGAAGCCCAGAACCGCAGCTCAGGGGTCATGTTGGTTGGGTGGGATGAAATGTGGGCAGATGAATAAACCAAGGTGCCCGGGGAACACGAGAGGCTTCACCTGTGAGGGTCGGGCAACTGCGCCTGGGCAGGTCTTACAGATGCTCGGTTGTCGGAAAGAAGCTGCACCCGGGGAGTTTGGGGGACTCCTGACCAGCCATTTTGTCTGAGGATGAGGCGGCCCCGAGCTGGTTTCCTGGCATGCACATTTATCTACTGATGTCACAGAAGCAAAGGGCCCAGCGCCCAGAGGTCTTCACTCCCATCGTCAACACACAGATTTAGCTGTCCCCCGATGTAAATGTGGGGCTGTTGTCTGATGCTTCTCTTTTATAATGCCTTTTGGCAAACCAGATTTTAAAATCTCGTGGCCAGGGGTACTGTTACACGCTTTTTATGGCGACAGCCAGTAGGTTGTGCCGGGCCCCAGGAGACTGCTCGGGGTTGGCTTGTCGGGGTTGGTCCACGTGGCTCTGTCAGAGTGTCCTTCAGCACTTGCCGTTGGCCCCTGGCACATGAAGAAAAGTGATATACGGAGTTCCCCGGCGCTGCTCTGGACAGAGGCCACCAGCCCCGAGGCATCTGGCCAGGATTCTCGGCTTTTCTGGGGTCCCCTGGATCCCTGAGCTCCCAGAGCATCGATTGCTTGGCCCAGTGGTTGAGCAGCTCAGCCAAAGTCCCATTTTAAATGTCTAGTGCTTAAGAGCTTATTGATTTTGACTCAGAGAGAAGTAGGTTCAAGTCTGACTCACCATTTATTAAGCTTGTGATCTTGGCTGAGTTATTTTAATTTTCTAAGCCTCAGTTTCCTCATTTACATTAAAGCCTCCCAATAGGTTTGTGTCTATGGAAAGTGTGATTAATAAACTCTCTGTAGAAGTTTGTTCTTGCCATCAGTATTATTTGCAGTAGTGCTCACAGGGACGATTATCGCTCATTAACTCGCTGGGTTTTCCCTGGGAAGCACGTGCCAGCTTCACGCCTTTGGTGACTTCCTTCCACCTGGGAAGGAAGGCTGGACTGTTCTGCTTGAGAAAGCCCCGTTCTCTGCCCCAGACTATTGGGTCTCCCCCTCACTCTGGCAGCCTCAATTCTGCAGTCATATTTGTAGGGTTTGTTTTTGTTTTGTTTTGTCAGTTTCTTTGTTTTGTTTCTCTGTGGGGACTACAGTGACGGCCTGGGGTGCTTTGGCGGTGGATGTGGTGTGGGGACATACTCTGAGGAGGTGCGAGTCTAGACCTCTAAGTCGCTTAGGCTATCGTAAACCACCATCACCACAAAAAAAGAAAGAAAGTCTCTTTCGCTTACTTTCTGCTTCCTTCTGTTTCATGTTGTCATGTCCTCAGCTGCTGTTTACAGAATCAGTGAAAGACCCTATGCTGGCCAGTCTGATAGCTTTGAACTGCATGTGGTTATTTCAATTAATTGTAAAATTAATTAAAAGTCAATAAAGTAGAAGATCAGTTCCTCTGTTGTACTAGGTACTTCTCCAGTGCTCAGGAGCCGTGCGGCTGGCGTCCAGGCAGGGCAGATGGAGGACATTTCCATCAATAGCAAAGTTCTGTTGCCAGCCCTGCGAAAGTCTCCACAGGGCTGCTCAATGGGGCTGCTCAGTCTTATACCTCCCCACTTACCCAGCTGGGTCAGTGAACTGTTTAATAAGTTGGACAATCAGTTTCCTTAGGGGTCAAATCCCCAAATATCATCTGCAGACACTGAATTTTGCTTTTGCTGCCACTTTATAATTTCTTTCAAATAAGCAACAAAAAAGACAAGTTTGTTGCTGCTGTTACAGAGCAGCCCCGATATAAAATGGGCTGCCTGACTGTGGGTCCTCACCCATGTGCTTAAAGGGGACTTATTGATGCTAAGCTGCAGACACACGCAAAAGGTGGATAAAAGATTTATTTACAAGGGAAGGGAAATTGGGGAAATGAATAACTTGGGGAGAAAAAGAGGGAGATGTTTGTAAATGCGTCCTACCCGTTCCGCTGACCTGGAATCCCAATGACCCGCCGAGCTGGCGAAAAACCGAGCACATGTGGCCACGAGAGTGACCCCCGGCTGCATGGCGGGTTAAATACTCAAACAGAGAACATAGTTGCTTAACTCCACCCTCAGGTCCTCGCAACCTCCCTTTGGGGATCATGGGATTTGTAGTTCCCAGTGTCGTGATGGAGTGGGGGTGGCGTCCACAATGCCTGTATGGAGTTTGCTCAACATCCTTTCCCCCAATACTGCTATAAGCAAGGAATGCATTTTGAAAGGTTCCCTTTGCTCTTGAAAATTTTAACATTTCTTTTTTGTTCACTTTGCCCCATGTTTATCAGGGGGCCATCACTGCATGTCAAACATTCTGCTTTTCTATTCCCTAGATGTGGCTCAAGACTCTTGTTCTCTCTGCTACTCACTACTCTAAAGGCTCAGCTTCCTGCCCTGCATTCCCTGCACACAGAGCCTTGAGAGTTGACTTCACCAAGGGGGTGGGGCCTCCCTAAGGCTGCCTGGTAGGTCCATCTCCACAGACCCCAACCAGGGCCCCTCAGAGGAGGAGGGGGGTTCACCCCAAATGTGGTGTCTTTAAACAGGCAGGGGGTGATCACAACAATACTTTAGAAGCTGCAAATGCCCCAGATGGAAGATGTTCACTCAAGGCAAGATGAAAGGAAGAATTGTATTCTCCGTTGTTCAAGTGAGACTAAAAACAAAACAGAAAGAACAGTAGTGAGAACATCTAGTGACTAAAACTCTAAGGGCTGCTAACTAGGTAACTGGCTGGCTGACGAGATGGGGACGGAGCCGAGGTGTGGTTTGTGCATCCCTGGCTTTGCATGTGGCTGGCTGGAGCACTCATGGAACCACGAGTCCAGACAAAGGCAGGCCCCGGGGTCCACTGGCTTTGAGGTACAGTGTGGAGTTGGGTTGGGTTCTCCATGAAAGACACGAATGACACAATCCTTTTTGACTTCACTGAGTCTAAGTTATTAACCTTTTTTTAACCTTATTCTTGTATTGACTCCTCTGGGCAAAGCTAATTTCAATATGGCGGCCACGCTGCTTGCTCCCCAATCTCCTGCCATAAAGCGCACTCCTCAGTAGATTGGAGAGTGTGTTTCACTAAAGCAAAGAGCTGACAAGACACTGAACCCATTTTGGCAGAAAACTTAGCATTCAGCCTCTCCGTCTTCTGAAGCTGTCAAGAGAGAACGTGCCTCATCACGAAGAATAAAGGGAAGAGACGTCGCTGGGCCAGGAAATTGAAAGCCCAGAGAAGTCCTCAGGGCAGTTTCTCCTCATGCCCGGCTTCTCATTCCCATTACCTGGGCAACACTTTTGGCTTTATTTTCTCCTACGTGAGCTTTATTTTCTCCTACGTGAGCTGGGCGGGTTCCGGCGATTCCCAGGGAGCCATGGAACTGCTGCCACCGAGTGCAGACAGCGGCGCGCAAAGACTCGCGGGGAGCAGCCGTCCAGGGTGTCCGACCCTCTGTGTCCCCCAGGGCGTGGCCGTGACCTTCCCCAGCTTCAGAGGCCTTGTTTTGTTCATGGGGTTTATTAAGAAAAATGGGGCTCCATATGCCTCTGACGCTGGTATCTTCCAGGGAGCTTTCCCCGCCCTGGCTGTGTGCGGCAGGGTGCCCTGGCACCCTCAGGAGGAGCCCACGCTGGCCGCTGCCGCGTGGCCGTGATGTGCTGAGAGGCGAGCCTGCGGCATCAGCCTGGGCGGCCCCAAGGCCATGGGGAGGGCTGACCGTCCCGCTGTAACTGCGCTGCGCTTTGCACTTGGAGGGGGAGGGTTCTGAGAGGGGGTCAGCCGAGCTCAGGTGCCTGCTGTTGGGGGCTGAACCCCTTGGCCCCTCAGCAGACAGGAGACCCACTCCCCGCGCCGTCTCGCGGCAGGCAGACACGCCCAGCGTTGGAGACACAACCCAGTATTGGTCGGTGGAGATTATTGAATGCTGCTTTCGTGTGTCATCAGATAACTTGATAAAAACAAAATTGAATCTGTCAGATTTTGATGCCAGAGTTTGAAATATTGCTAAAGCTCCCTTAAAACTGTCACCGCTAATAACATTTTATAATAAGCTACATTTGCACACTCGCGTCTGCTTTCTGATGTGTTCGTGTTCTTTGTGCTCCCGAGGGAGGGGCCCAGGGTCATTGAAATTGCTCACGTCCCACATCCCGTGGCATCCCAGCCACCGGCCCTGAACCAGGAAGGCTTCCCAGAGTTGGAATTACTTGCTTATTTACTTTCTGTCACATCAAGGCCCTGACCCCCCCCAACTTTATATACCAGCAGCAGATCTCCCCAACGAGGTGCCCCCTCAGCCTTCCAGTGCATGCTTGCTCTAGTGCCCTGAGTGAAAGCTTTCTCCTCCTGGGACCAGACTCCATGCTGCCTCTGTTCCCCTAAATCCCTTTGAGGTGAGCAGCTCCTGCTCAACAGCCTTCCTCTCCCACCTCTGCAGCACTGGAGTCCTGATCTGACCAGATACCCTGTCCCTCCTTGATCGACCCAAGCGTGGTCAGACATGCAAGTGTCCAGCATTTCTGAGAGGACAGCTGTGCCCTGACCACTCCAGGGACTAGTGAGGTCCCGGGGTCCCTACTTGCTGCTCCTGCTGGCCTGGACTCCTGTGTTGGTCCGGGGCGCTGACTGCCCTTGTGCCCTGAATGTGGGGACTGTTTAGGGTACATCTGAGCGTCTGATGTGCGCGGAGTCCCCAGGGATGCAGGACGTCCTGCTGCCTGTGGCATGGGGAGAGCGAGAGCCGTGAGGCAGGAGCCATCCTGCGGAGGGATGTGGCGTGGGAGTGAACAAGGCATTAGGACGAGAGGTCAAATCAAGTAAGGGCAGAACCCTTTTTGTGCAGCGGCTCCCGTAAGCCCCCCAACAATCCTTGCTGATAGGAGTGATACCTTGGGACCCCAGGAGGTTCCCAGAGGCCAAAGCACCCGGGGATGGAACCTACCTGGGGTCAAGGGAGGGGAGCTGCATGTGACTCTGTCTTGACTGCAGAGTCCCAATAAATTAGCGGGGTGCCCCTCTTCTCCATTACGGGAGAAGCTGGATTTCAACATGACTCTAGTCCTGGAAAACGAAAGTAAAGGTTAAGAGGTTGCGTGTGATTTTGGACAAGTGACTTAATCCTCCAGCGAGCACTAAAATAAAATACTTAAGCCACAGCCTGTTGTTGAAGGATTCAATGAGTCGGTGTGTAGAGAGCAATTAAAATGTGCCCGACACAGCTCAGACTCGGGCGTGTCTAGCCGAACGGCACATGCTGGCGTGAGCTGTAGGAGGCAGAGCCACCTCTTTCTGCCCAGGGTCATGAACCACCTTCTGTCCTGGGGCTGAGCTGCCGCTGTGCTGGGGCTGCGTCTAAGAGGGGAGGGAGCCAGACTTTCCTCCCCAGCGTTTCAGGTGTGATTTCCTGCCACCTTCCTGACAGCACCTCAGGACTGACAGAGGGAGGCCTCTCTGTTTGTTTCCTCAGAAGACACCGACCCCTGGAAACATTCAGGAGTGTCCACAACTCTTGTTTCTGTGCCTCAGGGACACACCGCGCCTTCCTGGGGCCAGATCTTGGAGTGGGGGACGGAAGCCCTCCTGGTGGTCAGGCGTGCTGGGGGGGCTTCTCCCTGCTGCCCTCCTGCTGGCCGTGAGCATCTGCAAGAGCGCAGAGCCATCGGCACTTCCCTTTCAGTTCAGTCAACATTTTGGATTTGAGGGTTTTTTTTCCAACCAGGCACCCCGGCTTAGGGAAGGCAGCCCCGGAGCCCCACAGTGCCCAGCGCTGAGGCTGTGAACGAGGTTCCTGGGACTAAAGACTTAATTACAGGAGTCAAGGTTTGATTTGAATTGTAAATTCTTTGTTGATGCCTAATTTCAATCTCAGTTGCCAGGAACTGAATTTTAAAGAACAAACAGGCCGCATTCGCGGACACTGGCCCCATCTAGAGGTGGAACGGCTGGTTTTCCCTTTGATTTCCCCCTTCAGTGCTGATCCACGCTCTCCCTAGTGGGAGGAAGGGAACAAGCCAGGGGTCTGCAGTGGCGGCTCCCCTCAGCCTCTGGAAGCTGCAGGCTGCTTGGAGGGGGGTGAGGGTGGTACACGTGCCTGAGGGGACCACATGGTCCCAGGACTCTTGCTTTCAGAGGGTGTCACTGCCCATGCAGTGCTGGGGTGAGCTGCCTGGGGACAGGGTGTGGGAGGGAGTGAAACCCCACCCTCGGGCAGTGAGTGTGTGCCGTGGCCAGTGTGCCGTGGCCAGTGTGCTGTGGCCAGCATCACCCTAACCGGGCGCCTCACCGGCTGTGCACCAGCAGGAAGGCCCAAGCCCCGGGGAGGGAGGCCAGGCCCTTTGGCGCCCAGCAGCAGGGGCACCTGGCAGCCTCGGTCCCAGCATCCTGTTTCCCAGCCCCTCCCCGTCCCCTGTCCGTGGGCCTGCTCTTGCTTTGCTTCTCTGCGCAGCACTCCTGGGCTGCCAAGCCCAGCACCCACCGTCTGGTTCACATGGACAAAGTCACAATCAGAAATAAGAGAAGGTTTAAAACATCTGTGATTAGAGGACCCGGCTTCCCGTCCAGCCAAGTTCACTGAACCCTCGTTCACGCTTTGCTTAGGCTGAGCTGATAAAATTGAAAATTGATTGCGTGGAGGAGGCCAGGTTTAATCCAGGCCACTCCAGCTGACAATTTTAACCGAATTATGTATGGCAATTTCCCTCACCCCCGGCAGGTCCTGGGGGAGGCGTGGCCAGACCAGGGTCCCGGGTGGGCCTGCCGAGCTGGCAGAGCTGGCAGAGCGGCCGCCGGTGGTAGGGCTTCTGGCCGTGGGGGGATTTTTTTTCAAAAGGAAGGAAATAATAATACCGCACTCAGCTCAAGAGCATCAGGGCTTGAGAAATGACTGCACAGATGCAGCGTGGCTGGCGTGGGCGGGAAGAAGGCCTCTGGCACTAGGCCTGGCGCACCCGGCACAGCTTCCCAGAGCCAGCCCTGTGTGAGGGGACCACCCCACCCCCAGCCCACCCCAGGCGTGACGCCGGAGCTCTGGTCCTTGTGGCCAAAGAGCATTCAGAAATACAGAGCGAATCTCTTGCTGGCAGGTCACCAAATATATGTGGGTAATTAGCGTAACCGCAAGGTGCCTGTGGGGGCGGCTTGACAGCTAAATATCCTGGAGCCACCGCTCTCTGTGTGCCCTAATGAGAACGCCCAGCCCCCCGCGTGTTTCTGCACAACCTCCGGCCTCAGAGAGGCAGAGGCCACCCACACCCAGGAAAAATCAAATAAAAAAGGCTTTTGGGTGTTAAGCTTAAAAGCCTGTTCTCCCAGCTGATGTAAACAGAAGAGCCCTCTGCAGACCAAGCGGAAGCCTGACGCGCCTGCAGAGCCCCCTGGCTCCCTAACCAGCGCTGACACCCACGGGTGTGCCCCTGGCGGAGGCTGGGCCTGAGGACACGGCGCCCAGTGGGTGCGGGGGGCGCTCCGCTGCCAACGCGCCGCCTTATATCACTGTCGTGTTACTCTACGCAGGATGGAGCAGATTGTTTATTTTGGTTTAGCTTCGCTTCGGGCTGTAACATCAGCTGTAACTCTGAGAGTGACAAATTCCAATGGCAATGCCACAGATGAAACAAGGGTATGGGATCCCCGAGCCAGCTTGGGGGGGATGGCGGGGGTGGGGCGGGTTCTGTCTGGGTCAGCTGCGCGGCTCCTTCTGGGGCCTGCACCCCACGCCCGCTCGCTGGCACCGACCCCCCTTCACCACGTCGCTGGGTGATCATCAGAGCATCCTGTGGGCTCAGTAAGCCAAGTCTTTAATCTCTTGGAAGATACTAATATGAGATGATTCCTCCTTTTCCTTGGAGCACATTTAACTCCTCATATTTCACACTTTAAAGAATGGGTGGGGGCAGTTAAATAGAACAGATCCCCAGGGCGAGAAAAAATCAGTGGGGTCAGCCGGACAGACTTAGTGCTGGGCTGGGCTCGGGGCCAGGCAGGGGCTGCACGGTGCCCGCTGCCCGTCTCACTGGTTCCTGGGATGCTCAAGCCCTTTGTTGCACATTTCATTAGCACAGAGCTCTGTGGGCACCTGTACCTGGCAACCCCACTGCAAATCTGGGGGCACACAATGGTATTTGCCTGCCCCAGGCAACCCAGACACCTGGCAGGGGGCCTACTTCAAGGGCAGACACCCTGGGCACGCCTGCAGGGCGGGGATGGGGCATGGGCCTACCAGCATTATCTGGGCCTCTCGGGCCTTCTGCAGGACGGTGTCATGGGGCTACTTGCAGGGCCAGCCCCTCCACCCACGGGCACTGCAGTGGGCGGAGCAGAACCGAAAGCTGCAGCAGGGCCTCCCTGGTGGCACCTCCCTGGTCTCAGCACTCTGAAGCTATCCGCAGCCACTGCATCACAAGTTCAATCCCCAGCCAGGGAGCTGACCCACATGGCGCAGCAGACCTCTCCTGTCTCCTTGCTGCTCCCCTCAGCAGTGGGTTTCAGTGGATCTGCCTGTTCTGCCCTCCGTTCTGGCTCTGGTGAATCCTCTCACCCCCACACCTCTGGCCTGCACCCCAGCTCCTGTATGCATACATAAATAAATCTTAAAAAAAAAAAAAAAAGAAAGCAGCAGCAGCTGCTCCTGAGGAGGTGGCTGAGGGGAAGCACCGTAGAGTGTGCTCTCTTGGACGCAATTGCACAGAAGACATCATCTCGTCCCGTTCTCCCAAAGCAGCAGTGGGCAGGGGCTGGCAGGAAAGGCCAGGCCTGCGCTGCTCCACAGGTGGTGGGTGAGCTAAGCACCTGGCAGAGGCACCGGCCACTGCTGGTCAACACCCCTGCCTGAAGCCTGCACCTCGGTCTTCCTGGGCCAAGGTGACCCAGGTCCCCAAAGCAAGAGGTGGCGGTTTTCTCCTGCAGCGCGGGGGTCTGTCCAGCTGTGCGACCCACCAGCAGGGGGCTTCCTGCAGGGCACACCCTCCTCCCCTCAGAGGGTGCTGGGAAGCTGTGATGATGAGGGAGCTCGGTCCCGCAGGACCAGGGCCGAGAAGCAGAAGCCAGTGGCCTGGCACTGTCCCCCCTGGCACACCTGGTTTTGAAGCATTATTTTCTTTTCCTTGCTGTCCTTGAGGGGCTCGTTATTCTAAAAGCCACAGTAGCTGTTTTCAGTTGCCCCCACCACGGGCTCGGAATCCCTCCAGAACCAGGACTCCAAAGCTGCACGACGAGCTTGCAATTGCTCGGCTGGCTGTGAAAGGCATTTCTGACATGGAGAGTTCAAGGCACAGCCCTGGGAGGAGACCCACGTGGTCCCTATCTGCCCAGTGGGTGGTGCTGGGCTGTCCCCCGGGTGCTGGCATACCCACCTCCGTGTCTGTGGTCCAGGCTGCCCCCCAATTCCCGCCAACTCAGAGGCTTGTCTCTCATATAATGGGTCAGGTGCTGAAGACTCAACTCGTCCACGATTCCATAGCCAAGCCCCCTCCCCACTAGTCACCCCCAAACCATGGGCGTGGAGGAGGCTGAATGGGGAAGAGTTGAACAGTATTGGGAACACAGGAGCCGAGAAGTCAAGGCCGGCCAGGAAGTGCCCCCCAACAGCCCTGGAACAGCTTTGGGCCCCTCGACGCTTTAAGTCAAAACCTTCTTCTTATTATTATTCTTTTTTTTTTTTTACTTCCTAGGCTAGGAATTAGCGCCTGGCATTATAAGCAGCCCAACTAATCTCAGTACAGCCTCTTTCTCTCTCTCTTTTAAATGAGCCTTTCTGAAGATATTAAGAGTTAAGGATTAGGAAGTAACTCAGCCTCGGGGCAGGTCCCCCGGTGCGGGGAGAGCTGAGTGCCCACACAGGACGCTGTGTCTGCAGGACGCGGGGAGGGGCCCCTGAGTCAGGAGGGGGTGGGGGGGGTTGCCTCCTGCCATTCTGGGCTTCTCCGGCACAAGCCGTTCTGGCCTGGCCAGCAATAAAGGGAGCAGGGCGGCCATGGGCTCGCCCTGGTGGAGGGCCCCGGGCAGAGGGCCCCCTCCCTGCCGGTCCCCACTCTCTCCCTTGCCTGCCTTGCTCCCCATGTCCCTCTTGCATCTCCCCCGCCTCCGCCCACCTGGCTTCCTCCTCATCGCCCCCACCCCGCCCCAGCTCAGTCAGCTGAGGGCCCGAATGGGGCACCAAGCCAGCTGACATGTGCCCACACACCGTGATTAAAAGAATCCACCCAGGCTGGACCCCACTCCCGCCCGCCGCTCATCAGACTAGACAATCAGAATCTGCAGAACAGGAGAAAGGAGCATTTCTGCCTCCCACACAGACTGGGCCTCCCTCTCCGCGCCCTGGGGTTCAGAGTTGATTATCTTGAACTACCCTCCTGGAGAGGCATGGCTGGCGTTATGAAAATCAGGCACCTAGGCGGGGGCCTGGGCTCTCTCGGCTGTCAGCTGACGCGTCAGGCTGGCTCTGTGAGCAGAATGCGGGACACT
Source organism: Talpa occidentalis (assembly GCF_014898055.3). Classification (NCBI taxonomy): domain Eukaryota; kingdom Metazoa; phylum Chordata; class Mammalia; order Eulipotyphla; family Talpidae; genus Talpa; species Talpa occidentalis. The sequence continues at coordinate 149,859,466 of NW_023602073.1, read as the reverse complement.
GACATCCCGTCGTCGCTGTCACTTTGTGTTGACACTGAGCTGGGTGTGGGGAGGAAGCGGATGATCCCAGCAGCCGACTCGTCACACGCGCTTGGAAACATCTGGACGGCAGCACCCGGCCCAGAAGCATCGCTCCTGTGAGAGAGCCCACCCCTGTGCCAGAGCTGTGGCTTCATTCACTGTATTTTGCTTTACTAAAGCTGTAAATGGAAGTTGCAGAGCACCCCATTATCTGAACCCTGAGAATAAACGGTCACTGTTGATGCTGAGTGGCCTCAAGCCCCTCAGAGGCCGACCAGTCTCCCTTCCTTTGGCCTTGCAGGCCCAGCTCCTCTTCGGGGGGCAGGGATGCCCAGAGAGACATCTGGAGGTGAGGAAGGGGAGTAGACAGGGGCCACCGCTGGCTCCTGAGGTGCCTGTGCTGGGCCTGCTGAGCGGCTGGCCAGGGGCTGAGTCGCAGGGAGGGGGGGCTGCGAGCTGTCCAGGGCTGCCCAGGGCTGCTTTGCTTTGTTCTGCTCGACGAGCCGAGCGCCTGCCGGAGACCACACACAAACCCAACAACATCACTAGGAAGTGTGTGTTCATTCCGCAGGCCTCAGAGCCGTCTAAGACGGGCAGGGCCTCGTGTCAAGCACCATCCATGAAACAGAGGCAACGGACAGACTTGGTGGCAGGGCCAGGGGCTGCAGGGAGCCCTGGGGACACACCTTAGGGTTTTTGTCCCTGGAGCACGATCTGGGGCATTTTGAAGCTCCCTGGCCCGGGCGCACTCACAACACGCTGAGAAGGCAGGAGATGGGCGGGTTGGCGTGTCCGGCCACGGGGCCGTGAGAGGTGACCGGGAACGTGGCGTCAGAAGGAAGGGCTCACAGAGCCAGAGCGGCCCCAGCACGCTCAGGTGTCTGACCAGGCGCAGGACATCACGAGCTGCTGTCCAGGCCTGCCCAAGCGGGGCTGCCGACGGCTAATGAGGTCCGCCCAGCCCTGGCACAGCCACTTACTGGCACTTTAGGCCAAGTGGCCAGAAGGTTTAGAGATGCAGGGGCCGCAGTCACAGGAGCAGAAGCCCCTGTCCCGGAGAGCTCTGTTGTGCTGGAGCCAGGCGGTCACCCTGAGAGGGTGCACTGGGGGTGCCTTCCAGGGCCCGGGACCCACCGGAGGGGGAGCCAAACCCTCAGGGTGCCGAACCCCCAAGCAGCCTCAGGAACACGCTCAGATTCCAGTTAGTTCTGGGAACGCCCCCTAGCCTGACCGCTGGCCCACTGGGCGCTACGAGGGCTGACAAAGCAGCGCAAAGTGCCCAGAGCCGAGATGTATGGAAACATCTCCCAGGAAGCAGCTGTCACTGGAGCTGCTCAGGCTGTTTGATCTGGGGAGTAGCTATTGGCTTTTTGGTATGTGTGGGGTGTCACCACCCCACCTTCTGTGCCCTCCCCCTGCCCTGCACAAGGGATCGAGAGGGACCGGGTGGGGCGTGCTGAGCAAACCAGCCCCTTGAGTCAGAAGGCGAGCCGAGGCCCCAGCTCAACCCCCAGTGCCCAGGTACACGGTCGCTCATCACGAGGCCTGGGCCCAAGCGGCAGATGGGGTACTCTTGAGAACAGGGGGTCATGTCAAAGATTTACTCCCAAAAAAGTAAGATTAAATGTGTTGGGATGTTTAACTCTCCCTTAGCTGGGTTCTTCATTTTCTGAAAATACCAGAAAAATGAGAAACTGTTAAGCTCATTCTTAGGAAAGCTCTTAAGGGGGCTCAGAGCCTTCACAGGGCTGGGGGCATCCACAGGTCTGACCCTGCCCGTGGTGCTCCATGGGCACCCAGAAACCGCATGAGAAACAGCTGCATAGAAGGGAGTCTGTGACTCCGTCCTACTCCCCAGACACACCGTGAGAGCTGATTTTGTTCTTCCCCAAGCTCAAGCCATTTATTGCGCAGGCACGTCATCCTGCAAACAAACGCTGTAAGACACTTGCAGATGGACGAGCCCGACAGTGCATGGTGCGTATACACCACCGCTTCCTAACCCACTCGTCATCCTTGGGCACTTGGGGTGTTTCCATGACTGGCTACTGTGAGCAGTGCTGTTAGGAACATAGGAGTGCGCGCGTCCCTCCAAATGAGTGTTTTTGCATTCTTTTTGTAGACACCAGGCCATGGACTTGCCGGGTCTTATGCTCAGTCTATTTTTAATTCTTTGAGAAACGTCCGTATCATTCTCCTTCAGGACAGTCCGCATCCCCACCAAAAGTATCTGAGGGCTCCTTTTTCTCTCCATCCTCTCCAGCCCTTGTTTCTGGTCTTCTTGATGTGGGCCATCCCCAAGGTGTGGAGAGTATCTTATTCTGGCTTTGATTTGCATTTCCCTGATAATTGGTGATGATGAGCATTTTTTTTCATGTGCCTCTTGGCCTTCTGTGTGTCTTCTTTGGAAAAGTGTCTATTTAGTGCCTCTGTCCATTTTTTGATCAGGCTAATTGTTTTCTTTTTGTTGAGTTATAGGAGTACTTTATGGATCTTGGCTATCAGGTCCTTGTCAGATACGTGATGTGCAAATCTTTTCTTCCATTCAGTATGGTGTCTTTTTTGTTTTAATCACACTTCCACACTGAAGAAGGTTTTTGGTTTGATGTATTTCCACTTGTTTATTTTTACCTTTGTTTCTCTTGCCATTGGAGATTAATCCACGAGAATATCACTGAAGCCAATGTGGTAGAATGTTTTACCTCTGTTTTCTTTAGTGTATTTTATGGTTTCAGGTCATATATTGAACTGATTTTTGTGAATCCTGTGGGATGGTGATTTGAATGTGCTGCCCAGTTTTCCCAGAATCATTTGTTGAAGAGACTTTTCTTTCTCCAAATGTACATTTTGCTCCTTTGTCATACGTTAACTGTCCGTGGATATGTGGGTTCTTTTCTACGCTCTCAATTGTATTCCATCAGTCTACTTTTATAGACCAATTTTTATTGTTCTATTTTTATTCTAGTACCATACTGTCTTGATTACTATAGCTTTGTGGTATAGTTTGAAGTCTGGGAGTATTTACCACTATTATTAATTTTTGTCAGGATTGCTTTGGCTATTCAGGGTCTATTGTGTTTCCATAAGAATTTCAATAATGTTTATTTCATTTTGTTGAGGGATACCATTGAAACTTTGATAGGGATTGCATTGAATGTGTATATTGCTTTGGGTAAGATGGCCATTTTAACAATACTAATTCTTGTAACCCATGAGCAGAGAATATCTTTCCACTTTTTTTGGTCTTTATTTCTTTTAACAATATTCTGTAGTTTTCATTGTGCGGTTCCTTCACTTCTTTTGTTAAGTTGACTACAAAATGTTTAATTCATTTTTATGTGATTTACTTCATTTTTATGTGATAGGAACACAACTAGCTTTTGTAAATTGATTTTGTAACCTACCACTTTACTGTACTGATTTATTATTTCAGTTTTTTTTTTAGTGGCGTCTTTAAGGTGTTCTATGTGTATTATCATGTCATCTGCAAATACTGAGAGTTTTCAATATGATATTTTGGATATTTTCATTGAATTTTCATTCATTGTTTTTATTCCTTGTGTTCAGTGTCAGAACGGTGATACAAGGTCATCTGACACTGATGTGTTTTGATATAGATAACCTTGGTAATGGTAGCACCTGACAGTAATGAGTACTTCCTGTGTGCTAGACTGCCAGAACGTTTTTACCATAGCCAGAGACTTCTACAGAACAGAGTCTGATGCAAGAATTTATTCCTTCAATAGGAAGGAGTCCCATGTGTCCATGAGGGCTTCAGCCATTGGCCTCTTCACAGATTATGTTTTGGGTAAATTTTTAAGGAAGAAAATCCACAACTTGTATATCCCTCAGGATACAGAAAGGAGGAACCATTAATTTTTCCACTACCTCCTGTTTCCTCCTGTGCCCATGGGTTGCTGATGCCCCTGATCCTCCACTTTGCATCATCGGATTGCTTTGCAAAATCCCAGGAAGTTAAGATCTTTCATTCAAGCTTGGGGAAGTTCCACGCTGAAAGGGAGCCTTGTGTGTGACTCTGAGTGAGGTCAGTCCTTGAGTTTAGCTTGGCTTAAAATTAAACCTCAAAGAGTTTGACAAAGACATCCCCTGCAAAGGTGGTTCTGGCAGCAAGCAGCCCGGCGCAGAGACATGAGGGTGGCCAAGGAGGCCTGGGGGATGCTTAATCAGTGAAAAACTGGGATTTCCTGGCATCTGTTTTTATGCCCTTTTGGGGTCCCTTTATAGAAAAAGAACACACAATTATGATTATAATTAAGAATAATAAAATATGTCACCAAATAGTACGAATTTTTAAAAGTTGACAGGTACCTTGAAAATCTCACTTTTAGAAAAGTTACGTAATCTTTTTATGTAATAACTGCAGGACACCCCGTAAGATTCTTTCTCCTCTTGCACTCTCTGGTGGCTTCTTTATCTGGCAGTGACTTTTGTAACCTAATTTTCCACAGAAAGAATATAAGGTAAGATGCTCTTTCCTCTCGGCATGGTTGATTAAAATTTATTTTTCATCATCATTTTGGAAAGTAGCTTTCAACATATCAACTTTTTCTTTTCGGAAACATTATGAAGAATTAGGCTTGTTTTCAAATTTTAGGAAACCTCTGATCATGTCCTCTTACAGTCTATAAGACTTCAGAGCACTTCAACTTTTCTGGGGTGGAATTAATCTTAAATACTCAATGTATTTGACAAAGCTCATCAATGAATTTCAGTGCGTTACTTACATTAGCATATTAGTAGTTCGATTATGTTTTTTGTCAATATTACTATATCATGTCAACTCAGCAAAACATTTAAATCTATTTCCAATATGCAGTTATTCCTCTTCATTAATTATCGAATAATCGAAAGATCTGTTCATTGCTACATACAGTTATTTAGTGATGAATAATGAAGGAATTTGGTGACTGAAATACAGTACTTGTTTTTGTAGGAATTTTGCTAGGCTGTGACAATTTGAATGCTATTTCATCTAGAGTCCAGGTTTCTTGAAGTTAGGATATCAGGTGCAATAAGATGTTCTCTAGTGCAGTAAGAGGCACAGAATGTGCAGCTTCATAACTGGCATACCTTAGGATCGCTCCAGGATTCTGCTCCTCAAACACAGAACACCAGTATGTTCAATTCCAAATGATTGCCTTTAAAAAAGAAAAAAATGTGTATATATTGCATTTATAATTATGTGCACTGCGTTATCAGATGTATTCTTGTCCAAAAACTTCCGGTGGACAAGGTACTGATGGGAATTAATCTGCTATAATTTTGTACACCCGATGACTTGAAGAAATATCCAAAGACTAGCCTAGTGCTCCTTAAATTTTAAACCATGTTCCTTTTCCAGCCACAATTTTTCTAGTACATTGCACCGTATCATAACCTGATCATCGGCTATGATAATGGATGATCCGTTGACACAGCTAGTGCCAAGCCCACCCCTGGAAGGCACTCCTGTAGTGGAGTACCTGGCAGTAGGTTAATTCAGTGCAGCAATAACTGTAAAACCTGCAGATCCATCTCACTAAATGACAAGAAAAATGTTTTTCTTTTCTGGCTCAGGCTTCCCTTAATTAGTTCCTCTAAATGTTTCAGCACCACAGAAGGAATCTACCAAGGGTGGGGGGTGCTAGGGTGAGTCAAGACCCCTGTCCTAGCCAGTTGCTATTGTGGTTGCTTTAAAGTATTTTTTTAAATTTCCGAAACTGCACAGCCACACAGCACATTGCTCCATCCCACCAAAGCCGCGAGAGGGGCCCTGCACGTGATGACACATAGAGCTTTGTCTGGGTCATCGCTCAGAAGACCTCGAGCGGGTGCTGGTGTCTGTGCCCGCAGGTGTGTGTCTCCATATCTGCATCTGCAGGAATAAAATGTGACTGACCTAGTGTTGCTTTAATGAGATTCCCTAAATGTTAAAAAGGTTGAAATTTTAAGGTTACCTTCCATTAAAGCAAAGCTGTGATGCTGTTCTTCCAGTTAAAAGAAGCAAGCAGTGTTTTTTTTATTAAAAATGACAAAAATATTTTCACCTCCTAGAGTAACATTTATGACAAATATCTCATATGCACATAGAAAGTTCGGGGGTCTTATCTGTTTGGTTGGGGGGATGCTTGGATCCCTCCTGCTGTCTGCACCTAACCACCCCCCATTCTCCTCCAAGCATTGTCATTGGATAAAATTTACATAGAGTAAGTGATGAATTATTAAGTTGATGTATGAGTGGATAAGTCAAGGGATAATATGTAATTTCTTTCATTATCTTATGTTAGCAGACAGAATAAATCCTATCCATATTTTATAAAGAACTCCACATCAATAAGAGGGAGGAAAAAAAAAAAAACTTGACAAAGGATATTTTATCAGTAAGATTAAATTGCAGATGATAGAAGTCCCATAATGAAAAGGGCTCAAACAGCAAACATTTAATTCTCATTTTAGCATTATCTAGAGATAAATGGTTTCGCACTGGTGAGATGGCGTCCTCATTATTATAATGGTCCGAGTCCCCTCTATTTTGCACTAACATTTACCAGAACATTTTACTCCTGGTCCAGGGTGGACACTTACCACCCCAGCTGTTGTATTCAAAGTCCAATAAGTAGAAAGGGCTTGCGCTGGTACTTTTTAAATACTTCCTGTCAATAGCAAGGGTTGCTTTCTTCTTGTATCCCATTGGCTGGTTTTTAGTCACATGACTGCACCTACCTTTAGCAGAGCCTGGATAGTGTCGCTTTCATTGTGCATGAGCATGTCCTGCTGGAAATCAGGGTGCCAGAGAATGAACACCCAGGAACAGTTACTAGTCTCGGTCCAGGAATAAATCGGCCATTTACATTCGAAGTATAAATCACCAAAGAGTTTTAAACGTGAACTCCCTAGTAACTTTTAAATTAAAATGAGCTATTTCTCAGTTGACAAAAATGAAAAGAAAATACTCAAACTGTGAAGATAGAGGCTCTCTCATGGTACTGTTGTGGAGGATGTGAAGTAGTGGGGCCATTAGGAGGACGTTTTGACCAAATCTGTGCTTACAAATAGACAATCCTTTTTTCCCTAAACGTTACACTTCTGTGTGTTTCCTAAAGCAAGAATTGCCCCCTGTCTTGAGGTATCCAGTGAAACAATATATGTAAAAGTGAATGTCTGGATTAAAAAGACCAGGCCTTTATCCAAGATGGGCTGAATAGGTGTTTGAGATGGTCGTGGAATTCTGACCAGACATAACGAGAAAATTGCGCACTGAGTTGAAAACATCTCAAGATGCCAACATGTACCTCATAATACTGCCTATACTTTTTAAAGTTCTATACTTAAATCCATTCTTCACTTCAAAATATCAGTGCTCCTATTCATGGAGGTTGTGGGAAGATGAGTAGCTTATGGGGGACTTTGCTAACCAGGGACTTTCAGTTTTTGCTTTATGCAGTCCTTCATTATTTATGTTTTCACTTAAGAATCTATTTTTTCTTCAAAACTTTTAAATGAATGTTCACTCCACCTGTTACAGTCACTGCCACGACTACTGCTATCACTGCTTTAGTGCTTTTTGTTTGAGTCTTTCGCCTGAGCAGATGTGTAAGGGTATACGTGTTCGCATGTGTGTTACCATGGCCTACAGAAGTTTTTCATATTGACTGTGATGTTATACACTCACACCAGAAGCAAATTCCAAAGGCATTTACATTTCCAGAAGTTTATTTTAATGATTTTTATACTATATTGTACTTCAAATACAAAAAAATACATTGTATTTAATCATTGCCAACTCTTGGAAATTTAAATTACTGGCAATTTTTTAAAAAGCCTTTATTGATTATGCTACTGTTGTAGAGCAACCCCGATATTAAACGGGTTCCTAGCTGTGGGTCCTCACCCGCGCGCTTTAAAGGGACTTATGAATACTCTACTACAGACACACACAAAAGGTTCATAAAAGGTTTATTTACAAGAGAAAAAGAAATAAGGAAAATGTACAACTCAGGGAGAAAATAGGGAAATAAAGTCTTTAATGCGTCCTACCCGATCCGACGACCTGGAAACCCAAAGTCACTCTCAGAGCTGGCCGGACGCTGTGAGCTGGTGGAGAGCCAAAATGGGGGATCCCCAAAGCCCACGTGTCTTTCTTTTGTATCCACCTGGCTGCTTAACCCCACCCTCCGGTCCCAGCCACCTTCCCTTTGGTGGGGATGGGATTTGGAGTTCCCAGTGTCTTTGGCTTTGACCTGGGGTGGGGGTGGAGTCCACAAAGCCTGTATGGAATTTGCTTTGGGACAGCCTTTTCCCCCTAACACTACCACGAGACTCTGCATGCTTATCTTTGTTCTCAACTCAGGACATCTTGGCAGAGGTTGTGAGAAGTAGCTGTGGTGCTGGAAGTAATGAGGTTTTTAATACTCTCCATACAAACCGTGTTAACTATTTGTATGTCAGAAGATTTTGCTGGTTAATACTTGAACTGGCATGCATGCGGGAGCCCATCTTGTCTTAGTAACCACCACTTGAATTCGTTTATTTTTAGGAAAACTTGTATATTTGATAGGCAAAATTATATCTTCTGACAAACGTTGAAATTGATATCAATAAAGAGAGTGAACAGTTTTAAGTATTACTGGGATATGTCATTGGCCGATTTTCTGTCGCCGTGTAAAGGCATTTTTCATAACTTGTAAGAGCTCTCTCTCTCTCTCTCTCTCTCTCTCTCTATATATATATATATATATATATATATATATATATACATACAGGAACTGGGGTGTAGAACAGAGGTGCAGGGGTGAGAGGATTCACCAGAGACAGAGTGGGGAGCAGAACAGGCAGATCTACTGAAATATTCTACTGAGGGGAGCAGAGGACAAGACAGGAGAAGTCTGCTGCACCATATGGGTCAGCTCCCTGGTCAGGGATCGAACTCTTGCTGCAGAGACTTCCGAGAGCTTCAAAGGTTGCTTCTTAACCCCTGTGCCACCAGGGAGGCCCGAGCTCTTTATATATTGAGGCTAATTGTGGTTTTTCATGCTATGTCATGTATTTCTTGTTAATATTTCCTCAAGTTTTAATTTGCCCAGTTACTTTTGCTGGTTTGGATGTGAATGATCTTATCAGTTTTGATAAATCACTCTTTTTTTTTAATTTGAAAAGTATTTTCTGGGCATATGCCATTTATCTGGGACTGTGCTTGGTGATTGGATATTAGTGGTGATTAAAATAAATTCACTATCATTTCTTTGAAATTCATATTAAAGTATGATTCCTCAGTCTCACAAAGGTAGTACCTGGGTATAGAGCAAATGCATTTTTAATAGCTCTGCAGGAGAGTTCTCAGCAGAGTTGAATTTCTGTTATTACACGCTAACCATGCATTTTTAGAAAATGTATTTAATTTGTGAGTCCTGATGACTGGTAGGGATATTAAAAATACTCTAATTTATCTCATTACTTTTATATACTTTATGTGCTATTATTGTCAAAGAGTATTGCATCTGGTATTCTTTCATCTTATTATCCCCTTTGTGTTTTATGGTTGGGAGTGGACAATCAAGGACTCTGTGAGAAATGAAATCTCCATTTTCAATCTTGTTCATAGCATTTGAACAAAGCACTTATTTTTGAGAACATAACTCCAGGAAGCTGAGGGCTGAAACAATTACAGAATTGGAAGCCACAGTCAGTGTAGACCAGTAAGACGTATACCCTGCACGCCCACCTGTGCTGCCCCCTGGTGGATCTCAGGACCTCACCAGCCATGCTCCGCCCTCTCCAGTTCTCAAGCCCACTGGCCGTGAGGAAGCTCGGACGCTGAATTCCAGCCCCCTGTTTGGAAGTCGGGTCCTTCTGCTTATTTGGGGGCAACATCAGTTTCAGAGTTGTCTGTAAAAATGCTCTTCCTTGCTCTCCCGTAACCTTCCCACACTTTAAATTCTGCTTGAAAGTAAACAGGACACCCAACTTTTCCTCCCTTGTTTGTCTTGAACTTCTATCAGCATCACCCCAGCCTACTATTTTTCCTGCCCTAAATTGCGTGAGGACAGAACAAACCCCTAATCTTCCATCTCCACACTATCTTAGTGACTCAAACTTGTTCTCTTGGGGGGACCCAGAAGCATCCACTGGACAAGTGCGCCTTTCCTCTTCCTCCTGGTGTATCTTATCAGTTCCTCTGCTGGGATAATCTTGGGATAATCTTGTATGGCCAAATGCCGTCATGTGAGGAAGGGGGTGTCTCTGCTGTGATGCAGGCTTAGCCTTGCCTGCTCCTGGGCTCTTCTGTCTCCATGAGCAGCCCTGGGGGTGCTTTCAAAGGAATTGTTAGTGACTTTAGCAGAGCTCATTATCACCGGGTGCTAAGAGGGCTTTTAGCATCACCATGTCAACTGATCATCCTGATTCCTCATTTGCCTTCAGAAAGTCCCTTGGGTTCAGTTACCTTTGAGATATTGCACTGAGGAAATGAAAGAGGAGATTTCTCACCCCATGGAAGCAGCTTTGCCCTTGGCGACCACGTGTGACTATGTTCAAGCTTCTCTGTTGTTGCTATAACTCAACATAAACACAAATCAGAATATCAATTAAGCATTTCATGTGTCCTGAACAGTATTGATAAAGCCAGCTTTTCAGTTTTACAAATAAATGAAAATGTAAACACGAAGGAGAAGGAGGGAGCAACTGGCACAGCATAGAACTGCAGTGTTTCATTTTACCCAGCAAAGATATTTAAAAACACAGTCGCTGTGGTTTTGATTTGCGTTTCCCTGATAATTAGTGATGTTCAGCATTTTTCACATGCCTGTTGTCCATTTACATTTCTTCTTTAGAGAAGTGTTTTTTAGCTCTTCTGCCCATTTGTTGACTGAGTTGTCTGCTTTGTTTTTGTCGAGTTGTGTAAGCTCTTTGCAGATCTTTGATATCAGCCCCTTATCAGTTGTGTGCTGTGCAAATACTTCCTCCCACTCAGTAGGGTGGCCCTGCATTTTGGTTGCCATCTCTCCTGCCATACAGAAGCTTTTCAGTCTGCTGGAGTCCCAGCTGTTTATCTTTTCCTTCATTTTCTTTGCTTCGGGAGACAGTCCTCAGAGCTGTTCCTGAGGTGGTATTGTTATAGGACAGGGAGAGGGGCAGCCCAAACCCCCGCAAACCTGCCTATTCTAAATGGGTTCTGCCATCCTCCGCATCAACACAAAACATATGAGACTTTAATGGGAAGGAACTTTAATACAATTTGGAAACAATACAGGAAAGGCAAAGAATCCAGTTTCTAAATCAAGTACCCAAAGTGACCCGTCCCCTCGTGGGTAAAACTCCATCCAAATGGGATTGGCCCAGAGCAAGGCCCCAAAGCCTGCCACAAGTCTAAGGCATCTTCCAGTGGGGACCCACAGAAGAGGGTCAGAAATAACCAGACAAGCCCGAAAGGAAAAGAGCAAAATCAACATTAAGATAAAAGCTGCCATTGTCACCTCTTCACGGGTCTCACCCACATCTGTGTCACCCCGACCACGACCAAAAGACAAGCGCAGTTTCTTCACGTGTCTCTAGGCTCCATGCACCTCCTCCAGGTCTCCTTCTGGCTCCATCCTGCTTCCTTCCTCAGTCTCCTCTGCAGCTTCTCCTCTTCCTGCTCAGCTCCACCCTCCCTTGGGTGGGGCAGGGAACCTCCCCCTTTCCTGGGGACCACCCTGTTACAATCCCCCCTTTTAATTTTTATTCCACCATATCTATGGTGGCACAGATGTCATGGTGTAGTATTAGGAGACAGTCTTTTTTAGGGTTACAATGTGTGTAAGAGAAGTAACAATTAGTCAGTAGCATTGTCTATGAATGTGTAGCATGACAGTTTTTCATTTTGAAAAATAGTCCATTATGTAAGCCAAAAGAAAAAAAAAACTAGAGGCATAAGCTAAACAAGACAGCAAATGTATCAAAATCACAGGAAAAAAAATTTTTAAATGGTTTAACTGATGTAAAACACAAATTTTCTCAACCTTGGCATATGAAACAAACACACTGGAGAAACCAAAAATCACATTTGCGCTTATGATAGCCAGTGCCATAGGGAAGCCCAATTTCCCCATGGGGCTGACTAACCACGGATGGCTCTGTCCTAAATCACGTTGGACGCCAAATCTGTTATAGTGTTATAGGACAGGGAGAGGGGCAGCCCAAGCCCCGCAAACCTGCCTATTCTAAATGGGTTCTGCCATCCGCTGCATCAACACAAAACACATGAGACTGTAATGGGAAAGATCTTTAATAAAACTAGGAAACAATACAGGTAAGGCAAAGAGTCTAGTTTCTAAATGAAGCACCCAAAGTTACCCATCCCCACAAGAGGGGCAGCCCAAACCCCCGCAAACCTGCCTATTCTAAATGGGTTCTGCCATCCGCCGCATCAACACAAAACATATGAAACTTTAATGGGAAGGAACTTTAATACAATTTGGAAACAATACAGGCAAGGCAAAGAATCCAGTTTCTAAATCAAGTACCCAAAGTTACCTATCCCCTCGTGGGTAAAACTCCATCCAAATGGGATTGGCCCAGAACAAGGCCCCAAAGCCTGCCCCAAGTCTAAAGCATCTTCCAGTGGGGACCCACAGAAGAGGGTCAGAAACAACCAGACAAGCCCGAAAGGAAAAGAGCAAAATCAACATTAAAATAAAAGCTGCCATTATCACCTCTTCACGGGTCTCACCCACATCTGTGTCACCCCGTCCACAACCAAAAGACAAGCGCAGTTTTTTCACATGTCTCTAGGCTCCATGCGCCTCCTCCCGGTCTCCTGGCTCCATCCTGCTTCCTTCCTCCGTCTCTTCTGCAGCTTCTCCTCTTCCTGCTCAGCTCCACCCTTCCTTGGGTGGGGCAGGGAACCTGGAACTTCCCCCTTTCCTGGGGACCACCCTGTTACAGTATGGTGGAGTGTGTTGCCTGCGTCCTCTTCTGTACGTTCCATGGTGTCAGGTCTTACATTCAAGTTTCTCATCCATTTTGAGTTGATTTTTGTATATGGTGTGAGATGCTCGGCCATTTGCAGCAACGTGGATGGACTAGAAGGGATTATGCTAATCAAAATAAGCCAGAGGAAAAAGATTAATATCAGATGGCTTCATTTATATGCAAAATATAGAGATACTGAACAAAAGGTGAAGACAAAGACAGAGCTAGCAAGGGGGCCATAGATCTGAGGTACCCAGCAAGGGAGAGCAGAGCGGAGGGTCGAAAGCAGGGGAGGGGAGAGCACAGGGGACGAGGACTGTGGTGACGGGTCACTGGCGACTTGTGGTGGTAGAACTATGGGGTCTACACCCGAGGGGAGAAACCAATTGCTGTACAGAAATGAACAGTGACATAAGAAAAGCAGTGCACATTGTAACTCAATCTACTTTCTACTTCATTTAATGCAAGGGAGGCCTGGTTAACATGGTAAGGTGGAAATATATCGTCTCTAAGAACTTCTTATTGGAATAAGTTGCTTCATCACTGATCAGTGGGGAAACCACAGAGCAGATCTAAGGCCCTGGGACTGGACTGGACTGTGGGCAGCACCCGTCAGCGCTCACTCCTCTGCCTATGGAAGGGGCTACTAGCTCTCCCCGTAGAACTCAAGGGCTACCACCCCGTTAGATCCTCCTGAAACTCACAGGATTGACGCCCAGAGTTTATTAGAAGTCCATGAATACACAACACACATCGATTTCTCTTTCTATTCATTCCCTTCTGAAGTGGTAGCGGTGGGGTGTCGGGAGTTTCTGTGTGATTCCAGATTAATTCTGTCTCAGTGCACGGGGAATACATTGTAAAAATGGAATTGATCAAATCCTAAGGCTCACGCTCTCCCTGGAAAGATGAAAATAGAAATTACATTAAAAAACAGAATACAAAATGTGCCTATGCATGTGTATGTGAACATTTATGTATGTGAGCTCTGCATCTATAACAATAATTAAAGGGCCTCCATGGTGGCCTGGGAATTAAGTCTCAGTGCTATCATCACTATGCCCTGAGTTCGATCCCCAGCCAGGGAGCTACCCACAAGGAGCAGCAGACCTCTCCTGTCTCCCGCTGCTCCCCTCAGCAGCGAATTTCAGTGGATCCGCCTGTCCTGCTCCCCACTCTGTCTCTGGTGAGTCCTCTCATCAACCCCCCTGCACCTCTGGCCTGTACCCCAGCTCTTGCATGCATGAATAAATAAATAAATAAATAAATAAACAAACCCAGCTTTGTGTCTTCCTTGTAAAAACTCCCCCAGTGCTGTGCCCTGTTCAGCTGAGTCATGAGACCGCCACCGTGACCTGCGTGGACAGGACACGTCCTTGTCTCTGGATGTTGGCCAAGGGCAGTGGCTGCTGCGCTGAGTGTTGCCAGACACTGAACTTGCTAAGAGACCGCGAGTGTCCAGGCAGCTGCTCGTGGGGCGCTGGCGCCGCGGGGCTGGAGCGGCCCTGTGTGCGCCTCTGGTGTCTGGGGAGGTCCTGGGCCTGCTCGCCTGTGTGGCTGCGGTTCGGGTGTTTTCTTTGCTGTTGTTTCTAGTCAAACCTTTTGTCTATTACTTTATTGGGATGTTTTTTCTTAGCATGGAGTTGTGGGGATCACGTGTAACCCCCGCGCAAGTCCCGGGACGGGTGATCTACACAGTTTCTCTCCCTTTCAGTTACTTGCCGTATTGTTTTCTCGATCGTGTCTTTAAGCCACGACTTTACTATTGATGAACTCAAATTTATTGATTTTTTTTGCTTTTGTTTTTCAATTTTGTTTGTGTATTATCTAGAAATCATCTCCCCCAAGGTGACTCAGAAGTTTCTGTAACTCTGTCCCTCCTAGGAGCTCGGTGCTCCCGCTGGCCTTTAGCTCTTAGCGCCATTCCCCGACAGTGTCTGTGTCGGGGCGACACTGGGACCCCAGCCGCTCTGTGGGTGCCCTGTGCCCCCCCTTCCCACTCAGCCAAGTGGCGCCCCTCGGGGTGCTTTCTGCCCAGGGGCCTGTTTATCTGCCCTTGTCTTTCCACAACCGAGGGCTGTCGCCCCGTGTGAAGTCCAAAAGTCTCTTTCATTTTGTCAGTTTCGCCAGAAGGTTTTGTAAAATTTTTGAGCAATTAAGATACAATTATTACTTCGAAACTCTTTTAAAAGCCCAGTGAAGCCTCCTCCCTAGACGCTGGGTTGGTCTTGCTTAGAGCCTGTTGTGAGCTGGGTGATCATAAATCCTGACATCGGGGAGACGAAGCCCCTCACTATTCTTTTTCAGATTTCTTTTGGCTACTGTAGATCATCTTATTTCCATACAAATTTTAGAATTAGTTTTACAATTTCTTCAAAACTTACTGATATTTCTAAAGGGATTATGTTGAGCCTATTGGCGAGAAATATCGTGTTAACAGATGTTGCTCTCTCTGCCTAGACTATATTTTCTCCTTCTTCCTAGCAGGAAGTTTATTATTGTTACATTTTATTTAGCACATTATTATGTTTTACTTAACTTTTCTTATTTACTTATTTAGCTACCTATTTATTATTATGTTTTACCTAATGTAATTTAAAAGTTTATTAGTAAGCCCTGTTTTTATTTATGTTTTTAAGTTTTCCAATGGATTCAAGGTAGTCACTTTTTTTTTTTAAGATTTATTTATTTATGCATACAAGAACTGGGGTGTAGGCCAGAGGAGCAAGGGGTGAGAGGATTCACCAGAGACAGAGTGGGGAGCGGAACAGGCAGATCTACTGAAATATACTATTGAGGGGAGCAGCAGGCAAGATGGGAGAGGTCTGTTGCACCATGTGGCTCAGCTCCCCGGACAGGGATTGTACTCATGTTGCGGTGGCTGGTGATAGCTTGATAGCACCGAGATGTAACCCCTGCACCACCAGGGACGCCCTAGTCACATTACTTTAAATGAAACAAACTCACTCGTTTTGATTGTTTAAAGCTGGTTTAACATACCCAGGTATGCAATCCCAGATGGTAACCTTGCTTCAGCTATTTTCCTATAGTCTGCTGATTTCATAGTATGTGTCTTTAGTATTTTTAAACTATGAACAATGCCACAAGTACATCAAGGGAAAAATCCACGTATTTTCAATATAGAATGATGCATGTTTCAGTGTCCAAAAATCAATAAATGATTAAGTTGACTACTGCATGTTAAGTAAACTTAAAACATCTGTAAGCACTTTGTTTTCCCTTAATAAGAAAAATGGCTACTCAGGACCATAAGTTGATAAACAACTGGAATAGTTGGTCCTCTTTTTTCCCCCACTTTATTTCCAGAACTCAGATGACACCAGTAATTCCAAGATCTACATTCCTCAGCCCAATATCTCCCTCAGATTCTATTGTAGAATATTTGGATTTATTGTCACCAGAAATGGAGGTCCAAATTGCATCTCACCTCCGTCCTTTGTGGTCAGCGCCTCACCCTGGCCACCCCACTTTGAGTGCAGATGTCCTGCACTGATGCTTCTGGAGCCTCCTCTGCTAACTCTGCTCCCCAGAGGACTGGTGACAGGCACTGAGGCCCTGGTGCTTACAGATCACCCCCAAACATCCCTGTAGCCGTCCAGTCTCTATTCACAACTGCAAGAGCATTTTATATCCCTGCAGTGCTTTCACTTTTCACATTAAATGATTATGGTCTTTGTAGTCATCTTGATAATGCAGTAAACTAACTTTAATTATTTTTCATTTTTCATGATCACAACATCTTTTTGAAGCCCTTCCCCCGAAATAGGTAGCTTGGTTTGAAAATGGAACAATAGGCTGTTTATTATAGTTACCCTATTTTAACAGAATTTAAAGATGTAATTTAATCCTCTGTGGTTTTATTTGGAATAATCTCAAATTTATAGAGAAGATGAAAAAATATTAAGAATGCAGTTCCACCCGCTGGCGAGGGTCACCCGCTGTTAACATTTCATCCTGTTTGCTTTTTCTCTCCCTCAATGCACACGTGCACACCCCTAACATCGCTGTTTATTCATCATGACTCTCTGAAAGATGCAAGAGAAAGCTACACACCTCTTGACCCTTTGTTGAACAATGGTGTTCAGTTAAGTACCTTACAGTCTCGTAGATTACAGGTGCACTGTTGTTTAATGAGTAAATTTAGCATCGATAGGGATGCTAGATGGCTTCCACTGGTGCCCAACAACCCAGTGGTTCTCTTCTTGGAACAAGATTTATACTTAAAAATTGTAAATCTAAATATCTGGAAACAGCATTTCTTGTTAACTTTAAACATTTAAAACACCAGGGGGTGCATAAGGGGGTGATGGATAATGGCCCTTCCCCTCTCATGCCCCTCGGCGATGAAGGTGCTCCTGCCGGGCAAACCTGAGACACAGACTTGAGAAATCACACACAAAAGTTCCATGAGGGCCTCCCCGGTGGCACAGCGGTTGAGGGCTGGGTTGCGAAGCTGCCCGCAGCCTCTGCAGCACTGGTTCGATCCCCGGCTGCTCCCCGGCCACCGGAGGAGGGTCCCACATGGCGCGCAGACCTCTCCTGCCGCCCGCTGCTCCCCTCAGCAGTGTACTTGGGTCCTTCTGCCTGCTCTGCTCCCCACTCTGGCTCTGGTGAATTCTCTCACCCTCCCACGCTTCTGACTGTACCCAGTGCTTGTGTGGATGAAGAAATAAATGGATAAATAAAAAATAAATGAATAAATAAATAAATCTTTAAAAAAAAAAAAGTTCCATGATAGGTCACATCCAGCACTAGTTAAAAAAATAAAAGTTATGGGGCCTCCCCTGGTGGCGCAGGCGGTTGAGAGCAGCACTGAGAAGCTGTCCTCAGCCTCTGCAGCGCTGGTTCGAGCCTGGCCGCAGGCGAGGGTCCCACATGGCACACAGACCTCTCCTGCCGCCCGCTGCTCCCCTCAGCAGTGTACTTCGGTCCTTCTGCCTGTTCTGTTCCCCGCTCTGGCTCTGGTGAATCCTCTCACCCTCCCGCGCATCTGGCCTGTACTCCGGTTCTTGTATAAAATAAATAAATCTTTAAAAAAAATAAAATAAAAGTTATGAATACGTGGGTATGTACGTGTGGCTGTGGCTGAGTGGTGTCCTTGAGCGAGGCGGAAGCCCCTGCTGCCAGGCCTGCAAGCTGGACTTGCCTGGGAGAGTCTTTCACGTGTGATGAGGATGTCGGTGGTGAGGGGCCACGGGTGTCCTCGTAGCCAGAGAGTGGGGCAGAGGCCGGGGTTGACATCTGCTTCCCATGGCTGTCCTTCGGCGCCTGGCAGCTGGATCAGATTGGCGGTTCTTCTGAACAACCGTCTGCTGGGTGCCCAAGATCCTGGGGGCTTCCTGAGTGCCCACCTGGGGCTCTGAGGCTCGTCTTCCAGGGGCAGAGCCCCTTCCCACCTTCTGGCTGTTCTTGTGGTCTTGTCTAGGCCCCGCAGCCGGGGGCACCTCCGATGGCGCCTGTCACCCCCGAGTCCTGCACAAGGTCGAGCCTTACCCTCCTCCTCTCGGCTCCACTCTCCCTTCCAGGGGCTTCTCATGTTTTCTAAAGCCCGGGAAGATGGTCATTTCTTGTCAGTTGGCTGCAGTAGCAAAGAGGCTGGCACCTGAGGGGCCTCTCAGTTCTGCGCAGACTCTGACTGACCGCTCCCCCAGCTGCCCACTAAGCGCAGGAGGCCGTGCAGGAGCAAGGCCAGGCCACGGTGCTGCTCAGCCACTCTCGCCTCTGCTTCGTCAGGACAAGGACACTGCTCTCCAGGACCCTTCCCCCAGCCCCCAGCACAGACTCATAGCTGAACTGGTGCCCAGAATCACATCAAAAAAGCACTCCAGGAGTAAATATTGGGGATTTCATTTTGTTTGCTTCAAAAGCCAGAAAGTGGGGGACAGACAGGATCCGAGTCCCCAGCGGCTAACTCTAGTGCCTCCTGCCCAGGGACACACCCTCATGTGAGGCAGAGAAGCAGGGGCCACCCTGGGGACTGTCCTTTGCACCAGGCAGGCCTTGCTTGACACACTGAAGCCTGAGATGCAAATGGAACACGCGGCTCTTAGCTCCCCTAGTATGGAACAGAGCTGTGTGCTTGGGGCCCAAAAGCACCCAGCCCCTCTCTCCTGCCCCAGGCCTGTGCTGAGCAGTGCAGCCGACCCGCCAGCGCCCAGCTGTCCCTATTCTTTAGCAAGTAGAGCTACCCCGTGAGCGTGCCAGCAGCAGGCCTCCCCCAGAGCGTGGTGGAGGCAGAGTGGCCGGGGCCTGGGGGCTCTCCAGAAAGTCAGCCAGAGGATGAGAGCGCCAGGTCAGGTCACACACAAACTAGCCCCCGAGCCCCTGCCTGAATGTCAGGCGGACGTGGCTGAGCATGCACCGGGCAAATGACTGGGGTGGGGGGTTGTATAAAAATAGACTATATTTTTCAATATCATAATCTTTATTTATTTATTTATTTATTTATTTATTTTTAGGTTCTTTTTTTATTTTAAAGATTTTATTTATGCATAGAAGAGCTGGCGAACAGGCCAGAGATGCGGGGGCGGGGAGAGGATCCACCAAAGACAGAGTGGGGAGCAGAACAGGCAGACTGATGAAATACACTGCTGAGGGGAGCAGCGGGGAGACAGGAGAGGTCTGCAGCGCCATGTGGGTAGCTCCCTGGCCGGAGATCGAACTCGTGCTGCAGAGGCTGTAGATTGCTTCATAGTGCGGTGCTTAACCCCTTTGCCACCAGGGAGCCCCCCCATAATCTTTTTTCAGATACCATAATCAAGGTGGGGAGATGCTTAGTATTGAACAGTAAAGAAAATCTCCCAGGATGAACTGAGAGATTTGAAGAAGTTCTCAAACCCTGAGGAATCTTCAGTAAAACCCCACTGGGTGTCCCGCGAGCCCCGTGAACTTAGCGAGGAGGGTGGTTCTGGATTTCCAAGGAGATTGTCTTCATTAGTGTGATTTGCCCCTAAGTGTTATTTAAACTTTAAAAATAGCCTAATCTTTAGCAGAATTAAGGGGCACTAATAATTATTTCATGTTTTTTCTCAGTGCAATTTTGCGAGGCTTATGTTTAATTAATCAAGTGGCACTTTGAGAATAAGATGTGCTCCGTGTCCTGAATCCTTCAGTGTCCAGACAGCTCTCATGGCCCAGCACAGGACACACACACCACACATGTGCGCACCCCCCACACACATGCACACCCCCCACAAGTGGATCACTTTGCTGGGGTCGCTGTCACGAAAGACCACAAACTGGAGGGCTTAGCACAGCGCAGATTGATTTGTCACGATTCTGGAAGCAAAAAGGGCCCAGTCTCCATTCCCCAGGGCCACAGTCCTCTGAAACCCGGAGGGGCGGCCCCTTCCTTGACGCCCCTGGTTTATGGTGTTTGTAGCACCAAAGTCAACTCAGGGATGTTGGGCACAGCAGCGCTGGGGTGGTGAGAAAGGGGATCTCCTGGCCGGGAAGACAATGGAACGTCGCAGCTGAGAATGAGACTCCGATTCTTCAGGAGCCCAGGCAGAAAATTCATGCCCGTGCACAGATGCCTCCCGCTGTGAAGTGTGTTCCCTGTTTGCTCACCGCCGGGGCAGCAATGCAGAAGTGCAGTTAAGTGGGCAGGATGGCAGCCGAGCTTTCACCGCTCACGAGCTGACATCCACTGCCTGACAGATGCCACCCCTGTACCGCGGACAAGAATGTGGCCTCAATTAACGCCTGACTTTCTTATCTGTAAAAGCAGAAAGTCATGAAAACCTGTTTGCAAGTGGAAAATGCCAGGCTTTGACGGGTAGTAATGGGCTTGGCCCTTCTGCTCAAGCAGGTAAGAGACAGCAGTTGTTTGGGGGAAATCGAAGCTAGAAGCATCCTCCCAATACTGGAAGATGTTGGTAACTTTATACAGTGCTTTATACATGGCCCAGCATGGTATCTGGGCCATGTCCAGCGGCAGCGCAGTGCCCTCCCCAGCCTGCAGGCAGCTGTTGTGGCAGCTACACGGTGCTCGACCTACCAGGATGTGCTTCAGTCCTTGCAACAAATTGCCTCTTCCTCTGCTTCGTGGGGAGACAAGGACTCTGGGACACTTGGCAGAGGCAGACTTCAGATGTCCTTGCAGGCTCCCGGGCACAAGGCCACCAGCCTCACCCCTGCAGAACCCAGGGCCCTGAGCACTGGATTCTGCAAGCACAGGCAGCCCCCCACCGTTGCTGCTGCCACAGCACCGCCGGCCAGGTCCTGCCCCCGCCTCCCCGAGTGCACCAGGCCGAGCCTCTTCTCACAGGCCCAGCGTGCTATGAGGGGCCTCCGTCTCCTGGGACACAGGCAGGGCCTTGGAGCCCCTCCTTACCCTCCTGAGCCGCCACAGTGCCCGACCTGTGACTACTGTGTGGCATCGAGCCTGTTCTCACATCTGCCCAGCATGGGTGGTAATTCTGGGGCTGCGAGTGTCTGGGGTCACTGGGAGCTGTGCCTGCAGCTCTGAGCAGACCCACGCCCACTGGAGTGCTGGGCCACACCCCACTTGCTGTGGGGTTCACTTCTCTTTCCTCCCCTTAGTGAAACAGGGCACAGGCCTGTGACTGGTAAAGCTGCGTTTGGGAATCTGACTCACAGCCTTTGCCTCGTACGTTAACGCCTGGGGATCAGTCACCTGCTCTGTCCAGGCGTGGGGGGCAGCCCACCAGTCCCACCCACAGAGTTTCCGCTCTGGAGCAGAGAGGCAGATGGTAAACAGCGCCTGGGGCTGAGGGGGAACAGCCACAGACCATCACCGCAGGCCACAGTGGGAGGTTCCCCACCCCGGGCTCCCTGTGGCTCTGCTTGCTTCGTCTGCTCAGTGCTCCCCTCACCGGTAGCTGCTCCTCGTGCCTTGTGGAAGCGCAGCATCCTCAGGTCAAGGGGCAGGTGGCTCAGCCTATGAAGGGGGCAGGGACGCAGCTCCCGGGGAGCTCCCAGGGCAGTCACCTGACAGTGTGAGGAAGCCCCGAGAACAGCATGCGGGTGTGTTGCACAGGGGGGTGGCTACCGTAGAGAGAAAGAATAAACCAAGATGGGGTTTGGTGTGCAGAGAAGGGGTGACGTCATAAGATGATCAGGGAAGGCTCGTGGGAAGGAGACATTTGGAAAAAGTCATGCAAGAGGTCAGTGTGTAAACTGTGCAAGCATCTGGGAGGAGCCCCTTGCAAAGGCGGCAGCACGAAGGCCCTGAGGCAGCAGGACGCTGAGCTTTAGGGACAGCACAACTCTCTGGGACTGGACCGCAGTGAGTGGGGCCGGAAGGGGCGCCTGTCAGGACGGAGGACTGAACGCCGCCCTTGTAAGGGTGTGAGTCTTTGTTCTGGCTGAGCTGTGGGAGCTGTTGCGGGGATTCAGTGGGGGGAGTGAGATGGCCTGGCTGATTTTAGCAGCGTCGCCCTGGTTTCTGTTTGGAGGAGATGATTCCTCCTCCAGGGAGCCGCTCTTACTTTCCAGACTTGGCCTTCTCCCTCCTGCTCTCCAACTTTGTCACCCCAAGTAACTGGCTCCTTATTCGAAAATGCCATCTCCTTGTTCAACCAGCTCCTTCAGTGCGAGGGAGACCGCTGTCTTGCACATCATCTAACCCTCCACACAGCCGTGTTGCGTGCCATGGCCACCAGCATGCAGATCCCATGCAGGTTCAGAGAAGAGAGAGGGAGCGCTGCACGGCGTGCCACGGCGCAGGCCTGGGCTCCCCAAGTCGGCCCAGCCCCAGAGGGGGAGGTCCCCTGCCGTGCCAGCTCCTGCAGCAGCAGCAGCGCCCCTGCTGGCTTCCTCCAGGCCAGTGCGAGACGCAAGCTGCAAAGGGCCTGGTCCCAGACCCAGTGACCAACACGACATTAACAACTGAAAGTGATGGCAATCCAGGAATCCAGGATGTTTCTGGGAGTGTCAGTTACTGGGAGAAAGTAAGACTCTCTCATGTCTCCAGCACAGGCAGCGAAATGCCGTAATCAAACGGGTCACATGCAATGACCCTGTCCTCCGGGGGGCCCTTCTGAGCCACCTCCCCTCCTAGCTTTGTGCATTGCCCGGGCTGACCCCACCTACGCCCACGGCTCAGTCGCCAGCATGAGCTGCCGGTGTCCAGCGCGGTGTCCAGCTCTGGTCTCCATCCCGAGCCAAAGGATCAGGAACTGCACGTGGTTACTTGACACCCCAAGGCTTCCACACTCATGTGTCTAGAAAGGGAGTCAACCCTCTCCCCACATTCCCAGTTCTGCTTCTCCTCCCGTTGGTTTTGTCCTCTGTCCGCCAGCGTCGCCCGTGCCGGGACTAGAGCCGTTTACTGCAGTGCCGAGAAGTGTGGGCAGCTCTGGGCACGGGCTCTGGTGCCCGCCTGGCACGCCCTTGCTGTGGGACGAGTCGTCTCCAGGGGATGTGTTGCTACGGGGCTTTGGCAGTCGCCCACCCATCCGTTCAGCAGATGCGCTGTGCCCCGCCTAACTCCCACGGCTGATGCCAGCGAGAAAGAGGGCAGAGAAGGGAACACAGAGCAAGCCCTGCCCTCCCGAAGGTGTGCTCGTGCCGAGGATCCAGTCAGCGAAGCAGGGGCAGCAGGGAACCGGCCCGCTCGGGGCACCCTGTCAAATGTTTCGAAGAAGATGGGTGCAACGCCCACATCTCCTCGGTCTCAGTTCATCTGTGAATCTTGTCAGCTTTGCTGCCGACCGTCCCTGCCGCTCCATCCGTGTCGGGGCCCGTCTGAAGGTGTCCCTCGTGCTCCCACGCCTCACTGCCTGGGGCAGCCGGCTCGCCCGGGGTGCCAGGGCCTCTCCTCGGCTGCCTGTGCTCCGAGTTGTGCCCGGTGCCAGCACTCCAGGGGGCTTCAGCAGAGAGTGGCTGGGTGTGTAAGAAAACCATGCTTTTAAACTTCTGTCCATGTCCTCTTTTAGGATCAGGCTCATTGTTATTTAATTTTAGCCCAAGGCCAAGATTTTCAATTAAATTTGTTGAGAAACCACCAGCGTCTCCATTTCCCTGGAAAGTAATTTGAAAGGTATGAACTTGGTAACCGTGGTCCCTGGGATCTGGGGACTTGGATGGTCCTGAGGTTCCTAAAAATGGAGAAAGCCCCAACTGCTAGAGCGAGAAGAGCCGAGCAGGAGACAAGCAGGGGCCACGTTGCCCAGCTGCCTGTACGGCCTCCTGGGCCCCGCCACCACCTTCTCCCCAGTCCCTCCCCAGGCCCGTGGCTCCCTGGCGCCTGCCGTGCCATGACCTTGGAGCGATGTTTTTAAGCACAAAGGACGTCTCCTCGCCTCCTGCGTGGACCTGGCGGTGCCCTCCCGTCGGAAGGGCGTCGCACATTTGAAGCATCTCTTGCCTCTGAGGTGGGTTCTTTACTTCAAACTACACTCCTTCAGGGGACCCGCTTCTCAGTGCTTCTCGGTGAAATGCACAGAAGCCCCGGCCTCCTGCTCGCTCGCCCTCAGTCCCTGTGAGGATGAACGAAAACCCAGTAAAGAGCCTCGCGCCATGGCGGCTGCAGCCGGCCGGGGGACCCATCAGTTTCAACCAGTCCGTGTCTGTAATAATTCCTTATGCTAAATAGCTCCTAACGTTCCTCGCCACTGGAATGGTTCTGAGCCCATTAATATTTCCTGTCATGAGATTTGGGGAGACACTAGAACAATTTATTTCACAGTGGGGTTCTTATCTAAACAAGATCTGTCTTCATCTCTCAATCTCGCAGGAGGCTCTTGGGGTCGATCTGGGCGTATCTGCTTCCAGCTGTTTTTCACAAAGGAAAAAACAAAGGCAAGGAATGAGGAGCCTGAGCTGGAGGAGGCATCGCCAGCAGCTAAAGCGCTGGGCACCCAACAGCTCTGTGCACATGAGGGATCCGGAAAGTCCCCTCTGCAGCCTCCGCCCGCTCTCCTTGGCTGCGCCCCCCCGGGGGGAGCTCTGGGACCCTCCTCAGAAGCACTTGCACGCGAGGGAACATCGGTCGTCTCCAGCAATGGGCTTTTAGAAATACAGTTTTGAGAACTGAAATTATTTCTGTAAGGTGAAGGGTGGGAGAGTGATGTCATCCTTTCTCATGAGACTGTTTTCCTTGCACACCCCAAACACCCCTTGGAGTGTTTCGTTTCATTTTGTTACGTGGAACAGCAGCTGGGGTATGATGTGTGCACTGTTTGCAAGAACTGTCAGCATCTGGAGCCGAAGCAAGACAGAAAGCAGAGGATGAAGGGGGCGGCTGGTAAGCCACGTCCTTGTCATGAATTACGGCAGACGAGGGTGGACTCTGCTTTCAAGCATTTAACTCACTTTTTGAAAACAAAAAGTTTACTCTTTAATTCTAATACTTGTGGTTAAATGATAATGTTTACAATCTAACACTTCTAGAAGCTCACGGTGCATGTTGCATGTTGGCTTGGCCTGCCAACAGTCGTCATGTCAGCTCTACAATAGCTAAGCTGCAGGCCTCCCCGGTGGCGCAGCAGTTGAGCACTGGGTGGCGAAGCTGCCCGCGGCCTCTGCAGCGCCGGTTCGATCCCCGGCTGCTCCCCGGCCACCGGAGGAGGGTCCCACAGAGCGCGCAGACCCCTCCTGCCGCCCGCTGCTCCCCTCAGCAGTGTCCTTCGGTCCTTCTGCGTGCTCGGCTCCCCGCTCTGGCTCTGGTGAATCCTCTCACCCTCCCACGCTTCTGACTGTACCCAGTGCTTGTATAAACAAATAAATAAATCTTAAAAAAAAAAAATAGCTAAGCTGCACTCAAGTCAAATGTTTTGGAAGACTGACACCAGTGGGAAATATCAATAATCCACAAGTTCCCTTTTATGCCTGTGACTTCATATTTTTATTTTACATAGCCTGCTTATTATCAACGCTCTAAAATGTTCTAATAATAGAACCTAATTCAACTGCACTGATTATATTATATAAACATGGATGAGTTCATGTGTGTAGCTTGTGAAGTAGCATCCTTTTATTTTACTTTCATGCATAACTTCTGGAGGATCTGAGACCTGTGGTAAAGAGGGGAGCATCCTGTGAAAATGCGCGCAGCTCCTGGCCCTGCCTGGTTTCGTCCATTTCCCGTGTCTTGCGTATTTTCTTTTTTTTAATTCTTTTTTTTTCTTTTATATATTTTTATTTTTATATCATTTTTCATTTTTGCACGACGTATGCATTTTCATCTTGGTCATAGTCTCCGTACAATACCCACCCCCTTGTTTTGATCCTACCCCCTCCTCCCCACCCTGTAGTGTGTCTCTGGTTTATAGTCGCTTGTTGATCTTGATTTTTACTTTATGTGTATTTTCCTATGTAGGGTAAGTGAAAAAGCATCAGGCTTTTCTGCCCTCCCGCCATCAGGATGGATGATGGATCCTGTGGTCCTGAGTGCATGCCTGATGGCGGCACCTGGAGTGGGGTGTGGGCATGTGTAAGTGGGCACACCTGGGCTGAGACTGGGCTTATAAGGGTGGTGTCACGGGGACGCCAGAAGAAGCAGGGAAGCAGAGAGCAGAACCACGAGAGCAGCAGAGACCACCAGAGAACCCTGGAGAGCCCAGAAAGAGTGAAGACTTGCTGGGGGCTGGGAGGCCTGCCAGCCTGCCAGCCTCCGGGCCCCGCAACACCCCTGCCTGCTGTGCACTGGGTAAATCCCAATAAAAGCCTGAAAAGCCAGTGAGGGCTCCAGGTCTCCTCTTCCCTCACCCTGTCTGCTCAGGTCGTAGAGAACCTGCTCTGGTCCTCCTGCCCGTACGTCCTTCCTCCCAGTGTCTTGGTCAGGTTAGCACGTTCTCGCCTCTTGGACCCTACTTTATGTTTTCCTCTTTCAGGAAACTGCCGACCTGCCCAACACCGGATTGAGTTGCTTCTCTAATTCCCCCACAGTGCCCGGGTGTAGCTATTCCACCATCAGACAGAACTTAGAAAGCAGAACCGTGAGTCCTCCCCCCAGCACAGGCGCGGGCATTGGTGTCGGGGTGAGGGGTCTCCCCACCAGCACAGGCGCCAGCGCTGGAGTTGGGGTGAGGGGCTTCACTCGGGCTCAGAAGCAGACAGAGCAGCAGAAAGGACGAGGTAAACTGCCGGGTTGTGTATGAAAGTCTCTCTCTGGAAACAAGCAGTGCAGGGGGTTAGGCCGAGTGGGAGAACCGGCGTTAGTGGAGTTTTACTGAACAGCCTTCCAGAAAGAAGAGGGATGGAAGGGACCCTTGACACTTCCTGAAAAATGAAGACAGACAGGAAGAATCTTGCACAGAGGAATAAGAGCGTGAGGGGAAAGGTGCTTCGGCAGCTCTCGGGAGACCCACCGGAGAGCACGGAAGGATTTGTGGGAATCTGGCAGGGCCTGGAGCGCAGAGCTGACTGAGGGAGCCGAGGGAGCAGGAGCAGCTGGAGCCTGACTGCGCTGGCTCACAGACCACGATCGTGGCCAAGCCCCACCGTGGTGAGCACCACCGGTGAGCACCTAGCAGAGGTGCTGCCTGCACTGCAGGGGCCGGTGGGAAGAGGAGGTGGAGACAGGGTAGGTGCTGCCTTAGGCTCAGCCAGAGGCAGCAGGCCTTTGAGGCCTGGAGACCTGGTCTATGCTCTAGAAAGCCTTATCCTTCTACTCTCTATCTTTATGAACTCTATTATAGCTCTGATTTTGTAAGACTTTCTCAAAATCAATAAGTATTTATTGAAAAAAAAAAAGTGTGAAAAAGAAAAAGCAGTTGCTACGTGGAATGTTGGTTGTTTTACAAGACAGTAGAGTAAGTCAGCACATCAAAAGGGCTACAGTAGCTTGGTAAGGGGATTCTGAATAAGGAAAGCCTTAGCTGGCCACAAAGCAAGACTTAGTGGAACAGTTGCTCTTGACACGCGTGTGGGCAAGGTTGTGTCCCAAGGCTGAATGCTCCCGAGGAGCGGGAAGGTGTCACGTCACAAGCTCGTAAGGGAGTAACTGGGTGAGCGTTATAACCACAGGATGCACAAAACCAAGTGAATCTCCAGGAATGAAACTGCACACTAAGGATGGAGCAACCTTTAGGACAAGTGCTGAGTCTAGAAATGCTCTCATTCGCTAGCATTTAATGCCACACGTGGGGTGTAGCATTACTGACTGGGGATTAGGAAAAGGGAATTTTGTCATTCAGGAAAAGAGATGGCGTTTACATTCTCTTGACCATTTTGAAACATGTTCACTATATCACTAACTGAGGTTTTTTTTTATTTAAGATCTATTTATCCAAGAATTGGGGTACACAGGTCAGAGGCGTGGGAGGGTGAGAGAATTCACCAGAGAGAGTGGGGAGCAGAACAGGCAGACAGACCGAAGACACTGCTGAGGGGAGCAGCAGGCAAGGCAGGAGAGGTCTTCTGCGCCATGTGGGTATCTCCCTGGCTGGCCGGGAATCAAACCCGAGCTGCAGAGGCTACAGACAGCTTCACGGCGCTGCACTCAACCCGCTGCACCACTGGCGAGGCCCAAGGTTTTATTTAAAGCCTTTATAAACAAGGGGAGCCTTTTCGTTTGCTCAGTATCTCTTGTCTACATGGATGGAGCTGTCCTGGCGCTCCCGCTGGCCCCTCAGGCTGCCTGGGGGGGCTCTGAACTGTCCCAGTGGACACACTACACTAGGAGAGAGTTACTCATTTGTCTTCAGCCTCTGGGACTAGGACCTCTTGGGTGGGAGGACCTCATCCTGCTGCGGTGACACGGACACGGCGGTGCCTGCGGTAGCGGTTGTTGGGAAGCCCTGGCAGGGTGGATGGAAGCGAGCCCTGCGGAGACTCGGCCACGAGGAATCTCGCGTGGGGTAAACGCGGTGTCCCGGCCGGGGCTGTGCCAACGCCCTGCAGCCCAGGAGGACATATCGGTGCAGCGGGGTGGACCTGGCGGGGCCGAGGCGGTGGGAAGGGGCAGGGTAGTTAAGGAGCTGCCTGGGACCTGCCGGGGCTGTCGGGGATGGACTCCACGCCGGCTAATGGGCAAGTGGACTGACGGCAGGATTTTCAACCTGGCTGCTGGAAGGACTTTTGAAGGTCATTCAACTGTTGCAGCTTATTTTAATTTCTCAAAGTTGAGTCTATCAATTAGTAGCTCGGATCAGGGGCCTCTCCCGTGACTGAAATCGCTCACTTGACTAACTCAAGTAATGAACTACGACGCGTGAGGGCGTTTCTGGCGTTTCTGAGGCGGGAGCGTGGTGGGTGCCTCCTCCTCCTCCGTGGCGCGTGGGGCAATGAGTAGGTAACGCAGGCAAGGAAAGTGTATCTGGTTTCTGAGATTCCATTTATTTATTGTTTGTCAGCTGTCTCTAAAAGGATTTAAAGTGAGAGTTGTTAAGAGGACACATTCAAGTAATTTCAAGGGGTAACTTTCCTCCCCTAATTATTTTTATCTAACCAAATGTTTTATTAAATTCCCAGAAGTCACAGTTGCTCCTGCACAGACAGTTTGTGGAGAGCTTTGAGAGGTCACCAGGGGTGAAGTGTCTGTGTTACTCTACTGTGAACGACCGGAATTTTCAGGGGTCAGTTGTTAGCTGAATTTAAGGACTTTCTCCCTCAATGAGGAATTATTTTCAGCTTTGATTTTGAGGTTACGTCGTGCTCCTCAGCAGGTGCACCTATTCCTTCAGGCTCAGCCAGACTGGCTGTGCCAACCCCCCTCCGCCGCCCTCCCTCATCCCCAACTCCCTCCCCTGGTCTCCCCTTCTTGTCTCACCAAGTGAGACTATTCCTGCTGCATTCTGCCTGCGTGTGTGTGATGATTTATGCTCCACAGATGAGTGAAATCATCGATGTTTATCTTTCACTCTCTGACTAATTTCACTTAACATCACCCCCAGCTCCACACACAGCCTCACTGGCCACGATTGCCTGGTGAGGGTTTCATTTCTATCTCTTTAATGACATGTTCTAGAGTAATTCTAGCGTCATCGCTTTTCACTGCACTTTCCATATATATATATATATATATATATATATATATATATATATAATGTATGTTTATTTATATATTACTATCGAGTTTTGCTTCTGGGGTAAATGGAGATACCTGTTGGCCAGGGTAACTCGAAGCCTCCTCTGGCTCCACGTGCCGGAATTCTGTTCCCTTTCAAATGCCACTAATGTCACTAAATTCATAAATTTAGGGACTTCCAGGTGGCACCATGGGTTAATAAGCACAGCACTGTGAAGCTATCTGCAGCCTCTGCAGCATGAGTTCGATCCCCGGCCAGGGAGCTACCCACATGGTGCAGCAGACCTCTCCTGTCATCCCGCTGCTCCCTCAGCAGTGGATTTCAGTAGATCTGCCTGTTCTGCTCCCCACTCTCTCTCTGGTGAATCCTCTCAACCCCACACCTCTGGCCTGCACCCCAGTTCTTCTATGCATAAATAAATAAATTTTTAAAATAAGTAAATTCACACATTTAGGCGTGCTGTCTAAGGGGGTCCCTTCTTCCTCTGACCTTGTGTGGCTACTATATTCCCACATAAAAAATCATCCCCAAACCTAGTGGCTTCAGATGACCGCGGGAGTTCTCAAGGTTTCTGAAGGAAGACAGCCAGCTGGTCACATCCACCGCCGGTTTCCTGGGCCAGGACGTGGGGGGCAGTTCAGGCGGACAGTCCCTGCTCGGGGAGTGTCACGGAGTAGCATTGGGGAGGGCAGCCAGGGCGACAGTGGCCGAGAGCTTACCCTGGCTGGAGGACCTGCCTCGCGGTGACCGAGGGAGTGGGGACTTCGGGCCAGAGCCGGCTGTGGGCAGGAGGCTCCATGCTGGGCCGCTGGGCTCCTCCGGAAGATGGTCCGAGGGGAGAGTGGCCGCCGATGTCCCTCAGGTCAGGCCACCCGCAGAGAGCACGGGCAGAACTGCAGTGTCCTCTGACCTGGTCCTGGACCTCACACATGGTCATCTCTGCGTTTCTCCTTGGACCCACTAGTCAGCCTTACTACTGCGGAAACAGAGTCAGGAGGTGGGGAGCACTGGGGAGAGCCTGAGGCTGCTTGTCCCGGAGCCTGCCCGCATCCCCCCCTCTCCAGCCTGGGACAGCATCTGCCCGCGTCATGATACCCGGGTCTCATCTGCGTATCTTGTAACCCGGGGCCCTGCTGCGTTCCTCTCTCGCTACCTCGCGGCCTCTCTCATCGGGTGTCCACGCCTCCTGTTTTTCGCTCAAGGTAAACTTGCGCTGGAGTCCTCTCTGATAAGTGTTGCTGCTGTGAGCTCCTGCAAGAGGTGATTCTAAAGGGCCCCCACGTCAAGCTCACCATGCACCTCTCAAGCCCTCGCCACTGCTCTAGTCCACTTGCCATTAGAGGACAGAGATGGATACCACAGCTCCTGCTCTTCCTGATGATGAGGGTCAGCTACCTGCCAGCCTGGACAACCTTCCTCCATGCCCATATTCTGGGCAAGGCTGAAGCGAGCTGGAACCAGCCTGGCTTGATTCTAGGACTCTCCCTTGTCCGGGAGAAGCTGCTTCCCTCTGTGGCGTCTCTGCAAGTGGCCTCGGCTTCACTCCTTGCTGGGAGAGGCGTGATGGCCTTTATTTCGTTGAGTGTGTCCTTGTGTGTCCCAGACATCGGATCCTTCATGCGGGGACCCCTGCGTCTAGTGCATCGACCGCTCTGAGAGGCTGGCGTCGGGGAAGTGGAGGCTGTTGCGGGAACCATCTAGAAAGTCTCAGTTGCTTTGGGCCATGTCTTCTCTAACTGACGGGCACAGCTGTACATGTGGGCTGCTGTGTACACGCCAAACAAAATTCTTTCTAGTCTTCCCCCTCACGGGAGGGGAACGACATGCTTGGTCAGCCGAAGGCTGTGCGTCGTCACGCGCCATCCCTCGCCTCTGGAGCACAAGGCAGCTGTGCTGACTGGCTTGGCTGGGGAGGACTTTCCTTTCTCCTGTAGGGTAGTGGTGAAGGTTCTTGTCCACCTGGCTATACAAAAGATGTTCTCATCTCTGCAGTGTCTCCGCATGTGGGGAGCAGTTCCGGGTCGATAAAGGCTGAGTGGACGCTGTTGCTGGCGCCAGGATGGGGCCTGTTTCTCACAGAACGGGGCTCTGGAGAGAAGGAGGGGTCAGACGGCTGCTCTGCGGGGACCCGGCGTGCGTGGGGTGTGTTTATGACGTGTGGAAGTTGGGGGTCCGGTGTCATTGCCCTGAGGGGATGCTGAAGAGAGAGACAGGTGGAGGCTCAGGACAGTCAATGGCTATTTGAGAAAGGCCTGGGACGTGGTGACGGCGGCCCTGTGAGACGTCGGTGGGTTCGGCGGCGGGGACAGAAGCACAGGCAGCCCCGGGGCGCTCCGGCCCAGGTTACCTTCCCTGGGGTCCTCGGGATCCACGGTGTCAAGATGCCAGCACTTTCCCCATTTTGTTTCGTACTAGTTACTGTTTCAAAATAAATGGGAAAACAGAAATTTGAAAAAATTTTCAGTGTTAAAAATAATCATCCCATATTAATATTTATTTTTTCTGGATAAAGGGCTTATTTACATCTCTTATATCTTAAGAAATGGGTATGAAATGAAAAATACCTTGTATTTGGCTCTATTACATAAAGAATACACTCATCTAAATAAACCTCAATGACTTTCTTGCTATTAAAATTGCCTTGGGCCTGATCTCATGTTATATATTCAATTTGTCTGCTTTTTGTCATAAACTCCTGTGATTTATTTGCTAGCAAAAATGCATGGCTTTCAGGAAGTGCTTTTTCCATAGAGCATTTTAGGGGAATCTAAACTTTTTAGAAGCTGTACATATCAATTTATTAGTAATCTCCAAAACTGAATTTAAGAAATTGCACATTTGCTTGGCATGGGCGTGGCACAAGAGACAATATTGTGTAGAAGAATCTCTGCTGGATAATATTTTATATCTAAATTCTACTTTTCTACTTGCTAGTGAAATATGAGTGACTGTTTAATATACTACTTTGGTGCAAGAGTAATTTTTCTTCTGACTTTGGGGAAATTCAGATTCCATATATTATAATTAAATCTAAGAAACATTTATTTAGGAACTTACATTGCAGGCACTATGAGAATATCAATGAAATGTAGCCACAGTCTACTTTCAAGATCACTGTCTATAAGAGCAGACACATACTGGCACCACGATGAGCAGTGGATCTATAGAAATATACACGTGCACACACATATGTGGATGGGGGGTTAATAGGTTAGTTAAATTATGAGTCAAGGGAGGCTTGTAGAGAGGTTGTATCTGAGCAGGGGTTTTAACAGCTGAGTAGCAAATGTGTTACCATAGAAAATGTAAAAGTAAGAAGACCAGTGCTTGTTATTATTTATGGGGCACGAGCGATTTTGAAGATGTAGCCTCAGCAGGTGTGAGAGCAAGGCTAGGGGCACAGGCCTTCACTCAGAGGTGCCCTAAGTGCCTCCGAGGGTTACAGAAAGGGTTAGGGTTAGCGCTGCCCTTCCAGCCTGAGAAGTACTAAAGGCAGTGTCTGTCTTTGCCCGCGCAGGAGCCCCGTCCTGGTCTTCCAGTGCAGCGACCGCCACGTGATCTGCTTGGACTGTTTCCACTTATACTGCGTGACCAGGCTGAACGACCGGCAGTTCCTCCATGACCCCGAGCTGGGATACTCGCTGCCTTGCGTGGGTGAGTCTAGCGCGTTTTCCCTCATTTCTACTGCTAATTAAGAACAGAAGGAAAAGTGTCGATGTAATTGGGTCCACATACTTTTGGATTCACTAAGCTTGGGTTGACATAGGTTTACCTAAGAAGTTGTATTTTCAAATATCTGTTTGTCCATTGGTTGGCAAGAAATGTTAATTTTTGGATAACAAAAAATATAAAGGAGTAGGATATGAAGGAGTTGTGTTGAATTAGAAAATATAGGACCTGCATAAAGACATCGAAATAAATTTTTAAATATTTTTTGGCTAAAGTACATAAAGTTCATTGATGGCTTCACCCTGCAAGGTATAAATTTATTATACTGGATTTAGCACAGTACTGCCCAGTTTTTTAAATTGTGCTCCCCATTGCTAAGAATTTTGCCCATAGACACAATATATATGAAAGAACATGCATAAAACATTAAAGAATGAAATAAAGCTAAAATACTCAATATTTTAAATATATTTTACCTTCACCATTATAAAATACCCTTTGCTTGCACTATTAATGCTGTTATATGCACTGTTAATACTATGATACTACTATTATGTGTATTGTTTTTATTGAGATGAAGTTGGTGTGACGTTCAATTAATCATTTTAAAGGGCATGATTCAGTGGCATCTCATGGATGCATATTGTTAAGCAATGACCACCCACCTCTTCTAGTTTCAAACTTTTTCAGCACTGCAGAATAATCTCCCTTGGCCACGATAACCACACTCCATTCTCCCTTGTCCTTATCTCCTGGCAACCACTAGTCTGTTTTCTGACTCATGGATTTGCCAAGTTCAGATATTTCACATGAAAAGAATCACAAAATATGTTACTTGTGTCTTAGCATACTGTTTTGAAGTCCATGCAAGTGGTGGCATGTGTCAGTACTTTGTTCCTTTTCGTGGTTGTGTAATATTCCATTGTGTGGCTATGCTGCCTTTTTTCCATTCATACGTTGATTGATGATGTGCATTTGCATTGTTTCCAAAATTTGCCTTGTGACTGATGCAGCTGTAAACGTTTGTGTACTGGTTTTTGTGTGGAGAAGTTTTTGTTTTGTTTTTTTTTTTCTCTTACATATATACCCAGGAGTGCGATCAGTCAGTGGTGTGGCAATTCTATGTTAAACTTTTTGAGGAACCACCAAACTATTTTCCATAGTTGCTGCACCACTTTGCATGCCCATCAGCAACTTACAAAGGTTGCTGTTTCTCTGCATCCTCACTAACTCCTGCTATTTTCCTATTTTGTGAGTAACCATCCTATTAGGTGTGAAGTGGTATTTCAGTGTGGTTTTAATTGCATTTCCAATAACAATTCCAGTATCTTGCGTATCCAGGATATCAGATCTTCACACGTGTTTGTCTGCCATTGTATAGCTTTTTGTAGAAATAGCTAAGTCCTTTGCCCATTTTTCAATTGGGTTGTTTGTCTTTGTATTGCTGAGTTACCAGAGTTCTGTATACACTCTGGATACAAAATTTCTATCAGGTATATTGTTTGCAGACATTTTACCCATTCTGTGTGCTGTCTTCTTTTTAACATCTTTTAATACACAAAAGTTTTTAATTTTGATGAAGTCAAATTTACTTCTTTTCTCTGCTTGCTTGTGTTTTGGAGTCAAATGTAGGACTCTGTGACCAAATATGAGGTCAGGAAGAGTAGCTTCCACGTGTTTTCTGACAGCTTTGCTCTTATGCTTAGATCATCGCCCCATTGTGAAGTGAAGTGGGGGATTTCCCACCTCATTACATACTCACAGGTATAATGTATATATGCATAGAGAATGACAGCAGATGCTTCATTGATTTTGAACTGTGGTTTGAAACTGTATGATTCCTTGGTTCAATGATGAGGTTTTAAGTTCAATTTATTTTGGTACTTAGTTTTAATTGATCATAGTTGAAAAATCTACCTCAAAATTATGCACAGATTCAAAAGGAATGGGTTATTTGCATTGTTAACTTTGTGAATTATGATACTCATTTTTAATTGTATCTGACAACAATGAAATATTTTTATTAAGATTTGCATAATGTATGTGTCAGTCGTTGAGGACATTATATATGTGCATTTTTTTAAGGAAAGCTCATTGAATGGTATCACACTTTTGTAGTTTTAGCAAATGGGTTCAAAAGTCAGGGAAACATTTTGAAGATTTGGAGATTCCATTTTTAATATTTTAATTGATAATTTTGTACTGAGAACCCTCTTGTTTCACAAAACTATATCTATGAATCAATTCTAAATTCCACTTTCAAATTGTCTATTCACACTCAAGGCCCTTATAAAAACATTTATTTCTCTCTTTTTTTTAAATTTGTAAACCTTCTTTGTTATGGAAGTTGTCAAACATATGAAGTAAAGGAAAATATTACAATGAACCCCTTGCACACATTAGCCAGGCTTTCTGCAGAACAAGATATCCTGGACTTTTCTTCTGATTCTTGCCAGTGACCTGGAATTGGCCATTTTTCTAAGGAGCCCTGATTCCTTTAACAGGAAATAGTTGTAGAAGTTATGTTAGGGGAAAGGATGTCCTGAGCAAACTCCATACAGGCTTTGTGGATGCCACCCCCACTCCATCAAGACACTGGGAACTACAAATCCCAGGATCCCCAAAGGGAGGTTGTGAGGACCTAAGGGCGGAGTTAAGCAGCCATTTTTCTCTGGCTTGTGACTATAACCAGCCATGTGAGCGGGTCTCGCTCTCTCGGCTCGTGCTCTTGGACAGATAGGTCTGGTGTCAGTGTCGGAGGGTCACTTGGGATTCCAGGTCGGCACAACAGGTAGGACATATTTAAGAATTTATCTCCCTCTTTTTTTCCCTGAGTTGTTCATTTCCTCATTTCCCCTTCCCTTGTAAATAAACCTTTGATTAACCTTTTGTGTGTGCCTGCAGTTTAAGTCTCCTTTAAGCACGCAGATGAGGACCCACAGTCAGGCAACCTGTTTTATATCTGGGTTGCCCTGTAACAGTTACACTCTTGCCTCTCGGTGTGTTCATTATTACTAGGCTGGTCACTGTTTCTAGACCTAGATGAATATACACTTTTTTTCGAAAAGTGCATAAAACTACAACGTTATTTATGTTGGCATTTCCAGCTCATCTTCAGTGCTAGGAATGGTTCCTCCAAGTCACTAATCTAGCAACTGCTGTGGCTTCCTGTCGTCCAGAATCCTGTGACTGAGTGACATCAGCATAGGTACTCCCTTGTCTTAGCTCACAGTGCACACACCAGGGTAATTAGGATACTAGCGTCATCACTGAATTATGGTGACTGACAGCAGTGTCCAGCTCCTGGTGTGTGTTATAGTTCAGTGTGTCCCCATGGGGATTTAGAGTCATGTACAGTGACTGCACACTTAGGTCACTGATTCCTCCTGTGTTTTTACCTTTACATGACTTTTAAATTTGTTTTGTAATTATGTTAAATGCTAAAATGAATCCAGCGTCAAAACTGTAAGACAAATTACATTCAAAGAATGTAATATATAGTGCTTGTCCCCACTATCTTCAATATTCTTTTCCCTCCTATAGAGAAACCCCTGTACCTAAATCCCCCATTATAAAAACATGTATGGAGAGGAACAGCGATGCCAATATAGAGAATACATGTACATCCTCCCTTTCTCAGGAATACAGCACACATTTTTTTCACCTTGATTTTCCCCTCTGCCTTACATGCTGTCTGTAGATCACTCCTTAGCAACACTCAGATATTTCTTCCATTAAAAAAATAGCACTCCTGACTTCCACTGTGTGGATATACCTTATTTTTCCCTTACAGGGGAACACTTAGTTTTCATTTTTTATTGTAGATATTGCAAATATTTATGAACATTATATTTTTATTACAACAAATAGAGTGTGTGCATACATGTGTTTATGGCTTTCGTAGCATTGATATAAGAGGCCTAAGAGCGGGGTTGTGCTATCAAAGGGGAGATGTATATTCTGCTATTTGCAGTCTGTGCCCGCCAGCAGTATGGAAGAGCGGCTCCCCTGCCATCTCACCAGCAGAGTAGCGGAAAGGGTTTGGGAGTTTTTTCCAGCCTTTATTTGGGGAAATGGTATTTCCAGCTAGTATTTTTGTCTTCTCCTGGAGAAAGTTAAACATCTTTTCATATGTTTAAGATTCGCTTGCGTTCCTGTATCAAAAAAAATCATTTTTTTTTGTGCTACAGGTAAAGTGAGTACGATTTTCAAATTTATTTTCTAGCCAGCATAGGATGGGCCTTGCCTCACAGGAAGACTGACAAAGTCAGACCAGTCACATTATTGTAAGGATTGCATGGAAACTAGCTTGAATGTTGCTAGCTCTTTGCCGCAAGATAGGTAACAACTTCTACATTAAAAAAAAAATTGCATGGTCCAGTTCTAGCCCATTGGATTCTATAATAGTTTAGTTTCCTATAAACATCTTTTTAAATTTTTTTGTTGTTTGGTTCATTAGTGATGGGGGTGACATCCTCAGAACTTTATGACCTCCTGGGTTCAACTTTGTTTTAATATGAGTGCGGCAGGGAATGAATCAATCTTATTTTTTTTCTTTGAAATTCTTTTAAATATTTCTATGGATGGATTTCTGTCATTATAGATTATTTAAACATAATCCTCCACAGAGCTTTGCTGTTACTTTAAAAAATGGCGCTTGGTATTGAGAGTTCTTCTTCCTTGACTACTCTTTCCTTTAATGTCTAACAGGAAGCGCAAAGTCGCATATTCTCGTACTTTGTTATTAAAAGAGAATGTAGCAGATACACAGGCTGAGGTGGAGACGAGCCTTGTCTTCATCCCAGGCCTTCTTCTTCAGTGATGGCCTGGTACCGCTCTCCCAAGACATGCACAACAAAGCAATAATTCAGTTTGTCATATATCATCATGTATGACATTGGCCTCTTTTTCTGTGACTAGAATCATAAATATTTCCCCCTAGTTTGTGAAAAGAGACTTCAGATGTTATTATACATTTTCTTTTTTTTTTATTTCATACAAATCTGGAGTATCTTGGATCCTTTCTCAACAGGTCTCGCTCCTCAATTATCACTTGCTTGGTGTACAGACGCCCTGCGTGTGTAACAGCTTCTCTCCTCGACGTGTGGCGCGCGTGGGGCAGCTGTGGGGAGGGCAGGGGTGCTCACCTCCCGCAATGCACCCACCATTGTCCCGGGTAACGCCTTCTCACAGGAACCACCTGAGTCACTCATGTGCTTTAGCTGTGTTAGTTAAGTTAACATGAGACAACTGATCCATAGCAGGTGATCTTGTGTGAAAGGGCCCCCCAGGGTCTGGGGTGGGGGCCTCACTGTCCCCTTGATGCCCTCTTTGCACTGAGAAGCCTGATGGGCTGGTCACCCACAGGACGGGAGCACCAGTGTCAGCCTTTGCCTGGTGAGGGCTGACCG
Organism: Talpa occidentalis; assembly: GCF_014898055.3. Lineage (NCBI taxonomy): Eukaryota > Metazoa > Chordata > Mammalia > Eulipotyphla > Talpidae > Talpa > Talpa occidentalis. The sequence continues at coordinate 149,820,459 of NW_023602073.1, read as the reverse complement.
CTCTGCACCCCACCGAGCCCTGTGTGAGCCTTCCAGAGAGCAGTGACCCCTCGGCACTGTCCTCCATGTACACGGGCTCAGATCCTGCCTGACACCTGCCCTCTGCAGTGTTGGGGCGGTCACGTGGCCTCATGTGCCCTGGGCTCTCCTGTAAAGTGGGGATTATACAACAGGACTAGGTCCATACGTTGCTATAGGGACACATTGAAATAAGGCCAGAGCTGGTGCCTGAGGAGAGTGGACAACACCAAGGCTGGTGTGTGTGATGGTTGTTATGGAAGCACATGTTCCCAGAGGCCACCGACAGTACACATATGTATGCACACGCGTGCACGTAGTGGACCGTGTACCTCAATGTGCTCTGACTGTGGGTCAGTGTTTCTCTGACACGCCCTGTCAGTCAGTCATGGAGCACGACTCACCGTCCATCTGTTTGGCCATCTTCTCTCCTTGGTTTGTTGACTTTGCATTGATTCATGGAACACAGAGCAAGCGACATAAAATAGTAATAAAACAAAAATAGAAAATCAAAGTTTTTCTGATTATAAATAGAAGCAGCAGACTATCAGGGACTAGAATTGATTGAATCCATATCATTCCATGTGACAGTCTCCCCACAGTGGGATTCATTGTGAGGTTGTGTCAGTGTCTATGAATCTTATAAATAAGATTTAATTGTATGTACAGAAACAAAACTGGCAGTTAATTCCAGAAAGGAACTAAGGCTGTGTGGAGAGGGAGCTTTGTGGGTGCTGGACGCCCTAGTTCTGACCTTGGGGATTTGCCTGAAGCTGTGACTGGGAAGATTTGTTGGTGCATAAGTGTTCACACGTGCCTGGGGCGTATTCCCACCTTGGCATTCTCCACGGGCTTCTCTGCTGTCCACATGCTAGAGCACGGGCTCCTGGCAGTGTGGGCACTGCTCACCACAGGGTGAGCAGGTGTCTCCGGGCACTCCGGAGAATGCGCTTCCACACTTGTGGCAAACACAGCCGTTTATCCCCTCCACATCCACACACACACTTCCCCAGCCACACAAAACTGTCCTGTCCCCCCAATCCTTTGTTCACTATCTCCAGAGTCTGGGAAATCTTGTAGTGGCATTTGAACAGAGTCATTATGAGAAAAAATCTGAGATCCATTTTCTGGAACTCTGCACGCTACATCAAAAACAGGCTGTAATAGAATTAGCAAACCACTTTTCAAACAACACTGATTCCACGGAAGCCACCAAGAGCGCGACAGAGTTTGTCATATTGCTAAGTGATCCGCATACCAAGAGTCTTGTTAGCGGTGTCCATGTAAACTCACCATCTCTGGATAAATGCCTGATGCCACTTGCTGTCAAAACGTATGTAACAAAATGTTCTTTTTCCCATAGTCTGCTCTTTCAAATCTCTTTTAGACTCATTCAGCAAAGCACCTTCAAAGCTCAACTGCAGGCATCCACATCCTCAGGACCTGGCTAATCTACCACCAGCCAACCTTTGTCACTGTCATCATTATTATGATGAATAATTAAAACTGCTCTAAATCACCCATCAAGCACGAACTCCTTCCTTAGTGTAGGCTTCTCATTTGAACACAATTTTCCTTGTGCCTTATAGGAGTGGAATGCCAAATCTTAGTTCCCAGTGAATCAAACACAATTACTGATGAGGGCTGCTACTGCGTCCTTGGTACAGTAGCGCCCCTTCCACCCCTAGTGCTGTCCCGCATACACCCACTGAATCCCCACAAAACTCTGTTGGAACGGACCCTGTTATTCTCCCCATTCCCAGGATGAACCACTTCCTCTATATGACTTTTCATATAATCTCAGTTTCCGTGTAGCTTAGCATGAGATTTCCTTTCTATGTTGTATGTTCACTCAGCAACTCCAGCCTACTAGGGCCCTCAGAGTCTTCGTCGGCAACATGCAGCATGAGGCAGAGAGTTCTGGACCTTTCAAGATACAGAAATATTCTTGATGCCTAGAGAATCCAGGAGGCATCTACTTAGGGTGTTTGACATAAAATTCAACAAAATGATGTTCTGACTTTTGCGCATTGCTCTCCCAAACACACAAAGAATCAAATAATTCCCAAAACCACATCAGAAATCAAGGAGCTATAAAAGGCTAGATCGCCAAAGAAGACACACAAATGAGCACAACACAAAGTGAAAGTCCACCCTGCCTCGTTCCTGAAGAATCGCTGATAGAAGGTGTGCAAGACAGTGTGATGGACACACATTCAGAGCCGGTCTGGCTAGTAATTCATGTATTTCTGAAAAGCAATTTAGCAATCCATATACTGAGATGAAACATTAACAAACTGCCTGGAAGCCCATCCACGCACACACAGATAGTCTCTCCACGGCTGGCTGTCTGTCTGCATGCAATGCACAGCTCGTTCTCTTCCTCGCTCCTCGATCTTGAGTACCTGTCAGTCCCACGAGGCAGCAACAGTAGATTACAGCAGCTGACAAGCCTGCAGTCAAAGCGATTAAATCAAATTAAATCAGACTTCCTAATTTTGAGGTGACGCCAAACATTTTTTTTGTTTGTTTTATTGGGGAGCTTGGGGAGTGGTTTGGCAACTTTGATGGTTTTCCTTTGACACGGAGGGTGAGTCCATGATGTCGGAACCAGGGCCTGACTTCTCTAGGAAAAACACTGAAATCTCAGGACCTCGGTCAGGTCACGGTCCAGCGTGGGGCGGCTGGGGACTGCGCCCCACAGTGGCATTCCAGGCCCCAGACTTGGACTTATGCCACCTCCTGGCTCGGTCATTCTCAGCATCCTTGAGCCGCTGCTGCTTTTAACCCAGGGCAGCGGGCAGAGGGGGAGGTGACATCAGCCTGGAGAATTCTTAGAGGTCAGGCCTGGAAGTGGTGCCGGTCACATCCTCCCATGTCCCTAGTCCCAGAACCCAGCCGCCTGCCCCCCCGCCCCAAGCACACAGTGGAGGTGGGGTGCCCGGCAGGAAAGGCCAACAGTGCCGGGAGCACAGCCGGTCTGTGCGGCTGGTGAAGAGGACGGAAAACGGAAAATTTATTGACCGGCTGTTCAGCTTCCCTCTCCAGCTCGCGGCAGACACGGCTCTCCATCAAGCAGCTTCATTATAAGGAGTGACTGGTACATGACAAGGACCAGAGTAAGAGCTGTAGGGCGGAATTGATGGGGCGCAGGGGCCCGTTCTATTAGACCAGCAGGGTCTGCACCACTGTCGGCGGGGCCTTGGAGACACTGCCTTCCAGAACCCACCACTGAAGGACACGGCTTCCCTGATTGTTGCCTCACGTGTGCCTCATGAATCCCAACTCAAGTGCCTCAGACATGTCTGCAGAAGCTCCCAGCAGCGCTGCTGCCGTCCTCTTGGGAGGAGCCCGTGTCCAAACGTCCACGTCAGCTCAGCCCTGATCCTTGCTTTGCTCGGGAGTTAATTTCCCAAAATGCCTTTTCTCTTTTTCTCCCATGTCCTAAGGGTTAAAAATAAAATAACGTTCTAGAAATTAGGTACAACTACTCCCAGCAGCCCGCAGAGAAAGCAAAAATAATTTCTTCCACCCACTTCTGCCCTGAACTCTACAGAAGAACATTCTATCTGAGTCTATAAGGGCAAAAGTAAACTGTTTCTCAAGTATAAATGTATTGCTTGCCCAGAGTTCTAGAAAGACGCCTATATATGCTAAAGATAGCTACAGAGTTATTCAAAGCAGCTGTCTGAAAACTTCTCTTTGTCAAGGCACAGCTGTCCACTCCCTCTCCCTGGTCTCTGCAGCGGTCGGCAGGTCCTGGAGTCAGTGCTGGGCGCTCCAGGCTGGAGAGTGCTCCCGAGGCCGGAGGATGGCCACCCTCATCACTCGCATAGGAACTGACTTTTTAACTGGCGTGGTGTGTTCTGAAATTCACGAGTCACATCCCGCATCCACAGCTGAGCTGAGACACTATTGTTGGGGCTGCATAGCCACCAGCACCAGGCAGCCTCCAGCCAGGTGAAGGCCAGGAGAGGCCAGGGCGCCAGGCCCGCTGTAGCTCCCCACTGCAGCCCCCTCTTCCCTCCCAGAAGGTGTCCTCCACGCTCGTGACCTCTCAGCATCCCCACCAGTGTGCACACCTCTGTCTGTACTCTGCAGTCACCTGTCGCTTAAACACAGCCTGTGGTTGTGTGAATGTCACAGAGAGTGACCACACACTTAGGAGGCACAGCCTGTGCACATGGGGGGCTCGGTGCTGCCCACGGGGCCAGCGCTGTGAACTGCCCTCAGCAACACATGACCAGAGGCAGTAGCTGGCTGTTCACCTCCAAGTTGGTGCCTGGAAGCCTTTGCCACACACAGTTCCCTTGCCAGAAACATCTAGAATTCCAGCTGTATCCCAGTCAGAAAACTCTGGCTACAAGTGCAGGTCACCCAGTGCCCAGCATCCACGCACCCCGGTTATGCACGTTCTCCATGCAGGTCCCGGCTGCACGTCTGTCTTCCCCACCCTGGTGTGAAAATAGTGTCTTAGCCTGTTCGTCGGGTGCGCTCCGCGCTCACCCTCAGAAGCACAAAGTCAAGTTAGACTGTGACAGTGGAGAGTTGCTGGGCTAAGATCAGCCTCATTACACCCTGACGGGTCACATCTCCTCTGTACCACAGACTTGAAGGCCCAGCTCATCCGCACGGTGACGATCCGCCTCCGTGCGTCGGTGATCAGGAGCCTGTCTCCAGCTCTGCGTGCTGTTTGTGGCTGATTCTGCCTCAGCCTGTCCCTCGGGCTAGGTGAGAGCACTTGGCTGCTGACACCCCCCACCCAGAGGGCCTGGGAGAGCTCGGAGGGGCGCAGGTTACAGGGGTGCTGGGTGAGACCCCTGAGGTCCCACCAGCATCTCAGGCAATGAAAGTGTGTTGTGTCTTCCTGAGCTTCAGATTTCTGCAGCTTGTTCCAACTTGATTCCAATGAAAGCAGGGCCTTCGGTGGCCTCTGGGTCAAGAGGTTGTAATTTATTTGAGACAGAAACAGTCTTCGAGCTTATGCTCACGTTTCCTGACACAGACAGGTGGCTTTTAACTGTGCTCCTGCAGTTTCTGCTCCTTCACGGCCCTCCCCTCATCACCCAAGGGTTACCTAGCGGCACCTGCTAGGGCTGTGTCCAGCACTGTGTTATTTTGGCCACTTAACACACACACACACACTCACACACACTCTCACACACTTACACACACGCAGTGCCAGTGATAAAATTTTATTCTTCCTTGCAGTGCGATGTCTTGTGTTAATGAGGCTTCATGCACAGAAATTGCTGTGAGCTGGTGACCTCCAACTATTTTTGAAATAATTAATAATGTGCTTAGAGGGGTTGATTTACATATTCATGAGAGGCTGTATCATCTGGTTCCTAAGCAGGACAGTGAAACCATTTAATGTCTTAAATGCATACCAATTTAGCAAGGGGAGGAGTGGTTTACTATTCTAATGTCAAGATGGAAATAAATATATAAAATATTTGAAGCAAGAAATTATGTTCTGTGTTTCCAGTAAGACCTGAATGCCTTCCAGGTCATCTTATATGTGCTGTTACTGATTCCACTTAGGAGTTTGGAAAAATTAATATTTGTTATACCCTCTGCTTCTCAAGTCTTCACTAGAAATCATCTATCTTGGAATTAAATATTTATAGAGGGAAATATTGTACAAAAAGCCATGGAAATACTGAAGCAGAGGACCAAGATCGTTGTTCAGCAGGCAGCACCATTTTGCCTGGGTTTCTCTGAGCCTCTATTTTTCCTCCTCTCCCCTCCTGCTTCCAGAAGCAACTTTCTCCTGACTCAGGTGGTGACACTGTTGTGGTTGGCCTGGAAATGGCCACCTCTCTCCTCACTTGTGGGCAGGACAGAGACATTTGGGCTGACCAGCTGCCAGGGGCCTGGAGAGAAAGTCTAGCTAAAACCCAGGGTGCAGAGGAGAGTTTGACCAGAGGCCTGGTGGGCTCTGTCTGCAAGGGGTTCCATGGCATGAAGGGGGCTTGGCACCAATGCCGACCCAAGGCCTGCCCTGGACTGCCCGCCACTGGGCTGATATTCTCCTCACACACGAAGATGAGTCTGAACTCAGAGAATTGAGTAAGAGTGAGACGTGGGTAGAAAAGGCCGGCAGAGGCCTGGCACCGAGCTCTGGGGGTGGCAGCTTCCTCGTCCCGCCAATTACACCCTCCAGTGTCAGAATTTATTCCAGATACGCCCTGTTCAAGCCAGAAACCTGAAGCTGCAATTTAGGTTTAATGAATGTTTTATGGCTAAAAGTTGAAAATATAATTTTCTTTTTGACATTCTCCATATTAGCATATTAGCAAAAATAATGGCAATAATTCCCGTGAATTAGGAATTAACATTTGAACAAGCATCCAGTTACATAAATGTAACCCTGTAAAATAATTTTAAAGTGATAATGATAAGATTTCTTGTTAAAATTCATAAACTAGATTTATTCTATAAAATTGAATTCCCCCAAGACTTTATTTTATAAAGGAAATATATGTAGGACTATAAATAGTTGCTGAACGAGTCAGCTGTTGGTTATTATTTCTCTTCTCTTACGGACACCGTGAATAGGCTACTTGAAGGAGGGGTTTAGTAAAGCGTTTAAGTCCTTTCTTGAAATTTTTGTATTCTGAATGGACCATCGATGAGTAATGAGTAAATTTCCCACAAGTGCTTTTGGACTATAATCAAGTACAAAATTGAACTAATGTGTGATCTGAAATTTGAATCACTTTATTCTAATATGAGCACTGAGAGGTGCACTAGAAGAAGGAGTCTTCTGCTTGGTGCCCAAAGAAAATTTTACAGCCCTTATTTCTAGTTACCTCTTGCCTCATCCTTTAAATCTCTGTGTGTTTATACAGAAAATAGCAGCAGCATTTCTATTAAATCTGTATTGGGATTCGTATTGGATTTGGTTTTTACCCATAAGGCTTCCCAACCAAAATTTTGGGGAGCTCTGATCTGAACCAGTGGAGTTGGAACTTCTGGGTTGCTCCCCATGGAAAGAAACACACTCAGAACAGTGCTGGAAACACGTGCACTGTACATACTCGTGGATCCAAGAGACTCACAATCTGCCCCGCCTTGCCATTGAGATGCACTGTGACAGCGTCAGTGTTAGTCTCGCTCAGGTGCACCTCAGCAGGTGGAAATCAGCTCCATGACAAGGACCTTCGAGGTGGCCTTGGGGCCCCTCCTTAGGGATCAGTCATTTCAAGGACCAGAAATGCCCTGAAGCCCCACCCACATTCACACTTGCCTATATGATTTACAGCCCTAATTCTCGTCATCCTCTTACAAAAATGGTAAACTTCATGAAATTGACCAGATTTGAACAAAGTAGAAAAACAAAGTCATCCATTCCCCATGCATTCTTCCGAACAGGTCACTTTTGAAAATTTAATAAAATCGGTCATTTTTTGACAGAAGATTTACTGAACAGAAAGTCCATTTCATGTCCAGGAATGCCATCACCGAAGAACGAGCTGACATGGAGGCTTGGGGATATAGTCTCGGGATGGGGGAGCTCTTGCCCCCACACACATGGCAGTGGGGTGTCTGCTCCTTTGGAGCCATCCTGAGAGGACCCGCACCCCCAAACCAGACAGCATCATCCTTTAGTACATAGACTTTGGATCGATACACCTTCCGTATTTCCATAGTTTAGCGGTGACTCCTACTGGTGTTTGCTTCCCATCGCGCTGTAATCTAAAAACATTATTTCTATAATTGATAAGCATGTTTCCTGTTGTAACCTTCGAGGTTCATCAGAAAAACAGTGGTTAATGTTTAAAGCTTTTTCTCTGAGTAATATTTTTTTCTGAATGCTCATTCTTCCTAGGGAAATAAATGGTAATGGCTTGTCTTGAGATTTGTTCTTGGGAGCCTACAAAAGCTGAATTCTTTAGTTAACTTGTTTTGTTTTTCAAATTAGACTTATATTTCAGAAATAACGTGGAACTAGAAGTTGTGGCTCTCCCATAAAATAAATGCACCTTGTCAATTCGGTGAAGTCCCTTCCGAGCTACTGCATCCTGGGGCAGCTGGCCTCGTGAGGGAGTCTCCTTATTTAAACTTCACAATCATGTTGTGTGGTTGATGCGAATTATCCCATGTTGCAACAAGGGGACAGAGCTTCTCAGAAGCCTCATTCAAACATAGTCTGCCTGACCCCAAAACCAATCATTCCTTCCCACCTGGGATGCACGGAACTCATGTCCCGCGCCTCTCCCACCTGGAAAATGCTGAGCTAGACTCTTGCCTCCAGAACATGGGCCACTACTTACTCCTATGAAAGGCATCAGGGTAAAACTCACTGTCAGATCAGGAGGTGAAGGGCCCTCTGAGGGGTGAGCAGGCCATCCTGACCCTCTGTCTCTGTGTGGTATGTTAGATCAGGGGTATCAAACTGGGTTCCGAGGAACCCTGGGGAGGTTGTCCAGGCACAGATGAGGAGCAAGTTCATACCAGGGGACTGTGTGGGCTGCAGTGACCGGTACCAGCACAGCCCATTATGTTAACCAGAGCCCCCTCCCCGTTCTAACCAAAGAGACACCAAGCCAACCGGACTTCTGGAAGGCCAGGCGCTAGCAGAGGCTTCATTTAAAATAGTTCCATTTCCTTTCCCGTATATTCTTTAGAAGAATAAAGAATAAACTACCTACTTTTGTTGTGAATTAGATTCACATAGTCACAAAATGAAGAGGATCCTTCTGACTGGCACAGAGGGGAGAGCTGTTTGTTACCACTCAAGCACCATGGGATAGAATATCTCTAGCAGAGCCTGGAAATCAAAGAACCGGGGCCGCTCCACCCTCCACAACAACTCAAAGCAATTTTTCCACTGGGTTTCTCAGTCCCGGTTTCAATCTGAATGTGCACTCCAGTGAGAGTCTGTTTACTTCCTCTTAGTCGCTTCAGTTAAATGATGGTCTTGGTGGGCCCTCGCTGCTGACGCACAAGCAGGCGAGTGGTAAAAAATGTTGGTTTCAGAGGGAGGAAGAGCTCTCGCTGGGTGAGACGCCGCCACCATCGTCAGAATTGATTTGCCTGATATGCCACTGGAGGAGGTGCTGCTTCGGGAACTGGGTATCATTCTAGGCCACGCGCAGCTTCCGTAACTGCCTTTGTATCCAGAGAAGGTGTAATTACCTCTAAAGTCTGCTTAACGGTGCGCCTATGCTAAGTACAGCACGCTGGGCATAAATCAACAACAGCTCAATTCAAACTTTATTTCCCAAAGCAAACCTCTAGGCTGTTATTTTGCCATTCTTCCTTCTGATCCAAAAATAAAAATCAATCAAGGTAGAAAAACAGCTGTAAAGTTGATAATGAGATTTGCAACCGGATGAGACACAGTTTAGATCATGAGAAAGCTGAAGCTCTGCCTGGAATCTGGAAATCCCCCGTTCAGGGACAAGAGACCTCTCCCCAGCCCCCGGCCATTTCAATAAGGGGACCGACACCGGTGGCTTCTGTTTTCCATAATTTACACCCCAAGTCTTATCATGTGTTTATGGGCAGTCAGAGGAGTGCTGATCATGGCGGAGCTTTGGGGGGATAATAGCAGTTAACAGAGATATTCTGTTCACCAGAGAGACCGAAATGAGACTCCAGTAAATAATAAGACTTCCAGAAAATTACCCAATTACATATTTAACCACTCCAAGGCATTCTGGTCTCCAAGGAAAATCGAGTGCATTTTACAAAATTGCTTGTAATTGTGAATTGTGTGTTTGCGAAGGAACCCGGTGTTCATGGGAGCACGTTTGTCAGAGTCTAGCAGCGGAGCCTTTTTTAGGGACATTTTTGCACAGAAGAAGAAACATTTGCAGTTGCTTACTGGATACCAATAAAATACGCGCTTCGGAATGTCTGACACACTATTCTGCTGATGACTCCAGGGCTATTTTGATGCCGAAGGGATTTAATTTAAAGTACCTTGAATGGAAGGCATTTAACTATTGTTTTAAGAAAACATTTTTTAATGAGACTATAACTACATTGCAAGGAGATAGATTTCTAAGTCACAAATATTAATTATTCATCCCTTTTATGGAGAACACCATAATAAGGAAGCTGTTTTTATTTCATGCAGAAATGGATAATCACTGCATTCTTTCAAAATTATACAAATAACTTAAAATAATTTTCTCTTCACTTGCAAGTGGGCCTTAACTTTCATTAAAAATATATTCACGGTCACATTTTGGGGATTTAATGTTGATCTGTGGCACCTTATTGAATGCTAAGATATGATTTAAATCACCTGAACAAAAACAAAGACTTCTGCGTAAGACTCTTCATTCCAGAGCGTGCCCTAGCATACCCGAGAACGTGGATCCTGGCGTCACGGCCGCGTCCCAGGCGCGTATAGGTCGCCCTGCACTGTAGTGTATCCCGCTGTGCGTACTGTCTCTGTGCGGTGGGCCTGGTTCTCTGCGCTGTACCCGGTGCTGTGCCCGACTCTGTACCAGACTTTCCAGAATAGATAAGCGCGTTGCCCTCCTGGAGCTTACAGTCCCATCGGGGGTTACGAGCTTTCTTCAAGAGTCTTGATGCTGTATCATTACTGACTTGGACAAGGGGCAGAAGACATGGGGGAACCGAGGAAATGGCCATAGATTTTAACTTTTTTTTTTTTTTTTTTTTGGCATGGAAGAGCTGGGGTGTTGGCCAGAGATGTGGGGCCAGGGATGGATTCACCAGAGACAGGGTAGGGAGCAGAGCAGGCAAATCTATTGAAATCCACTGGTGAGGGGAGCAGCAGGAGGCCATGTGGGTTAGTTCCCTGGCTGGGGATCAATCTCAGGCCACTGCGGTGATAGCCTGAGAGTTAACCCCTAGGCCACAGGGAGGCCCAGAAGTGGCCACAGGTGAGGCCTGGAGACAGGAGGAACTGACCACATCGCAGGAGTGGCAAGCACCCGGTTGGCTGGCCCAGCGTGAGAGGAGGCTGCGAGGGCAGGGCTGCTGCGCCTCGCGGATGTGGGAAGGACTGTGGCCTCTCCGTCCATGAGGTAGGAGGAGTCCAAGGCCTTGGAGCTTAACACAGGAGAGCTGCGGTGATAGAGCTGTGCTTGCGAAAGGCGGCGCCCATGGGAGGAAGACATAAGGGTGCAAGGAGGCAAGAGTATGTGGTGGGACAGAGCGGGGTGGCGGGGGGACTTGGCAGCCCCGAGCAAGCCGGTGTCCCCTAGAGTGGGGTTGAGGCTGCTGCCCCTGCAGCTGGGAAGGATGCGCGATCCCCCACTGCTGGGAATTTGTTCTGCCCGAACTTGGTGATGGTCTCATGTGGAAGGAAGGACACGAGGGAGGCACCGGAGAGAATGCTCAGGCTTCTGCCTGCAGCGCAGGGTGATGGGAGTGGCAGCAGAACCCTGGCAAGAAACAAAACTTTCAGGACTTTTTATATATTCATGTTAGGATTCATCTGGGGTGGATGGCGTCCTCCCTAGCGGTTGTGGTGCGATCTATAGACTGTAACTTGCAAGTACTTGTGAATAGTGTCCTGGGGCCCTAACAACCAACAGAAAATTAATGTGTGTTCAATCTGACGTGGGTCATACCGCACCTTTTCTTTTGTGAAGGGGGAGGGGCCGTAAGAGCGTTAACGGGGTGGGATTCTGTGAATCGCTCGTGTTGAATGCCACAACCAGGTCACAGCCAAGGCCAACACGAGACACGAGGCATTTCTTCTTAGAAGGTTGTCGTCGAGGGTTTTGCCCACTAGCTAAGTGTCAACTCATGGAAGACGTTTCTCTCTGCGCTGAGACCCCCTGGTCGACGGGAACAGAGCCATGTGAACCTGCACAGGAAGAGGGGTGATCAGGGATGAGCTGTGTCGCCTCTTACCCAGGGCCACGTGTCAGCAAGAGTCCTCCTTGGTCTCCCGGCATCTACTGGCCCTTGACCTATCTTCTCTCTTCGATCCTTGCTGTAAACCAGTTTCCTCTGCTTCGGAGCAGGAACGTGCCACCTTTGGCTCGTAAATTTGCAGAGAACATCGCTTGGCCCAAAACACATTTGCTTTTGTCTGAGGCATTCTCGCATTGTCCAGCAAGAACAGAGTGCACCTGCTGTGCAGTAGATAACGTCACTCAGAGGTCCTGATGCAGCCTCTGTTCTGGGACCTGGAAAGGTCAGCGTTTGCAGAGTGTCTTCGGCCTCTGTGACATCTGATGGGTTGTATTTGTGTGTTTTTCCTCACTCTTTTCCTTTTTTAAAATTTTTTTTAAAGATTTATTTATGCATACAAGAACTGGGGTGTAGGCCAGAGGTGTGGAGGGTGACAGGATTCACCAGAGACAGAGTGGGGAGCAGAACAGGCAGATCTACTGAAACACACTGCTGAGGGGAGCAGTGGGCATGTCAGGAGAGGTCTGCTGCACTGTGTGGGTTGCTCCCTGGCTGGGGTTCGAACTCATGCTGCAGTGGCTGCAGAGAGCTTCATAGGTTGCATCTTAACCCCTTGCACCACCAGGGAGGCCCTCATTCTTTTCCTTAATGGTCCCTTCCTAGTTCATATTCTCTCCAGTTTTCTAGCTACTTTGATCTTATTGTATTTGTGTATAACTGCCTCCAATCCTTTCTAGAATGTTAGATGAATAAATGAATAAATAAAAAAAATCCTTTTGAAAAGAGCAGTGGAATTTCCTGGTGTGAAAATGAGAACAATTTTGGTCCAGAGTGTGGCAGACATACCGAATGTAACAATATAGAACATATTACTCGTAGAATGTTAATCCCTTACTCTAAGCAGTTATTTTATGACTTGATAGTAAACTGAGTGCAGTCCCTGGTCTTCTGGAGCTATTTAAATGTAAATTCGCATCAATTAAATTATATGCAATTAAAATTGAGTTTCTCATGATCATAAAGCAATTTAAGTTTGTCTACTAGCTACCATTTCCGAGCAGATGTAGAATGTTCTCGTCAGTGCCCAGCATGACTTCAGATCGTCTGGAAATTCCTCGTTAATAGCTTGCAAATAACTTCAGAATGAAAAGAGCCAAACCTACACCTTTCGGTTGTTTCTTAATGATATTTCTGGTGCTTTTGTCTTTTTTGTTTGTTGTATTATGGCTTCGTATCGCTCAGCCGACATACCTTGTGTTTTTCCTGAATTCTACGGGAACCCCAGAATCATTCCCTCAGTCCTGGTCCCCCACCACGGTCCACTTGCACACTGTCTTTCCACTAATCGGGATCCCACTCCACCCCTCCAGTGTCCTGCTAGGACTGCTGGGATCCCATCCTGCTTCAGGGAGTGGATCTGCCTCGATTTCTTTCTAGACTCCCTGAGTTGTCTCCTTACTGTCCAGGACCCTGCTTTATGAGTGTTACTTTGCCTTTTAATCCTCCTCTCTAGATGTTCCTTTTTTAAAAAAGATTATTTATTTATGCACACAAGAACTGGGGTACAGGCCAAAGTTGTGGGAGGTGAGAGGATTCACCAGAGACAGATTGGGGAACAGAACAGGCAGACAGACCGAAGACACCACTGAGGGGAGCAGTGGGTGAGACAGGAGAGGTCTGCTGTGCCCTGTGCATAGTTCCCTGGCTGGGGATTGAACTCGTGCTGCAGAGGCTGCGGTGAGCTTCATAGGTTGCATCTTAACCCCTTGTGCCACCAGGGAGGCCCTCTAGATGTTCCTAACTGTGTCCCCATACTGCATCACCCTCCTCCCTGGAACTCCAGAGACCTGTTTGCCTTCTCTTTGCCACACCACCCAGGCCGGGCCACACCCTCAGCTGCTCTTCTCTTGTTTGGCTCTGGTCATCACCTGGTCTCCTGATAACTCCAAGTCAGCTTTGAGCACCTCAACTGTAACTTGCAAATCTTGCTCTTTCTTTGGATCACCCATGGTCCCCTGTGCAGGCCTGGTCAGACAAGGCTGCTTCATAAGTACACGTAGCTGAATCACCAAGGCCAGATGACCCGTGGGCTGAAGTAAGAGAAACTGGAGAGTGTCTGGTTATGACTGCTCCAGGGCTGTGTGCACTGCGCCCCTCCGTTTTGCTCTTCAGAAGGATTCCCTTGTTTATAAAGTCAGAAGATTGGACTAGTCAATTGCTGATGGCCCTATCAGTCTAAATTTTGTATTTTTATAAAGTCAGTCTTATAACCTGTTTTACCCTTGGTCCCTTATGTATCTTGATGTTTTGGGTTGTTAGAAAGAGCTGATTTTAATTTGTACATCTGGTAAATCTGATGATTATTATTTGGCCTGTGAATATCATGTAATCCTCTGCCAAAGCCTCCTGTCACTTTGTGCCACAGGCCACATGGCACAACTCTATCCAGTCACTCATCCATCCGTCTGTCTTCTGTCCATCATCCATCCCTCCCTCCCTCTGCCCTCCTTTTGTAGATTGAGTTGTTCCAGAGCTGAGTACTCAGTTCTAGTAATAGACTTGCAAAAGTCAGAAGATATTGTTTCTCCTTGTAGGGAGGCTCTAGTCTCATTTGGAAACAAACATACCAAAACAATGGCAATAAATGATTTACTGGAGACTAAAGCCTACATTTTGTTGCAACATAATGTTTGATATCTTACTTGTTCTAAATAAACATGGCTGTAATATATTATGACTAGGACATTAATGTTAAGTAATTATCTAGAGCATCTATTTATGCCATCCCATTTCTTTTGGCAGAATCTGACCTCTATTTTTTAAGGGAGTCTGTCTTTCTGAAATTATTGCTGAATACTAAAAGCAAGAAATGAGCACTTTGTTGTTTGGGAGCCACAGAATTTGTATTGTGTTGAAATATTTGTTGCATCAGTAAATACTTGACCTGTTCATGGCATGGGTGATGTTTGGATGCGTTAAAATCCGCAAATGTTAGGAAACATCAGCAATATTTGATAATTTATGCTCACAGAGTATTGATGCTTCAACCTACTGTTCTTTTCCATTCAATTTTGATTATGCTGAGTGAAGACACTAAAACCAAAGTTGAGAAGGAAATGGATCTTTCACCCCTTTAAAGGTGCTATTTTATTCAACATGTCATTTTTCACTAAAATGAAAATGTAAAAACCCATTTCCATTCCGCAAATATATGTGTAGGGTTGGGCTGTGCACGGGCTGTGGTGTGTGGTTTGGATTGACTTTGTAGCATCATTTTCAAATTCAACTCAGTCTTGCACTGTTACCACTTAAAGTGTGAGTGACACTAACTAATTAAATCAAGGGAAAGGGTATTCATAAGTGGAGGATGTAAATAGAAAATAAAGTTAGCAATTGACATTATGACCGCCAGGTTTTTGGTTTTTTTTTTTTTTTTTTTAATTTTTAAAGAATGAGCAGTGTGGGGAAAGGTTATATTTGGAGACAAGAAACACACAAAAGAAACCATCTGACTGACAAACACGATGGATGGCTCAGTCTGTTGCATTTACGCTGTTATGCTGTTTGCTGAAAATACACAAAATCCTTCAATTGTATCATAAAGCTGCTTTGACATTAGTGAACCATCATATGTGTCAACTAATTGGTTTCACTTTAGAAAACAGAATCCAATTTTATTTATATATATAATTCTAGGGAAACACAAAACATACGGGAAAGACGGGCTCACAGATTGTTTGTAATGTGTTGCAACATACAATAGAAATCAGGTCACAGAAGGCAAGCAGTAGGAGAGCAGCCAGTGGGACCTGACCATTCAGCCCAGTGTCTCTGAGTCAGGGAATGGAGCAAAGAGGATTTAAGTATGTCAGTTGCATGGAAAGTGCATGGAATAAACAGAAGGAGTGGGTGCTGCCCAAACCTGGTAGATAAGGACAGCCTGCTCACTGCTGTCTGGCTGTGCCTGAAGAGTTAGCCTCTGAAGAAGCACTGTGGGCCCCAAGCCATGGCTACTGAGAGGTTCGTCTCTCATTTCTGAGGACTTTTTAGAGCAGTCTGAAGTATTCAGGAAAGCACCATCATGTTCACTGCCCTGGCAAGCTTTCCTACCACACATTGTAAGGATGGGCAAGGAGGTGCTCTCACCCCTCTGCAAATACATATCTAGAGCTCAGGGACTGATAGAGAAAATGCTGCAGTGCCATGAGCTCAGACTTTAAAATACTTGCTCTCCTAATTGTACACATTGAAGTATATGTAGTGTCTTCTTAAATAAGGTGTTTTTTTGTTTTGTTTTGTTTTTTTAATGTATGAGATTTATCATGAAATCAGTTTGCTTCATATCAACTTCTGGACATGGACATGATAGCATCCTTGGAGGTTATTTTACCCACCTGGTTATTTGAGGAAACTGAGACCCAGAATGTTTGAGGCAGGCCCCTGTGCTGTCATGGGGGACGAGGCAGGTTTGTGGTTAGACAGGCCACAGTCTGAGCTGCAACCCTTGCCAGCTGTGTGTCCTCAGCAAGTTGCTTCACTTCTCTGAGTTTTGACTTCTTGGTCTCTAATCCAAGGGGGTCTTCTCTAAGTGGATCTGGGCTACTTATATGGGTGGTGCTCGTTCCCGAGGTTATCAATAGCTTTATTGACATGTGACAAGACATGCATATGTTTCAAACATGCCATGTGCTAAGTTTTGAATACACGTATATACACTATATGTGTCCATTACCCTCACACATTCACATGTATGCACCCAGTTCTGCATCAGTGAAACCAGCACTGAAGTCAATATAAGGAACGAAGTCCCCCTCCCACACCTCCTGCTGCCCTCTATTCCCCAAGTCACTACTGATCTGATTTCGCTTCCTGTTGGCATTTTCTTGAATGGCATGTAAGGGATGCCGTGTGTATGCATTCTTTGTTATATGACTTCTCTCATACAGCAAAGCTAATCTAGGATGTATCACTGTTAGGCATATCTGTTGCTGAACTGTATCCTCTGTTATTCATATGACCACCATGTGCGTGTCCATTCAACTGAGCCTGAACATTTTGGTTGTTTCTAGTTTCCGGTTATTACAGAAACAGAACTGCTATGAAATAGCCAGTATTTACTTGTCATATTTTACAAGTTTCATTTTTAAAAACTACCAAACAATTTTCCAAGGTGACTGTACTGTTCTGCATTCCAGTTGCTCCATTTCCTCTTCAACACTTGATACTATCTAGTTTTTAGGTTTTGTTAATCTTTTTTGTTAAAGTATCTGTTCAGACCTTTTGCCTATTTTTAAAATTGTATTGTTTCCATATTATGAAAATTTAAGAGATATTTATATATTCTGGAAACAAGTATATACATATCAGATATCTGTTTGAAAATATTGTCTCCCTGTCTGTGACCTATTTCATGTTCTTTTTTAGAACACATTGTATTATATTTTGTTGTGGTCATGTTGGTTATTGAGGTATATTATTTGGGGTGATAGGCTCCCACTTCTTCAGATGTATGAGACCACACCACATCCACCATCAAAGCACCACAATCGCCACCATAGTCCATGGGGCCCCCTATCCCCCTTTACTCCTCTCTCCCCCTCTCCCAGCTGGTAGCCTTCATTCTGCCTTCAGATTTCTAGGGTTTGTTCTGGTGTAGTGTTATCTGTTCCTTTGTTTCATTTCTTTATATTCTACATATAAGTGAAATCATCCAGTGCTTTCTTCTCCTGACTTATTTTGTTTTTGTTTTTTTTTAAGATTTATTTATTTATGCATATAAGAACTGGGGTATAGGCCAGAGGTGCAGGGGTTAGAAGATTGACCAGAGACAGAGTGGAGAGCAGAACAGAAATATTGACTGAAATACACTGTTGAGGGGAGCAGCGGACAAGGTAGGAGAGGTCTGCTGTGCCATGTGGGTAGCTCCCTGGCTGGCTGGGTATCAAACCCGTGCTGCAGTGGCTGCAGATAGCTTCATAGGTTGTGTCTTAATCCCTTGCACCACCAGGGAGGCCCCTGACTTATTTTGATAAACAATCCAGTTTGCTGCAAATGGCAAGATTTTATTGCCAAGTAATATTCCACAACTTCTCTGTCCACTCAGTTGTTCATTTTCTTAACAGTTGCTTTCAAAGAACATAGTATTTCATTTTGATGTGGTACAGTTTATTAATCTGTTCTTTGGGAATCATGCTGTGTGTGTAATACTTAAGAAATCTTAGCCTAACCAAAGGTCACAATGGTTTTCTTAAGTGTCTTCTTCTAAGAGTTTTATTTTATGTTTTATATTAAGGTCTCTTTTCAGTTTTCAGTCAACTTTTGTGTATGGTGCAAGGTCTGAGTTGAAGTTCTGTTTTTTTACATATGGATATCCAACTGTTCAAATGCCACTTATCAAAGAGAATATTCTTTCCTTATAGAGTTAGCTTTGCACCTTTGTCAGAAAATAGTGGGCCATGATGATGAGGTTTTATTTCTATTCTCTCTTTGGTTGCCTTGGTCTATTTGTTTATCTATACAAGCCAATATCATATTTTGCAGATGACTATAGATTTATAATAACTATTGAAATCAGAAAGTCTTTATTCTTCAACATTGTTCCTCTTTTCAAAATTGTCCTGACTATATTCGGTTCCTATAATGTTCTTCTGACCCAGAGTCTGAAGTGAGGAGCCTTGGATTCGTCTCCATAATTTTTCATCCTTGTTTCAATACTTCTATCCTACAGGCCATGGATCTCAGTTAAGAAGAAAGGGGGAAAAAACAAAGGCAGTTTTTATAGTCTTGCATGTGAAAAGCTTGCTAAAGAAAGAATAATTGGGGGAACAGTGAGCAATAAAATTTAAAGGCTAATGGAAAATTTTCTTTAACAGGATGTTTAGTTTAACTAATTTGCATGAACTATGATTTCTAAGTAAAAGCCATTAGCTCTTTTGCCACTTTGGTTTTAATCAGTCTCATTGTTTTTTATCACTCTGATTCCTTCAATTATCAGATCCAGCCCAGCTGGTCACTCACTTTCACATGCTGTCTGCTCCTCTCTCAAGGCCCAGGTGCAGACACCGCCAAAGCCTCTCGAGTACCATGTGGCCCTCAGCTATTGGCCACAGACGGCAGTAGCCTGTCCTGCTGGCCTCTGGGTAGGATGCTGCTTCCCATTTGCCAACTTTGTAGGACAGTCTCCACGAACCAGTCACACGAAGACAGACAACCAAAAAAACACTTAAATCCTGATTAGTAGACTGTTAAACAATGAACTTCTGGGTAATAGAAATACTGTCTTGCTTCCAACAACTTTGCATTGTTATGAATAGTGTTTGTCTGGCATCCATCTTCCCAATGTGTTGTATAATGAAAGCAATCATTTTTGTCAATTTCATAATAATAGCAGTCGTTGAAATACTGCTTGCCAGAAGTGAAGCACTGTTTTAAATACCTGTTCCCTCCTACACATATATAAAATGCTGTGAATAACCCACTAACTGTTGGAGAATATATTCTCTATTTTCCACATAATAGGGTCATATATGCATAATCCTCCTCACTCTTATCGCATCTTCTCTGTAGTGATGGGTATCGGGTCTTTCCAATACGACAGTTTCAGAGGTGCCTGAGAGTGAGATTATTACTGTCCCCTGAGAGGTTGCCAGGAATGGCAGGTATTGAAGTGTTTCCTTTTACCTCCATGTCTTTTTTGCCTAGTTTTCCTACTCATTTGAATCCTAATGTGTGACTCCTGATATGCCACGCATATTCTGAGAATGCATTGCTGTATCCGAGGCAATCCAGGAACATGCAGAAAGCAGAGAGGACAAAAAGTATTAGATGCTTCCATCACGGAGTCCCCTACCAACAAGAGACTGGGCGTCTGTCCCCACTGTTCCTCAGCACTGGAGCAAATCTTCTCCTACTATGTGCCCAAAATGGTTATTGAATAAAACATTTAGGTCCAATAAAGTGATCAAGGAAGTATTTATGTGTTTAAGACTGTGTCAGCCCGATTCCCACATAAAGGGGGAAGTGAATTTTCCCTGTCAGCCTGAGTCTTCTGATAGTGGTTCACAGGGCACATTTCTCCCCCACGGTAGGCGCTCCACATTGGAGCCTGAGAGGGCAGATTATTTTCAGCAGTGTTTAGGGGAAAGAGCCACAACGTTCACTATGTTCTCAGAGACTCTATGACACACCAGAGAGTGTCAAAAAGGAGGTTCAAGTATTGAGACATTTGTGTTTGTATTTAAAATAAGAATTTGAGAGTCAGAAGTATGTGAGAGGACATGGGAGTACTGTGAAATTCTTTAGCGCAATATTTTTGTCTCCTGTGCACAAAAGGTGATGAGACCCAGGAGGAAGGCAGGAGGGAGTCTGAGGTGGGCACTGCCACCAGCAGCTGTGGTCTCGCCAGGGGAGGGCATCCAGCCAGGAGACCATCAGACACCCGCACCCCTGTTTTGCCTCCCAGCTGCCTTCACCTGGACCCAGTGCCCTCCATACCCTCACCTGACACTGACCTGTGCTCCCCACGTACCCCTGTCCCTCCCTCCCAGCTCTGCCCTCTGACTGCCCCACCCACAGTCTCTGCCTTTCAGGCCATCTCTGCTCCCTCTGAGACTCTGCTGGAGCCAGGCCATTCCCAAGGTCACCTTCCTCAGCTCCCCCACGAGGCCCCAGCGCTTTCTCTCCACTCCCCATCGGGCACCAGCCCGAGATAAAGCCGGGTCCTGTCGGTCCACTCTTGTCGTGGAGGCCACTGTTGCCCACGTTGACTCCACCACCTGTGTCATCTGCCTTCTCTCCCGCCTCATGGTGCCACGTCAGGCACTGGACTTAACACTGTTAAATCACGGAAGGCTTGACACTTCCCAAAACTTTGTCCTGGCTCCTGGTGGACAGGCTGACCCTGTGCGATGCCCTGTGCTGCCTTCTGGGGGTCAAATCCACCAAAAAACAATCGTGATGGTCTCAATAACAGTACGACAGTGACAGCATTCAGTGAGCACTCGCTGTGGCTTCCAGGTCCTTCTGCCTCCATGGGGCTCCTGCTTGGCTTCACCTTGGCTTCGCAGACTCTCCCACCGCCAGCTCCCACCGCCGCCCCTGGCATCCCTTTAACTGACACTTATGTCCTGATTCTGCCTTTAGATCTCAGCCCCCAAACTCTGTCAGAACTTCAGATTAAGCTGAAAACTCCACTCAGCATCTCCGAGGCGTGCGAGGCATTTCTATCTTATTCCATCTCCTAACCCCCACTCCCGTGCCCACCTGCACCAGCCCTGTCCTTGTGCCAACCCACCCCCTACCACCCTCCTGTGCATCATGCACCCATCCCTGCCTGCACCACAGAGCTCAGCACCGCCGGGCACGCTCCTTCCTGACGACCTGTCACCTTTTCCTGTTGAGCCCGCTCGCAAAGCATCTCAAGTATCCCTGCCCCCCTCGCCTCTGGCTGCATCCACCTGTTTCCTCAGCCCCTGTGACACACCCGCACTGATCTTTCAAGTCCTCGCTGGCTTCCTTACAGTCCGCACGCCTCACTGGAGCCAGAGTGCTGTTTAAAAGTGTAAATTATATAATAATCATATATCAATTATATCACATGACATCCTATATCACTCTGGGGAAAAAATGGAAGGAAAATGGGTCCTTTCACGACTCTCTTATGCATGCTCACCTGGCTGCAGCCAGATGGCCCCTTTCTGGCCCCACACAAGCCCAGCGGTCTTCCAGCTCAGGACCTTGCTCGTGCTTTTCTTACCCCCCCACCCGCTGCACCCCCTTCCTTGCGGTGTGCATCCTTCATGTTTTCAAAGGTCTCAGTTGAGCCTTATACCATCCAACACAGCGCCGGGCCACAGCCCTGTCCGTCTCTCTCTAACTCCTTGCAATGACTCGCAGCCCTTCCTCTCTTGTCAGTTTGTCTATAGTCCCTCTTGGAAGGCAGAAGCAACGACATCCAGCTCACAGTGAGTCCTCACCGCTCACCACTGTGTCTGCAGGCACACAGTGGGAACACACAATGCATGTTACTTGAGTGATTTCATAAGAATGTCAAATAGAATTTGGACTTTAGTATTTATGCTGCCATCATTCTTATGTTATGACTGTGTCATTTTCCATTCTCACCCACTTTTGAAAGCATCCGCGTATTGTCAGACTTAAACAGCATCATGAAGTTTACAGGGCATCATAAATGTGTAACATTGTACAGATTCGGTGCCAGGTAGCGAACCAAGCTGTTCCCTGGACTTCAAAGATGGGAACCTTCAATACTTGATAGGCGCTGAGAGTCCCAGGCGTTGGCCGGGCTAGCAGAGCTGTGATGGTAACGATGATCATCTCAAGTGTGAAGAGAAGCCCTTGCAGACACCCTGGGAGGAGGCCCGAGCCCAGCGTGGCTAAAGGGAGACTCACTCTGTTGGTGTCCCCAGCAGAGGAGACTTTTACCATCTGGGCAAGAAAACCAGACCTGAGCACATGAGATTTAATCTACGGCTACATGTTTTCCACTGCGGATTGGTTCTGTTTAACTTTTTCTGTGTCGTTTGTGGGATTGATGGCTCATCCCCAGTAACTTGAACAATATCGTAGCGATGTTTAGGGAGAGCCAGGACCGAGGTGGCTGCTTAACCGGAGGGCGGCAGTTTCCGCTCCGCTGAGCCTCTGACATGTCTCCGCCCTTGCCATGGGGCTGGTTCTCTGACGGGTGAGACGGGCCATTCCCGTGGGGGCCCCATCTGGCATGGCTGCCTGCTCGGCCTGCCCAGATTTAGTCCTCTTGTGACAGCCACCCCTGATTTATGGATTCGTTCACTAAATCCAAAGAACAGAACTTTGAATACTGACTTTTGTATATTGTATATTAACTCACTCATGGAATTGGCAGAGAGGAAAGTAAACGCTTTGATGCCTCATTTATAGCCATTTGAAATCACCAGCCCTTCTAACTTATTAGTTTCAGCAATTATTCAGAAATAGAAGTCAATTAGAAATTCCAATAGAAAGCATGCAACGAAATTTCCCTGGGGAATAAGTGTGTTACTTGGTCGTGTTGCTAAGTCAATTAAATTACAGAGCCCATATTTTGTGAAGGTATAAAAACTCCCAACGTACCTGTGGTACGAGAAAAGGAATGTGCTTCCAGGTGCTTAGAAGTCAAGAGCAAAAATAATTTTGGCCTAGCTTAAAATAAATATATTCATATATACTTACGATAAATATATGTATATTAACACATAAATATTATACAGAAGTTAATGCTTGTACTGTTTTCATTTATGTCCTATTAATTTAAAAGAGGCGATGAGCCTCTGGATGAAGGTGGGACAAGCAGAAGAATGGAAATCCAACATCTCTGATAAATACTTGGAAACTGGGCTTTTTCAGAAAAGATAAAATCAGCTGATTTTATCTCTTATTTTTTTAAAGATTTATTTATTTATTTATTTGTTTGTTTGTTTGTTTGTTTGTTTGTTTGTTTATTTATTCATACAAGCACTGGGTACAGTCAGAAGCGCGGGAGGGTGAGAGAATTCACCAGAGCCAGAGCGGGGAGCAGAGCAGGCAGAAGGACCGAAGTACACTGCTGAGGGGAGCAGCGGGT
This sequence comes from Talpa occidentalis, assembly GCF_014898055.3. Lineage (NCBI taxonomy): Eukaryota > Metazoa > Chordata > Mammalia > Eulipotyphla > Talpidae > Talpa > Talpa occidentalis. The sequence continues at coordinate 149,796,992 of NW_023602073.1, read as the reverse complement.
GGCAGGAGAGGTCTGCGCGCCATGTGGGACCCTCCTCCGGTGGCCGGGGAGCAGCCAGGGATCGAACGGGCACTGCAGAGGCTGTGGGCAGCTTCGCAACCCAGCGCTCAACCGCTGCACCACTGGGGAGGCCCTTATCTCTCATTTTTAATCTCTCATTTTATTTCATCTCTCATTTTCTTCTTTGGCTGAGAGAAGGGGGGGCAGGGTGGTGGAGGACATGGGGGCCAGGTGTGGACGGAGCCGCCCCAGAGCTGGCCGGCCACCGTGCCCGGGAGTCCCCTCAGGGGCGGCAGCGTTGGCGCGGCGGGGCATGGAAGATGATCACTCAACATCCATGTGGAGCGGGGAGCAGCTGAGAGGGCCACACAGGGGTGAATGCGCAGCCCCATCCACGGGCAGCCTGTGTTTATTTAGAACCAGGTCAAAGAAGGTGGCACGCACATGGGGGTGCACAGGTGTGGGGGTGCGTCATCTGGGAGGTGTCATCGCTGGTGCCAGCGAGGCTGGAGTGGCCAGGATCTGTGGCTTGGGGGGCTCCATAGTGTCCGCTAAACAGAGCACCCCAGCTCTACCCCCTAGCCTTCCCTGACTTCCCGCTCATCCTCACGAGTGCGGTGTCCGCTGATCGTGCTCATCGGCCACGTGTCTGCTGTTCTCAGCGGATACCGGCCTCCCGCTGTGTCCCCATGCCGGGAGCCCCTGCCTGCCTGGACCTTTAGCCTATCCAGCAGGAGCTCCGGGCACCAGACAATAGCCCCGATAACAAGGGGCCTGGGGACCCCACACTCAGGTGAAGGAGGTTTGCCGGACGCCAGAGCCGAGCTGCTCGGCCGGCACCTGGGGGTCCCAGAGCCTCCCCCTTCCCGCACATACGCCCACCCTAATCCAGCGCAACCCGCAGAGCTGGTGGGCCGAGCTTCGGCTCCAGGAATGTGCTCGTCCTTAGCCCTGAGACAAAGGCCTGGAAGAGGGACCTGGAACAGGGGGAACCAGGGTCAGAGCAAAGTCGCCCTCCCTCCGCTCATAGATTTTCCTATTTACCGACATTTCTAATAAATCAGTTGTGTCCATCAATAAAACATATCAAATGTCCTCTCCATGCGTGCAGGCAGGGCCGCCCATGCTCCCTCACAGCCTAGAGAAACCTAAGTCACGGGGTCCCCGGAGTGGGGTGCGGGGGGCATCCGCCTCAGGGGTGCTCCTGGGGGCGGGGTGGAGGGTGCCCTCGGGCCCTGGGACTTGGCCGGTGAAGCTGTGAACGCGGCCTGTGCCATCAGCGCAATCAACTGTCTCGTAAAGACAAGGACAGTAGATCCCAGGAAGGAGCCCACATCATCCGCCTGGCGCGGGTGACCTCGGCCCACGTGCCGGCGGGGGAGCAGCGCCAGGCTCCCCTGCCCCCGGGAACTCACGTGAAGGCGTTTCCGTGAACCACGCGCCCACAGCTGTCGCTGGAGAATTCCCCCAAGTTCCATTAAACGCTGGTACACTGCTCGGTAAATAGCCACGGAGGCTCCGCGGCACTTAGAGCAAAGCCTCAGTCCCCTGCTAGCGCCTCACATTACAGCCGGCTAATTACCCTGTTCCGCGTCACCTCGAGGGGCTTCCACAGGTAATTACACCCGCAGAGCTTCGCGCCAATCCGGGAAGGACCTCTTAACTGGAAAGGATTATGCGCTGCTAATACTGTGCTGGCCACGTGTTTCCCACCGTTAATTGTTTCAATTAATCCTTGGCACCTCTGCAAAGCTGCGTGCGCTTCCTAGGAGGCGACAGTTCAGTCAACTCGGGGACTCGCCACTGTCATGGCACTCCCTCCGACTCTCTCTCCCTCTCTCCCTGTCCCTCGCGCCTCTCTTTCCCAGGGATCAATATTCTGACGACAGAAACAAGAGCCCCACGTCACTCGCTGCATCCGATGATGATTTCCCTTCGTCTCGGTGACAGACGCCGCAAGAGAGGGACGGCAAGTGGATGACGTTTTATCCTGTCACCATTTTTTTTTTTTTCATGTACTTCGAGGTCAGGGACCTTGTTTTTTTCTGTTTGAACCTTCAGCATCTGGCACATGGGCACATAGTACACACTCAATAAACGCCTGGACTAAACAGTGCCTTGCCTTGTGCCTGCGCTGTCTGGAGACGCCCGCGGGTGCCTGGTGACTGCTTCTGAAATGCAAACAGAGAAACTCAAGTTCATTGAGAGCCCAAGGCCCAGGCGGGTCACCCTGGCACCCCAGCCTCTGTCCGGGGACAACGTCCTCCTTTTCCTAAGCACACGGCAAACCGAAAGGCCACGCGAGTAATTCCCTGAAGCGGGACTAAGATTCAGATCGGGCCTCTATTTCTGCCACACCCTAACGGACGTGTTTCTGTAACAATCCGATCGTGAGTGTCAGCAGAACAGCGGAGGTTTAGCTGTGTTTCCGGGAGTCCCCTCTCAGCGTCCACGTTCTACACACACAATATAACTTCATCTTCAGAGACGCTGCAGCTCTGGGCTCCCTGGACTGGGCGCTTTCCCTCCCGGCCCTCCTGCCTTTCTCCTCCCGCTCTGGGAGTGTGTTGGGCCCAGGAGAACAGCTGGAGTCGGGACCTGGGCCCAGCCAGTGACCCCCTGGCTCTGAGCGAGGCGCTGCCTTCTTGCCCAAGGCCTCCTTCTGCCCCAGCTCGGGCGTCACGGGAGCCTCGGGTGGTGGCGAGCAGGTCTGTCCCCCGCAGGGGCGCTCTGTGCGTGCCGGGGAGATTTAGGGTGTGGCAGAAAAAGAGGCCCGATCTGAATCTCAGGCCCGCTTCAGGGAATTACTTGCATGGCCTTTCGGTCTGCCGTGTGCTTAGGAAAAGGAGGATGTTGTCCCCGGACAGAGGCTGGGGTGCCAGGGTGACCCGCCTGGGCCTTGGGCTCTCAATGAACTTGAGTTTCTCTGTTTGCATTTCAGCCCCAGGCTGCCTTGTCCTTTGGCAAGCTGGGGCCCTCGAGAGGGAAACCTGTCTTCCCTCTGGGAAGGGATCCCCCAAGGAGGTGTCCCCAGGATCCCTGCACCCAGGGCGCGGCTGGAGCAAGGGCTCTGGCTCAGCCTGGCTCTCGGACAGCGGCACAGGGCAGTGTGCAGAGGGTCTGCCCTCACGTACGTCACATGCCCAGCTGATTGGATGCATGCCAGGTGGCAACAATTGCACTTCACATCTAGGCACTTGGAAAAAACCATCACTCCTGTTTCCCATCAGACTTGTCGGAGACATCAGCCATCAGCTCGTGCCCCTGCCAAGGGCGACCCTTCTCCCCTGGGAAGTCCATTATCACACCGCAGAGTCCGTTTCACACACACCCCGAGCGCAGTGTCCACCGCATGCTGCCTCACGCTGAATTCAAGGTCTGCCCTTGCCAGGGTCCGAACCCGTGTCCTCCCTGGCACCCCCATATTTTCTGTCCTGCCTTTGACTGACAAGTCTACTTCGTCTCTTTCGTCGCCTGCCTCATGTTTCCATGTCCACGTCCGCGCCATATTTTATTGGTATGACTTGTGGCGAAGAAGATGATTATACCGAGCAATTAAGTCTAGTACTTGATCTACAGCCAAGGGTGTCGAAGAGGCGACCCAGTCAATTTATCAAAGCGTAAAACTTGGAATAAGCGATCTTTGTAACCTTCAGGAGGAAATTTTCTCCTTTGCATTATTTCTTCCCCAGAACACACCGGCATGGAAATTATTTGGTTAGATGTTGTGCATATTAGAACATGCAGGACACCGTGAGGTCTTTGTTTAATCGTCGTGGATCCACGGCAGACTCCCTGCGTGCTAGACCCATCGTTTCTTTTCCGATAAAAACTGAGTATTTCAAATTGTCCTAAAGCTCGGTGTGTTTCATGTTTTGCAAACAGACTGTAGTAGCTGCGTTAAAAATTACTAATAGTATCTCAGGCTAATAGGAAACAGATTCTCTTGCAAAATAATACAAATCTACACACATATATAAAACCACACAAAGCTGTTATGCATATATAACTCAAAGGTTATGTGAACTCTGAAAGGAAGCGATGATCTATTATTTTGTTTTCTTTTATTGTTTTCTTAAGTGATGCACAGAAAAATTGAATATCGTAGGCGATTATAGTTGATATGCAGACCTTTTGTTTTGCTTCTTTTCCTTTGAACCCCAGGTCATGAATACGTCATCCCCACTTGTACCTCAGGGCGCGCTGTGCCCCCCTCAAAGGCAGGCGGTCAGGCTCAGGATGTCCTGGGGGGACAGGAAGGCAGTCGTTTCCTCGGCCACAAATCGATAGGCTTCCTGTCTTTATTCTATGATTCAGAAAATCGACATTTAAAAACAAATCCCACCTGATGCTACTGCTGGCGCTGGTCTTGTACAGCATCTCATCCCCGCTCCGATTTTTAAGATGCAGTCCCCCCTGCTCTGGTTCCTCTTGGGGAACAGTGAGATTGTAACAGGTAGGTAGGAGGTAGGAGGAGGCAGGCCACCTGGCCCATAGCAGACGCTCTGGTGACCCAGCAAGAGCAGACTCCAGGGTGACCTCTCCTCCCTCCTGCAGGGTGGTGGGGGGGGCACCCCTCTGGACCCACAGCCCACTGTCCTCCCAGGCCCTGTCCCGCTGCCCCACCCTCCCGTCTCCCCAGCCCTGTCACTCGTGTCCTTCCGTCCTCGGCCACATCCCTTCTGCTGCTGCTGCCCCAGATCTGAGAAGCCAAGTGTCCTGAGTGGTCAGCTGGGGCTGCAGAGGGTCCAAAAGGTGCTCACCTTCCAGGCCAGAAGACCACTATGTCTCAGGGCAGGAGCCACCCGACTCCTGTGTGCCCCTCTGCAAGCTGCGGCCTCACCAGCCTTTCTTCCCCTACCGCACCCTGGGCCCTCCCAGGTCAGCCTCCTCTGAAGACCCTGTCCTGGTTTCCCTATGAGGAAGAGCTTCTGGCCTCGCTCATCATCACTTACTCCCCCAGGACCCGGGAAGCCCACCTCCTCCAGGAAGACTGCCCTGACTGCCTGTCCCTCTCTCAGCCCCAGCCCTGCACACAGTACTGCTTCCTGCCTCTGGCCATGGCGCCCTAATCAGATCATCGCTTCCTTTCAGAGTTCACATAACCTTTGAGTTATATATGCATAACAGCTTTGTGTGGTTTTATATATGTGTGTAGATTTGTATGCATATATGCAGATGCATGTGTGAGTTTACACATATATGTAAATTGGAGCTCTGCATAAGAAATCTGCGCTCTGGAGTCAGACTGCCTAGGTTCAAATACCGTTCCATACAGTCCGCATCTCTGTGAACTCAGGCACTTTCCTTCAGCCTCTGGGCCTCAGTTTCTTGCCTGTCAAGAAAGCATGATACCACCCCCACCACCCCCGCCCCACCCCGTGCGGTGAGGCCAGTGGGCAGCACTCGGAGTGGGAGCGGTGTCCTTGCCACTGCTTCAGAATTAAGAGAGCAGCTCCAGACGCCTTTGGCCTGGCCTCCTGAACCGGAGCTGGGTTCCCTGCAGAAGGGTCTTCTCCGACTAGCTGTTCACTTGGCCCCTTGACAGCCCTTCAGAGGACCCGCATGTACATGCATCATCCTCAGAGGTGGGGCCTCGGGACGGCGCAGACCATGGACTTCAAAACAGAAGACCCGGGTTCCGAGCTGTTGGCGGGTTTTCTGGCTTTGTGCTTGCCATGTTAACCGATCTCCTGGGCGTTCCCTAATAGTAGGACTATTTGCATTGCTCCTACTTAATTCATGCATTTCCTAGAAAATAATGAGAACTCCCTCAGAGGTGACAGCCTCTCTAGGACCCTGATGCCACCCCGACATGTGATGGCAGGTCATGCAGGGTACAGGCTGGGTCGGCCCCAGATGCTTTGCCTGCTGGTCCCCAGCCTCTGGGCCAGCCATCTTCAGCCTGTGTCAACTGCCTCCAATTTGCTTACCTTGTCCCTGCGAGTTGTCATTCCAAATGTCTTGTTACTTGGGAGATGCTTTCAATCCCCAGACTTCATTTCTCAAGGTCTTTAATCAAGTCCTCAGAGAAACAATTAGACATGACCCCCACATAAATCCGCTGAATTACCCTTGCACGAGTACAAGCTGTGGCGAAATTGTCTAATTATTTGACAGATGCTTTTAAGCTTCTTGGAGTAGACAGTCCTCTAAGTGGCCTGAAGGACAGTGGCCAGAGTCTGGAATCAAGCCCAGGAGAACAGGCTACATAAGGGTGAGAATGCTGGCTACGGACACATTTGCAAATATATTTGTTTGGGTAAATTCTGAGCCAAAGTTCAGGGTAATCATTCATTATTTGTAAGTTTACTCAATCTTTTTTTAAAAAAAGATTTATTTATTTATGCATACCAGAACTGGGCTATAAGCCAGAGGTGCTAGGGGTGAGAGGATTCACCAGAGAGAGTAGGGAGCAGAACAGGAGGATCTACTGGGACACAGTGCTGAGGGGAGCAGCGGGGAGACAGGAGAGGTCTGCTGCGCCACATGGGTAGCTCCCTGGCCGGCCAGAGATCCAACTCGTGCTGCAGAGGCTGGCAATAGCTTGATAGCTCTGTGTCTTTAACCACTGAGCCACCAAGGAGGCCCAGTTTACCCAATCTTGAGTAAGGGAGGCTTAGCAGTATTTTAAAGCTCTTGCGGCATCAATTCAGTGAAGAGAATGAGGCCGTTTTGTGCATATGGAAACTCAGGTCTCCCCCTCAGAAATCAAAATGCAATCCCTTCATCTATTTCTCCACAGCACAGGCCTGTGACCTGCTTTCCATGGCTCTCCTCTTCCCTGTGTCACATTAAAGGTGTCACACTGACAAATTCTTCGCTAACGATGGGCAGATCCAAGGTCTTGATGTGATCCTCTGCTTCCCACCGTTCCGAGGTTCAGCCCTGCTGACCGTTCACCCCACCTCACAGCAAAGTAGCCCTCGTGTTGGCCAGTCCTTGTAATGAAGCCCATTCAATGGGCACAGTTAGTCCAAAGATGTGTGTGCTGGTCCTGCGAATGACCTACCCATAACTGTGCCCCAGGGCCTGGCATGAGTCAGCCCCCCTCAGGAGCACCTGTCTGGACCAGGTGATCAGAGATGGTCCAGGGTAAACTGAGGCAGAGAGACCACAGTAAAACTCCTGCAGTACCAGAGAAACTGAGGTCAGGCATGTGGCGGTGGTGGGCTGTGCACAGAGCCTCATCTTAGCTGATTCCGAGCTGGGCCACCAGCTGCAGCAGCAAGTTCAAAGAGGCCGCAGGCACAGGAACAGCATCCACTCGGGTGATCACGGGCGTCCAGGTGCCATGTTAAATATTTCAAAAGAACTTAAAGGAAAGCGTCCATTTTCCTCTGAGAAGGCTGCACACTTGAACTGAAATGTCAAGTTGCTTTGGGCAGAAATTATATCAACTCAGTTTGATAACACTAGTTAACTCAGGCTGACCTGAAGTCCTCATTAATAGTCACATGTGTCTTTGAGTTAGAAAATGAAAGGGAGAGAGAGTGATAAAACTACTTAAATAGTTTATTTGGCAGACAATCTTTAAAGCACTCAAAAAAATTTGGTCAAGCAGTGAAAGGGAATATTCATGGGAAGACTATTTAAATAACCAGTATGGACATTTTTCCTCTTTAATTAAATTTTATACATAATAGTATGCACCTATTTAATTTTTAGGGAACCAACACAATTTTAAATTTTGTCAATGAAAGGAACTTAAAATAACAATGCATCCCCTTACTTAAACCTGAAGCAACACAGATTCAGCAAGGTCGTCAAGTTAAGTCATATAAGATACCCAGCCCTCTGCTCCCCCTGATTTCCAAGGCTCTTACTGCACCCACATTCCATATCTGACAATTACAGAATGATTTCCCACGGTTCTTACGTTTTTTCCTCTTCTTTAACACTCAGCCAAATTATTAGATTTTCTAGCCTAGACACTTGGCAAGACTGACCTTAGGCAGATTTACAGCCAGTAAAATATTTATGTGGGTCAGCACTCAAATTGTGCTTGGGCTCCAACTCCATGGTTGCAGATTTAACGAGCCTGCATGCCGGGATACCCCATCTGCAAGTCTGAGATGGATATGGAACTCCATAAATGGCAAACGCAAGGCTGGGGAGAGCTGACAGCCTCACACACCAGCTCTCCATCCGCCCTGCTCGGGGCTGGGCCCAGAGGTCACGCTTCTCCATGACCCCAGTGAGTGGCCGCTGGAGGCTGTGAGCATGTGGTTCCTCCCACATTTATTTCTCCCACCATGAAGATAAAGGTCATGAAGTGTGAGTGAAGAATACAGAGAACAGAAATGCAGCTTGAAAAGATGAAGTAGGCTGGCTGGTCTTTCTTATCAGCCTCTATTATAATCATCTATTTACTTGAATACATCTTAAGGTGATAAAGGCTCTTTTTACCCAAATTAAATTCCGGAGAGACACACTCACTTGATAATAAGTTATTCTATCTTTGTTGGTGAACCTTGGGTTTTTGTTTTGTTTTTTTCCAGAAAGGACTTCTTTTCTGTGTTTTAAATAATAAAATCTAAAGGGAGAAATCAGCTGCATTTTCAGAGAAATCTGCCTCCCGATCTCACTTTTGAACTCACTTCTGAACAAGAATCAAATCTCACAGGTGCTATTTTCGATGCTAAAACCTTATCAAAGAAGGCAGGCCAGATTTAGATAGGGGGCTTGTTAGATGTGCTTTTGCAAAAACAGTATTTGTTTTAGAGGAATGCAAATATGGCCTTTGGAAATTATAAAAGCATCTTAATGGGTGATATTTAATAGGTGGTTTGTCAGAGAAATAGGTGGTGTTCTTACATATCAAATGTGAGATGGGATGTTCTGAAAGTTGAATCCTTTTCTTCTAGAATCACCGCACATACCTAGTCAAAAATCACATCCCCCCTTAACAGTTACCCCCCTCTCGCCACCATCTTGCCTGTGGCATCTGCCGTGAGGCTGGACTGGTCTAAGGAGCGTCTGGGTTCTGGACAGTCTTGGCTTTCAGTCCACCACTTAGCTGTGGGTTCTTGCTGGGCCTTGTTTTCCGAGCCTTTGAAATGATAACAGTTTTGATAAGTGAACGAAGTGAACGTATCTGAGGCACGTCTGCTCTTGACTGGCATAATTTAAGAGCCCAAAATGTGGGCTCACGTTCTTACAGTTCCTCTTGTACTTATTTCTATCCGTATTTATCTCCCTTATTAAATTAAAGCTTCTTAGGTCTTACATGCACCTCAATCTCTCTCAGACCACCTCCTCCTCCTTCCCAGCCCAGGCTCCTCTCCTCGCATATTCCTGCCGCTTGGCAGGAGCCCAGGCTTCTCAGGGCCGCCTTGTCTCAGCCACCGCTTCCGAACTCCCGGAAGGTCGCTGTTCTGCCGGGTCAGCCCTGATCACCGTCCTTCCGTGGCTTCCCCTCGCCTTCCCGGGAAAGTCCAGGTTTCCTCGCCAGGTGCCCAGCCCTCCCCTCAGCCTGCCCCCCACTGTGGGGCTTGAACCTGGCTTCCTCCCTTCCTGTTCCGCCTGCTAATCCCTTGAGCTCTGCATCCGCGCCAAGGCTGCCGGCCCCTGGGCGTCTCAGACAAAACCTTCTGATTTATCATTATTATTCCCCAAAATGGGTATGCATTTGCCTTTTGTGTCTAAAAATGATTCTGCTTGGGCGTGACTGAACAGCTGACTAGAAGCTGGGATCCATAATTGCAGTCATTTTAACAAGAAAGAATGAAATGATAAACCTACGAAGGGTCCCGGGGGACCCTCTTACTCGGTTCTTTCACTTCCTGCCTGTGTTTGGACTTTTCCCTATTAGGAGATTTATGGACTTTCCCATTAGTTTGAAGACTTAAAATCCATATTTTCCAAAATCAGATTAAATTTGCACATATTTCCCCCCATTAGTCAAGGTAAAGCTTAACTATTATCTTTCTGATACAATGACATATTCAGCGACTGATACTAAATGTTTCAATATCAAGATGACAAAAATCAATGGTTTGGTCCCGCCAGCAACATCTCAAGTAGAAAGGCAGCCTTGGCTGAGACGTCCCCCCGGCCTCATCACTGTGCTGTTGCTCCGTGGGGGACCATGAGGGCAGCAACAGGAAATCCCATGAGGCTAACTAAGTTTGCACAGTGCCGACAAGCTGGGGGGAGACAGACAGTGATTGGACAGACAGACCGTGTGGTCCAGACAGGACAGACCACCCTGGACACGTAACCGAGACTCCACCCGCCCCCAAGACGCTTATGCTTTAATGTCGCACCGGCCCCTGGTGAGCGCGGGACGTCCCACCAGGCCGTGGCCCACAGCGTCGCTGTGCGTGCCTGGAGCAGAGCGTGCGCTGGTGGGTACATGTTCTCAAGACACTTCAGGGCTCGCCTTTCTCCTCAGCATCTGCTTTCGCTTGAGGCTTCCTCGTATTCGGTGTCTGGGCTGCTGGGCCCTTGATTCTCACGCGTGGCTTCCTCTGCTCGGTACTCTCCACTGACCTGTCTCAGTGTCCTGCTCTTCTGTGAGCTGTCATCCCGCCCCATCTGTAGTCCCACCCCATCTGTAATCTGCCATTTGCATTTCTTCAGCTCAGACCCCTTTATGCCACTTTTAGATTTCCTAAAACCCTAATCCCTTTTCTTAGATAAAGCAAGCATCCCCAGGGCGCACAGGGTAGGCCGTGCAGAGAAACGCATGCCCTGGATGAGTGCGTTCATTTAAAAACATGTTATGTGCCTTATTTAAATTCAGAATAAGTGAACTCATTTAGTGTTACATGTATAAAATCTTAGCTTCATTTCAGAAAACAATTCCGTGTTTAGAAGGGCCTCCAGTTCTCAGCAACAACACAGGAATCCCCGAGCAGCTGAAAGCTCTGCCTCCGAGGGTGGGCCCAGCATGGCGGTTCACACCTGCTCTGTCGTGACCCTGGTGGGCTCTGTCCTGAGCCCTGGGAGTGGCCCTGCCTGTGTACAAGGCTGACCTCGGACACACCTCCATCTCTTCATGTCCCCAACAAGAAACATCCCAATACGACCGCCTTCCCGGGACATTTTCCTATGTTTGACCTTGAACCATCTCTGCGCTTTGAATAAACTGGAATCAACAAAATAAGGAACGAGAGGGAGCCTCACACCATAAAAATGGCCTACAAATAGAAGGCACAGGACATTTTTAAAATTGGTTCTTCTTCTACCTGGAGACATTTTTCCAAATGATGATAACCAAAAGGAAAATATCGGTTCTGCTGAATATGACAGTTGATTAAGGATCCCTTTATATACAGAGGCAGGATAAATCAGTTCTTAAGAGAGAATTATATTAGAATTAGGAGAACCAAAAAGTACATTTTTTTTCATTAATTATTTTTGAATTTTAGATTTTTATGGAAAAATCTTGCCTTTGGGTTGGTCCGTGGTGGTGTCAGAGTAGACGAGTCAGCACAAGAGCTCAGCGCTGCCGGTTCTCAGACGCGTCACTGAGTGGAATCTGAGAAAGACTGTGGTAAAGTAGATGACGTCATGTGCACAAAGGGCCGGCTAAAGGAGGAATAATTGTCCTCTGTCAACCGATTCCTTCTGCTCACCCCTTTCACCTTCACAGTTTTCAAGAGTTAGAAGTTTTCCAGAGGCTTCAGCGAGACGTCTGGCCAGCAGCTGTCTGGCGAGTTGCGTGGGAGGCTGCCTTGATGCACGCAGACCACAGCTCTGAGGTCACGGCGTGACACGCGGCCACCTGTGCAGACCCCTGTCCGGCACTCAGGTGTCTGCCCACCTCGGCCTGTTGAGTCTGGAGAACAGCAGAGCCGGGATCACCCCAGGTGGTCTGAATTTCATCTCCCAGTGGTGACTGCCCCACCCCACCGGCTCCCCTGGGGACACTGCTGGGTTAAAAGGCCCCAAAGAAGATCCTGTCAGAAGGTGAACATATCGCAAAAGGTCTTTCCTTTTTTTTTTTCCTATCCATTCATGGGTTTTTAACAAGGAGCATCTATTCCATTCATGATAGTTCAAAAATAATACTTATGATATTTTTTCCTGGATACTTGTGCAGACAGTGTGATTCTGGCCACCCTGACACACGCTGTCTTGCCATCAGTGGAGAGTGACAGGCCCGGGGCGGGTCAGTCCCTCTGTGACCGCAGCCTAGACGGTGTCCAGCGGGGACAGTGTAGCCAGTGTGGACCGTCTTCTTGAAGAACAGCCCAGTGGACAGAGGCGGGCTGGTCAGGCTTCCAAAGAGCTGTAAGCCTTGCTCCCAAAGCAAGAGTCACTGATTTTCTGTGGTGAACATTCCAACCGCTGCGGAAGAGCTCGCTCTCTTACATTATGACACAGGAAAAAAGTCATTCTCTTAGCTCCACCTGCTGAGACCTAAGAGAAGTTTGAGCAAATGCACTTTTTTCCAAATGGCCAGCCCTCCCCCCAGCACCCTCGGCTGTGCCAGGCATTGTCAGAACTGGCGGGTCCACCCATAACCATAGCCCCAGGAGGCCTGGGCCCTGCTGTCCCTACCAGGGGTGGGGCGGATGTCTCCCTCCGGGCACCTGAGTCCCCAGCTCACCACTCATTTAACACTCTTTAAAATCCATCTGTAACAAAATGACACATTCAGGAACATCTTCTGAGAGGCAGAAGTGGTTTTTTTTGCCTGTTATTAAAAACTCCAGCTCTCTGGCCCAGCTCATGGTATTTCATGTTGCTGTGTGCTCAGCCAGAGAATTCACAGCGCTGCAGAAGCACAGCCTCACAGAAATAAAGGCAGGCAGCATGCTCGGGGTGTCACCCCCACCCAGAGAGGGCCCAGCCCCCAATCCGTGCCACGAGGTTGATCTAGGGTACAGGCCGGTGTACCCACCGCCCCCACAGGTTAAACCGCTAAGATAAAAGCAGCCGGTCCCCGGGGACCATATGTCCCCAGCTCGTGGGCGCAGCCATACAGGCGTGAGCCTCTGCTTTTCATCTCCCACCTCTTGCTGGATTCTGCAGACGGTTCATTCATTCCTTGTCCTGTAAGAGTCTCAACTTGCCACATGTTGAGGGTCTCTCTGCCCATCTTGCTGCTTCAAATCCCCCAGTTTGTGTGAGCATTTTTAACAGATGATGAAAGCATCAAGTCTGCAATGCTAAGACTTTCTCTGCCATCAAAAGCACCGTGTTTATTGAGCAATAATGAAATGTTTGTGTATCTCTCTATTGGGAGCTGCTCACAGTTGATCCTCATTATTCACAAGCAAACCCCCTCCCTGGAAGCCCATCGCCCTGGGACTCACGAGGGCCATTCTGAGATTGAAGGTCGAGATGACCACATGGATCAGAAAAACAAAATATAAAGGGAGATTCGCACTGGGTAGGCACCCACTGTGTGCAGCTCACGCAGTAGGTGCTCTCCCGCAAGTTACTCCAGCAGCAGCCCCTGAGTGCTCCTTCTCATGCACACACCTCTGCTCTCTCCTGTGGCTCTGCCTTCCTGTGTCCTCGGAATCCTTCACAGCAAACAGTTTCCAGAAACGCACTGAATGATCTGACACATCTTAGAATCCACCTGGGTGCTATTTTTAAGTAGAATAAATGTCATTTCTATGATGTGAAGGGAACTAAATTTTATTCCAGTCCCTCTCCTCAGGAGTGTCTCATCGCAGGAACCAGATCCACACCGTGCAGCCTGACTTCACACCCTCCAGTGTGTGTGGTGATCGCTGCGTGCAGCTCCGCACCTGCCTCCTGTGGGTGTTGCGAGCACTGAGCATGCTGGACTAGAGCAGGTGCATGTTTCCTCTGGAAGGAGATGTTGTGTCCGGCAACACCACACTGACAAAGACATGGGAGTCGTGGAACAGGCTGCATGATGCAGGGTGCTGCTGAGAGCAAGATCCTGGCCATTTTTATTGATAGACTAATCATAGAGCATCAGCTACGTGCATTAGGAGGACGAGGAGAAAGGAAGGGGGACACTCAGGAATGCCATCTAGGGCTTGGGGGGACATGCGTCTGCTGACCATGTTATCAGCTTGATGACCAAGTGTTGTCATGGAAACCAGACCCCAGACCCCCAGCCATGGTCCTAATCTTATCAACAAGTCGTCCACTGATCAGTTTCTGGGGTCCCTTGGTGCACATCGGTCCTCGGCCCCTCTGGGCGTTCCCAGTCACACCTCGTGATACATGAGTGGGAGGAAGTTTATGCATCCATCATCAGCGCCCCCACCCCAGGAGATCCTGCGATGCACACCCTTCCCAGGGTGACCCAGCTTTCTGCTCTTGCTTAGAAAGGCACCTCGTAAGGTTTGGCTCCTACGGCTGACTGACCGGTTGTGAAGGGCAGTTCTGACCTTGTATAGGATGCAAAACTGCAGGTAAATGTAATGGCAGCCGAACAGGCCGCTTAGGTTTGGCAGGCCCACAAGGAGAGAGCGCAGCACCCCCCTTTATTTTGGCCCTAATCCTTCCTCTCCCCGTCCCTCCCCCCATAGGGTGTCTCTGCTTTATAGTTGCTTGTTGAGTTAGAAAACCTAAATAAGGGACCAGGAAAAAGACTAATACAAAGTAAAAACCATTGGGACAGAGGGGCTTGTCGATGTAGACAGCTGCAGGGGCCAGGCACGGTGCTGGCTCTCTGCAAGTGTATCTCATTTAACTCTCACTTCTCTGAAACCACAGGATTCACTCTCCTTGGGGGAGACTCTTGGGAGGAGACTCGCCCATAGCAGTAAAGCGTCATGGGTTTTCCTGACATGTTGTCGCTCAGTATTTTTAATGCTGGGGTAGACGGCAGCCTCACCCCAGGCCTGGGGCTGCCCCTCCTGTTAGCTCAGGGACATTGTCCCTGGGAAGTAGGTAGTGGACCGTGGGCCAGGGGCTTCAGGGGGCCTCTGCAATGGCCGGTGTGGTCTCTTACTTGTATCTCAGCAAACTGAGGCTCTGCCCGTCCAGTAGCCGCTGCTGTGTCTGTCATCTGTGAGCCTGTTAAATATTTAGGGGCCGCTGTCTGCAGGGAATTGATTCCTTGCTTCACGTGGCACAGGCATGCGGCTCTTGTCTGCCCGTCTAAGTCTGCTACCGTCAGCCCGTCCGGCACTGGAGAACTTACCTGAGCGTAACCTCTACGCTGTCTTTAGGACTTCAGAGGCCGGCGTTGTTCAGCTCTTGAAATGTCTGCATTAGACAAAATTTTTAATCCTCTGGATAGTGATTCCCTATTAAGCCTCAGTTATCACTATCATTTTTCCAGTAAAAATGTCGGTTACTAGCATCCTGATACAAACAATATATTTCGGTGACTGATACGACTCGGACAGCGGGGGAGACCTTCCCTCGGCCCCAGAATTATGAAGGGCGCTCACTTCCCCGCAGTCCGTGGGATAAGCCCGGGGAAGAACATGGAGCGGACACCGTGAAAATCACCCTACCCGGCACCTAGAACCCGCCTGATGCCAGGTGACAGCTAAAATGTCAGGCTCTGGGGGTGGCACTTCAGCAGGAGCTGGAAACGTCACCAAGGGCTCACCGCGGGCACGTCTGCAGGCTTCCCCTCTCCCAGCGCGGTCCCTGGGCCTCGCAGCTCCTGGGCACGCTCCAGCAGGACCCGTGGCAAGCGCGCCGGTGTGTCTGTGGGCTCCGGGCTGCGCACACGTGTCTTCCTGCATTTGTTCACGCGCGGGCTCGTCTGCAGTCTGCCGCCCCGCCGGTGTCCGGGCAGAGGGTCCCCGTGGAGGGCCCGGCGTGGGCACCCAGACCCGGCGCAGGGCCGGACGGTGGCCCAGTGAGACCCATATAGGTCCCCCGTCATTGCACAGCGTGTGGAACCGGTCCCAGAACGGTTTCCAAATTTTATGTTCCCAGCAACAAGGAGACCAGCACGGCCGAGCCTTGGAATGGGATGCGTCTGGCTTGAGCAGTTTGGGGGGGAGAGCTGACCCCTGCTCGCCGGGAGGAGGCTGCGGGGCCACCCGTCTAGAAAGCCCTGCTGGTGCGCTCTGCGTCTGTGTTCTAAACCCACTGTAAAAGTGAATGTGGGGGGGACACTTCAACTTTCTCGGCGCTGTGTGGATTCTAATCGGCGGACTTGCACCGTCGTCCTGTCTGGGGCTCTCTGACCCCATCACACCTTCACGGCTAAACTCCTTCATCTAACTGGACAAACACGCAGTTGGAGCAAAAGCACATTTCATTTCATCTTTTCCTTCATCAAAAACAACAATTTTTCTCGTCAAAATGAGAAATTTCGCCAAAATTAAAGGATCGCTGTGAGTCAGATGCGCGCTAGGACCTTCTCTTTACTCGTGTTAAGTTAATATAATCATGTTAATAAGGGCATATTAAAGTGGTCATATTTCTGACCATTAGAAAAAGTTTTTGCAAAGAGGACTTCCAGAACACAAGCCCAGCCACGCGGGAAACCTTTGGTCAAAGCCCGTCGACCTGCCCCGCAGCTGGCAGGTGTGGGGCCGCAGGCAGGCACGCCCCGCGGGTGGGGTCTGATCA
The DNA here is from genome assembly GCF_014898055.3 of Talpa occidentalis. NCBI lineage: Eukaryota > Metazoa > Chordata > Mammalia > Eulipotyphla > Talpidae > Talpa > Talpa occidentalis. The sequence goes on along the minus strand of NW_023602073.1, from coordinate 149,780,513 downwards.
GCCCTGGGGGCGCAGCCCTGGTGCTGGGCAAGGGGCTGGGACGTCGGCAGCCTGTTGCAGAAGTTACCTTGCCACGGGAGGCACCACCGGGCTGTTTCCCTGGCCCTTGGTTGTGAGACTGCAAAAGATCGGAGCAATTATTCTGAGGGTAGCATCTGGGGGTTGGAGGGGGATCCCCATCCCTGGGCACCAGAGCATTCCAGGCAAGGTGTGAAGAGGGCACTTGCTTCCTCTCCTGCTCCTCCTCCTCCTGACAGCTGTGAGGGAATTATTACTGCGATCACGCTAGCCTCAAAAAACAAAAAGGGGGAGGGGAGGGCCAGGCTACGAGGTGTGGGGTAGGGGGAGAGAGGAGGGGAGAAGAGGGGACTGAGACTCAAAGTGTCCAGGATTGGGGAGCCCAAAGACTCCTCCCCCATCCCCCGTGGCCTGGGCCTCCTTTCTTTCCCCTGCGTCCTGCAGGCAGTGCTCAAAGCCAGAGGCCCTTGCGACCTTCCACCTGCTCCATCAGAACCCAGAGGGGTCCTGACAGCCCCGCCATGGGGCTCCATCTCGGGGTGGTTCTTTGTCCTCCCCGCCCTGCTGGGCATGGGAACTTGGCCTGGTTATCCGTAGCCACCTCACGTCGGCCCCTTCCAGGACGGGAGGCCCCAAGAGCCGGGACTCTGACAGCCACTCTGCGTCGCAGCCCCTGGCACACGGGGGGACCCCCCAGGGTCATCCTCTCCAGAGACGGTGCATGTCCAGCTTGCCACTCCCTCGTCCAGGACCCCAAAGTGCTTCCTGCCGCTGGTTGCTTCTAAGCCACATGTGTCCCCATGTGTCCGGCTGGCCGCGCCCCGCTCGGCCGCCTGCGCTCACCCCCACAGCGGCGGGTCAGAGGCTCTCTCTGCTCTGTTTCCTTTCACTGCGGGTGGAGCCGTGTTTCTCCTTCTGATTGATCTCGAGCCTCCTCTGCACAACCAGAGTGCAAATACCTTAAGTACATGGGCTTTGTGTTTGCTTTTGGTTTTCTCCTCTCCAGACGTGAAATCCCTCAGCACAGTAGGTACCAGCAAATGCCTATTGATGATGGACTTAGGCACAGCGTTTGGGTTTATTTGTTTGTTTGGGAGAAAGAGGTCAAGGGCTTGGTCTCTGAGAGCAATTTTTGTTGAGAGAGCAGCTGTGGGTTTGAAACGACCAGCAGCAAATCACCACCCGCGTGCAAGGAGAAAGGATTCCTCGACAGTGAAAACAAGGGAAAAGAAAGGGAGACGGTGGTTTTCTGCACAGCCCGCTGTGCCCCGTGCCCGGGGCATGGGAGACAGAGAGAACCCACAGGGGCCCAGGAAGCGCCAGAGTCCTGCCCTGTTTCCATCCTCTCTGGATCCAGCCGGACGCCCCGGCGAGCCTGCGACTCCGGGGACCCGGGGTGCATGTGTCTTGGCGCGCTCACTTTCTCTCTGCCTGTTTCTGCTCATTTTTCTTCAAACAACATGTGCCGCTTTGTATGATATGAATAATATACATTTTTTTCATGAACAAATAGAAAACTTCCTAATGCTGGTCTCGTGTCCACGAGAAGCAGCGTCTGGCCCGTCTGCCCCCAACCGGGGTGAAGAGTTTGTGAGACGCCCGGTGCCCGCAGCTGTGCCCCGCCGTGCCAAAATGTCCTGACGCCCGTGTCAAAATACAGCCTTGGATTCGTGGGTCCCAGGTGGACTTTCTGACAAATCTCCCCAGGATGCTGACGGTGGGGGTGGGGGTGTCCTCACTCTGAGAATCCCAGCTGGATGGCAGCGGAGCCTGGTGGGTGGCGGGCGACATGGGGTGACACGGATCGCCCAGCAGTTTCCTTGGCAACAATGTTCTGGGTGGGCTCGGACACTCAGACCCGGGGCTGCCGGGGCTGTGGGATCCATGAGCTCCGACGTGGCAGCCGGCTGCCCGCTCAGCTGGAGGGGGGCCCCACCCAGCGGTCCTGGTGACCCCCTTTAGTTAGCCCCTCGGCACTTTTGCTTTCCCCTACCCAGTGGATTCACCCCAACTCTGCAGAACCTCTGTGGGACACCCGTCTGTCCTAAACACGATCACTACCAACCAAACTCCTGCTATCTTTTTTAATTTAATTTTATTTTTTGAAGTAGGTTTGGCTAATGGCACTGTACTGACATAGGCGCGCGGGAAGAGGTGGGACTCTTCTGTTTATAAATGAAAACCATCTCTATGACTCACACTCAAAGGCGATATAGAGTCACTGAAGAGAAATGGTAAGAAACAGATCACAAAAACTAAGCAAGCTAAGAAATACACAGCACCCACCACTAAGAGAGGGTCGCTGGACATTTTGAGATAATTCCCATGGTCCGTGTGAAGGTTGGGGAGACCACCTTCCCTTGACTCTTCCAGCCCTAGGGTTCTCCCGCGCACATTACCCCTGCCTGTGGTGATGGCTGTGTTGGGTTCTGTGTTACTGTTGGCAACCGCCAGATCCCAGTGAGGGACAGGTCCCAGCACTATCCTCCTCCAAGAAACTAAAGCATAAAACCATCGACTGTGTGTGTTTTCAGAGTGGGGAGCAGGAGCAGGAGCTGAGCAGGTGCACAGCTGCTCGTGACTGCAGCCAAGCCCCCGCCACACCGAGGCCCAGGGGTGTGTCCATCATGGTGGTGCAGGGCTTCTGTGCGGGGCTAGACAGAACATGGGAAGCGGTGACAATGCTGCCTTTGAAAGCCTCTATTCTGGGGACTTGCCAGTCCTGCCAATGCCAGTTTCAAACTTGGAAACACCAGGATGTGTCTCCAGGGTCACTGCCCAAAACCAGGAGGGCATCTGTCTGGCCTCTCTATGGAGAGTCCAGCAGGAGCCTCAAGCTTCCTTCCCCGTGCGGCCCCTCTCTGTGCCACCTTGAACAGTATTTCTTTGGTGTGCAGTCCATGAGAAGGTGGCCTTTATATTCATCTTCTCTGAATTTGGGGTCTTGAGTTGCCTTGATTTTGGGGTTCATGGATACCCCTCTAGTGAAAGTCTTCTGCTGATGGAGGGGGCACCTTCTCCCCTCCCCTGCTGTCTGTGAGTTCTAGTATCTCTGACATCACCCCTCAGTATGTTTTTCTCCAGTCAGCTGAAGACGGGTCATCACCTTCCAAATCCAGTGCCTCCTGTAAGAACAACTTGGATGTGAGCAAATGAGTGTGAGCGGGGTAGCGGTAGACAGTGAGGACCTAAGAGGTTCTTGGAGAAATGTATAGGTTTAGTCTAGAGAAGGGTGAGCATGGTGGAAGCTGGGGAGGGTTGCTGATACATATATTTTTCAGCCATTCAAAATCTTCTCGAGAGAGTGGAGTTCATCTATGTTGTTTCTTATAGAAGAACTTGGACCCACATAGAAGTAAATTTGAGAAGAAAATTACTTACATTCAGAGTAAGAACAATCTTAGAATTAGTACTGCTGAAAAATGGCGCAGGACTGATAGGAAAATCCTAAGTTCCAAGTCACTGAAAGGGTTTTCAGAGTTTAGTTGGATACATTTAAGAAATGTCATAAAATGGGGCCTCCCCCAGTGGCACAGCGGTTGAGTGCTGGGCTGCGAAGCTGCCCGCAGCCTCTGCAGTGCCAGTTCGATCCCTGGCCACCAGCGAGGGTCCCACATGGTGCGACATACCTCTCCTGCCGTGCCCGCTGCTCCCCTCAGCAGTGTATTTCGTCAGTCTGCCTGTTCTGTTCCCCTCTCTGATTCTGGTGAATTCTCTCACCCTCCTGGCTTCTGACTCTACCCAGTGCTTGTATAAATAAGTAAATAAATCTTAAAAAAAAAGAAAAAAAGAAATGTCATAAAATGAATTTCAATCCTGGATGAATAGGCATCATCGATGTTCTTCAAATATTATCAAGAGCTAAGACTGTGAAATGGCTCCATCTAATATCTTAAACCAGCCCCCTACCCTAGTTCATTCTATTAATCCTATTAGAATAATCCATTTGCTAATGATCTACTTGCCACAATCATTTACGCATCCGTGGCCACTCCCCATTACTTGTCACGTGAAGTCCACTCACCTGAGGTCCACACTTGAAATACACAGCCAGCTGAGCCCTCGTTTCCAACATCTCTTCTCTGTTTCTCGAATGCTAATTTAATTGCAGCCACTCAACTTCTGCCTTCTGAAATTATCCTCCCTACTTATTTAATGTGCATTTCAAGTGTCCAGTGGACACGTGTGACTGTCCTGGCGAACAACACAGGTGTGTGGTATTCCTGCCACCCCTGGGGTTCCCCGGCAGAGCCTACCTCTTTGCACCTGTGGGTACAGAACACCAGCTCAGCACCTACAGCAAACTTGGGCAAGTCACCGCATATCCTCAGGCTTAATTTTCTCTTTCATAGTGAGATGAGTAGCTGCCCTGACAAAGTTGTTCTAATGGTTGCATGAGATAGTCCACTGGTTAAAATCTAAAACCTAGGAAGAACTCTCTATGCATTAGCTATTATTATTTCTGCCTTTTTTGAAAGATTTATTTAATTATGCATACAAGAACTGGGGTACAGGCCAGAGGTGTGGGGGGTGAGAGGATTCCCCAGAGACAGAGTGGGGAGCAGAACAAGTGGACTGACTGAAACCATTGCTGAGGGGAGCAGCAGGGAGACGGAAGCGCCCTGTGGGTCAGCTCCCTGGCTGGGGATTGAACTCAAGTGGCTGTGGACAGCTTAGTGGTGACTTAACCCCTTGTGCCACCAGGGAGGTCCTATTGCCACCTTTTAAAAACTTAGTACTCCTTACAAGAATGGTAAATGACTGATGTTCTTGGTCCTACTTCACAGGTTCAGAACACACCTCCATATGCAAAATTCTCCAATTTTTTTATTATTATTTTTTTAAGATTTATTTATTTATACAAGCACTGGGTACAGTCAGAAGCACGGGAGGGTGAGAGAATTCACCAGAGCCAGAGCAGGGAGCAGAACAGGCAGAAGGACCGAAATACGCTGCTGAGGGGAGCAGTGGGCATGGCAGGAGAGGTCTGCGCGCCATGCGGGACCCTCGCCCTGCAGCCGGGGATCGAACCGGCGCTGCAGAGGCTGCAGGCAGCTTCATAACCCAGCGCTAAACCGCTGCGCCACCGGGGAGGCCCTATTATCTTTTCTAATCTAAAAAATAAATATTAAAAAAATACCTAAATAATTGGAGCAGAGATACAATGAAAAAATACTATAATTTGTAGGATTTCATTTGGACTATTTTAACTGACTTTAAAGTTATAGAATTCCATGAAAGCAGAATATAAAAGACTGGAGAAATTATAAAATAAATGTCTCCAAGTTCTGCCTTGAGACAGTCATGTTACATGACTTTTTTTTTTATTATTTGTAAGCTTTCTGACATGTAGCCAAGGTGAGCCAGTGCGCCACTTCAGGGTCTGCTGCTCTGTTAGATTTTTTTCTTTATGACTCGGAAGTCTCACATTTATAGTCAAAAACAGACACTTTTATGGCAAAGCTCAATTCTAGAAAATTTAAAATTTTTATATCCTTGGATGAAGGCAAAAATGTCTAAAAGTTATCTGTCACCTTACCTACTTTCTTGTTTTTGAAGATTGAAATTATATTTAGACCCTTAGAGAAGAGAGTTATTTTAACGGAGAGCCTCTGACCCACGGCTGGTTTGTCCTCTCTGATTTGTTGTCCGTTTGACTCCAGTGGGAAGGGTCCCTGCTTGTGCAGAACCTCAGCCGCTGGTGATAAAGGAATGAATAGAAAGGACAAATAAATAAAAAGTAAGTTTTTTAAAAAAGCATAAAAAATTAAAAAAAAACACAGATTGAAAAAAAAGACCGACCATTGTCGTATTGCAGAAAAAACAGATAATAAAACCAATTTCAAGCAAGAGTAAAAAAACTCCGTGAAAACCCACAGCTGCCTATCAAGTGCAAACACATCCCATATAAAATATCTCTATTTCTCTAATATTTCACCCAGACTGCTAAGAACGGTGAATTTTTTATGCTAATTAAATTACTGCTGTTCAAAGTGTGACATTTTAAAACACCTGTTTAGTGTATTTGTTATGTTGAAAATGTAAAAATAACACTTTGATGTAGAGCATCCAGAGCTATCCATATGCCTGATTGTCCATATGCGCGATAAATTCTAGAAAGTGCTCCTTTTCCCATTGGAGAAAGACATCTTTCATTAACTCCCCAGAGACCTCTTACTTAGCGGCTGTTGTTCTCTCACCTACGTGCTGACGTCTCCTTAATGCACGATGATGATGCGTTCTATTGATTGTGGCAATAACAACCTACTCAGAATTAATCTCCATCCTTCTCTTATGACCATACAGATTTAAACTTAAGCACTTTCCACTTTATGGCTAACATTAAAATATGGAAATGGCGACTGCACTTTCCCAAGAGTTATTTTTTAAGTAGGCGCCGCAGCATCCCTCTGGAAATCAACCGTCATGAAGTCAATAGATTTTAGACCTCGGCTATCTATCATTGCTTTGTAGCTACCCAACACGAACATAAACCCAGCAAGTAGAAATGAAAAATGAAAAGTCTATGAAAAATATGTGACCACACCATGGTTTGGAAAGTGAAAATTTCTGTAAAATTTTCTGAAGATCTGGTTTTCTAGCCGTTCCTGATTATTGTGGCTGTGTTAAACCCTCTGCGCTCTGGAATGAACCACCTGGCACCCTGCGGTCACGATCGGGAAGCGCCTCTCCTGGTCTCTCCAGTGGTTGCTTTCTGCCCATGCACGGTTGCTTTTGGAGCAGGCGAAGGGGACAGCGCGGCTGCGGCAGGCCCAGCCACCAGGCTGCCTGTCTGCCCGAGAGCCGTTTTGATGGAAGCACCTGGGTGGGCGTTTCTGAGCTAGTCAGTGACCTCAAAAAGGAGGCTTCTGAGCTATGTCCCCAAACATGAACGGGATCCTCACGGGCAAAGGCGAGGAGATGAGAGAGGACGCAGGTGCAAATCGGTCCACCAACCGCAGTGCCGGGGTGAGGCAGGGCCTGCGGGCCCGGGGCAGGGGGTCAGACCAGGTCCGCAGGCTCTGGGTGACAGCCAGGCAGGCGCTGTTCTGTCCCTGGACTTCAGAGACGGCTTCAGGACGTGTCCAGCAGAGGTGTCCCTGCTGGTCGGATTTGTGGGAGGAGAGAGCAGTCTGGAGAGTGGTCGTGAGAGGAGGTGTGCAAGTTCCTATACCCCACCCCACGCACCCTATCTATGCAGTGTCCATCCCAGCGAGGCTGTGTTCCAAGCCAGGAAACTGATTAGCAGAACTCTCCGAAATCGAAGACTGATAAAGCCTCAGTGGTCCTCACAGGAACATTTGAACTCAAGACTTTCAATGTTTGTAAAGAAAAGACCGAGGAAGGGCGCTGCTGCCCTCACCTTTCCTTGGCTCTGACAACGGGAGAGGCGCTTCCTGACGCCCCTCAAATGACCTGACAGAGGCCATCTTACCTTCCATTAATGGTTAATGCATTAAGAATAGGTGATTCAAATCGGGTGGGGTTTTGACAGACTCAAGGATGTGGGGACAAAGAGGGAACGTGTGCGCCGTGCTTATGGAACACCACGCATCTGCATTGTCCAGCATGGGGGGCAGAGACTGGGATGTGAGTGCAAGGCTGGGTGATTGGTGGACTCTGTCCTGTGAAGGCACAGGGAATATGTAACTTGGTGGTCAGTGATGAGCCACTGAAGTGCCTTAAGCCAGGTGATGACATGATTGGAGCTGCTCGTTAGTACTTTGCATCTGGCAGTGGAGAAGCTCAGTAGAATGGCCGGGGCCACCCCAAGACAGCAGCAGGGGTGCAGAGGAAAGGGTGTGAGAGAAGGAACTCTTAGTACAGCTAATTTGCAGCCTATAAAGTAGGCACTTTGGATTACGTATCTACCACTTGTTCTTAGGAGCGTTAGATAACTCTTTCAGTCTGCAGAGCGATCCTTTGAGAAGCCCATCTCTGTACAGTTGAGAGGCTGAGGCTCACGCTGGTTAAATATTCATATAATATATCAGATTCCAAAGCTCACAGGCTTCCCCTCGCAGCAGATTTCATTTTTTGCTGCACGCTTTCAAAAACTGGCACTCTTAAGAAATGTCAAGGCCTGGACCCTTCCCCAGACCAATGACAGCAGCGTACTGGACAGAGCCCAGGCAGCCACATCTTTATGAGCCCCTGCGGACTCCAAGCACCTCCAGGTCTGCGACACTGAGCTGCGGATGAGTTGAACTATCCTTCAGTGACCAGGGAAGCAAAGAATGAAAGGAGTGATCCAGGAGGAAGACTCAGAGATAAATCCAGAGTTTGAGGCGTAGATGATCGTTTGGATCCAAAAAGGGGGTAAGAGTCAGAGAAGGAAGGCCAGAGGACCAGTCAGAAATGCGTGCAGGGGGCACACTACGGGGTGCACTACCGTGTACCCGCAAGTATGTACAGATTCTCTGCATACATTGATAGTTGATGCTCCTGAGTTCAGTGACTCGTGAAAGGACAAGACTGTAGAAAGTCCCGAGCAGGACTCCTGGGGTAACAGGACTCGGGGTGGGGGGGTGATGAGAGAGAAGCCAACACAAATCATTTTCCCAGGGATGCTTCAGATCTAAGGTGAGGTTGAAGTAGAGAATAAAGGTAAACCCACTGAAGACGCCAATGAAAGCCAAGGTATACAATGAGGTTAGCTTAGGAAGTGAGGGGGTGACCAAAACCATGATGGCACATTCTCATTTGAGTCCTGGACAAAAGGTCAGACAGCAGACTTCCAGGTGAACTTGAACGCTGAGCCTGCTTCCTTCCCTCGACAAAAACCTCCGGGGCCTGTACTGTGTTCTAGGCACTGAACGTGGCTCTGGGGTGATCACTGAACCAAACAAAGACACCTGTCCCCGGGTAATTTACATTCCAGCAGGTGGAGACCGGCTGTAAACATCCTGTCAGTAAAAGGCATTTTAGAGTGTCGTTTGCTGAAGTGACAAGGGAGAGAAAACAAGCCAGGGAGTGAAAGCACTGGTTGAAGAGGCATTTACCAAAGTAAACAGAGTGGTCCACAGAGATGCCTTAGTCTGTCCAGGCTGCTGTAACAAAAACGTCAAAGACTGGGTGGGTCACAAGTAACATTTTACTTCTCATGTCTCTGGACGTTCAAAGTCCAGAATCAGGGAGTTTGCAGATTTGGTGCCTTGGGCTGTCTTCCTGGTTCATAGTCATCTCTTACCATCCTCGTTCGCAAGAAGGGAAGAGGGAGCCACCTAGAGGCCCTTTACCAGGACACTCATGGCATTCTTGAGGGCACCACCCTCGTGACCCGATCATCTACCTCCTCATAGCATCACATGGCTGATGAGGTTGCAACATGGGAACTTGGGGGGGTAGAGAGGGGTGCACAAACACTCAGGATAAAGCAGATTTCATTGAAAAGTGGACCTTAGCGTGAAGACTGGCAGAAGAGAGGGAATCAGGTTCCAGTATGGGAGACATCAACTCTGACACTTTGTATGTTGCCTTGGGGTTTCTTCACATACGGTCTTGTCACTTGGAGCCCTTAGTGTTCTGCGTCCTTGGCAGCATTTGGTATTGTCAGGACGTCTTTACTTTTCTGCTGTTGGGAGTGCAGAGGTGGCTCATCACAATTGCAATTTGCATTTCACTATGGGTGGGTGATGTCGCTCCCCTTTCTCCGTGTTCCCTTGCCATCCACATGCCCCTCTTGGTGAAGTGTCTGTTCGGTTCTTTCACCCACTTGTAAATTGTGTATATGTACATCTTACTATTGAATCCTTTATATATTCTGTACACAAGTTCTCTCTAGATACATTCTTTGAAGTATTTTCTTCCATCTGTAGTTTGTTTTTTCATTCTCTTAATTGTGTCTGCTGCAGAGAAAAGTGTTTATTATGATGAATTGCAAATTATCAAGTTTTTCCTTTATGCCTCATGCTTTTGTTTCAGGTCTGAGAAGTCTTTTCCTAATTCTGGGTGATAAACGTTTTCCCTTAAAGATTAGTTTTCTTCTAAAATTTTTTTTTCATTTTGCATTTAGATATTTTATTTGTTTTCTTTGTTCTGGTAAAAATACACAATGCAATAGTTCCCATTTTAGTAAATTTTAAGTGCAAGTTCAGTGGCATTAAGCACATTCATCTCTAGAACTTTTTGCATCATCCCAAACTGAAACTTTATTCCCATTAAATGATACCCTGTCCCCTCCTGCCCCAGCCCCTGGTACATACCTCTTTTATCCAACTGGCCATCAGTGGACACTTGGGTTGCTTCCACCTTGCATTTACTTCTAAAGTTTTATAGTTTTTTCTTTTTCATGAATTCTGACTGAATTCCTGTCCTCTCTTCTTTTAATGACATTTTTTACTACTGTAGAATCTGGTTCTCTCATACATGTGGCAGTAAGACAATTATATTTATTTTTTAGTTCCCAAAAATAATGGAAAGAGGAAATGTACATTCATATTAGCCAGCATAATTTTAAATGAATAGATTGTGCTGGGGGGAAAAAACAAAATGTATTTCCTATTAACTGTTGCAATTACTTATAATTAGCCAAATAAAAGGCCAGTGGCAACACTAATTTGGCATGACTTCCACGGCTGGCCTTGGCATGTACAGTTTATCAGAAATGTATTCCCCACTGGCCAAAACATCACGTTCCTGAATGACTGATAATTCAAGGTTTCCATAGTTTCTTTAGGATATGTTCTATTTATAAATGAGGGCATTTCTCTTCTCATAACATGTCTGAGCAGGAGAATAAACAGCTGACTTGAAACATATTTTGAAATGCTGACCTCTAAGTTGATTTGCAATACGCTTGTGCAGTAACCATGCCTCAACATAATTATTTACCTTGGGCAAGTCATGCTTTGTGCATGCCCTGATCCATACTGGTTAACACATACCCCTACATTTTTAACTAATTATTAGGAATTGATATGGCTCTAAGGGGTATAACTCAAATATTTGTAATTTTATATTAGGTTTAAAAGAAAACTTGTGTAAATGATCTGGCTAGGGGAAAACAGTACTTATGGATAGTCCTTAATTATGTGAAAAAATTATGTGAGAAAAATCATGCTTTATGTAAAATGTTCACCAGCAATTCACAGCTGAGTTATAAAAATTCAACAACTTTATTTTCGTATTTCATTTTACTTGTTCCAGGAAACTCAGTGAAGTAGAGTAAATTAAAAGACATCATAGTCCAACCACCCACAGATGGGGAAGGGGGATAAAAATAAAGGAAACCACCATGTTACAAAATTGAAAACGCTGGTCATCTCTGCTAGAGGCTGAGTAGTGCTCCGGTTTAATCCACAGGAAGAACTCTTTCCTGCACAGAGAGCATCAAGAAGAGTTTACTGTGACATTTTTCTGCTTTGACTGCTTCAGTTGGCATCTATTTAGAGATCACATAGACATTGACAAGAATGACAGATTTGGAGATTTACATAATAAACCTCAAGAGCTCTTTTCCCCAATTCTATAAAAGGCAAGTTGTCCTTTTTTGATATTCACTGTCTATACAACAAACAAAATAAAATGCCAAGCAGCTACTGTGGACTGACCATGTGATGCCCTCCGTGACCTCCAGCTATACCAATTCCTTCCATAACTTGGAAGGTCACCCAAAGAATTTCCTTTGAAGGACCTAAATTCGATCAGATCTCCATTCGAGTTTGCCTGGCAAAGATACACTAATGCCAAGTTTGACTGAGAAAACTACATGATATGTAGCAATTTCAATTTCAAAATTTCCCTATCCTAAAACTTGACAGGGAAGAATTCCTTAGACCCAAAATGTCCTCGTTTGGCACAAATGCTTAATAAAAGAATTGATCACACATTAAGAATTTCTTATTTTTGTGTTCAAGGGCAATAAAAGAAATATTTTGTATGAAACTCTTTTCCCCTAGCTCTCTCATCTACAGAAGTTTTCTTTTAAATCTAATATAACATTACAAATCTTTGAGGTATATCCTCTGAGAGCCATTATCAATTCCCAATAATTAGTTAAAAATGTAGGGGTATGTGTTAACCAGTATGGATCAGGGCATGCACAAAGTATGACTTGCCCAAGGTAAATAATTATGTTGAGGCATGGTTACTGCACAAGTGCATTGCAAATCAACTTAGAGGTCAGCATTTCACATTATATTTCAAGTCAGAAAACACATCCTTAAATTTTCTCCTGGCAAATAGAGAAATTTTAGATTCTGACAACCAATTCCATTCCCTCTTTCTGATATCATCTCCCCAGCCAGATCTGAATTGAAGGTAGTCCTGCCCCTAGGAATTCTGGCAAGTGCACAGATAACTGCAATGCCAACAAGGACTGTCAAGGTCACTTAAAGAAAACTTTGACGGGGGATATTCTTGAACTGTCCCAATAAAATGACATGCAACTGAGACCTAAAAAATATGGACAAACTAGCCAGGAGACAAGAAGGTTGAAGAAAAGTTTTCGGAAAATAGAGAACTCCTAATGAGGAGACCCAAGCCCAAGGCCAAGTGTGGTGTTGGTGACCTGAGGAGTTGGTATAGCTAGACGGTAGAGTGCGTGGGTGAGCTGGGGAGGTAAACAAAGGCCAAACCAGAACTATAATTAAAAAATAAGAAGGGGAAAAATTAAAGACCATGGCATGTGGTGTCCTAGCAGATGATATCAGCAATAACTCAGGAGCTTGTCATGATGCCATGGGTAGAAACCAAGAGAAGACCATGAAAGTACAAAGACCCGCACTGCAGACCTCTTAGCCAAAGTAATATGGCGTCCAAGACAGCTCTGATTCACAATTCACAATCTTGGATAGGAAGGAAAATTGAAGAGCTATATAATTTTTGAAACCATTTTACTGAGTGAATATGCATATTGAAAGTGTATAATCTATTAAGTTTGGGCAAATGTACATGCCAGTGAGACAATTGTGAGGTTGTATTTGGGTACATTTATAAACATTCTATCCTGTCCATTGATTTATTTTGTCTATGCTGGCACCAACAGCACATTATTTTGATAGCTGTAGTTTTATAAGGAGTTTTGAAAGCAGGAGGTAGTGTTAGTTATCCAGATTTGTTCTTTTATTAAAGTATTCGAATATTCTAGGTAATTTGTCTTTCCATAGAAGCTTTAGAATCATTTTGTCAACTTCTCCAAAGACAAAGTCTTTGGAGACTTCTCCAAAGTCACTAGGGATTTTTTTTTTTTTTAATACAAGCACTGGGTACAGTCAGAAGCGCGGGAGGGTGAAAGAATTCACCAGAGCCAGAGCGGGGAACAGAACAGGCAGACTGACGTAATACACTGCTGAGGGGAGCAGCGGGCATGGCAGGAGAGTTCTGTGCGCCATATGGGAACCTCGCTGGCAGCTGGGGATCGAACCGGCACTGCAGAGGCTGCGGGCAGCTTCGCAGCCCAGCGCTCAATCGCTGCGCCACCGGGGAGGCCCCTCGCTAGGGATTTTGACTGAGATTACATTGAATTTATCAATCCATATGGGGAAATTGACATCTTCACCCAATCGTCTTGAAGTTTTCCTTGGAGTGCCAGTAATTTATTGGGAAAGAGTTGGTCAGGCCAGGGCAATTATTCCCACTACTCAGATATGAAAGTCAGATGATAGAAACAGGCACCTTTCCTGGTGCAGTGGGACTACAGGCACCATCCTTTTATGCTCTCGGAAGCCCCTTTCCATGGGTAACAGTCTCGCATGCGTGCATTTGAGGATCATACACAGTTGGACACAGAAGGAATCCCTTGGGGCTCTCTGTCTCCCCTCTCCAGAATTCCTGTGACCCTTAGCCTCCTGGTTCTCCTCAAATCCCATCCCCAATGCCTGGACTCAAGGGGTAGATTGGGTTCCATATGAATTTCCCTTTCCTGTGCAGCCGCCTGGAACCTCTCGAGGCAGCAAACGCAGGCACTGGAAGGGCTCACGAAATTGGCAAGCATCTCTCGGGAGCACTGCTCTCCTTGCCGGAGGGACAGGATCCTGAAAACCATTGATTCATTGATTTTGCCTGGATTTCTCAGGAGGGAAGTATATCTGGCCCTTGTTACCCCCTCTTGGACAGAAGCTTATGTCTGAGGCCATATAATTTTAATTAAATTAGTAGAAATGGATAATAACATTGACAGCAGCAGAAGTAAACTGCTGGAAAGGAGTCACATTTAGCTCCCTAGCTTTCAAACGATCCCAAAGAGAAATCAGCAAGGCTAGAAATTTTCAGAGACCTTATATCCTTGCTTTCTTAAGCTTTCTGTTCTTTTGGATGTAATTAAACACTTTTCTCTCTTCTTATTTGAGTTACAAAACATTTTTAAGTAATGCTCAAGTTAAATTCTTGGAAGGAGGTTACAGAGGAGAGAAAGAAAATTGGAAATTTGGGGGAAACTTCCTTTCAGAGAAATTTTGATACACTGTTGAAAAGCACTGCCTTTGTAGTCAGACCCCTCTAATTACTCATTTAATTAGCGTTTTTTTCTGTGCCAAAGACAGCATGTCATTTTATTCACATGAATTTACTTCGTCTCTGTGGACTTAAGAGGAAGTTCACCTTCTTCCAAGGTCTGTCACTTCCTAGCTCTGTGGCATTGTCAAGTTACTGACCTGGTCTGAGCCTCAGTTGAGGCTTTTGGGAAAATAGGTATAATGATATGAATTTCACAGTGCTATTGTGGGAGTTAAATGGAATGCTTACATAAAATGACTGGCGCGTACCTGTCATACCCCAAAGGCTTGATATAAGAAATATACCATCGCCTGTGTCAGCACTCTGCCCCCTTACAGACCCCAGCCATCCAAGATAAACTTTGTTTCAGTGGATAGATAACTGATCTCTTTGACTTGTACAGTGCTTTCATGTGTTTACTGTTATTAAGTTTATTGCACATTTTCAAATTTGTTGATATATAAGATCTATTGCTCTATGAGGCCCTTCTCTCTGCACAGAGTCTGTCTCAACATTCTTGTAGGGCTCAGTGTAATTTTTTGAAAGTTGTTATTTGAGATTCCAAGTATGCATATTATACAAATATCATATATTTATATATATTCTAAATATCTCTCATACTTATTTCATACAGATATGATAGGTATTCCTACTTTAATCGATGTTTTATCTTTCAATCATGACTAATTTAAGTTGATTTTAATTAATCTTATACTAGAAATTTTGGCTGGGTTTAACCTATGTTAATATACTTTGCAATTAAACATGTGCCTTGCTAAAGACTTGGGATCCCAGCCCATTTGTCCAAGAAATAAAGAGGGATACTTTTCATTAGGATGAATAAATGTACAACTATAGAATTGGAAAAAAGAGATGAACAAAAATGAAAAATAAAAGTGTAAAATAGTCTACATAAATATGGACCCTGACATGGAAAACTGTTCTACAATTAGAAAATGCCAGGGATTGATTTTCAGTAATTGTCCCTCCTTGATGTTTAATTAAAGAACATTCTCAATTTAAAGGTCATGGTGGATTGAGTTTTTCTAGATGATGGTCGATGAGAATGTGTTTGGAAACAGCTATTGAACCCACCTGAGGCTTAAGAGATTAAGGAAGAGAGAGCGGAAACACTCTAAATCTGCGGTGCAGTCCTAGGGAGGTGAAGTTCATTTTACATACTACCAGCTAAGAGCAGAAAATTAACCAGCAGCAAAGATAAAGGGTGTTGAGACTGAAGACGAATTGATGGTCTTTATGACCGGTGAGGTTTAGATGCAGAATATTTTGAGAGACCATGCCCTACCGGAACTGCTAGAGCGGTCGGTGCACAGAGAAATCTTAGCTTTACACGGAACGAGCAGCAATATTATCACATACACTCACAACCGCGCCAATGGCTTCCTTCTCTTCGAAAAGAGGGAGATTACAAAGAGCTGCTTTTAAGCGGCTGTATCAGTGTGAACCTCAGGAAATTGGTGCATAATTCCCAAATTTCAAATACTATGCTCTGACTCACTCATAGATCGATGCACAGCAACTATTGTCTATATGATCCTGAGCCACACAGGGGGAAGGTGAGGATTCCTAAAAATGGCATATAGTTTGGGTTATTCTGAGCTGTGGCCAGACCCGCATAACACTGAGAGAGCAGGGAAACCGGTGTCACCCGTGCATGGCGCGTGTCATCCAGGCCCTCGCTGTTCCAGTGAAAGAAGGTGGGGTTCACATGTCCCATTAGAGGCTGAGTCTAGATGGACAGCTCTTCCCAGAACATGCTAGCATATCGGGAAATTGGATGCTGAGTGCTAAGGATGCCAAGCATGCAAATTTTATTGTTTTCCAGTAAAATCACAAAAAAATTGCATACATAGCATTAATTAGCTAAATTTAACACACACAGTCATACCTAAGTTCTCTGCTTCTGCAGAATTATTTTTTTTTCCATGAGGATGTGTCATCATCTACTTTGAAATGCACTGATCAAGAAATACACACACTCGCAACACAGTGCAAACCCTTCCATAAATACAAAACCCAACATTCTTCTCCAAGTGACCACTAAATATACATCATGTCAAATTGCCTCTACACCTTTGTGTGAGAGGTGGGAATACTCTTTGGCTTAGGTGTGTTCTTAAACAAGACATTTAGCATATTGAAAACCTCAGCAAGGTCCAGAAATGGTGCAGCCTCCTTTTACTTTTCAATAAATTGTATGGTACTATATAGAGTTCTCTCCGTTATGGAATAGAGGTTAGTTCCACAGCATGTAGAATTCCAAATGTCTTACCCAGATACTTCAGACCGCGAAAATAGGGTGTCTGCACCTAGAACGACATTTATAGAGGATCAGAGATCCTGAAAGATGTGTATCTTCATTTTGGACAAAAAACTGACATCCAGAATTGTGCAGTGCTCTACTTTTTCCTAATCCCTTTATCTCCTGATTCCCACCTGACTCCCAAAGAGGGTGATGGGGTAGCTTCACCTCTCTTTCCTCAGGGTAGAGGAAGGAGGGATTTACACAGTCCTCTTGCATGTTCTGTGCAGATGTAAAAATAGCCTGTTTTTAAACTCATACATTGAAGGAAGACCTGCACCCTCCCTCCATCACTGTGGGATCCCTGGCCCTCCTTATTCTTGGGGATATTGTCTGGGTACCCAGAGTTCCTGCTTCTCAGCTGGGTGTAGGGTCATGCAGGGGCCTCTCACCAAGGGGAAAGTCCTGGTATGAAGAGCAAACTTGGAAACCAGTATCTGCTGGTAACAGCAGGCGGATACTAGAATAGAGATAATATGCTTTGACCTGGGACACAATGGAGCCCCCCAGGCATAGCCCCTGGTCACCCCACCCTGGCTTGCATCCTTAGACCCATCCCCCATGGGCACTCCCCACTGCATCCCCCACCTTTATACGAGATGCTAATGAACACGAGGCTGCCTCCAGTCGGGGCTGCACATCACTTGCGGTGTACCCCTCTCTCTTCTTACTACTCCCATGGACTCTGAGTGATCTTCCCTCCTCCCGTGCTGCTCCCGACACTGCCGCCCCAGCCCGCGAGCCCACACACCGCCCATTCACCTGTGGAATCAGAAAGGTGTCGCTCGGAGACTATTTGCTTAAAATGTGTCTCACCATGATTTCAACCCACTTTTTTCTTATTTTTCTCTCTCCTGGGAACTAAGAACACTAGTCATTACTTCCACGTCCCTTTCCTGCACCTTCTGGTCACGGTGTCACCCCAGGTTCCTCCTCACCTGGGTTCATCCTTCTCGCCCGAGGCCGTTTCTGTTGTGAGATCTCATGACTTAAGGAAAAAGCTCTACTCTGAAAAGGAGGTCTGCCCTCTCTGTTGCTTCAAGCTCTTCATCATGGAGTGAGTTTAAAAGACAATGCCTCTTGGGGAGGTTAGCCTATGAATCCACAGTCATCTTCACGGGAGATAGAGCCTTTTCCTGAGAAGCCATTTGGATTGGGGAAGACAGTGGATGCCTCGGGTGAGCACTAGCTATACCCACAGGTGAGCTAAGAGCAAGAAAAGCACAGCTCGGGGGAAAGTCCTGCCCACCCCGGCCTGATTCTCATTAGAGCTGAAGGATCCGGGGTCTGTGTTCTCTGGCCTCTGTTCATGGCAGTGGAGAAACCTCCTGGGTTTCATATTCTCAGAGTAATTTCCTTGGTTTCCAGTATGTTCTGCCTCCATGTGCTTTCCTCTGAATTTTTCAACTTGGATTAGTCGGTGGAGGTGGCGCCACGCTTTCCTGTCCATTCTCCCTTGACAATGGCAGGACCATCATGGGGGTTTGGGGGGCAGTCTGAGGACTGGGGCAGGGAACATGGGAGGCTGCTGAGGCTGAGTTGTGAGTCTCTGGCCTCTGAGGGGTCCTCAAACCTCACTGCCCATTGAAACACCTGGGGAGGTTTCCAGAAGGTCCCACCCAAGGCCAGTGGAAGCTGAATTGCAGGAATGAGGTGCAGGTTCTGAGTTCCGGGAGAGCGCCCCAGGAGAGCGGAGCATGCGGTGACCTTAGTGGGCGGTCAGCGCTGAGGAGCCCCGGGGGCTCTGGGTCCACACAGCGGCCAAGCAGTTCCCTGCTCTGAGCAGCCCTGCCAGAAAGCTCCTGGGCTGCGCTGAAGGCTCTTTCCTGGCACTAAGGAAGAGGGTGCCCTTGTCCAGAGAGATGGCCAGAAAGGGGCAAAATCTTGCTCCTGTGTCTAAGAGGAGTTGTTCTGTGGGAACCCACAAAGGGAATTACAAGATCCGTGGGTGTTGCAGTGGGAAGGACATGACGACTTTCAGGAGTTTCTTAACCCTCTTCTTCAGTTTAATGTTTTCCAAAAAGGAATCTGTAGTGGCTTTTACTTGAACGGGGTGGAGCTAGGTGGTTCCACAGAGTTGTAAACTATGCACTAGAGGCCTACGTGCTTCTTTAAAAATAAATAAATGATATGGGCATTTGTGTTACATGAATTTTAGTCTGATTAAATTTTTTTTTATGGGCAAAATTAGGTCAAGTGCATCTCAGGAGTTGATATTTTACTGTTCGGTTTTTCTGAAGTCAGATTCATTATGTATCTGGATGTATCTGGTCAAGTGTGGCTCTGGTTACCCCATAATCCAGAGAAAACCTGTTCTTTAAATTAGCAACCTCATTCAGTATATAAACTCTACACACACGTATGTATGGGCTGAATACTCTGATAAATGAAGCATATTGAGAGCTCTCTGTAATCTTTTTTTTTTAAAGATTTATTTATTTATACAAGAACTGGGGAACAGGCCAGAGATGCGGGGGGTGAGAGGATTCACCAGAGACAGAGTGGGGAGCAGAACAGGCAGACTGACGAAATACACTGCTGAGAGGAGCAGCAGGCGAGACAGGAGAGGTCTGCCGCACGGTGTGGGAATCTCCCTGGCCAGCCGGAGATTGAACCGCACTGCGGAGGCTGCAGACAGCTTCACAGCACTGCGCTCAACCCACTGCACAACCGGGAAGGCCGTGAAAGTTCTCTGTAATCTTTATGGCACCGAGTTCTTGCTAAATAAAAAGCAATTTCAGCGTGTCAAGGACCCTTGACACAGCTGTGACTCTAAGCGCTGTGTTTTCTGGGACAGTCAAAGCAACACCATTGAGAGGATCCTTTTCCTTTTCCATCTGTCTTTTGAGGATGTCCTTCACAGGAGTGCAAGGACATTTATGAGGATTTCTAGAGTTTTCCATCAGCTGCTCAATGCCTGTGGCTTATCTAACTGTGATATATGGTAAATATTTCCCTTGCAGGAAAAGGGCTGAGAGCTATTTCTCTGCATTGATTGAGCACATTAGGCTAATATTTATCCATTTGAAACTTTGGGAATTGGCCGTACATCATTTAATAGCCGTGCATCACTTATAAAAAGTAATTATATAGAAGAATTTCCAAAAAAATTAAGTCTCGGATAGAAAGCCTATCATAAGTGATTTAGTGATGATTAAATTTGGGGAAAATTGAGTTGTTCATGATACTTATTAATTTTAAAAGATATGGGTTTTTCCAATATTAGAAGTAAATGGAGGGTTTCTAACGCTCTATTTCAAGATTAGTTTGAACCCTGGAGCTGTGGCCTCTAAAAGTCCTATTGTTTGTCATAATTAGGTGTGTCTTTTAGCGGACACAGATAATTTTAAGTGTCTTCTTCTGGTGAATTTGGATACAAAAATGTGCCCCAAACTGGCCATTTTCACTATTTGGTCAACGTGTATGAAACTATCACCTGGGTGGGAGCTGCCTTACAGACACTGGCCCCCTCGAAATGAGACCTAATAAAAGACACCGACACCCTGTAAGAAATGGAGGCCAAGAAAGTAAGCCATGATTTTTTAAAAAATAAATTAGAAATCTATGGTTTCATGAAGATCTGTGAGAATGCCCATTGCCACAGGTTTTCAAAAATCATCAGGATAGTTTTCTTTCTTTCTAAGTCTCGTTGGTTCCTTAAAGAATCTTCTTCCACATTTACGTGTTTTTAACTTCTAAAAACTTTCCTACTTCTATGATCAGAAAAAATATACTTTTTAGAGTCATAGTTTATCTATAAAATAAAGGATTAAATTGACCAGGGTTGCTGACACCAGTGCACTTTCAAATAAGGGGTGCTCTGCGCCCCTTTCCTGATGGCAACTGCTTCTCTCTCTCTCTCCCATCTTCTGCTCCCCAAGATGAAAGCTAAACCCAGTTTCACATTTTCCCCTCACAGACTTACCCAGGAAGTCTGGGATGTTAAAGTTTCCAAAAACAAAAATTATAAACCACTGCCAACATGTCTTTGATTCCTGCCTGATCTCATGCAAGTTTGGGGGTGAGAAATCGTGCTGATTTCTGCAGCAAGAGCAATTACCTGCACCACGCTCCCTCAGGGGCACGTGAGGGATTTGCAGGGCTGGATTTGCTTTTCTGCATATTTCTTCTAAAACGTAGTCTGTGAAATTGTTTTGTGCTTTTACTATGTTTTCTTCTTATCTTTTTCTTTTAAAGACTCAAATTTCTCTGTGGTTGCTTTCCTTAGAGCAAATGTTTCTCCCTTAAAGAAGTGCTCCCCAAATCGGAGCAAGAAGGGCTCCCACGCGGGGCGTCTGGCTCCGGTGCTGGCTGTGCAAAACCCACACTGACACTCATTTTATCTGAGTCTTTCTCTCCTTTTCCTCCATAGAGTGATGTCTCTATGGAGAGAGGCAACTTAGAAAGTTGGTGAGAGAGAGAGAGAGGATACTAATGTAACACAATTCAGGATAATCCACAAATTGGCAAACTCTAAAAATATTGTGTTCGAAGTGCAATTACAGCCAAGCCTTATTATTATTTGAGAAAGTCACCTATTGCCAAAATGTATTTTAATCCCCAAGTCTGTTCTTCCTGGATATCTGGGACTGTTCTCAGACAGGGCAGAGCAGCAACTGTCAGCTCTTGTACAGTGGGCGAGCGTCCTTTTCACCCTCTAGCTTTCACATTTGTTATGCTTTCTTTGATAATTTTCCTGTGTAAATGGCCCCCAGGCCTTGTGCAGAAGTGCTGTCTAGTGTCCTAAGCACAAGGCAGCTGGGCCGTGCTTTATGGAGAAAATGTGTCAGAGAAGCTTCCAGAAGGTGCTGTTGGCTGTGAATTCAGTGTTAATGAATCAACAATTATGTTGAGTAAGGTGTCTTTAAACAGAGACAGGCATAAACCATGATCTCAAGTCCATCAGTGGATGAACAGCCGTGCCCAAAGCTGGCGGGCCTGGCCTCAGTTGCCCAGGAAGCAGCGTGGGGCAGGATGTGCCCACTCGGGGCCCTCGGAACTCTGAAGGACTTACTTGCCTCAAGCAACAAGAATGAACTGCCTATAAGCATAAGTCATCCTACTCGGTATTTGTGTTTCTAAAAGAGGGTTTTTTTGATCAAGATGCAATAAATGATTTAGAATGTAAATGTATCAGATTTAAAGAATATCATGATTAATTTTTGCAGCATAAATACTCACTCTCAGGTCTTCATAGCTGTTCTACATACTCCAATTTCGACTCTTCAGGTTTGCTCCCAGCTAGTGGGCGGGCGCTAAGGATGCGGGACCTGTTTTAAATACAGGCTCCAGGCACCCTCGACTCGGAGGACCAAAAGTTACCAACACAAAGGCCCGGCCTCCATGTCACGTGGAGTCTCCCTTCCTAGATCTTGGTTACTATTAATTTCAGCCCCAACCTTTCTTGACCCTCAATTTCAGAAAAAGTATCAGAAAACAGAACAGAGAGCTGGTCCTGCCAGGGGGCTGGCTGCCCTGGGGAGCAAAGCCAAGCTTGGGGAGGGAGGGGGGCTCCTCTAGTCATGGACTCTGGATGCAGAGTGGGGCTGCAGGCTGCCAGGGGTGAGTGGTGGCTTAGACTGTGGAAAGGATACACCCTGCAAGGCCCCTAGCTAGGGCATCAGCTGTAAGGCAGGGTGGGTGGGGATCAAGGGCAGGAGCTTCAGGCAGCTCCAGATTCTTCCCTGTGGGGGCTTCCGAGTGACCCCCGAAGGACCCAGGCCCACCGACACTGGAGCCGAGCCCACATGGGGGCTGCAGATTCCTGCCCACACAGAGCTCTGTCAGGGAGCAGAGGCAGGGAGGGGCCACAGCCGGGCCGCCTGGAAGGGCAGTGTGCACCGCGTGGCCAGTGGACAGCCAGGTGGAAGTGTGGGGAGCAGACTTCAGTGCCCACTGGCGTCGCCACTGACTCCATCCTCCAGGCCCCATGTCACAGGATGCCACGGGCCACTCCCCCGAGCCCGGCGCCGCAGTCTCCGCCTCCAGCTGCAAAAACGGGTTGTTCCAATTCATTTCATTCTAAGTTAAATTTTTACTCCTACTCAGCATTATTTAAACATAAAGAAGGAAAACGGATACATGGCTAAGCCAGGCATGAAAACCACTGGTGCGTCAGGAGGACAGCCAGCAGGTGGGCGCCGGGAGCGCATTGGCCAAGGACGCTGTGCGCGGTGGGAGGCCGACAAGGTGCACCCGCGATTTCTTGGCAGAGAAAATGGTAACTTTTATTAGAAAAGGCTTTGACAGTCCCTATCGGGTGCTGAACACGCCAGAAATTCATAAATTTGACCTTTTCCTTGAGAATTATTATATAACTTAGAATGATGGCGCTAAGGCAAGACCGTGTGTGTTGAGGTTAATCATTAGGAAACAGAAGTGTTAGCAGGGGAAGAGCGGATGCACAGAGCATTACAGAAACAGTTGATTAAAACTGATATGAAAACAATAACTTTCAGGCCAGCCTTGGGGGAACAGGGATCCAGATTCACTTTTTTGTGGACAATTTAATTCTCTCTCTGATGCAAACACACAGGGAGGAGAAGCTTGCACACACAGTGAGTGCACTCCAGGGAGGGCCAGGAGAGTATGAATTAAATAGTGAGCACTATATTAAATTTTTCTTTGACTGAGAACAGATTATCTTCCTAGTCTTTGCACTCAAAGAAATACAGCTGGAAAGCAATAAGCTTCCACGTCCCCTTGGTGCTCCCAGCTCAAGCCCACGACTAGGCTCCGGGTGAGCTGGCAGTCACGTGCAGCGATGTTTTCTTGGCAGGAGACGTTGGAACCGCTGTGTCTCGCTTTGTGTCTTCAGTTGAGCTCTGTGCCGTAGAAGAGGCCTAGCATCAGCTCCGTCATTCCGGGGAGACGGGGCACCGCAGACCACCTGAACCCGGGCGGATTACCTGAGTCACTAAGAACAACAACGTGGCGGATTGGTCATTCACGCCTTGGTTGTCTGTTTGACCCACATAAACGCCAGTCCTGTGGGGCCGCCGTGTCTGGGTCCCTCTAGATTTGTGCCGTCTTTGCCCACAGGGCGCGTGCAGACACCCCTCCTGACTGACGGAAGCCTGCGCAGCGGTCAGGGCCACGGGCAGTGGTGGTGACAGGTCTGAAGTTCATGAGTGAATGAAATTTGTGTTTCAAAAGTGCTAGTTTTCTTATTTGAAAAGTCTTGCATGGACTTGGAGGGTGGGATGCTTGTTGGAGACACCCATGGCTCACAACGTGTCATGAGAGTGAGAACACGCACCTTTCCCCATGTGTTAACGCCACGTCTCCATCGTGTACTCCCTCTGGCCCTAGCGCCGTGCTGTCCCTGGGGAAGGAGAAAGCATCACACCATCACTCCCTCCCGGATGGCCAACAGGGAAACCCCCAACAAGTGACAGGAGTCCGGGGCCAGCCCAGGGCCGGGGTTGGAAGTTCTCAGAAGCTCCCTCATGTCCACTTGGGCATACCACACCCCAGTGGTGTCTCTGTCTCCTCCATTAAAGGGTCAGCACAAGCCACAGAAAAGCAAGACCGCCCCAAGACCAAGATGAGTTGTGGGAGACAGGAGGCTGGTTTGGGGCAGAAAGTCGAATTACAGGGAGAAGAATGAGGGGGATTTGTTTCCTTTAAGACTGCAGCAGGAAGGACCTCGCAGGGACTCTGTGTGACTGGAAATCAGAAAGAAAAAGGAAAAATCCTGAGCCTGAAGAAGTAGAGGCTATGGAAAACACCTTTTGAAACAATTTCTTTTTAGAATTTTACCATCTTCATATATATGTGTATTTATTCCAACGTGATTCTTTTGTACATTGTAGCTGACTGCCACTGCCCGGGTGCAGGAGCACCCCAAGTGCAGGCGTGTGTCCCCCATCCTTCAGCAGTCTCCAACCAGTGACTGAAGCGGGGTGAGGGCCACTGCGTGGAGATCTCCATCAGAGAGAGGAGCTGGGAAGGCTTTCTGGTGTCACGGTGGGCCCTTCAGTCAGAAACACGTGTCTAAGAGTGACGTGGGCTTCACCGCTCGTGCCCAGGTCTCTGTTTTAAGTGTGGCCCCCGCCACCGCTGCCGCCAGACATTGCCTCTTGACTGCCTTTCCTTGCCACACTTCTCAGCCTCTGTCACGTGCATGACATGGACACACTCCAGGTGGTTTGATCCTAATGAAGGGACCTGACATGGAGTCTGAAGGTCTTGGGAATCCACTTAATAATCAGCTCACTAAGAAAATACACTAACAACCTTTACTGTGGTTTCTGCTTTTAAATATTTATTCGGTGTTAACAAGGTGTCAAGATTTATAAAAGTGTTATATACATAATGGCAACCTAAGGTGTCTGAGCTTGAACTCTGCAGAGGAGCAGGACAGGAAGGCCTGCGAGGGGGCGGGAAGTGGAGGGGAGCAGGCCTGCCTTCTCACGCCCCCTCCGCGTGTCCACATGCTTGCTCCATCCGGGCGTTGCACGGAGAGCTTCAGTCTACCACAGGCTTGCAAAGTGCTCTAGACACTCATTTATTAAAGCAGAGAACTCCAGCTCCAAGGCGGAGTGGATAATGAAATGCTAATGACCTAAACTCCCAGGAATTTCAGAGCTAATCACAAATTCCCGAAGCTCTCCAAGGGACTGTTTTCCTATAATGAAACCCAGCTCTGCAAAATCGAGGCTGGGCAACAATTTACCTAAGAACTTTTAAAAATAGATATTTAGTCATTAGGCTTTTGTTCTCCTTAGCAACGCTAAGGCCATCATACGCCTAAGATGGGCCTGGGGCTGACAAATCCGTGACCTGTTGACATTCTAAAAGGTTTTTTTGTTTTGTTTTTTTAAAGATTTATTTATGCATGCAAGAACTGGGGTTCAGGCCAGAGGTACAGGGAATGAGAGGAGTCACCAGAGACAGAGCGGGAAACCGAACAGGCAGATCTCCTGAAATCCACTGCTGAGGGGAGCAGTAGGGAGACATGTGGGTTGCTCCCTGGCCAGCCGGGGATGGAACTCTTGCTGCAGAGGCTGAGGATAGCTTCACAGTGCTGTGCTTAACCCCCTGCACCACCAGGGAGGCCCTGAAAAGGTTTTAACAAGTGAGTCATTACGCATGAGAAGACGGCATCTCTCGAGTTTTCAGATGAGGCTATAATTCCCACTTTTCTGTTGCTCACCAGCAGCCACATGTGTAAGCCCGTGGCCAGCTGGAGACAGGTATGGCCCAGGCAGGCCCTGGCCAATGGGCTCAGCTTCTCCACCCCAGAACAGGGCTCACCCAGTGTCTTCTCCTGGATGCAGGGGCCTGGTCTTCTCTTCCTATGGCAGTTTCTATTTAACACAGGAGAAGGCGAGTGTGCTGACCTAGAAGCAGCAGTCGGGTGGGGCCTGGTGACTGTCAGCACCCAGCGTGGCCAGGGCCCTGGCCAGGGCGCACTGGCCTCTCCACCCGGAACACACGTGTGGCTGTGGGGAGCTTGCGCCTCCCTGCGTGGCCATCACTCCCCGCAGGAGCAGGGGTCTAATGGAAGCCCCCGGGTGAAGTAGCATCATCTGTGCTGGCGAAACCATCCAAACTGTGCATGTTTTAATAGAAAAAAGCAGTTTTTCCATTGTTTCCAATGAGATTCTGTTACCACCAGCCTCGAGGAAAACCTCATTTCGGCTCCCAGAGGTTTCTGATCCCTAATGAAGGGATTTTAACTCAATTGCTAATCAAGGAGATGCAGAGACAGTCTAAGTGACGCAGGCCCTTCTGTTCCGGGGAGAGACCCAAGCCTCGGTCGTGGGATGATGCCTTGAAATCTGCAAGGTGCTGCACAGGAACCGTCGACATTTCCCAGAAATGCGCTTTCTGTGACAAAATATAAACCTTATGGAAATAATTACTGTTTGCCACTTAAACTCTTATTTGCCAAATTATCTCATTTTTGGAAAATGCTTTATATAGATCTAGAAATCTACATTTGTGTTCAAAATGGTGGCTAATTCCAGGTTGCTACTGTGCCCGTCCTCCAGGGCGGGATCTCTTTGCCTTTAATGAGGTCAGGGCAGACTTTGCTGGCACTGGAGGAGCGAGGTGTCACCGATGCTGTGGATATAATACAGTGAATGTGAGGACTTCCACCACGTAACATAAAGTTCTTAACAAATTAGGAAGGCAGACTACCAGGCACTGACTGATCGGGCCCAATAAGTGGATTTTCTCCTTATTAACTAATTTTAAAATGTTTTCTCCTAATGGACAAAATGTAGATCAATTTCAGCAAATATCCAGCTTCTCACATCCAGCATCTTATTCCTAAAGGGAACGAATAAATGTTAATTATATTGAATATGTGTCACCTCGTGGGGGGTAGCATTGGGAGCGTGACAGAGGAAAGAACTCAAAGTCCAAGGGGAGAGAGAGAGACCTGGAGGGGCTCACACTGCAGCGAGAGCAGCCCCTTGTCAGGGACAGTCTCACATTTGTTGGGGATCAGGTTCAGAGAAGGTGAGCAAGTAGCATGAGTGGATTGGGATGTGTACTGGTCTGTATGCAGTGGGACATGGGTTGGGGATGCAGAACCATCTGGCCTAAGCTAGGGGGAGTGAGTGGGGCTGTTGCCTGGGGGCTCCATTGTTCCCACTGATCAAACTGTCTCCAGTCCCTGTTCTCACTCAACTTCCTGCCCAGGTGGTCTAGCGGGTCCCGCGCACCTGCCACAAGGCCGGCCTGCTGTTTCCAGCAGAGATCCTCATGCCAAGACTGGTGTCCTGGTGAGGGGCCCCTGCCTGCCTCGACATTTTGGCTTGACCCACAGGAACTCTGGGCACCAAGACAATATCCCGAGAACAAGGGGAGCTGGGGAAGCCACAAATGTGTGCTTTAAAAAAATATTTCAGGGTAGATTCTCATTTTCACCCTTAAATAGGGACACCCACATGCCCCTCCCTTTGAGCCTAGACATGTAATTCGGGGACATACAACTGCCATGAGGTGGGGACCCTTCTCCACCTTACGTCCATTGCTTTCACTGAAATCTCGGCTGTCGTCTCCGCCCCAGGCTTTCTCCCACGCACCCACCCCCACCAACCCTGGCACCCGCTGCAGGGTTATCTTCTACAACCCCAGTCTCCCCGCCTCCACCGTCCTGCAGCAACCACCTAGCACTACACACTTCAACACTCCTCTCCTTCAGTGCTGGGGATCTACAGGCTTCGTTACCTCTACACCCCAGAACAGATTCCCCCCTTATGGGGTGGCCACCGCCCTACCGCCGCTGAGGTTCCACTAGACCTTCAAGGGTCGGCTTGTGCCCCGCTAAGGACCCTGGAGCTTAGGGGCCGAGGCGAAGGGCAGGAAAGGGACCGGAAGAAGAGGAGTCTTCCTCCCGCTTCCTCTGTTAGCAGCAGCCCCCGTATGTGGCTCACACCAGTTTGGGATAAGATCTTGTCCCACTTTTAGTGTCCTCTGGTCCTAGAACGTGCACACATGTCTGGAGGACTAGGCGGAAAAGGGCTTTGAGTCGCCTCCACTTCTCTCAGGACCGCCTCTCTCGGACCTGTGAGCCAGCTCCGGAAACCCCTCCCAGGCCTGGCCTTGCGCCCTGAAGCCCCTGCTCTCCCAGGTGGGGCTTCGGCCTCCTCGTGCCAGCTGGTGAGGCGGGCAGACAGGGCACGCAGGCTCCTCCCCACAAACCAAGCCCTGCTGCTCCTCGTTGCTTTGGAATAAAAGTGCAGAGCGGCCAAGACACACCTGCCCCTTAGCACTGTCGGCAGGAAGGCAGTGCCGTCTCCCCGGGCCTCGAGGCAACTGAGGTGCAGAGTGGCGCAGGGCCTCCCTGGAGGCTCTGGGTCCACCCTGAGGGGCACAGGCAGGGCTGGCCATGGGGGTGCCTCGCCAGGATGGTGCCACACCCCAGGGCGTTCTCCAGGGAAAGCCCAGCAGTTGGAAAGTGAGAGCAGGATCACCTAGCAGTGAGCCAGAGCACAGATACCAGTCACCTAAGTGCCAGATTTTAAAATAAAATACAGGAAATTAGCATTTCAGGAAATCATCTGCCTTTTTTAATGTATTGCCACTTAAAACTTCTGAAATAAAAGCATTCCAATGCTTTCAGAGCTAGTGAGGAAGATAAGTAGATTTACTTTGGCTCCTTACAAGTCAAATTGAAAAGGATAAGCCACGTTGACGCCTGAGGACTGGTCTCCTGCGCGGTGATATTTTCTGGGGTGACCAGGAGAAACCCAGCCAGCTGACCGCCCTGAGCAGCAGGGGATCTGTGTGCTTTGTACTTTGGTTGTGTTTTGACCACACACATCACCCCTTCCCGCACCCCGGCAGACTGGGGCAGTGGTCTGAGGTCTGGACACACCCCTTTAAGTGGCGGGTGCTCTCTTGAGGGTGCTAAGGCCTGATGAGTCTTGAAAACAGGTGCATTTTAAAAACATCCTTTTTTAAACTCTACCCTTTTTCCATGTAGTCAAACCACCCCTCGCCCCGGTTTTATTAAAGTCTCCATTTTAATTTTCTCTCTTTCCACAAGGAAGCTGCTTGGTGCCTTTCACTGTATTTTCAGCCAGAAAAGAAAAATCATTTCAGGGTGTTTTCAGCACCAGAGACGGGCTTTCCGGAAGCCACCGGGGCTGTCTTGTTCCCTCTGGGAAGGAAAGACTGTGAGTGCTGAGAAGGTGACTCCCCTTTGCACCCCGGCCTAATGACAGCTGAGATTTTAAATTAGCACATGCCATTTTAATACTCACTGTAGCATTCGGCAGCGAGCTCGTGGCATCCATCAGAGTGTCACCTTATTCCGTCGGCGAAGGGCACCCTCACCGAGGCGGCTGCTGGGATGGCCCTCGTGGACAGCAGCGGGCTGGGCGCCCCGGGATGTCACTGCCGCTGCTGCCCGGTGCCCCCAGGATTTACAACTGCTTGGGATAATAGTCCATTTGGAGATATTTATTTGTTTATTAAAGCGTGTTAACCTAGCTAGCAATCAGAAAACGGAGCTGTTCAGCAGATTTATTTCCTGTAGTTTACTGAGTCAGCCTAATTCATCACAAGCGCTGAGTGCTCTCATTAAGGGGGGGGGGGTGCTCGCCCATCGCTTATGACATGTCACCGCAGCTCCATCTCTTGATCAGAAAGGTTATTTAGAACGGCGGGCGGACGCCTCTTGCAAGCCCGGCAGTGAGACCAGCTGTGCTGAAACCTTCCCACTTAAGCTGGTCCTGACTTGAAAACACGTCCCTGTTTCTGGAAAGCTATGATCCTGAGGTAGCGTCAGCTTCCCTGTCATTACGACTCATTCCTCCATTTTTTTGGTGCTGTTACGGTGGCTGGTTGGTGTTTAAAAGGCTCAAAACTCCTGCCTGCAGAGGAAGAGCTCAAATGGGAAGCACTTCAAAGGCCATGGGTGGGGGGAGGCAGGAGGGACGGGGACACTGTCCTGCAGCCCCCACCCAGCCAGGGCCCCCTGGGGACATGGGGTCAGAACTGCAGCTGACCTGCTGGCAGCCCTGGGCGACCTCCGGGCCAGGCTTCAGGCGTCTCTACCAGCCCCAGGAGAGCAGCCTCACTGGAAGCCTGTGCTTGGAAGACGCACCGGTGGAGCTCACTGAATTGGTCCTCCAGGCGTCCACACTGCAGAGGTCACTATGGCCACATCCACCAGCCAAGCCCAGGCGTCCTGCAGCAAGAGCCTGACAGCTAGGGCTGTGCCCGCCTTGATAGTAGGGTCATACCGTGTGTGTGTCTGTGTGTGTGTCTGTGTGTCTGTGTGTGTAGGTCTGCGTGTCTGTGTGTGTGGGGGGGGTGTGTGTCTGTGTATAGGCGGCCTTCCTTCCCCCAAAGCCCTCCTACATCCACCCTGTGAAGCATCTCCTGGGCCCCCTCAAGCAAGAGCTCATGAAATTCACGCCGGACATGCGGTGTACATCCCCTGTGCGTTTATTTCCAAACCTAAAAATTGTTGTTTTTAATAAAAGCATTCACCACATGAAGGTTAAACACAAGACTAAGTCACGTTTTTCTTGGTGAGCCAGATGCTTCCAAGAACATGAAAGCATGTAGCAGCCAATCTCTCAATGCGAAGGCTTTTTCTTGGCTGAATGCCCTCAGAGCCATGAGGCCTGCGTGGCTACTCCAGGGGAAGCCTCCACTGCTGACAACTTGCACGGAGCTGCTCCTTGGCTTGAGCTAAGTGTGTAGCCTCGTTATTTCATATTCATGACGGCCTCGTTGATGCCGTCATTAGAATTGCCCGCATTTCAGACCCGAAGAAGCCACAGCTCAGAGAGTTCAGGCCCTGCCCAGCTCAGAGCTGGCAGGGACGCGAGCCTGGCTCTCGCCGCTGGTCTCGGGCATCCTGCTAGCCCTGGTGCTGCTGAGAAGTTGGCTCTGCACCTGTTTAATGGGCTTGTGAGCCTCTGGCTCACCCAGGAAAAGGCGACAGCGTCGCGTTTACTCTTAATGCCCCTG
This sequence comes from Talpa occidentalis, assembly GCF_014898055.3. Lineage (NCBI taxonomy): Eukaryota > Metazoa > Chordata > Mammalia > Eulipotyphla > Talpidae > Talpa > Talpa occidentalis. The sequence goes on along the minus strand of NW_023602073.1, from coordinate 149,749,291 downwards.
AAAAACAGCACTTAGCGCGCTGACACCACAAGTTTTTTATTTCTAGACCCTTACTTTAAAGAGATTTTTTAAAACAAACATAATCCCTTTAAAAATAAGGCACTTTTTTTGTTTACCCTTTCTTGCCATTTAAAGCAAATAGTTTGTGTTTCATGGTAAGGGCAAGGCATCTTGAGCGTCTTCAAACCGGCATCCTTGACTATGATCCAGGAAGAGCCAAGACTCCTCATGGCACTTCCAGAAAGACTTTGGCTCAGTTCCCTTCGCTGCAGTTGGAAACTTGGGGTCCCTGAGTAGTTGGTTTCGCTACTCTAAAATGTGACTCTTGTTTGGTGGTTGCCAGTCTCAGTAGACTGAGATCCAACCAAGGGTCTCCAACCATGTGATCCAACCCAAGGGCCCCCGTGCTGGCCAAGCCCAAGATGCAATCACCAATTTCACTGGGTCTGTGGGCTTCCTGCAGGCTGAGGGCTGCCATCTAGAACTTTCGTAAATGTCAACTTTGGGACATTAATGCTTTTCAGTGCTTTCCTTGGTGTCTGTGCTAGAAGTTTCCAAGTGGAGGTTGAGAAAACACAGGGGCCTTCTCTGGCTCATTTAAATGTGGTCCAGCCGTGCCTGTCTTCCTCCCATGCTTTACAGCTGGGGAAATCAAGGCTGGAGACCAGCCATGGTTTGTCTCGCGTCAGGCAGCTTGTGGAGTGAGACCAAGACCGAGCTCCAGCTCCTCACGTTGCCCATGCGGAGGGCGGGTACCAGAGGCTTCCACCTGCTTTGTGAATAACTTTCCCAGCACCCCTGCATCCACCTCCCCGGATGCTTTTCTCCAAGGTTAATATTTCACTGCAGGAAATTATGTCTTCCCTTCTACAAATCAGAAGGGATATGATGCAGGGGGATTGACCCTCTTCCTGGATAACTCTCATAGGCTTGTTGTAATCTGTTTACAACTTTTTATCCAAGATACCTTAATGAAAGGAAACCGGGGCACCTTATGACTTGAGAAATCACAAGAGTGGATGCCAGAGAGAGCACAGGAGCCAAAGCGAATGTCTACTCAGTAAGGGACATTGGCGATTCTTCTGAGCGCAGTGGCCTGTGTGCCCTGCCCTGTGGCCTGTGCCTCTGATCAGGGCAGTGGAGGACCTTAGCGTCATCACGACGTGGCTACTTCAAATACTGAATACTGACTCCACCACCAAGGAGCTTTTCATTCTCATCCCAGTGTCAGCCAGAGCCAGCTTTTGTCTTGGAATATTCTTCCCTGGTCCTATCCCTCAAAATCTGGCTACAACATCTCTTTTTTTTAGTATTTATTTATGCATACAAGAGCTGGGGTATAGGCCAGAGGTGTGGGGAGTGAGAGGATTCACCAGAGACAGAGCGGGGAACAGAACAGACAGACTGACTGAAATCCACTGCTGAGGGGAGCAGCGGGGAGACAGGAGAGGTCTGCTGTGCCATGTGGGTTTCTCCCTGGCCAGCGGGGGATTGAACTCGTGCTGCAGTGGCTGGTGATAGCTTGTTAGTGCTATGTCTTTAACCCCTGCGCCACCAGGGGGGCTCTGGCTACAACATCTTGTAGCAACACCCTAAAGGGAACCGGATTCTTAAATTCTCAGCTCTAAGGCAGGGATTGACAAACTCCTCTAAGGAGTCGGGTAGTAAATATTTTAGTTTTGCAAGATCTCCAGACTTCTCAGCCATGCTGTTGTAGCACAAAAGCAGTCCCAAACTCCTAAATGAAGGAGCCTGGCAAGTTCTGGTAGAATTTTAAAGACTCTGGAATTCCAACTTATTGTAATTTTTACTTGTCACAATAAAGCATTTCAATTTTCCCCAACCATTTAATAAAATAAAGATTGTTCTTAGCTCTTGGGACGGCTTGCTGACCACTGCCCTAAGGCATCTGAGCTGGTCTTAGAAACGGTCAGTCTTAGGGACTGCTACGCAGTGGCTTTCTCTACCCTCCATTGAACTCTAGGTTATATAAATCTGTGAGGAAATGGTCCCCCATTAAAATTCTTGTTTGAGAGACGCTATTGATACTCTAGTAGTGTCTATTAATAATACTCCAGTAGATTCTAACAGACACTACTGTAATACCATCTGTGAATACCACTCCAGCAAATTCTAGTAGATACTATTGTAATAGCATCTCTCGCCACTCCAAAGATGCTGGCAGTTGCTACCTCTAGTGTTATCTATGAATATTACTCCAGTAGGTTCCAGCAGATAACACTCAGATGGCTCTAATGTTGTTGGGTAACTAAGCACGAATGGCCGTGACTTCCCTGTGCCCCACGGCTCCTGGTGGCACAGAACCACATCCAGGGCTGCAGTCTTACAAGAGCCTGTGGTCCAGGGGAGAAAATGAATTGTTTGGGGATGGTAGTTACTGTTGAGTGTGACCCATTTAAGACTTGGAATATTTATCGGAGGTCACATCACTCAAGCAGTGCGAGGCTTTAGCCAGCTCCTGCTAAATGTTGCTGTGCCCTAAAGCAGCACCACTGACCACTGCCAACACCATCTGCATTTCAAGTGTGTTTCCCCCGGGTCGTCTCGCAGCTCCTAAGTGTCTTCAATACACATAAAGCAAAATCCTCACACAGAGACTTCCAAAGGAGCTGCAGAATATTTTATGACTTTATTTCTAAAAGTCCTTTGTAATTCCTTGAGGATTTTCTTGGGAGGATACAGGTAGCGATGCAAGGGGAGAATTAAGCACAATAACGGCTTAGGATGTGTGTGTTGGAAAATATAATAAGAGAGGAAAACGGCAAAATGGCACAGCGAGCAGCAAGTGAGCTTATAATGGGCTGACACACAGATGAGGAAGATTAATTCTTGCTCTCAGACCTGCTGCCAGTGAACCCGAGACACTTGCACCACCAGGAGTAAATTACAGCATCGAAGTTGTCTCCGCCTTTTTATCAGGGTTATTAAATTGCATGTTTCCTAACATTGGTTATTATCCTATCTCTAAATTCTGCCTTTTGTTATTATGCTAAAGTGTGCATGTGTTGTTTCTGTGCAAGGATCTAAGAGCTCCTCTCGGTTTCCATGGAGACCAGCCAGGATGCAGCCCTCAGTACTCGGCTAAGAGGCGAGCTCACGTGAGCTCAGTCAAGGACCACCTTGGTCATCACAGCTGGGGGCGGGGTCCAGCCCCCCTTTCCTCTGAGAGGTAGGCCATGATATACCCAAACAGTGGGGGCTTGGGTTTAAATTTTAAAAAAATAAAAACATTCATTGAACGCAACTCTACAGAGGCATTGTGCTAAATTCTGGGGATTAAAAGGTAACTGAGACTTGGCTTCTGCTGGTCAGGAGCATAGTCCAGGAAAAAAATGTCTGGAGAATGAAGTCAGAACTATGCTAGTGGAAGACAGTGTTGCCTTCCGTCTCAGGATCAGAGGCACGGTAGCTGCAGGCCCCCACGATACTGTGCAAAATGAGGCAACCTGTGTCGCCCCTGGTCTCTGCCTCCTGCCTTCCCAGGGCTCTTCATCAGCCCACAGACTCGCATCCCAGGTGGGGATACACAGGCCAGCTCCTCACCTCCCACGTCACTGGAGGCAGCAGAAAAAGCATAGAGATTGGCACGTGCCTAAGGAAGGAAAAAATGCCACCAATTATTGTTACAGACGCTGAAAAATGTAGGAGAATTTAACTAGAGAGTCGATGAGACATGGGTTTCTCCCAAGTAGACAGATGAACCAGGCAAGGCTTTATTAGCACCTCATGCACAAGGAAACCAGTGCCAGGCAGGAGACGTTTAGCCTGGCTCTGACAGGGGAGTTGTGGGAGACTTTTAAAGGGGCATGGCCAAGTGGCTGAGGGAGCAGCATGAAAGCTCATTGTGGGTTGGAGAGAGGTTATATTCAACTGTGCGTGGAGCTCTAGGCCTTCCCCTCCAGGAAACATGTGGTCAGCATGTTACAGGGCAATGCCAGAGGAGTGAGGGTGACAGATTGTGAGTCCTCATCAGTGCACTTAAGAACACAGGACAAGACCCAAAAGCAGAGACACAGAGAGAAATTTAAGAAAAGGTTTATTTACAAAGGGACTGAGAAGAGGGAGCAATGTGATAGTTGCTGAGACACCAGGGTGCAAGTTGAAGGCCAAAAAGCAAGAAAGGGAGAGCACACGTGTGTTCAGATTTTAAGACAAGCATGGCTGCTTCCCTCCACCCTTGGTTCCCAGTGCCCCTGTTCAGAAAGTCCGTTTCATGGCATGCTGGGAATTGTAGTCCTCAGCTCCTGAGAACTTGGAGGTGGGGTAGAGATGGAGATTAGGGTGGCATCTGTTAAGACATCAGGGAGTAGAGTTTATTCAGGACATCCTCTAACTGAAATTGTGAGATGATTGTCAATCAGGATCTAATATTTTTTGTCCAGAAACAGCACCTTTGATCAGTGTGGTGGCCAAATTGCTTTGACAGGACTCCCGCCAGTCTATGATTTAGTCTACCTGTTCATGCAGAACTTGGGGCAACTGTTATCCTACCGGCGAGCAATTCCTGCTACCCGTGCTGTCTTGTGGTCATTGCAGTGTGCCGCCAATTGTATGACATCCTATTTAGAGGTGTGAGGAAATGTCTGTGTCTTAAAATTAATGAAACATGGTAATTATTGAATTAAACCTTTGAATAGACATCAACAAAAATTTACCAAATAGGGGCTTTATAGCAATAGTAATAATTCATATGAGAATGGTAATATAAAATTTGCAGTGCAATCTTTCTGTATTTCTTTGAGGCACTAGATAAAAATCAATATGGCAGAGGCACCCTTTGGTGACCAGTCCACTCTGCTCCATTATTTGGTCTTCCTCATATTGTTTCCTGATGCTCTGTAATGCTGTAGTCCTTCTTCATCATGTCCAGGACACTATCTAAAACTTATACTCCCCAGAACTCAGTCCTGGACACCTTCTCTCACTTTCTTTCCTCTTCCCCGTCTAACAGAGAGATACACCATGAGTAGACAGAGAATCCCATCCACTCTTCATGGATGTAAATACTGACCACATGCTGAAAATTCCAACCTGTACACCTCTTGTCCGGCTCAGTCTCTTCTGTAAACTCCGCAATTAAACCTCCAGCCGCACCCTGACTGGCCCCGGCATTCCTAGTGGGTGTCCACACCTGAGATTTCCGAATATATACGGTGCGCTTTTCCACTCCTTTGTCTTCATCACCCCCGTAAACGGACATCCCAGAGCTCAGATGAAAAGCGTCATTTCCCGGCCACCTGGACTCCGCTCTCTCACCACACATGCTACCCACCAGCAAATTTTGCAGGTGAATCCTTCAAAATATTATAGGGGAGTAAAAATCTGCCACCCCAAAAGTGTATTTTTTTTTTTTTTTTGCAAAAACTTAATTTTAGGAAGGAGTTTTGAAGGCTGAGTGGAGGCTGCTTTTGAAGTTTATCTAAATGTCTCTCTGTAAGGTTCTGTTCCAGGAAGACCTAATCCCCTTATCTTTGTTCTACAGAGAAGGCAAAAATTCCTTTGTTTTCCCAGTAAATCCCCTAACTGACTTTCCCTTTCTCCCCCAACCTCCCTTGTCCTAGCTAAGCTGTATAAGATGGCATCTAAAGCCACCTTGGGTGAGTCACTCACCCTGCTGGTCTCACCCATGTAGACAGGAGTGTGCATTATTATGAGACTTCTGTTACCAGTTATGAAGGGAGGGTCTTTGTCTGGCTTTCACCAATTAATCCCTAAATTTTGAAAAGCCAGTAACAGGTCTCAAGCAAGGCGCGCTTACTGTGGATCACACAATGGAGAGGGTGGCCACTGCCCGAAACCATACTCTAGACCTGGGGGCCGGGGGTCCTGGTCTACCGGCCTGGTTACCAGGGTGGGGAGCAGGAAGCAGGGTCACAGCATGCTCTGGGCTGGGTTACCTACTTCTTCATATGTCACATGTCTCATTAGGTCTCCACTCGGGGGGTGCTGCTTCCAGTGCTCATGAGACCTGGGTCACTGCGAGGTCAGATCTTCTCCCATATGCTCAGTGTAGCCTCAGGTTCCAGCTGGTTCTGGAGCCCTTGCCTGAGAGCAGAAAGTTTCTGGAGGCTGGAGAACCTGCTTCTCACTGGTGACGGGCTGGATTCCTGGTAGCCTGGGGGCTCAGCAACAGGACAGCGAGGTCAGCAGGGTCGAGCTGCGAGAGGTCCTGTAACATTCCTTTTTGGGTACAATCTGTCTGATACTTGTCTGATGATTTACCAGCCTAGACGAACTCAAAAGGGCTACAGGATGACTTCCTGTGTGCCCTGACATCACTGTCCAGAGTCTGCCCTTTGCTGCTACCCTGGTCCCAACCACCGTGGACTCTGGTCTGAGTTGTTGCAGCAGCCTCCCTGACCCACTGCCCCTGGGTTCACCTCCCAGTCTAGCTTGTAAACAGGTCACAGAACACTCAATTTAAAATCTGAATGAGATTATGACCCATCTCTCTCAGACTTGCTTAATGGAATCTCAGCTCACAAGGAACAAAAGCCAAAATGGGCACAGCAGCAAGTCCATCTCGCTCTGCTCACTCGCTGGTGTCCGCAGCCTTTACTCCCTGGGCCTCAGTGCCCCTGCTCTTTCCTGGCCTCTGCACGGCCCATGCTCTGACTTCATCCAGGGCACTGCTCAAGGCCATATGACCACAGGCATGTCCCTGAGAATCCGGTGTCCCTAACCCCACAACACTTACCCTCGGAGGACCTAAGCTTGCCAGACTGCAAGACTGGCCCCCGCAGTCTCCACCGTGTCCCATGTTAATTTTTCCACTCTTGTGTTGTTAGTTCATAACCAAGAGGCACCCCAGAACCCCCAAATTTGCATGCTGTGAGGGGGTCTGGTCATCCATGCACAGAAAGACCAAGCAACAATTAGTGTAAAGAATTTCAATAAAATTAGTATATAGAGAAAAGACAAGAAAGATTAATATTTTCCCAATAAAATGCCCAAAGTTACCCACCCCCTCATGGGTAAATGCCCAGCTAAACAGGAGTGGCCCAAAGTGCGGCCACTGAGATCCAAAAGGCTAAGGCACCTTCAGGTGGGGAACTATAGGAATGGGACAGAAGAGGCCAGGCATGTCTGGAAAGAAAGAAGCAAAATCAAAGCAAAAGTCAAGATGACAGCTGCCATTGTCAGGCTTCCCACATGTCTCTCCTCCACACGTCTCCCCAAGACCCCCAAGTCCCTGGTGCAAGTATGAAGCCAAGAAGCCTACGAGCCCTAACCCACCTGCCCTCTGCCCTGCCACTCAGCTCCATCCATCAGCCAGTGGTTGGGGAACATGGCACCTCCCCTAACAGTGTCACTAGTGCCAGATGGCCCAGCCAAGTGGAGGGCACTGTATTTTGAATGAGTTGTTACAAGGCAACCTCAACGGAATTGGGGGTGACCTGAATGTTTCTCTTCAACCATGGGCTAAAGAACTTGGGACAAGACCCATACACAGACATGCACAGAGAAATTATTTTTTTAAAAAAAATCATTTATAAGGGGAGTGGGAAGAGGGAGAACAGATTGAGAGAGAGAGATTAACTGGCTGACATTTCCTACCAGCAGTGCTGTCTGAGCTTGAGCACCAGGGTGCAAGTTGTAGTTGGAAACACAGGAGAGCCAGGGCATGCGTTGTTTGAAGTCAAGCGTGACTGCTGCACAGAGTCAGGTTCATGGCATGCTGGGACTTGTAGTCCTCAGCGCCTGAGACCTGGTGGGGGTGGAGTTCCGAAAGGCAGCAGGTATGGAGTTCATCCAGGACATCATTCAGTGGCTCCGAGTTGGCTGCTCACTATTCTTCTAACAGAATGAGTTTTGATAAAGTTATGTGACTGTGTTCTGTGTGTGGTTCAGCAATCCATTGATTTATAGCTATGAAGGAGCTAATCAGTGCTGGTCTAGGCCCTTTTAAGTAATATACCTTCTATTGACATTGTAATTTGGTGCCTCATGGGTAGAAGCTTCATAGAAAATATTTTATAATCATTTAAGTCTGGATGGTTCTCAAAATAGGCCAGATGTTCAGGAATTCTTGTAAAATAAATTGCTTATTGATTAGTATTAAGAAAAGTCTTATTTGGTCTCAGCATTTTAATTTTAAGTTGATAATGTGCTGTGATATTGTTAAGATGAAGGTTACCATTTCATAGTATAGGAAGTGAAAATCTTACTAAAACTAATTACCAAGAAACAAATCTCTACATTATTTACATTTTTTTTCAGTTTTGTTTAGCCATTTACAAGGGCATGAAGAGCTATTTATCATCTAACATTAGCATTTGAAAAATGGACAGATGGCTAATTAATGGTGTTGAGACTCACTTTTTCCTACCCAGAATCATAATGCAATTTACATATTTAGTTAGTATATAAACCATTGTCTCTCTCTCCTCACCTCTTGTCAGAAATCAGACCATGCACCTACACACTAGGGTTTGTGGTTGCTCTTCCTACGAGCTACAGGTCGAATAATTTATTAGTGTGGCTGCCTTGTATTTAAGGGTGACCAAGGAGGTTGAACTCAGCTAGTACACCATACCCGCAGCCGCTAAAGCACAGGCACTATGAAGTGAGCATCTTCAGAGCACATGAGCTCTCCCAGCAATTTTGAAAGCCACTGGCTACATTGTGGAATAACAGCCATTCTACCGCAGCTTCTGCTAAGCCAACTGAGAAAAAAATATACCTAGAATAAAGCCTTTGCAGTGAGAGCAAACAGCAGCCAAGACCACTGAGGGACCGGGTGACAATACGAACAGGGAATTACAACAGCCTTGTTTCTTGTGGCCAGCGTTACTTTTCCTCGCTCGCCTTTCAATTTATGATGACCTGCTTGGGAAGGAAAAAAATAGTATCACAATTATAATCCCGTCATGAAATCTCTGGACGATGACACTCACTTCACGGCATGGCTCTTTCTGCTGGGCCTCGTTTTTGTTGGTGGACCCGCTCTCTTTCCCCATCCACGTTCCTGAAGGTGTGAGCAGGGGAGGAGCCAGCCTGGGGACTAGCGAAAAGGCCAAAGCCATCGGGCACTGCACGTGCTTTATTGATAGATGAAGAAGCCAAACATCAAACACACCGCCTCCCGGCAGGAATGGGGTGGGAACAGGGGCACGGAGGCGGGTAGAGGCCACACGAGGGGTGTGCGCTTGAAAAGGAGGGTGCAAGGAGGCTGCGGTGGGTCTCAGCCGTTCTCATCTGTGTGGGAGCTGTCGCCCCTGCTCCCCATGAGGATGCTCTGGGGAGACATTTACCCTTTAGACCGGCAGCGGCAGCCTCACCACTGAGGCGTGAGCAGGGCAAGCCCCGCTTCCCGTTCTTAGAGACTAATTGGCAACCGGGCGGCTCCTCTTGCTTAGGATGCTGCTGAGAGCCGGCCCCGGCCCTTGCACGCGCTGCCCTTCGGAGCCAGGCCCGGTGTGCGATGCGGTGATTTATCACAAGAAATAAATATCCGGTCTTTGTCCCCCTTCGCAGCGCACACGTCCCTGAACCACTGTGGCCTCCCACATGATGAGAGCAACGGGAGCGTCTCTGGTTATAGTATTTGGTCCTTCTGTTGAGGCTCCTGACAGCGCGCCCCAGGGATAAAGGGGGAAAGCGGATCTTTTGTGATGCACAGCAGCCCTTTCTGACACACCTGAGTTTATGTTCATGAGGTGGTTTTTGGACAACCCCTAGATAACCACTGTGTGGGTGCTGGTTGCCAGGGGAACCAGCCCTGCGATTAGAGGGTTCAGCCCAGGGAAGGGGCAGGCCTGGAGCTGGAGCTGATGCCTGGTTGATGACTAGCGCCATGTGAGGAAGCCTCCAGCAACATCCCTGATGGACAGGGTGTGGAAAGCTCCTGGGTTGCTGAACGCATGTAGGGGTTCTGGGAGGACCCCAGGTCCTCCATGCATCACTTGCACCACCTGTCTTTCCCACTGGCTCTGCCTGAGGTGTACAAGAGCCTAGTAAATAAACTTTTCCAGAGTTCTGGGAGCCCAGGCTTTTTTAGAAGATGGTTTGCGGAGTCGGGAAGCACAGGCAGCCGACCCCTAACCACAAGGGGTCATCCATAAGGGTGAGGGCCCCAGCCCAGGTGCCAGGGGGACAAAGAGGACTGAAGAGCATGGGCAGGATGGCTGGCCTGCCAGAGGCTCCAGTCACCCCGCATGGTCCTGAAAACCTCCTCCTGAACCCCACTGGCCTAGTCACTGTGCCATGACCTGGCAACCGAGGAATCTATTAACACCTGTTCCCCGTCTTCTGTGTGCCAAGTCCACGCAAGAAGAATGTGCCATGCTTGGGGGGTGGGGGGCTATGGTGGGAACCCCACCAGCCTTGTCAGCCCAGCTGCGTTCATGGAGCTGGACTTGGTCGGCCTCTGTGGGGAGGCTGGCTTGCCTTCTTCTGGTGACTGTGATTATTATCTGTGTCCTGTTTTGATCTCATGTGGAAATGTTCAATGATTATGTGTCCATACGTCCATTTTTCTAGTATGTAGTGTGTGCTCTGTGCAGTGCCATTCATGTATTTAACAAGCAGGCAATTTTACATTTAAAAGCTCAGAAGAGCCTTGTTCCTCAATCTTCCAACAAGATCTGTCTCCAGTTTCATGAAACTCTCGTTTTTAATAATGAAATTCAAATCGCTGGCTGCAGTGGTTTCTCTCTTTTGTTTAAATGACAAATATGATTTCTTTAAAACAAAGGGTGTTATTTCTGGGCTAAAGGTCTTGATAGAAGGACAGGCTCATGCTGCTATGTTTTAATGCGTCAGCACATCTAATGCCAAAGATTACGCCCAAATGAGCCAGCAAGACTTGCAGCTGGAAATGCCTGAACAACTTAAGCTAATGAATTACGTCAGAATAAATTTGAAAATCATGCACCAACTTCAAGAGATTCCATCAGTAATTTGTGCCACACTCCCCCACACATCCCATAGGGGGCGCCATCACACTTACTAGGCCCCGCATCACACGTGACCTGGGATCACGCGGCTCATGGTCTGCCCGCACCCCTCAGGTTCTCCTCACTCTCTCTTTTCTTCCCCCGATTCTCAGTTGGATATGAAATTTGGGAAATGAAAAAAGTTTAAATAAATATCATCACAGGAAACACTCATAATCCACATTGTAGATTAAACCAACTCAACACATTTGTGTAGAAATCTACTGTCTCTTTGCTACCAAAAAAAAAAAAAATCATCAACACACGCTCATTAGGTGGTTTCCTGAGTCGCCCCTAACTTGCTGACCTAGTGGATGTCTGGGAGCAGGAGAGACAGCGGGGAGCAGACGGGGTGAATCCAACCAGCTCCGGACCTCACGGAGCTCAGCATTGTCATGAAACCACGGCGGGGGAGTCCCGCGATGAGGAGATAGTAAGCTCTGCACAGGATGGGTGGGCTGGAGGGTGGGCTGTGGAAGCAGGAGGGACGAGGGGGCATGAGATGCCTGAGAACAGCTCACAGGTTGTGCAGACCTGCTGGGATGCACTGGCAGGTGACAGAGGTGAGGGCCGGTCAGAGCCCCTGGCTGCCCGGGGGGAGCCTGCTGGCCCTGCTGGGAATGGGAGCTTAACCCGCCGCTGGGGGAAGTCTGGGTTCTGACCTGCGTGATATTGGCTTGGTGCGCAGCTGCCTGCCAGCCAGGCTTCTCTGAGATGGGGCTGCTGTCGCCCTGTGGGCCAGGCCTTGGCTGTAAGGTGACAGGCAACGCGGAACATACCACAAGGAATGGCCAGAGGGGCCAGCCCTGTTTCCTTTCTCCCCATAAAATGCAGCCGGTCCTGGGTGTTCCCCGCTTGTTCTGCTCTTTCCTGGAAGATGTGAGCATCTTTATGTGAGGTGGCGGCGCCCCAGGGCTGTCAGTGCACAAGGGGCATATATAGAAAGTGCCAGAGGTCTCCAGTGAGCGCCCCCAGCAGAGCTCAGGCTTTCAGGATGTGCCGGGCGGCTGGGGAGTGCCTCCTGTGAATTCTTCAAGGCAGAAATCATGGGCCTGTTCTCGTCCAATCAGATACTCTTTTGTCATTCAGACAGTGAGGGGCAGATTGTTTTTCTTTTCTTTGATAAAATCAAAAAAACCTAAAGCCCACATAATTTCTGGGAAAGTTATACTTCTCTGAGGGACTTCCCAGGTGTCTGTATTTAAAGACAATCTGTTGTTTCCTGGACAAGCGGGGAGAGGCCCATGTGAATGTCCAGTTACCAGACTCTCAAAGGACTTGTCTGAGAGTGTCTCACAAGAGGGGCTACTGTTTCTTTCCATCTCAGAGATGAAGACACACAAGCTGGAGAAGGTCCCCAGATGGCCTAAGCTTGCAGGCCAGTCAGCCAGTGGCGGGGAGAGAAGCAGGAGGCCCATCTGTTCTGCACGCTGCCCCCCCCCGGGGCCAGCCTCTGTGGCCATAAGCCAAGTCAGATGACAGTGGACCTGACAGGCAAAAACTGTGCTGGAGGGATGTGTAGGGAAGCTCGGCCTGAAGATGAGATGAGGGACCCACAGCAGATTCCACAGGTGACGGTGCCCCGGGGCTGCCCAGAGGGTGAAGCTGCCACTTAATTTCAGTGTTTCATGCCATAGACTTTCATGTAAGACTTAGACAGAAGAAAAGGTTCTCTACCGCAAGTTTTGCTGTTGCTGTCATTAAGTTTGAACATCTCTTTCTAGTTAAAATGGCTACCTTGACCTGAAGAGTTAGCGGGTCCAGAGTCCAAGAGACCTGTTGATTACAATGTGGGCCAGATTGGGTGACCTACTGGAACTCGAGCAGAGAGAGAAGAGTGAGAGATGGGTGTGAATTCCCAAGTTACACCCTAGCCGAAGGTTAAGAACCATGTTCAACATGAAGGTGTATTAGAGCCGATTTGTGGGTAGGAGCTTGCTTGGAGCTTGCGTGAGGTCTTTGCCGCGTCTCTGTTTCTGCTGTCCCTTCTGTTCACCCACTGTTCCATGGAGAAAAAGTCAGATCTCAGGGGAGAAACACCGAGTTAATATTGAAATGTTAAATTTTCCATTTATATTTCTCATTTTTTAGAAACTAGAGTGTTTTATAGTCCCCAGCAATTTACTTAAGTAAAACACATTTTTACATTTGAGGCATTTTTAAATTATTTTTTAATACCATAAGCTTCGACAAGTTTTCACCAGTCCCTTCATTGGATAGTGTGTTTTAAATTAAGTTATTTGTTTTAAAAGCCAAATGGTCCTCTGTGTGGGCTGGACATGTGCAGGGTGTCGTGAGGGCTGTGCTGTGTGCCTTGGCCAGGCACGAGGCGATGTTCCAGGCTTTTCTTCCCCATCTGGCTTCAGTCTTGGGCTGCATTTTAAAGGACACCAGCTCGCAGAAGTTGTCAGAACTATAAATAACCACACATGCTCACACAGTCGCTCTTGCCCAGGCAACAGCCTGGCCATTTAGAAAGCCTGGAAGGAACCGCTTTGCACTCTGTTGACAATTGGAACAAATCGAACGTTTAACTTCAATGTTCTTTCTACACCTCCTTCCCCTAACTGGATGACCTTCTATTTCTTTGTCTCTACCTGAGAAATTTAACTGCAGGAAGAGCCCTGTCTCTTTTCTTTTCTGAAAGGTGCCAATCTGTTGGTGTCCCTAGGGAGCCTCTCAGTGGGAGCCTGGGAGCCTCTGAATGATCCAGTACTTGGGTAACATGCCCAGGCCCAGCCGGCAGCCCTCCAGTCCCTGACTTGTGGTGCCCTGCAGAGGCTTCTTGTATGGGGTGACTTAAAAGGAGCAGAGGCAGAATTTATAAATAGGATGGTTTGGGGAGCACAACGGGGCAGGAGTGGGAACAATACCCCTGGGGTAAGCTGAACTGGCACAGCTGCTACCAGCACTGGTCAGTTGTTAACTCTACTTAGGGTAGACTGGGACCAAGGGGACAGATGGCTCTTTGGAGGGCTTGTAGCTCACAGCCAGCACCCCCTGCCCCAGACCACTCTCCCTGGGTTGCATCGCCACCAGCTGGTCATTGGGCTTCTTTCTTGTCCCAGGACTGGCCTTCAGGAGTTTGGGAAGAAGGCCAAGAAAGAATGGTGGGCGGGGAAAGAGTTTAACTTAACTAAATATAAAGGAATATTTAAAATCCTAGAAATGGAGATTATTTGCATGTTCATGAAAGTTAGGTGTTGAAGAACTTTAGCCTAAGAGTAAGATAAGGTTTCATATGTCTGACTCCTCTGGGGGCAAAACTTGCCAGGCCTGAACTCTTTCGGTGGCAAAACCTTTTGTGAACTTAGATGAGGCTATCAGCATCCTTACTTGACACCCCTAGGTAGGAATATTCACATGTTTCACTGCAGATTTTGAAACATGATCTGTGGTGAATGTTACATAATACAAGGTATATACATTGTGTTACCTTCCTAAAATATGAAAAATTCTGAAACCTGGGATTTCAGATATGGGAGGATGAATCTACATAACCATATTCCCATTTTATAGAGTGGTCAATGACTTCGCCAAAGTCTAATATCCTGTGGTGAAATGAGTACTTGAGTCCTCAGCGTGAACAGACTATTGCTCTCACCCCTGGCCAGAAGATCCCTCTACATTTAGGGAAAACAAGCAAAGAAAACACCACCCAGCTTCCTCTCCCAAACAGCAAAACCCAACATCCATGACAGTCACCATGGAAGCTACCAGAATGAATTAGAATTGGCAAACGATGTGTGCACAAGTTAATGGATGAAGTAACAATCTACCATCTGGGGCGCCATAAGCAAAGAGGTGCTGACAGATTAAATTTCATCGCAAAGCAACACATTATTTTTCAGAACTTTTACTACTTGCATTTGTTAAGCTTTTTATTCCATCTTTTGCCTTACTGAAAGATTTTTTTTTTTTGGCAAACATTTTTTATTTTCCCCCTGTGCAGTTCTTTCACTAGGCTTTTATACAGAAACAGAACACTCAGCTTTTCAAAATTTATTCATTTGTACCACATATGTTTATTTAATCCTTCTTTGTCAGACACTTAAAGATCTGGAGGTTCAGCCATAAGCAGTGCAATGTCTCTGCCCTCCCAGCACTCACACTTGGGTTGTGAGGATGGACTGTAATTCATAAAGCAAATATGAAGTGAGATGGCAGGCACTGTGAGGAAAACCAAAGCAGGCTGGTGTGTCTGGTGGTGGGTCGGTGTTCGGGCTGCCGGGGACATGGTCACAGAAGGTCTCTGTGATGAAGGACATTTGAGTTCAGACCCCAAGGGAGCTGGCATGGGTGGTCATGTCAGTATTGGGGGGGACGCTCCAGGCAGGGGGAATGATAAGCAAGCACACGTATCCTGAGGCAGAAGCAAGGTCAGTGAGTGGCTGGTACAAACAGCAGGGCTAGGGCAGAGTGAGTGAGGAAAGCGGTGGAGGGTGGGAAAGAGGAAGTACTGGGACAGGAAGTTCCAAGGCCTCACTGGACTTTGTGAGGCTCTTGGCTTGTCCTTTAAACAGGATGAGCAAGGATGGAAAGTTCTATGTGTGGAAGCTCATAGAATTTAAGAGGCGACTATGTTGAGACAGGCCCATGGGAGGAATTAGATGGTCACCAGCAAACCCAGGGCAGGGGTCCACATCAGAGATGACAGTAGCTTCCAGTGGGGTCAGAGAGACTGACCACGTCTGGATGGGTATGGGATACATGGGTATGAGCTAAAGAGCAGAGACAAAGTTGGCACCAAGGATCTGACATAAGGGGCGTCCATTTGTCAAGGTGGCGAAGGCAAGAAAGGTTTGGAATAAAAACAGTAATAGCTGGGGCTGCACTGTCTGGGCAGAAGTAGGGGCGAGCAGAGACATGTGTCAGGAGCACCTCAGACCGCGTCATGATTGCTGACAGCAGCAATCGTAGTCTGTGAAAGAGCAAAAATGGGTGTGAACAGGAGGGAGGTGCACAGAGCAGGACGAGACCTGAGCCCGAGGCAGTGGCACCAGCCGGTGCCTGAATGAGGAAAGAAAGTCAGAGAAAGCGAAGAGCTGGATACAAGAAGGCAGCGTGGAAAAAGCATGGCCCTCGACCGCTTTGTAATTCTACTTTTCTCTTCCCGGCCAAGCTTTTCTCCCTGTTCCCTTCTGCAGCGCCAGTTTTCCCTGCGTATCATCATCCATTAGTCTTGCGTCTTTACAGAAATCTTTTAGTGTTTATTTGTCCTATTTTCCCCTTTGAAATGTCTCTTCGAGGCCCGCTCTCCTGTCATGGTCCATAAACAGCAAGATGATCCCAGCTTCATGTCTCCAAGCTCCGCGATGTCCCGGCTGAGTCCTCCTCTCTCCACTGACCCCCACCTGGTTCCTCTGAGTCTTGCAGCCCCAGCGGGCCTCCAGGACACTGACCTCCTCCTGGGAGACCACTGCACCAAAGCTGGGCAGCAGTGGTTCCTTGTTCAAGTCCAAGCCACCTCCACCTGCAGTCCTGCCATCAGACACTATCTGTGGCAGAAGCTGTCCACGTCAGACTCATTGAAACCTGACTCTATGTCTTACACTTTGTCTCAGGGTTGCAACAGCTCGAAGAGGGTGGATTTTGAGTCCAACCCTCCTACTAAACTTTCACTGTATCAGCTCAGTGGATTTAGGGACCAGGTCCCCTGAACTCACTACCCAACCTCTCAGGATCCGTGTTTATAACCAGATGGCAGCAGTGCTTAGACCATCGCCTCTTTGCAAAAGAGGAACAAAGGCCTAGAGAGACCATCACTGGCCAAGGTCACACACCTCTCACCTCCCTGCTCCCCCCAGGCCTCCTCCTCCTCCAGGTGCCCTGCGACCCTGAGCCCGCCCACCTTCTCCTGTGAGCTGTGAGTCCTTCACACTCGTTTTACAGCCTCGTCCTGAAGCTTCCCGTCTACACCTCACTTGACATTATTCTGTAACCTCAGCAATAACTGACCTTCCAGAACATACAACAGGAACACGTTTCTCTCTCAGGACAAGTCAGGCAAAGAGAACAGTCCCTCCAGATGCACTGTCCACCCCTACCCCGGCTGGTGCGCTCCAGTCTCCAAGGCTGGGATCGGCTAACACAGTGTTGGCCTGAGACCTGTGTCTCTGTCATGTGCATAAAGGCTGGATCTCGGGTGCTGCTCTGCTCATAGGAGGCACTAAGTGGATGTCTCTTCTTACTCCAGGGGGCTGAGATGCCGACACATTACACCACTGCACCCCATGTGTCAAAGGGAATGGTACAACCCCGTTCCCGTGACAGGGCCCAGTGTCTGCCTCTTTGAGGAGTATTTTCATTTTTTCTCACGTGATCACGCATGTCTGTGGCAACACCAGATGTGCTCGGCCACGTGCCACAGGGCCGCTGCTATGTGAGGCAGGCCTGGCTTCCAGGCCTGGCTTCCACTCACCAGAGCCTCCTTCATCCTCAGTCACCTGTTGTCCCGTGACCAGTGAAACAGCCTGGAATCTCCAAGACAAAAGAAATTAGTGAAGAAAGGACTGAATTGCCACACGCAGAAGTTTAATGTGCGGGACTTAGACCACAGAAGGGATTCAGAAGCAGCGAACATAACCACTCCCCTTGCTCGTGACATTTGCTTCTTTTATTTGATCATAAAACCATATTTTATGGTTGTCTTAGATTATCACCTCCTTGGTGAGCATTTCTGTAACTTCTCTTTTTTTCCTTAAATATTTATTTCCTAGAAGAACTAGGGTGTAGGTGCAGGGGTGAGAGGAGTCCCCAGAGACAGAGTGGGGAGCAGACAGGCAGATCCACTGAAACACACTGCTGAGGGGAGCAGCAGGAGACAGGAGAGGTCTGCCGCGCCATGTGGGTCACCTCCGTGGCAGTGATAGTGCTGAGACTAACCCCTAGGCCACCAGGGAGGCCCCATTTCTATACCTTCTCTTTCTTAGTGATGAAATATCTGTAAAGTTTGAGGAACTGCACAGAAACATTATTCCACAGGCTCCCCAAGCTCCACCTGTGATAATGTTATGTGTCCATAAAGACTGTCTGTGATTTGTAAGATTTGTACCCAGAGTAATTTAAAATATGACCTTTATCCAGTTTTGGTTGCAGAGGCACTTCTGAATTCCTCTAATGTACACCCTCCAGCTGTTATTGTTGTTAGAGACACATTTCCACTGGTTGACTTTTCAAAGATGACTTCTAATTTTCAATGATTAACTTTGCTGCTGTGTTGTAAGTCACTTGACTGAAAAGTGATAATTGCGCTTGAAAGAACAACGAAGGGGAACTATTTTCTCTTTGTAGGAAGGTGATGCTATCTTGTGTAATAATTGACCAATTCTTCCAATTAATGGAACATGGCTCGTGAATAATGCAATTATTCTTTTGATTAAAGTGATCTCAGAAAGAAATTGCGTTTCTGAAAAAAATACAACCCAGTAGACACGTTTCCTTTTGCTGATGAAGTTTGTCATTCAGGGTAAATGAAATGAGAAACCTCTGTGATGGGGCCAAAAGTTGTGAGCCATCCTATTAAAATGTGCATGGTTTCGATCAGTGTCCACCTTTTTAATTCATGCTTCATGCTAGATGGAAAACCAATTTATTTTTAAAGGCAAGTCTGGTTGTGTCAAGAAAGAAGAATAAGAATCATTATTCTCAGTCTCAAACTGGTGGCTCGTTAAGAATTTGGTTGTTGGAGGGGCCTCCCTGGTGGCCCAAGGGGTTAAGCACTGCACTATGAAGCAATCCTCACCCTCTGCAGCATGAGTTCAATCCCCAGCGGGCCAGGGAGCAATTCACATGGCGCAGCAGACCTCTCCTGTCTCACCCACTGCTCCCCTCAGCAGTATACTTCAGTCAGTCTGCCTGCTCTGCTCCCCACTCTCTGTGGTGAATCCTCTCACCCCCCACATCTCTGGCCTGTACCCCAGCTCTTGTATGCATAAAAAAATAAATCTTTAAAAAAAAAGACTTAAAAAAAAATTTGGTTTGAGAAACAAAAGCTTCTGCAGCACAAAATAAACTCTCAGTAAAATGAAAAGACACCCTAAATAGAAAATATTTGCACATTATACATCTTACAGGCCATTACTATCTAAGATCTACAAAGAACTCATACAACTCAACAAAAAGAAGGCAGAAAATTCAATTTATAAGAGGAGGGGGCAGAAGAACTAAGGAGACACTTCTCCAAAAAAGATGACATACACATGGCCAGCTGGATGTGAAAAACCATGTTCAAAATCACTATCATCAGGAAAATCAAGTCAAAACCACAATGAGATACCACCTCACACTGGTGAGAATGGCCCATGTCAACAGAAGACGAAAGAGAAAAACTGTTGGCAGGGTGTGGAGAATAAGGACCTCTTACACTGTGGGTTGGAAGGTAGATTGATCCAGTCGTTGTGGAAAACAGTATGGAGTTTCCTCAAAATATTAAAAATGGTTGTACCATGTGGTCCAGCAATTCCAGCCTATAGTGTTTATCCAAAGAATGCAAAACTACTTATTTGAAAAGATCTATACCTGCCTATGTTGATTGCAGCACTATTTACAATACCCGAGTTGTAGAAACAACCTCAGTACCCAAAGACAGAGCAGCAGATTAAGGAGATGTGGTATATACATACACGTTGGAATACTACTCAGCTATGAAAAAGGTGAAATCTTGCCATTTTGACAACATAGTTGGAAGTGGAGGGTATTAAGCTAAGTGAAATAAGTCAGAAGGAGAAAGGTAAATACTTGATTATTTCACTTATGTGGAATATGGAGAAACAACACAAAGAAACAGACACAGCTAAGCCACAACAAACCCAGAAATCGGGCCTTAGATAGACAACAGTGCAGATCACAGAAACGCCTGCCTGCGGACCTCCTCCTAGGGCCCACCTGGAGCAGGACAGGGTGGGGGTGCTGTGTAGGGACCTCCTTTCCTGTAATATAAGTTTGTAGAGCCAGAGGTCAGAGAACCTGGTGTTGTGTTCTGGAAGAGGGAGGGGGACTACCGAAGCCAGAGCAGCAATGTAGCGTCAGGGTATCTGTCCCAGGCCAGGCAAAGTTGGGTCTGAGATAGCCCAGGAGGGACCTAGGAGGGCTTCTGAGGAATGGAAGAGCAATCAGCTGGGAAGTTTCTGGACACCATTCTACAGGTGCTGCCTTTCTACCCCCACCCCCAAGTTTTGACAATATTTGAAGAACAGGTCTTCTTTCAAAACACCATATGCCCACAATTTAATACTTGGAAGTTTGAAAATATTTGAAGTGGAAAAAACCATTCCCCAAGTTATCTGATCTGCCACGAGACACTTTTGCAGACAGGGCCTGTCTGCTCCACTCATCTCCCCAGACTAGAAAGCGGTGACAAGTGGGGTTTGTTCTGGAGGCAGCCAGGCAGCTGCTCAGCTGTTTCCTGACTTGTGCCACACGTATAATCACCAAGTGTGACTGAAATATTTATGCACGTGACTGTGTGTGCATGTGTGTGTGTTGTCTGAACTGGAAGTTACCACCAACACAGGCGTGCCCACTTAACTTTCAGAAACTTCCTTTGACAAGCTGCTGTTTTCCCTCAGCAAACTCAGTTTAATCATTTTCAGCCATTTCCTGTTTAAAACGTCATCTTTCTGATAAGACCCAGTAGAATCAAGCATGGCCATGACCTGAGACACTGTTCACAGGTTAAAAGCCTTTCTCTCCTCTTGGCAGAGCTGAGCCCCAGCACAGGGAGTGAGCCGCCTGCAGGGCTCCTTCTTTACCTCACCGAAGGAGGCAGGAGGGCTGGGTGGGGAGCTGGGCTGTGTGACCACCATGTGTCGATGGCAGTGAGGTGGTGGGCCTGGACTGTGGTCTGTCTGCTGTCCCCACCCTGATGCTTTCCACCCACTCCTGCTCACACTGGGACATACCCAGCTCAAAGTATGAGTCCGTACCCCAGAAAGGGCCAGCACCCCCACCTCTTCTGAGCAGTGGCCCCTTGTAGAGATGTGATGAGCTTGTCTCGATGGCCTTGATTGGCCCGCTCTGTGCCCACATGCCAGCCAGATCTGGCTTTCTCTTTGTGCCCACTCTGGACCCCCGGGGTCACCGTGTTTTCTCCGCACTCCGGATGGAGGACACTCTCTTGGCATGGGCCTGGGTGCTCCTACTCAGCACCTGAAGTCCCGTGGCCTTGGGGTTTCTTAGAACTTTAGTAGCTGAAAATTCCCCAAGAAACTAGCACTAGTGTTGGGCCAGCAGGACAGCAGGACAAGTCCCCGGGCCCCAGCGCTGGCCTGGCGTGGCCGGCTCTGGATCCTGCTCCCTCCCCTGGGGACAGGGCCTCGCTTCTCTCTGAGTGGTAGACACTCACCGGTCCCTCCTCCCCCAGGAAGGGGCACTTGTTCTCCATCCCTTGGAGCCAGAATGCCTGGAGGGTGTCAGGGGTACACATCACAGATTTTTTGGGACAGACACGTGAACGGCGCGAGCTAGCCCAGCCATCTGCACGCGGCTCCTGCCCAGAGCAAAGGGAAGAACGTCGCGTTATCACAAACAAGTCTCTGGGTCTAAAAAGCTAAAATTTTTGTGACTTCATTTAAAATGTTCTTCTCATTGCCGAGTGAACTCTTACTCAACTGTCTAGATACCGTTGGAGGCCATCAGAGAACCGCTCTGTCGTGGGCCGTCCTGTGCAGGGCCGTGTGACCCACAGGGACCCCGCGGGGTGTCCTGTGCAACTTGCAGCTCAGCGACCAGATTAGAGGTGGACGTTTCCTCTCAGGAGTCTTCACAGTCGAGTATCGTCTCCGGCCTTCTGCATCAGACACATTTGTACTCCTAACAAACAAAAGAAAATCTTTACAGACACGCAACATGCAGCAGACGAGTCAGGCTGAAGCCACTAAGTCCAGCGCTGGCAGCTGGGGCACTGCTGTGTGCCTGGAAAGAACACTGCTGTTCATAAAGAAGGTGCTAGAACCTGGAGGTGCTCACTGGGGGTATTTTGGTGTGCGGGTGGGTGATGGCGCTCGTGGCCACCTCATGGATTGGGCCCCATCAGTGGCCCGTGCACGCAGGGCCCCTGGCATGCACCCCCTCATGCAGCACCAATGATCTGCACCTACCGAAGCAGCAGCGGCTCCGCTCATCAGCACAAGCCAGTGCAGGTCTCTGATGAAGCAAGATGCGTAGTTATAGGAGATTTATGCCTAATCATGGGCAGATTTATCGCTTGAATTTAATATCATCTGGTATTTCCAGGCACTTTATAAAGCTGTGCTGAATGGGTGAACAGCAAATTCAGCTTTTATAACAGTGGATCACCTGGGGCCCTTGGGAAGCCTCCATTCAAGGATTTCTAGTTTGCCACTTACTCTTAACCTTTAACAGCCGTTTTGGTTAAATTCCAGCATGCAGTAAGTCATTTACAGCCACATAAACAGTTCAAGAGAATGTCACACCTTATCCTCCATGAGACCCTTATGGAATATTTTACTGTGTTACAGCTGCATAAATAAGGTATTTTTTATTTTCTAGTTTGATATAATTTATTGCTTTATTGTTTAGTAGTTTTTCACGGGGGCACTGTTGGTTTACAACACTGTGTGTGATTTGGGTTAGAGGGTCCCGCCTCTTCAGATGGGGGTGACCAGCGCCGCACCCACCACCAAGGCGCCCTCGTCCTCCGGAACAGCCTGGGGGCCTCCTCCTTTGCTCCACCTCCCTCCTCCCCCTTTGGCGGCCTCAGTCCCACCGCACATTTCTAGGCTTTGTTTTGATTTGGCTTCGTGTGTTCCTTTGTTTCGCCTTTCTGTGTTCCACGCAGGAGTGAATCAGCTGCTATTTTTCTTAGGACTTATTATGTTAACATACTAGTAATAGATCATTTATCAGACTCATCAGTAACCTGATTGCTGCAGTGCTGTATTTCAGACACCTGAATTAGAAAACTAGGAAAATACTGAAAGCCACATACACCCCTAGATCTGAACCCCAAGGTGAGCAGACTCCTATATAAATGTGATAGTCTGTTCTCCTTGACAGACATTCGCCTATGATTGATAACTCAGTGATGACACCCCATCCTTCTACCCAGGAGGGCATTAGATTAGAGCACCCCAGTTACCTGCCGAGGCTGCCTTGGACGCCCCACCTTGACAGTGACGCATCCGTCGTGTCTGCCAGTGCCCCAGCCCTCGGCTGTGAGTTACCCTGTCTTCAGACATGCGTGTGTAACAACAGCATTTCCTGCTGCCTCTGCTGCCGCCTGTTTCCTGCTGTGAGTGATGGAGGTGCTTTGAGGTAGACGTCTGCATAAATTAAAACGCTCCTCTAGGAAACCTTGCCCGTCAGTCAGATTGATTGTGCCAAAGAGCAAGTCGACTCTGGGTGGGATAATACAATGAGGGATGAAAATGATTTGTAAATTGGTTGGGAAAGTTGCAGAGTGTCATGAATTCTGCGCTTCGGAAGCATCAAAATGTGCAAACGTGTGTCGATGAGCGTGTCTCAGGATAGCCCCGGTGACTGTGGCGTGGGTTTTATTAAATATGTGATATGAGTGGACAGATTTCCTTCCGTTTCCATCTGTGAGCCACAGCTCAGGGCTTTTGGTAAATGAATGTGACGTATTCAACAAACAGCATACGAGACCTCTGAATTCTCTTTTGATGAGAAACTTTTCGCTATTTAATCTAGAAATGGACTTTAGTGGGTGGACCGACTCAGGGAGTCCCGAGAGAGCTTCAGCGTTGCTCCCTGCCTCTCTGCTGGCCAGGCTGGCCTCTGACTTGAGCCCTGCTTCCCTGCTGGCCCTGCTGGGGCAGGGCTGGGAATTAGGCATTGGCCAGTGGCTCCAGCCCCAGGCCGAAGACAGGCACTCAGTCTCTGTGCATCAGGTGGACCCAGAGTCATCAAGGTGGACATGCCTGTGTGATGGAGAATGGCATTCCGCTTCTAAAGTTGGCTTAAAGATTACTTCCAGCAGTAGCTGTCAACGCCTGGGATGCACCCTCCAGGGCTTATGCAGACAGAACCCACAGGTTACCAGCCACTGGACGCCTCTGCCGACCCCACCACACTCGGAGAAGTTCATTGCAAAGAGCCAAGGGCCTGTGGACCTATACCTGCTGGGACCAGGAAGAGTTCAGCTCATCAGTTGAGAGACACACAGAGTCATCCAGGAGTATAAAGAATCTTTGATTTCTTTGTGTTGACCCCGCTAATTGGAGGCTAATTAGTACATTCCAAACACAGACATTAAGTACCCAGTTTCAGTGATAAATCTTAGATGTATATGGCTTAATTAAGCCTAAACCTCTTTTCTTAAGGATAAGCATCAGATATCTCTGTGATAAAGCAGTCTTAATCCATTGCTTGTCTTCAGTGTAATCTATTGGATAAAGCACTGATACCTACGAAAACTTAACAAAAGTGCAGATTACCAGGGACTTGAAAGAATTTCACATAACGATGATACTGTGTAGTAAGTTCAGGATGTTAAGTAGAAAACATCACACATCTTTGGAAATGGCCTAAAGTCTTTACAGGGGATGTTGTCTGGGGGTTCACAAGATCCAGTGTGGTCAGGAGTGGGGGTGGACGTGCCCATTTGCTGTGACTTTAGCAAACACCCCAAAGACGGACTGTCTGCATCCCAGGCCAGCACCCATGGGTGCCATCAACAAAGGAATGCAAGAGTTGCTAGGGTCACTGGATGCAGGAGACACACCTATATGTCTCAGCCATATGGGCCATGGTAGAAAATTAAATGAGAGCAGAATGCAACTGAGTAAAGTGGTGCAAATAGTCACAGAATGACTCAGTCTCTCTCTGTGTCTGTCCCCTGCTGTCTCTGTCTCTGTCTCTATTTCTCTGTCTGTCTCTCTTTCTCTTTGCAGATGTTGCCTAAAATTTCTGGTGGTGTAAATTTGTTTGTTACATACATTGGGTGTAACGCTGGAGAGTAGAGCAGCCAATAACACAGACATACACTAGACCGTCCATGTGCTAGATAAATAAGCGTGCCTTCAACTATAAATGTCTAGGAGGATACTCTCATGATACAGTTAAGTAACTATCTCTAGTCTATCATCTGAGCCATTTAATTCTCTCTCTCTTGACAAAATCCTAAGGACTAGTTGGTGCAAAGTGAACCATACCCCAGGCTGGTGGCATAAACAACACATTACACTCAGGAGGCAGCATGGCTGATGCTGGCTTCACAACATCTGAGCCTCATCTCGACACTTAAATGTTGGATAACTGGACCTCTGGGAGCTGGTGTGGTGAGGAGGGAGCTTTATGGTGGCTGCTGGCCATGGGCTGACATACCAGCATGGCCCCTATGTGCCCCTTGGTGGACTGACTTCTCCTCAACTAGGTGACTGGCTCCTGGGTGGAGCCTCTAGGAGGCACAGGAAGTGCATGGCATGCTTACAAGCTTAGCCTCAGAATTTACACGGCCACACATCTCTGTACTCTGTCAGGTGAAACCATCACACAGGTGAGAGGCCACACCTCTACCTCTCAGGGGAGAGGAGTGACAACATGCCTTGGAGACCAGCGTCAGACATGAGCAGCATTGTGGCCGCCATCTCAGAAGCTTCCTTCTCCTTTGATACAGATGCATGAACTGTGTTTCTAATCCATTCTGAACCAGATTTACACCAGAAACTTAGAGAATGCATCCCAAAGTCTCCACGGCCCAATGTCTTGTACACTCAGATTGCAAATAGGGAAACAAAATTATAAATCACTCAACATGTCTCAAGGCCAGAGACACCTCCTTGCTTTTTCAGGTGCTGTCTGCAGCATGACAGAAGTGAGGTGAGTCCACTGATTCAGGCGACCTTACCAGTGAGCACAGATGTGCAAGCAGCAGCCAGCTGCCAGCTGTGCCAGGGGACAGCAGAGCACAGGCGAACTGCTGCTCCAGAGAAGAACAAGAAGGCATTGGGGATCAGTCTGTGCAAATTTGCTGGGTCTCAAATATTTCCCTTATTTTTCAGAATTATCTTAGTATTTTCCCTCCAATGCCTCAGGTTAGAACTGATTTCAGGGAAATTGATGAAGTTAGTAATGCCTTGTGTTATCATCTTATAATAAATTCATAATCATAAAAAGTTCCTTGAGCTACTTGCAAACTCACATGCAGCTAACACAGTTTAAGAGTCCCTGAAGTCATCTGCCTGGCTAAGTTCTTGCAGAAGGAGTAAAATTTAATTTTTAAACAAAGTGCTTTATTTCTGGGGGCCAATGCCCTTGATAATTTTATATATTCTGAATTATTTCCAAGTTCCTCTATGGTTCTATGGCCGTTTGGCTCTAGGATATTCAGATACACTAGAAAGCATGTTCTAGACTGAGCTTGAATGCTTAAGTTTAGTCCAAAGAATGATGCCTTTGATATACTACAGCCACCCCAACCTAAGTTTTAAATGCAAATAATAGGTTTCATGCAGTGAATGAAAAAGGCAAACAGAAGCCATCTCAAAGCAGAGAATGAACTACACATCACAGTTAAAATGGAAAACCGGGAAGGGATGATTTGCTATAGATGTCCTTAAGACTGAGTACAGAACGACAGTGTAATTAGATGGTGATCCACATTGATAGTTATGACCCACGATGCTGACCCAATGGTCAGTCTGCTTGGAAAGTCTAGAGGCTAAGTCTTGCCCACAAAAACATGAGCTTCAGGAAGTGCTTATCCTCTCTCCTGGTGCTTCATTAAACTCTGATGGACACAGACCCTTGCCCTATATATTGATTATTTATGGACTAAAATAATGGGCAGAAGTGATGTATATTCATCAGGTCCTCTCTGTGGGGTCAAAGCTTTGTCCACATCCTACTCAGCTGCTTTCCTTCGAGGCTTTTGTTACATTTTCACAGTAGGAGATTGCATTTTGGGCCCTCTGGTGATCTGTGAGAGCGTAAAAAAGTAAAAACAAGGCAGAACTATAATTATCTCTGGCCAATGTCCTTGAAACAAGACCATACGGGATCTGAGAGTGCGAGATCTTGTTTCGGGAAGCAAATTCGCCCTGTCTCCTCCCGGTGCCCCTGAGCCACCCAGGGTGCGGTATCTCCGCACCCTGTATCTCTGCCCATCCTGGGCATCATCTGGGTAACAAAAGCCCAAGGAAATACAAAGGACAAAGGAATGTTTGTCGAACTGATTTTATTCCAGCAAATCACTTGATTTAAATTTCTTAGAAACTTGAAAGTACCCAAATCTTTATCGCTCGATTTAATTATGCTCTCAACAGATGTGATTTCTTTAAAAAAGAAATGATCCAAAAGGATTAAAATTAAAACTTTCTTCTTTTTCTTAATATTAAAAGTATTTCTGTGACCTGAATGCTTAATGCTGAAGAAAATAAATAAAACAGAATTATAGTCCAAGACAGGAAGATTTAGAGCAAATTTCCCGATTCAGTTGGTCAATATGTTTTCAATGATCTCTGGAGGCTGCTGATCTCAACACTACCCAGAACACCCTGTTGATACTAACAGGGTGGACACGGGCCTCCTCCTCTGTATCCGGCCACCCTGTGCAGTTCTGAACGCAGCGGCGTGTGCTCATGGGACTCGATGGGCTGGATCCTCGTGCCTATGCTGCCTCTTGTCTGACGGTGCTTCCTCTGCTCACTTCACTCTGTAAATAGTCCTTGATTTCACACATCCTGGTGAATGGCCAATCAAAGGCCTCAGCCCTGGCTGACCATCACTGCCAACGAGAAGGAACAGAAGCACACCTGTCCTCGAGCTGCTCTGGACCGATTTCTGAGCTAGTTGGTGGCACACCCGTCTGCACCATGTCCATGGCTCCAGTGTCTGCTACCCGACAATAAAGAGCTACACAACTTCCCATTACCGTCATGTGGAAACATGTCACTGCTCCAGCACATCCTCGTGTCCACCTGCTGTAGCAGGTCTTCTCACCGTTCAGAGGAAAGAGGATCATCTATTTTATCAGACAGGAATTTGAAATTGATCAATCTATTTACATTCTGAAAATAGCAAAACAAAATTAGTATAGCCTTTGGAAAAAATCCAGGGTTTCAGCAATGATCAAAATTTTGGAGAACCAGACCCAGCAGAACCCAAAGATCCTGGACTCGAGGTCCTGGTCATGACTGAGGCGGTGGTAGCCAGCTCCCAAGGTCTGACTCTATGCACCCCGTGGGTGCCCTGTATAATGTAGCAGTGGCCTGGGAGGCCCCACAAACACCCCGTCCAGACAGCGACCCCTGGACTCAGCCTGCTCCCCACCACCAACGTGGCGGAGCTATCTCCCTTCTGCTACTTAGTTTGCTTCTCAGGCTGTTCCTGGGGGACTGTGGGCTTGATTTTACCAATGTGATGCTTGTGTTGGGGGCACAGTGTTATTCTGCCAACATCAGGCCCGTGAAATTCAGCGACAGACAACCCACTGTGAATTTACTACTGAGCTAAGGAAAGTTTGAAGAAGCTTGCGATTCCATGGGCCCACACAACTAGAAAATGAACCACTGGCATGGAGTGAATGGAGCTAAAACTATGAAAATAGATGCGAGTAAAGTCAAACTGATCAAACCGCTTTAAAGGTTCACACAGCACCTAAGACTATGAGGATGATTTTTCTTTCGTAAAGATTTATGTTGCAAATTTTGGAATCATTGCTGTAATGACTACAATGGCTTTTAGGAATTCAGTAATGTTATTTATCCCGATGAACAAATGAGACCACTGATTCAAAGCGACCTCAGTGCGCCTGTCCAAGCATCCTTTGTCTGGTAGGTTGCAGACAAAGGATGCCCAGCTGCATGGTGTCTGAAGTGCAAATTAATCATCTACACCCAAAAATCTTGCTTCCTACACTTCCTTCAGTCATTTTTGTCTATTGGTTGAGGAAATTGGTCCTGGATTGTTCCCTAAAGCCTCATCATGTGCATTCTGCACAGTTCTACTGGAAAGTAGTGGACAATCTAAATCATCTAATATTGGACAATTTGCTGTACTTCTTTGAACTTTGTTTTCTCTCTTTAGTAAAATGACGTGGAATTTAAATCTAACCTGTTCATCTTACTTCATGAGACAGTAAAATGCAGGTTTGGAAGGACAGAGTCTAGATGTGAGCCTTCCTTCTGCTTCCAGGCTGATTGGATTAGTCAGGATTCTTTCAATTGTAACAGAATTCAACTAAAGTCAGCTTTCACCAAAAAAAAAAAAAAAAAAAAAAGTAATTATTTGCACATAACTAGTTTAGGGAAGTCTTGGCTGGTGATGTGACCTTCAAATGATGCCCTCTGGATGCTATAATCTTCCCGTTACTCAGCTCTGTCTCCTCCAGTGTTGACTATTCTCAAATATGCCCTCCCCTGGTGGTAGCAAAGAAGAGTCAGCCTCTGGTTGATATTCCACTGATTGAGCCAAAATCGCATCTGAAAACCAGCAGCAACAGATCACAGAGCTGACTGGCTGTGCCCAGATCAGAAGCTTGCACTTGAACCCAAGAGATAGGGCAGCCTGACCTGGGCCAAAGGAGCAGGAAGCCCCTGGATGTCCACCCCCTCTGTTCTATATGCTGCTTGTGATCTGTATATACTTCCTTCTCTTTTATAGCATTTTAAAATGGCTTTGCCAGGACTCTCTGGTAGTGCAGGGGTTAAGTCTCAGTGCTATCAAGCTATTTTGTCAGCCACTGTGGCCTGAGTTCAATCCCCGGCCGAGGAGCTAAACCACATGGTGCCGCAGACCTCTCCTGTCTCCCTGCTGCTCCCCTCAGCAGTGGATTTCAGTAGATCTGCTTGTTCTTCCCCCTACTCTATCTCTGGTGAGCCCTCTCAGCCCCAGCCTCCACCCCCCGCACCTCTGGCCTACACCCCAGCTCTTGTATGTGTAAATAAAATAAGTCTTTTTTAAAAAAATGCCTTTACCTAATATGCAACCACCTCACATGCCAGACCACCACCAAGAGTAATGCCTTTGAAATGACACACAATTCCTAGTCTGACCTTGATATAGTTCTTCTTAGACTCCCAGTCTGTGACCCAATGCCCTGCCCTTCCTCCCTGTTAAATTCATTGCCTCTCTGACTTGCCAACCAAAAGCCTAAGTTTGGGTCAAAGGATCCGGTTTTTCTAAAGACTGTTGGGTTCCTGATTCTCTGCCTCTCAGACAACTCTCCTGGCTCCCAACCAGGAGCCAGGTTGCTAAGAAATGGTGTGTGTGTGTGTTTTTTTTTTTTCCTTTGTGCTTTTAGGTGAGCTCCTTGGAGGAAAGGTTGTCTCTTCCCTGCAGGACCTTATTCAGCTGTCACAAGAAGTAATCCGAGTAGTCCAGGTCCTCTAGCCCTGATGAGCTGCTCCACGAGAGATGCCCAATCATCATCTCTCCCATGGCCTAGGTAGACACTTAATGTTGATTAAATGCTACTGGAGAAAGTATATAATGCATTACAATTGTTATTGGTGCCAAAGATTAAAGTTAATAGTGGCTAAGATTGCAGCTCATTTTTTTCTTTTCATTTATCACTTGTTATAGCAAGAAGAGAATAATCTAAAGAGAGTCAGGTATTTAAACTCAAGATTCAGAGAGTGTTTTTTTTGTTGTTGTTGTTTGTTTGTTTCTACTTACCAGGGAAGACAGCTCAGAAAGATCTGAATCTGAGTTTCAGCTTCACTGCTTATTAGCACTTTTGTGGGCAAATTATTTGACTTCTGTCAATCTTATTTGTAGTAAGAACATAAAACAGTCTGTCACATATGATTTTCATGATTGACATGAACATATATAAAGTGCTTAGAATGGTGCCTGACATGTAACAGGCACACTTTAAAGTTGGCTGCTGTTGTAACTATGATAATTCTTTTTTTATTTTTGCTGTTATTGTTAGAGCAATAATCTTCCACTCTAACGCTCAAAATAAGGTCCAAAATTCAGCATTCAGCTGCATAAAATGTGGGATTACATCATTCTTTGCAAAATTTAAGGAAAAACTAATTAAACTACTATGGAGAAGGAGAAAATTGTCTATTATGTTATATCCCAGGATTCATGTCATTATGGTGTGTGTGTGTGTGTGTGTGTGTGTGTGTTAAGGTCTTTGAAAGCAAAGATGGACTCTTACACATCTATGAATCCTGGTATTTAGCACTTAGTGGATGCCTTATTATTTTTTTTAAAGATTTATTTATTTATATAAGGACTGGGGTACAGTCAGAGGCGTGGGAGGGTAAGAGAATTCACCAGAGACAGATTGGGGAGCAGAACAGGCAGACTGATGAAATACACTGCTGAGGGGAGCAGCGGGTGAGTCAGGAGAGGTCTGCTGTGTCCTGTGAGTTGCTCCCTGGCCGGCCGGGAATCGAACCTGCACTGCAGAGGCTGTGGACAGCTTCACAGCACGGCGCTCAACCCACTGCACCAACAGGGAGGCCCAGTGGATGCCTTATTAACATGTCTTATTTCTTTCCTCACCACCATCCTTTGCACCCCCTTGTCTCTTTTCCTTCCAGCTCCCTATTAACTTCAGAGTCCTCGTAATGTTTATGCAGTTCCACTAGTTTTTTAGAGTGTTTTACACTGTCAGATTATCTGCTGTATTTGTTTTTATTGTTCTGACCAACTTTGTTGCACACAGTTCTCTCAAATGCCTTCCATTTTGGGGGGCCTCCCCTGGTGGTACAGTGGTTGAGTGCATTTTTTTTTGCAAATGGCTTCATCTCAGCCTTTCCTGTGGCTGTATAATACTCCATGGTAGGGACAGACCACATCTTCTTGATCCAGTTGTCTGTCAGTGGACAGACTGCTTCCATGTCCTGGCTGTTGTAAACAATGCTGCTATGAACATCGTAGAACGTATGGATTTTCTGTTGATGGTTTCATATTCTGTGTATATATGCCTAGGAGTGGGATCACCAGTTGGGATGGGATTTCCATTTTTAGTTTTTTAAGGTAAATCCCAATTGCTCTCCTAATGGGTACACCACTTCACAGTCCCCACAGCAGTGTTATAGGGTCCTTTTTCTACATATCCCCGCCAACATTTGTTTTGGGGTATTGTTAGTATGTGCCATTCTCACTGCTGTGAGGTGCTATCTCATGGCAGTTTTCATCTTCATTCCTCTTATTAGAAGCCACAGGGAACATCGCTCATGTCTTTTGGCCTCCTGGCTGTCCTCTTTAATGAACTATCTGTCCCTATCTGTGACCTATATATTGAGTTATTTGGCTCTTTTATTGTTGAATTGTGTGAAACTTTTATAATCTTGGATATTAATCCTTTATCAGTTATGTATTGAGTATTTTCTCCCCTCATTAGGGTGTCTATTTAATCATCTTGTGTTTTCTTTTGTTATCTAGAAGCTTTTTAACTTGAGGTAACTCCAATTGTTTGCTTTTACTTTCAGCCCCTTGCCGTAGGGGTTGAATCATGAAAAAATCCCTATAGTTGATATCAGACAATTTTTAAGATGAGATTGATGCTCTTTTATCTGACTTCATTATAAAATTTTGAGAATTGAGTCTTCTCAGCTACAAGGAAATATTGACATGACACCTTTAAAACACTCATGTAAAGTAGATTGCAAGAAAGAGTTCTCAATATCTATTCACTGGTCTATATTCAGTATCACTGAAATTTTGAGTTAAGATATCCACTTATAATTTTATTTCTTCTTTCATTATTGAACTTGAGTTATCTCAGGTTCAAAGCCTGAGGAATGTTCTCCTAGCCCTGAGTGCAGAAGAGACTTACAAAGTGAGTCAGTGTCTCTGTTCGCTCTGGAAAGCATCCCGGTGGGTGCTGGGGCACCCCGCACCTGAGGAGTGGGGCCTCCACATCGCTGCTCCCTCCAGTTTGATTGAGACTTTCAACAACAGTCAGTTGTGTTTGTTTTTGCTAATTGTACTTACTACTGAATGCCTTAATTTAATGAAAAAATCAACTAAGCCAGTGAGCCATAATGCCAAGAGAGTTGTTTCTACAAAAGGCTAAGTGGTTTGGAAAGACTTCATAAAGCCAGTTGTGAGAAGACTATTGTTGACTTCTCTGTAGGCAAAATGATTATAAAAAAAGAAGGAAAATGCTGAAATTTGAAAGCAGTTCTGCTTCCATTGCTTTGTTGGTCTTTATGTAGCTGTTTTACTTAAAGAAATTGAAACTGGAAGCTAGAAAAAAACTGATTATAAAAGAATGATGAGCGGACTCTCTGGGATTTAGTCTGTGCTTTAATATTTCTAAAAGGGCTTACCCTCCATCTAGAGGCTGCTTTCTCCATGGACACCTACATATTTTGAATAATAAAATGTGAACCAATTAGCTGATGAACCTATCAAATTATCGTCATAATGGGGAGCTCCTCATTCTCTCTCATCTCACTAGGAATTATTTTGACTCTCGCCCACCCCCCGCCAATCCCTCCACCACCTTCTTGGATCTCGCTTGTTTCACCTGAGCCCTGAAATCCTCTTCTAAAAAGTGACTAGAAACTTAACCAAGGTGCCCTCGATCTTCCTCTTTATTTCTTGAATAAATGATGATTCTGTGTCCTCAGTCACATCAGAAATCCTCTATTCTATTCCAAAAACATCACAATAATTCTAGAAAGAGATCAAATTTTTATTAAAATAAACAAGCACTGCAGTCATTTTCCTGTCACTTGCCCAAGGAATGCAATAAGCAAGGCATCCAGTTTTCTGTCTTGAGAAAGCTCAAGGTAGACTTTCTCATGAGAATTCTGAGTCTAGATTCTTACTGTGATGACTCCTTGGGCAGCATTAGTTCTGTGATTAATGGGAATGCTAAAACCAAAGGGACAGATAAATGACTTCAAAGTAGGTTCTCAAATCAGCTTGTGAACATTTCTCACTTCAAGTGGGACAGGCGCTCCCGTTGTCGGCCGTGGCTGAGGTGACCTGATCCAGACTGCAGGGCCAGAGCTGTACTCCAGGCCGGCCAGAAGTTTATAAACAAGATGTCTTGCTTTGATGCCCGGGGCCACATACTAAAGGGGAAACTCTAGAGAGTCTCTGGGCAGCAGGAAGGTCCCGTTGTGCGAGGCGGGGTCTGCTGGCAAGACTGGGATTTGGGGGCATGGAGGACCAGCCCATCAGGGTGGCATGGCCAAGCCTTTACTCTGTTGTTCCACCTCGTCCTTGGGCTACAAAAATACTCTGAACTGAAAGCAAAGCCCTGGCTGAGGCGCACGTGTTTCCTCACAAGCCCATCCCAGCGCTCAGCGCAGAAGTGCTCAGGGTTGCAGGTTACCCTGGCTGGAATGTCAGTCTAGGCAGGTGGCACCTTTCACACTTCATTTTCTTCCTTTAGAAAAATAATTGTTTTCTCTTGCCCAGTGGCCCACACTAGCTGAAGGGGGAAAAAAAAACTGTAGAAAATAAGCCACGATTAACTGCTGGGAGAGGACTGAGCCTTCCCAGCACCTGTCCAGTCCTCCTGAGGACATGGCGGGCAGCACACGCCCTGCCCTGTGTCACCCCCAACAGCTGCCCGCGCTGCTCTCGCCTCTGCAAGAAAATCTGGGGATTGAGACGTGGCCACCAGCCCCTTCAGGGACGATCAGGGCACCCGCCGCCCCCAGCTGTGGGTCCCAACATGTCCAGGGCGGACCTGGCCATGCTCCCCGCTCGCCCACCAGCACCCCCCAGCACCCGCGCCCGCGAGGCCACGCACCAGGAAAACACTTGATCAAGCTGCAGGGGCTTCAATTTCCCTGTATGTGTTTTTGCGGCTCACGAGAAGCGAGCCTCCGAAGCGTGCAATGGCCCCTTCATTACGTGAAACAAATCTCACTGATTTTAGGAATGAAACCACAATCAGCGAAGCTGGTGGGCGAGAATGACACGCATCCTCATGTGCGTGAGGAAGCGCGGCCGCTGCGTGATTTCAGTGGGACGGGGACTGGGTGGGAGGACATTAGTGGAAAGTGGCAGAGAAGGGCTAGAAGCAGGAGCCTGGGCCGGGGCAGGGAGAGCTCTGTCCTCTGAGACAGGGGCCCAGGGCTTCCAGCAAGCTGTGCGGATTTGGGGCAAATTCTCGGGACTCGCCTGCCCCCTCACCCGTCAGCTTGTGTCACGTGATCCCACCCTGGGACGTGAGGACAGGCCCGTGTTTCCTTCTCTCGGGATGAGCTGTCAGCCTGCAGGTGCTGCTCGGCGGGCAGGGCAGAGCCGAGGGCCGGCGGCTGAGGGGGAGCTGCACTGCCCCCCCGAGCCTGGAGACAGCTGCCCTTCGTCTTAGGTCCGGGCATGACCCCGCTTCGGCCTCTCTGGGCTTTTTATTTTCTTTCTTCTGGGTTCGATGCCGGGGCCCGCAGCCATATTGGGTAGGTGTTGTCATTGCCTTTCCTGTTCCTCTTTTTTTTCCCAGGGAATAAGGGATCGTTGTTCTGATGTGATTTTGTCCTTGGCAGTTTCATCAGGGAGAATGCATCGCCGCCGTTTGACATTTATTTATGGTAATGCCATCGACTGCTGACATCACCTGCTCTCGCCGGGGCTCCGGGGGCGCGTCACCCCGCACCTCCGAGGGGCCCCCAGGGCGGCGGCGGGTCGGCAGCCTCGCAGCCTGTCGTGCACGAGTGAATAACTTTCTACAACCCGAAAATGATCAGTAGACGCGCTTCCAGTTTCCGCGTGATTGAGTGGTTTATAAAAGCATCTTTCCTCCTCGACCAGCAGAGGTTTCCTTTAAGCTTCATTTCAAGCCATTTATGAGGTCACGCTCCAGCAGCCCCCCGAGACACCTAAGGCGCGGCGGCGGCGGATACATCCCGAGCAGGGGCGCTGCACGGCGGGTGTGACGTTGGGGGACACTTTGGGGGACAGGCGTGATGTTTCTGCAGAACGTCCCAGGCAGGGCTGGCTCCCGCGGCCTCCTCGCTGGTCCCCAGCTCGCGCTCGCTGCGCACCCCCATTTGTCCAGCGACGCTGGTCCCCAGCTCCAGGTCACGTTCCCAGGCGCCTACTTAGTCTTGACTGGGCCCCCATCCCTCAGCAGAGCCCTAACTCACCCGCTTCCCAGGCGGGGACGCGGCCCCTGCATCACCCACGGGCAAGCTTGTGTCGAAGGACCGTGTGGCTGGTCCCTCCGGGCACACGCGCCTCTCCCTCAGCCATACCAGGCGCCACAGAAGCAGCACCCAAGCCACAGCGTGTCTCAGGGTGGACAGTCACCCCGAAAGAGCTGCCCCCCAGGACCCCTGTGCTCCTTTGCCTCCTGATACTCGGGGCTGAGTGGCAAAGATGCCCATTAACCGTGGACCCTGTTGGTGAGACTGTGGGTGCAGGGAGGCCCCGTGACTGCACAGATGGGCCGCCCCAGAGCCTAGGGCTCCCTCTGCACATGGCCTGGTCTTCAGCTGGGGGCTCCATGCCCCAGTCCCCCCACCTGTTCCTGGGTTCTGCATCCCTCACGCAGCGCCGCCCACTGCCTGGTCAAACTGGTAGTGGCCCTGGGGGGAGGAGAAACTGAGTGTCCACCTGAGGGTCAGGCCTTGGGAGCCCCTGGGAATGGAGAGGCATTTCTCTTCACTTTTAGCCCTTTGCCGGCACAAAGGTTATTCCTGCAGAAATTTGGTGAACCGCTGAGAAGACATCCCCACATTTGTCTTTAAGCAGCGTTCTCCGGCACGGTCAGGGCGCTGTGCCGCCTAAAGTCTGCGGTTTGCTTTGGCCATGAGTCACCAGGCCGACCGGCTCCCTGGCCCTCCGGTCACTTTGGCCCTGCCCTGCTGCTTCTGCCGGGCAGCTGTCAGCCCTCGCTTCGTGGGGTCCTCCTCCGTGGAAACAGCAACCAAGCAGGCAAGTGTAGGAAAGCTTTATCCTCGCCATCAAGTGCATCAGATTCCACTCAGCTGTGTGGCAGATTATTGACAACCATCTACTCGGCGCTGCCTTGTGGTAGAGATCACCGTCGAATGAGCCGGAGCCAAGGGAGACACTGACAGGCAGGCTTTGGGTTTATTAGGATTTGTTGTAATCAGACTCGCAAAGCTTCTCGCTACGGACCGTCTGTCAGCCATGGAAAGAGCCTCGTTGCATCAGGCCAGATGTGCTGGCGGCGTCGCCCTCCGTCAGCGCCTGCCGCGCGCCCGTCAGTGGCGGTGCCGGGAGGGTGCCCCCCGACTGTGTTTCGAAATCTCTTCTCTTTGGCTTTTAAATTTTCTAGTTGATGCTTTTTTGCATCTTTTTTACCCCTGGCCGCCGTGCCAGGTCCTGCCCCATCGCTCCTGTCAGCCCCACGGATGGGGCGGGGGCAGGCAGGCAAACCTCACAGCTGTGGGCATCAGAAGTGCAGGGGCAAAGAACGCAACCCAGATGCACACCATGTCGCTCTCCCTGCACGCGTAGGAAACCCCCCTTCGGTCCATCATTACCTGAAGCACCAGCCATGTGGTGCCTGAGCAGAGGCACAGCGGGTGGGAATCGTGACCTCGCTGGTGGCAGTTCCCAGGAGGGAGGTGGTGCTGGAAGGGGCAGGGGCAGCGCCAGGTGTTCCTTGCATGGCCCCCACACTGACCACGGGTGCTAAGTGTGGCCTCAGCTGGGCACGTGCAAGCACATCCACTGTCCCACCAACTGCCCTCGGGATACCCACTCCCAGCAGGTAGATGAGCAAACCAGGGTTTGGGGAAGTCGCGCCCCCACAGGACACAGCCATAAAGCCACCAGGATTCCAGCCAATCCCACGTGTCCAAATCCGTCTTTGTCCCTTGAAAGGAGAGGCAGACACAACATGTACCCAAAGAGGGGCTCCTGTGCCCCCACAATAGCTCAATCCTTCATGAGGGTATACCCACAGGGGGCCCCCACCTTCCCTGGAGGCGCCTCTGTGGATGCCCAGGAGGCGGGTGTGGGGTGGGTCCATCATGCACTTGGCACAAATCCTTGGCACGGATGTTGGCTGTGCCCCCAGAGCCCCCAGTTCCTTGAGGTTCTGCATCTGTTGACTTCTTCCTGAGACCCCTCAAGTGTGGGGAGGGCTTGGCGGGCTCTGGAGGAGCGAGGAAAGTTCTGCTGAGACTCAGCTCAAGCGAGAGAGGGAGTCTGGAAACCCAGCCCTGGATTTTGAGAGAAGTGTTTCATTTTATTCTTTTC
Organism: Talpa occidentalis; assembly: GCF_014898055.3. Classification (NCBI taxonomy): domain Eukaryota; kingdom Metazoa; phylum Chordata; class Mammalia; order Eulipotyphla; family Talpidae; genus Talpa; species Talpa occidentalis. The sequence continues at coordinate 149,711,252 of NW_023602073.1, read as the reverse complement.
AGAAGGAGCGCCACGCGGGCCACGCCTGCACAGGCCAGCCGTGGGAGCTGGCATTTTAAATGAGTGATGTGCCATCTCAAAGAGAAGGGAAAAGTGGTTGTTACTGGTGTAAGCATTTTATAGAAATGTATAATCTGTTGAGAACTGAAAAACAGACCCTCTGACTCACTTTCCAGGATAATGATAAACAAACAAACCAAAAAAAAAAAATTGAGACGCAGCTAAGTAAAAAACAGCAATTAGATGAATAGAGTCAGCTGGTGTTTTGTTTTGTTTTTTTTTAGAAAACAGAACTACTTTTTAAATTGTATTATTTTTATTGTAGCAGTGGTGGCTTTCAATCCTGTATATGTTTGGGGGTACAGGTTCACATCACACAAATGTAATCACACCACACACCCCCCCATGGTCTGCTGAGCCCCCTCCTCCTTTTGCTCCCAACCCACCTCCTCGTTCCAGGAGCCTCACTTCTGCAGTCCAGTTTCTAGGACTTGCTGTGTATGTTCCTTTGTCTTGCTTCTCTATTTCCCACATAGGAGTGACATCAACCGATGTTTTTCTTTCTCTGAGAAGGGAGAGGCTTTTTTGGGTGGGAGCCTTCAGGGTGTGTCACCCACAGGTGGCCGTGTCTGGCTGGGTGCCCTTGGTGTCTTCTTTTCAACCCTAGAACTACCTACACAATTAAGGATGATTCCTTCCACAGCTTTTGTAACCTTGAGCCTCATCTCTGCAAATGAACAAAATGTGTGATGCAGTGACTGTCACCACAGCTGAAACAAAACTTTAAAGAAATTAACAAGCCCTCTCTGCGGCGTGCAGTGCCTGAGTCACCGCTTCACGGGGATGTCGGCCTTAATTGGCAGCGGGAGCTGCTCCCCAACTTGGGCGTACAGATCCTCGGTTCGTTTTATTTTAATGCACTTTGAATATTGAAGCTATCCATTTGAACAGACCGTTTTAATGTACTGCTGGGGGGACGTAAAATTCTAGCAAGAGAGAGTTAACTTCTTGCACCTTTTTATTAGCTTTTCTTCCCAGCTATTTTCTGTCGTCCGAAATGGGATAAATTGGGGAAGAAATATGTCAGGATATGTTTTTATTTCAGGAGAGGTTCATAGGCACTGGATGTCATTCCTTTTTTAGCTCTTGCAAGTTTCCGATGGATGCAAAGCCCTGAGGAATAAGCCCTGTGTGTGCACGCATGCGTGCAAGCAGTGTGCCTGGCAACTGCCACAGAGGGAGCAGAATGGAAATGCTAGGGGAGAATATGCCTTAACCACACAGAGCAAACAACATTCCAGAAGCATTTCCATGCCCCCTTTGAATAGAAACTGATGAATCTGTAGTAATCCAGCTTCATCCAGACGTTAACATGGATGTGTACTTTAAAAATTAGGATTTTTTCATGCTGTGCAGAATTTCGTGGGTTTTTTTAATATTTTTTTCCATGCACCTTTCTTCTTTCTGAATGCCTGTGCTCATTCTGAAGATGGTGTTTGGTGGAGTTGCTGCACCTGTCGCTTGGCAATTTTCATGAAGCTCATTGTAAAGTTGTCTTATCTGTCTTAGCCTACCAGTCTGACTAAAAGCTACTGAGGCTCTTATAAGACTTACTGGCATGCCAGTGCTTTGTAGATATTAAATGGTACATAGTTTCATTTATGACAGTAAACCTACTTTTTAATAAAATATTCCATTCATACAAGGCCACCAGCCTGCGATGAATAGCACCACATAGAGGCATCTCCCGCTCACTGGACGAACTCCTGCATACTTTGCCCCGCTGGTAACACAAGTGCTGGGCTTTCTACCTCTCCTCAAATGCTGAGGCTGTCATTGGGATCACAGTTCCTAGGGGACAGCAGTCACAGAGCAGCCTGCCTGCAAAAATGGCCTCTCTGCCCAGGGCAATGCTGCCTCATTGCGCCCTTGGGGATGCAGATGTCCCTGCAGGCTGTATTCTTACCTGCGACCACGGTCAGGATGGAGGCCATTCTCACATGTAGACATTTGCACTCGCAGTGTCCCTTGGTTCTCTTTTGAGTGGGGTGATTGCCCCCATGTTGTCTTTTTCTGATAACAAGCCCTTTGCTAGCAGGGAGCAAGGAACATGGTGTCACGCCTTCATGTCCTAGTGTCTCCTGTAGAGTCACCCTGTCCGAGTGTCTCCTGTAGAGCCTTCAGCACCATGGACAGCAAACACCCTCCTGGCGGGTGATGGCATAGGACACTCCTGCATAGTTTGACGATGGCAGACTAAGTAAAACCAAAGCTGGAGTCCGTGTGTTTTATTCTAGTGAAATGGTCACCGTCAAGCCCTTTTGAAACTGCTTTAACAGACATTTCAAAACAATGTAATTCCTGGACACATGGGAAGATGTTAAGAAACTCTCTGCTTTCAGAAACAATCTAAAATTAAGAAAACTCAACTTTATTTGAGTTCTGAAATTTGATAATAAATATATTTATTAACAAATAAATAAATCATTTCCATTTGCCAGGAACAGACCACTGTGCAACTCAAAGCCAGTGGCACCAAAGCATCTTCAGGGACCCTCCCTGCCGGTCTGTGAGGACCTGGCTCAGAGAAGCACCCCGCCCTCCCGGCTTGGAACAGAGGAGGTTGAGGTGAGGCAGGGGGTGCTGTCGGACATCCAGCCTGAGAGTGTTGGCTTTCCCTGTTAGAGCACAAGCTTCCCCAGATCAGTGGACTAGCTCAAGCACACAGTAAAAATAGGTCCCCTTTCAGGGTAAAAAATTCAATCAAATTGGAAACAGATGGTTTTTGTAGTTATGCTATCTTGGGTGACTACACAAACTGCAGCATTCTGTGAACTCATTGCCACGGCTCTATTCTGAGTGCGGAGCTCTAAACTCCTTCAGCAAAAGCCTGAAAGCTTTCCACAAAGCCTTAGGCCAGAGACAGGGCCCGTGCTCTCTTTTCTCTGAATGGAAGCAGAGTGTCTTTGAAACGGTTTGTCCACAAAGCTTTTATCATCATTAGCAAGATTTGGAAATGTGGGTCACTAGGCAAACACTGTTGCCTATGGTCTAAGTCTGCTCAGCTTGAAAATTGACTGAGTCTTTGGCACATGGAGCTTATCGGTGGCATCTTCCAGAAAACCAAAAAGGCTTTTGCCAGGTAGGTGGGGAGAGACAGGGCCAGATGGCAGAAATGCGGGCCTAGAATGAGCTTCTTGGACCTAGATGCAGGTGGTGGAACATTGGAAGGCAGGGCCCATGGAGTCCGGGCCTGGCTGGGAGGGCAAGATGGCAGGCAGGTGAAAGTGGAACTTTGCCTGACCCACTGGGTCGGTGATTGGACTTCATGGGGGTTTTAAGTAGTAGTCTGGGTGAGGTTTAGGAAATGACTGAAGGAAATGTGGAGCAAGCATTAATATTATACGAGTGGTGGGGTGCTCTGTCTACTAGCTGCTCATAAGCCAAGTGTCTAGAGACAAGAGTTGATGGAAGGAAATCAGATTTCATCAGGGGCCAGCAAACTTGAGAACATGATGGACTCCTGTCTCAAAGGCCATCTCTCTGAATCAGGGAGAAGCAGGGAGTTATATGGGGGGTGCGAAGAAAAGGGAGAGGAGAAGGGGTCTGAATCGACAGGATTTCAGGGGAATAGGCTGGGTTTTCCAGGAGCTGCATTCACACTCCCTTCTCTCCCAAGCCTGGCCTGGGATCTGCCATGGCTGTGCTTTTACTATGGTAACGAAGCTGTGGCTTCAGCCTTCTCTTACCTTTACCTCCATCTTAGAGTCAGCTGGTTTTGCCTGGTTTTCTGGGTTTGTCTGTGGGAAAAGATAAACAGGCGCAGGACAAGGACATACAAGACAAGAACTAGGAACTGATGGCCACCAGGCTGGTGACAGTCCCCTCCTCTGTCAAGTCCAACTCCTCATTCTTTTTTTTTTTTAAGATTTATTTATTTATTGATGCTTACAAGAACTAGGGTGTAGACCAGGGGTGCGGGGGGAGGGGAGGGTGAGAGGATTCACCAGAGACAGAGTGGGGGAGCAGAACAGGCAGACTGACCGAAAGCACTGCCGAGGGGAGCAGCGGGGAGACAGGAGAGGTCTGCTGTGCCATGTGGGTTGCTCCCTGGCTGACTGGGAATTGAACTCGAGCTGCAGCGGCTGGCGATAGCTTGATAGCACTGTGTCTTTAACTCCTGCACCACCAGGGAGGCCCAACTCCCCATTCTTGAGGTGCAGTGGACACAGGTCTGTCTTCTGGAACTGCTTCCTGCTGACTAGGGGCCGAGAATAGACTTTTTCCCTAACTAACCTGAGATATGACTGTTGTCATGGGGTCATAATCTCAACTGTTTGCACCTTGAGTTACAGTTACTTGAAGGTTTTAATGTTTTCAGCCTTTTGGAGGTAAAGGAACTAAGTAATTATGGAGACAGGGCCAGAGACCAGAAGAAGTAAGCACGTCACAGTAACAGTGACCATGGCCAGCTCCGCATCCTCCATCCAGACCAGCTAGAAGAGACAGTGTAACAGGAGTCCAGGGCCAGGGTGCAGGTTTTTCAAGGTGCCCACTTCTGGGAAGCCCCTTCTTTCTTGTGACTTCATGTCCCAGTTGGCCTTGGAGCTCACCTCAGGGTCATTGCTGTTACTGCGTCTGCAAATACAGCCTCAGAGAGAAAGTGAGACACAATTTTTTTTCATCTGTGCTCTTTCGGGCTTAAGAGCAATTTCACCACTTGGTCTGGGTTACATTAGGGGGGGCCAGACGAGAGGAGGCTGCTGAGGGTCCCCGGCAGAGGCAGGGAAGCTACATCGCAGCCCTCTGACATAGCTCGCATTGTACCCCACTTGGTGTCCACACCTCAGTGCTGGTTCTCAGCTGGACTCTCCTGGCCGCGGGCACTGCCCTGCACATCCCCGGACCTCAGCATCCTCCCTCCAGAGTCGTTTTTCTAATCTACCGCTCCGATCAGGTCACACTCAGATCAAATACCTTTGCAGCTCTTTATTGCTTCCTGAATAAACCCAGCTCCTCCAGCACCCTGACCTTCCTTCCTACACCCCGTGTTTACCTACTGCCCCTCGATGCAGCCCGAGTCCCAGGAAGACCCAGCCACCTGGCTCTGGGTTTCTGAGTTTCACCAGCTCTTCTCCTCATACCCCTGCCTGCCGGTCATGTCTGAGCTCTGGCTTACGTGACACCCCTTTTGAAGGTTCCCCTCATCTGTGATTATCCATCCTTTAAGTCCTTACAAAACTAGCACACTGCAAATGGGTCTTCTCACCCATTCTGGCATTCTAGGTTTTTGTGGCCATTTTATTCTTTCTATTGGCTTCTTCATCTCGGGGATCCATGAGCTACCCTTCTGTCCACCCCTACGGCCTGACGTGGCCCCCACAGGATCAGCATCTGCAGAGTGAATGGACAGATGCACGTGTTCCTCCATGACTGGCATCTCAGTGGGCATGAGCAGTGCCTGCGGCCAGTTCTGGAGACACCGAACCCCCTCCAGCTGCCATTTCTCTAATTCTCTGTGAAGTCTGGCTCCCAGCTCCCAGCCAGTTGGAATTTCATCCTTTAACCAGCAGATATTTAATGTTTACTCATATCGCCTCAAACAAAATAAGATGAACAACCAAATTATGGCGGCTTTCTGTTGGGCTTGTATCACACAATTGAATTGCTTCTTAATGTAGTTTTTTGCAGTCAAAGAGAGGAAGGCAATTAATCAGGATTTAGAAACACTGAGTGCGTCCCTCGTCCCACACTGTTCTAGCCGACACGACCCGCAGCACAGTGCGTGCGTGTGTTGTCAGTTTGCTTTGGCTCATGCTGGTTGTGTCTCTGCCCACAAAGCACAGACCCACCAGCCAAATGCAGGAAGGGCCCCCAGTTCTGCCATGGCCCTGGGAGCAGGCTGTGAGCCTGCACGGCCTTTACTCTGGGGGACACACTTAGCCTCCCTCAGACCCTGTCTCTCCAACAGGAATGAGGAAATTAGGTTAGATGATATCCAAATCTAAATCTCTACAGTGAATCTGCTTTTAATTTGTTTGTATTGTAATCAAACCAATCCTTAGATTGGAATCTGGACAGGGTCTGTAAGGAGGAGGACAGACATTTGGCCCCCAATTGCGATTCCCCCGTCTCTTTGTAAGGAAATGTGTTTGACGAAGTGAGGAGGATTAGTAACCCCAAGGAGGCCTGGCCCAGGAATGAGGCCCTGAGCAGGAATGTTCTGGCACTTGTTAAATATATCTCTGTGCTGAGCCCAGAGCTGGCACTCTATGCAGATCATCTCATTGAGATTCTAGCGCAGGGGATTAACCTGCACTACAGAGCCCTGTGAAGCAGCACCTCTCCCTGACTTGCCTGCTGCCCCTCTGAGCTGACAGCTCAGGGATGTGTTCCATTCAGAAGAAATACGTAAGGAAACATCTACTTGCAAAGGGCATTTTCCTGGCATGAGTTCTAAATAAGAAATGCAGCATAAAATAATGTATTCTAAGCAATGCCTTTGCAGACCAATTTGTGCTTTTGCACTTATTTCCAATGTGCTCCTACTTTCCCGTAGTCCAAATATTTGATGTGTGTGTTGTTTATGAAGGATGATTTCTCTATGGGAACCCCAGCTCCATGCCCCCCGGCCTTCCTCTCAAGCACTTTTCACATGAAAAGTGATTCCCCATAGGTCCTTTAGAAACAGCTCCATTCTTTTAGGAAATGTGCTTCCATAAATTATCAGCCCCAATGTTTTAATAAAAATGGCATTAGAAAGTGGAACGGGTGCATCCATCTGCAATCTTTGGATTCCCCGTGGGATGAAAATACATTTCCTAAGGCCTCGAAGTCAAAGGCATGAAATTCCTATGGGAAGCAGAAATGGCTGTTTCTCTCCCAATGCTGACATGGCATGATCACTCAGAAGAGCTGTAGATTTATTATAATTTTCGTTACAGTTTTTGTTGTTATTGTTGCCTTCTGCTAAAGCATGACAGAAAACCAGAGGCAGGAACCCAGGGTTAATGGGCCACGAGGATGATCCGGGAGAGCAGCTCCCAGCTCACACGCTTTGGGTGATGGGAAAGTATTTCAATGTTAACGCTTTATGCTACAGCCTTTCGAAAGCAAACACTTTGACTTATGTACACCAAGGACTGTTGCTTTAGTTACCCTGGAGATCATCTCAATCATCTTCTGTTTTCAGGGAAGTTTTAAGACTCATTTTATAAATTGTATTTAGCCTTTTTATTAGAATTGGATATAGCTGTTGGCTCTACTAATGGATTTGATGCTTTTCTGCCTGTGTCCTCAAACTAAATTGCTGTAACTAATGTAGCACTGTCTCTTTTTGTCACTGTTAGCTGCTGAGAGCAAAAGAGAAACCGGTCTAAAGTCAAAATATTAACAGTTTTATTTATCACAAGATGTCAAAAGGAAAGAGTATTATTTCTAATGATTCAAAACCATAATAAGATCCTTGAAAATGCTTTTCCTAGTAGGGCTTCTGTAATTTAAAAATGAAAATTGTGTAAGTGTGGCATTTACTAGCAAATATGAGATGGCCCTTTGGTAGGAAGTAAAAACAACCGTTAAATTAGCCAGTTGAACATCAACACAGGCAGTGTCGGTGTGTGCCCTGGACAGCAAATGCGGGTGCAGGGTGGGGGCATTTGAAGCCACAGCCATGTTGTCTGTCTCCCTTCTCTCAGTTGTTTTCCCCCAGTTTGGGCTGCTCTGCAAACACTGGCCGTTTCATAACATCATTCAGGAAATAATAGGCGTCTCTAACTCAAGTCTAGAGACTACATCTAGGCTCTAAGGGAGTAGACAGTGAAGAAACTTGGCTTTCAGGTTCAAAAGCAGTGGGATAGTGTAAGTTTTCACAAGAACTTTGTTGAAATTGCAGAAAAAGAGCATTTATTATTTACAAAAATGCAGTTTTTAAAAAGCTGCCTGCTGCTCACTTACTGTCCTGTATTTACTTGTGGTTAGGAGTGATATTTATGATTTCTAAAAGATCTAAATAATATGTTACTGGACATGTTGATAACCCTATTGTTGCATTTGCTCGAGAATATTATAATGGATCAATCTTTTTTGGATCCATTATTCAGACATTCAGTTTAAATCTGTCTGTTTAATAATATGCATATACAGCTCTTTGATGAGGATGGTGGCTGAAAAGAGGCAGGGAAACTGCAGTGCCTGCACAGGAAGCAAAGGGGGAGATGCTAAATAGGGAGGCTCATGAGGCCCCACTTTTCAGGCCATCCCAAACTTGGTAGGTGCCTTCTCAACTCACCCACAGGCTTTGAGAGTCACCCAGAGCTCTGTATTTATTGTTTTCCCACTTTTTATATACATTTTTATAGCACATTTCTAACAACAAGGTGGCCTCGTGATGTCAACTGCAAATACTTTTAGCAGACGGGAGAAACGGCTACAGAGGCCCGAAGTCTAAATGAAGAGAGACCCGGCCAGCTTGGGCGCCCGCCGGGCAGGTGAGGGCACAGGTGCAGCTCAGCAGCAGGCGAGCTCTAGGTCGCTCCGTCCGGCTCCCCCCGGCATTGTTTCTAACTTTGCTGGCACAGACACGCCGCGTGTTCTGAGGTGTCCATGCCCTAAACAAGACAGTACGTCACATTGCAAATTCATTTTGGAAGGAACAGGGAAACTATCTAGTTGACCGATTTCTTTTGTTGATACAGTCCTTTCCTTTCCCCTTGATTTCTCTTCCTCACAACTCAGCTTTCCCAGAAGCCATAAAGCTCATAGAAGCCCAGAGGAGGATGTACTCCAGGGAAGGGCTTGTCTGACAGGACACAGAAGAGAAAGGCAACATCTCAGGGCCCAAGAGGGAGCTGGGAGGCCCAGGCATGGTGGGGGTCTTAGACCCCCTCCCTCTTTCTCCCTGGCTCACACCCTTTTGACTTACTGGTCATCAGCGAGGGGTGCCAGGTCACTGGGTTTAAACTGTGCCACCTGTCAGCCAGCAAAGCTGCCTACCCTGGCAAGTCTCTGTCCCCTCCCTGAGGACACCGTGACAAGTGTCAGCACACGTCAGTCACCTGGATGAAGCACCGTGGAGGGGAGGCCTCTCCTCAGGATCCCCTTGGAGAGTCATTCAAACCACACACCCCGCCCCCTCCTCCCTGGAGGTGACAGACCATGGAGAGTGCCCCTGAGAAGCAGAGGGGACACTGGCAGCCTGTCCTGTGGGACGTGGCTCCAGGCCCAGCACAGGGTCATTTTCAAAGATCTTGACTGTGTTTCCACCCAGCTCTACGGCCATTTCTCGTTTGTAACACAGGTTCTCACCTCGGGGCTGTCGGGTCTTGGGCTGCGCTGTCCTTGGGTCTGTTAGTCACTGTCCTGACCAGTGACCCACGCGGGTTCCAGAAACACCCCCGTAAGGTTTAGAGGTGACCCAGTCCAAGAATGCCAAGTGGAAGCTCCCAGGCCGCACGAGTGAAGCAGTGACTTCTCTGAGGTGACCCCTGCGTTCCAGATCCCGTAGACACCCACGCAGATGCAATTCCTTATCAGACAAGTTAAAAATTCAGTGAAAGAAACTACCAAGTTTCAGACCAAGCGATTTTCAGAATTTCTTATACTCATTTATGCTCCCGGGAATGGTGAGCACAGCACCTGTGTGCTGGCCAGGGGCTGTCCGGGTGCCAGTTACTACTCTAAGGCCAGCAGACCCCGTAGAAATATAATACAGGCCAATTACATCATGTTCAACTTCCTGGTGGCCACATTAAAAGTAAAATTAATCCTAATAATGTGTCTTATATAAACTGCCCACATGTAACAGGTATAAAAATATGAATGCGATACTTCACACTCTGTTCTTCAAAATTCGGTGTGTGTTTTATGATTTCGAGACACATCTCGGGTCACTGAGTGGCCACACGTGGCCAGTGCTGCCACACTGGAGGGCGTGTCCCTCAGTTTTGACACTTGAGGACACAAATTCGAGCCGAGGGCTGCTGCCGCCACATGGGATGCAAGGGTGTGGCTCCAGTACACGCATGTCCTGTCTTCTCCTTTAGAAGCGCTAAGATCATACTTGGCAGCTCGGTTGTCATGTTTGTCTACACAAAGAGCATATATAAATGGTCATTATTATAAATTTTACACTTTGAGAAGTTTATGGTCTAGCAAATTCCTGAAGATCTACTGGAAACAAAAGGATAAAACTCCTGGTATAAGCACCGCGCCTTGAAAACAGAAGAGTAAAATGGAGGGTAGACAATCAGCTGAGCAAAGCGGTGTTCCCTGCGGTTCCCTGCGGTCTCTTGGCAGTTCTGGGCCCCCAGAACGTGTTCTCTTTTAATGAAGGTGGTTTTTGCAAAGGTGGGCTCTGCAGGTTTGCACACGATCCCCTGCTAGTGGCCACGTGACCCCAACACGCACCTGTATCCTCACCACCTTTTTAGATCGCTAGTCTAGAACCTTCCAGACCTGGGGCATTTGGAGGCACATCACGGGCTGCTGGGAAAGAACTTTCACTGTCCTGAGCTGAAAACTGTCCTTGACCTCGGTTCCCCTCACTGTCACGTCGACCTTGCCAGAGCGCCACCTGGCAGGCACCTGGCGGCTCTTTGATGCAACCGCGTTTGTCTGACCTGTGGGCAGACGGCAATGGAGGGCTCTCTCGGGCACAGGCAGCTGAAATCATCCTCAAATGAAAAACAAAATGTTATATTTTTAATTACACTTGGTAAAAGAAGACATGAGCAAAGTTTTAATCTTCTGGATGGTGTCTCGGATCAAAATTAGATTTATACATTTGCATAATAAAAGTAATGTCAGGAACGAGAGCAGTCGGAGCGTGTGAGAGGTAATTGCATCTGCGCGAGCTGTCTGGGGCAGCCTTATTGGTTTGGACTCAGCACTGCGCGTCACGTCTCTGAAGCAGCCCGCATTTTTATGTGGCGGTGCAACAGAATTTAAATTTTCTGCACAATTAGTCTGCTATTGATGTACGGTTTGTAGCTCGGGCTAAGCCTTCCGTCTGTGTGTATGGGGGGGTGTGGGCGTGTGTGTGTGTATTTTGAGGGGAGGGGAAAGGGTTGAAGAAAAGTCTGCAAAAAAAATGTCAGCCAGCAAGGGATCAGACTGGCATTTTTACGCTGAAGGACCAGAGGCTTTCAGGGATGTCTGTGGCTTTCTGGGTAAAGTGCCAAGCGCTGCCCTGCGTGTTTGTCATTGAAGTCGTTCGCTTCCGGGGCACAGGGTGGGGGGAGGGAAAGGCGTCTCAAGCAGAATAACTTCTCTATACACATACACATATACGTACAGCGTTGCTCATTTTTGTGCAATGTCTGGTTTCTCCCCTCAGGTGTCACCCCCATAAGACCCCCCACATCACCTTGAACCATCACTGTGGCCGCTATTTCGCCTCCTCTCCCTCCCCAGAACCTGCTGTATGTCTTGGATTTATAGTTTGCCCATTGGTTTTGTCTTTCTTTTTTTTTTCCAAGCAGAATAACTTCTTTTCTAAAAGCAGAGGTTAGAAACTGGGAGGCAGCCACACTCAGGGACCTCACAAGTGTGCAACATAAAGCAGGGCTCACACCCAGTGCTCCACACACCCACCAGAAAGTGCGGGGTGAGCTTTGCTAGTGCCTCTGGTGGGAAACCACAGCACATTTTGGGGACGACAAGGGGAGTCTTGAAGATCTCACTTTCTTGCAGTTTCTGCCCCCGGAGCAGCGCATGTATGGACACATCCAAGCATTCGTGAATGACCCAGAGCACAGATTTAACAAAGAGACAAACCCACACCTTGCTGCGGGCAGCTCTGCCCTGGCTTCCTGGGGTGCCAAGTCGTCACTCCCAGACCATCTCCTCTCATATAAGAATGTTCGCTCCCCCCAGTCTGTGGTTGCATCTAGTCATTTGTTCTGACCCCGCCGTTTTTCCCACCGGGTTGAGATGCCCCAGCCTCGTTTCTGAGCCCCTGGTGGAAGAGCAGGCGCCCCTGGACAGCTTTGAAGTTCACCTTCACTTCTGCTCTGAAACCCTCCCCCCCCCACAGGCCAGCCCCTCTCAGCCTGGCCAGGAGACTCACCCGGTTCCCTTCCGGTCACCCACCTCAGTATCAGGGATTATTCCCAAGAGCTGCTCCTGGGCAGTGCCATGAAATAACTAAGCCAACTCCTTAGCACGGTGAGTGGCGCATAATAGCAGTCACTGCCACCGATTAATATAAACAGTGACAACGATTTAGAACAAGTCTGAGCTTGAACAAGTTTGCACGCCCACCAACAGTGCAGGAGAGTTCCTTTTTCTCCACACCCTCGCCAACATTTGTTGTTGCTAGTTTTTTTAATATGTGCCATTCTCACTGGTGTGAGATGGTATCTCATGGTAGTTTTGATTTGCATTTCCCTGATTCCAAGTGATGTTGAACATTTTTTCATATGCCTGTTGGCCATTTGCATTTCCTCTTCAGAGAAGTTTCTTTTTAGCTCTTCTGCCCATTTTTTGACTGGATTATTTTCTTTGCTGTTGTTGAGTCTCATCAGCTCTTTGCAGATTTTTGTGATCAGTCCTTTATCATTAGTGTTGTGTGCAAAAATGTTCTCCCAGTCGGTGGGGTTTCTCTTTGTTTTTGTTATTGTCTCTTTTGCTGTGCAGAAGCTCTTTAATTTGATGTAGTCCCAGCTGTTTATCTTTGCCTTCACTAGAGCTGTGTGCAGATTTCTGGACCTACTAAACATAGAGCTTCCATAGGATCCAGCAATTCCACTCCTAGGTGTTTACCCAAAGGACACAGAAACATCCATTCCAAAGAGCACCTGCACCCCTATGTTTATAGCAGCACTGTTTACAATAGCTAAGCTTTGGAAACAGCCCAAATACCCAAAAATAGATGACTGGATCAAGAAGATGTGGTCCATATACACCATGGAATATTACTCAGCATTCAAAAAAGATAAACGCATGCCATTTGCAGCAACATGGATGGCGCTGGAAGGGATCATGCTCAGCGAAATAAGCCAGAAAGAAAAAGAAAAATACCAGATGGTCTCACTCATAGCAGTAGGAAAATGAATAACTATAAGAAAGTGAAAATCAAAATCAACAAAAAACTATGAACCAGAGACACTCTATGGGGGGTAGAGGGCAGGAGGGGAGGGATTGGGGTCAAAATAAGGGGGTTGCAATTGTATGGGGAATATAAAAATAAAATTTATTATAAAAAAATTAAAAAAAAACTTCAACAGAAGCCACATATGACCACCCAACAGCTAAACATCATACTCAATGGTGAAAGACATAAAAGGAATCCAAACTGGGACAGAAGAGGTAAAACTATCTCTTTTTACACATGACATGGTAACATCCATAGAAAACCCTAAAGACTCCACTTAAAAAAAAAAAAAAAAAACAATCAGTAAAGAAACAATCAGTAAAGTGGCTGGTTACAAAATCAATCTATAAAAATTAGTTGTGTTCCTATATGCAAACAATGAACTAGAGGAGCAAGAAATCAATTAATCAATCCCTTATACTATAATATCAAAAAGTATTAAATATACAGGAGTGAACTGAGGAAAGATAGTAAAGGAACTAACTGTAGAACAAGTCTGCACTGGGAGACATTCCCTCGTTTAAACAAAAACATTAAACATTCCCTCAATTAAATAAAAAAATTCTTTTTATTCATTCTGTGGAATCAAATAACTTGAAGAAATGTAGCCATGACTTCTTCTAAATAGAGAGAATGGTCCCTTCCAATTACTTGAAACAATTTGGTTATCTTGGAAGCTGTGTTAAATGTGCTGTCAGTTTCCTATGTGGGGGTTTCCATGGCAACGGTGGGTGGCTTCTGCAGTGACCACTCACCTGCTGGGCGGCCTCTTCCATGCTGGGCTCCCCGGGCTGCACCAGGGCTCAGATCCCACCACCCCCCAGCTCCACAAAGTCCATCTCCCCCTCTCTAGGAGACTTCACAGACCTCAGTGTCCAGATTTCCTTTTTCTTGTGGAATAAGGCAAAACATCACCACTTAAGGAAGCATCGGTATAGCTGAAACCTCAGGTCCGCTCAGCTTTCTCCTCCAGCACCTCTCCTGTAGGCTTGTTTGTTTCTGAATATAATATTTTAATCAAAGAAACACTTATTTGTACTTTAAAATATAAAATAACCCCAGACTGCTCATGTCCCTTGTTTCTAGAGAATCAGGTCTTGTTCTTCTGCAGTGTCAGCAAATAATTACTAATTCACCAATGGATTGAAGACCAGTATCATGGCATTTACCAGGAAAAAATAAAATCACGGTCAATTAACTATGAAAGATGCTTTTTGTCACTTGAAACTTTTCAAGTTTTAATAATATACTTATCAAAAGTGCTCTTGGAGACCTGCTGGCTATTTTCATTATGTATCTCCTTTGAGCTTTAACTTAAACAGCAAAATAGACTAAGACTTATTCTCATACTTCTTTGAATTGGGAACCCTGACCTCCAAGATCACTCGATCACTTTTCATCTCAGAGCCCTGGTCGTCCGGATTTCCACAGAGGGGGGCCGGGGGCGCGAGGCACGGCGTCTGTTTGAGAGTGAGCACTGCTGTTTAGGGTCTTCTGCTCCGCGGCTGTCAGCTGTTCTGTGCGTTTTGATGAGCGTGTGAAGCAATGACAACTGTAACCCAGTTGCCACCTGGATGACAGTCTCTGTAAGAGGCACCCTAATTTTAGCAATTAAAAAGGAGTCAATGAAAGAAGCATTAGAATCTTACAAGATTCTGCACATGTAACCATCCCGCTGTCTCTCTTCTTTCGTTTGGATTTCTAGCTACCCAGAGCTCACTATGAAAGAGGAGATTGAATGCTTTTGTACTGTAGACACACACAACCCCCCACATCCACAATCCCCCCACATCTGCAGCCCCCCACACACAACCCTACCACACCCACAGGCCTACAGATATGTGTCTTCTCCCTTTGTCTTCCTGATATATGAAAGCATTGTCCAGGGTGGAATGTTATAACTCCTCGTGATACAACTATTTCATTTTTCTTGGTTTTAATTATTGACGTGGATTTTGGGGGTTGTTGCTTTTTTGCTTATTTGTTTGGTCTTCTGCATCCTGATCATTAATTAGCCCCAAACTTTGTAGTAGAATTAAAAATCTCTTACTGTGGTCAAGAGAAAGATCAGATGTCCACTTCTCCCCCACTTTTTCAAGTGGAGACCTACGTTCTGGAATCTTCTCTCTGCCTGAGCCCTCAGGACCCTTCCAGGGGTCACTGGGACTGCCCCCCACCCTCCTCCTGGGAACCCCTCCAGCTCTTCCTGCAGGCCCCTGCCTTAGCCGAGCCCTGTTATTCCTCCTTGATGCCCACTCCTCTCCTCAGCTTGCGCTGTAGTTTATCTGTGCCTGTGAGACTTAGCTGAGACACCCTTTCCTCAGGATGTTGAAGGCATTCTTCTTAGGCTTTCAAGATTTGCTGCCTTTCTGCTGCCTGATCTCCATGTCTCTTCCATCCTCTCCAAGCTTTCATCTCTGTTGGCTTCCCCTGCCAGCGCCTTCACTCTGAATTGCCCCTGAACCTGGGCCATCCGCTCAGGGCCTACAGCTGGCGGGCAGGGAAGGTTGCGTCCTCTGACCTTCCCTACTGCAGATGGCTCCATGCTAGCTCTCTCCACTCTTCTGCGGGGTTCACAGCTTGATGCCCCTCACCTGAATTTGCTCCTCTGTCAACCTCTCTGTTCTTGTGGGTGTCCCCCTTCAGTTCAACGCCAGTTCCGTGGGCTTGAGGGGGTGAGATTTAGACACACTGTGCAGTCTGCTGTTTGGAGATGGGACAGCATGTCTCTTGCCCGGGAGAGTCACTGTCACCCACTGCTGTCAGTGGTGAAAACCCCAAGGTCCCCTACCTGTTTCCCTGCACCTGGTGAGTCCCCAGGGCTTGTCGAGCTCCCACCCGTGCAGCCCACACCACCTCCCCGGCATTACCTTTAGTTCCGTGCGCATCACAGTAAGTCACCAGAAAGTGAGCAGCTTCTCAGCTGACCTCCCCGCCACAGCCTGACATCAGTTGAGACTAAAACAGGGAGGCGTGTCACTCTCTTCAGAAGGAGCGTGTGGCTACCCAGGACCTTGAGGGTAAAGTGCAAGGTCATTCCCATGAATGACCACTTTGCCATTTACAAGCAAGACCTTCTCATTTCCTCTCACCCCGTTCCTCGCTCCACCAACAGGCCCTGCCAGCTCTGGGCTCGGAGTCCCCAGAGGGCTCGTGTCCCTGCCTGACCACCCTGTGTCTCTCCCCTACTTGACTCCATTGGACACTTACCTTGGCCATACCACTCATCAGAAGGTCGTCAGTCTTCCCTGGAGAAGGTAGCCCCCTCGCAATATATGCCTGGTGTGACCACGTATATTCTATGTTTTATATATATATATATATACACACACACACACACACACATATGAAGGTAATCTATATTCTAGATTATGTACATTTAGATTAGTATAAATATATGCATATGCAAATTCATGACTATATACCTATATAGACATAGTCATACACATTTTTAACAAATAAAAGTGAACTGGAATTTTAATGCATTTTTCTACAGATGCGTAATGTTCTAATGCGAAATTCTCACCATTAAAGGGGGTTGATGCTACACTAATCTAACTCTCTCAGTTATATCTGAAAATTTGCCTCACAGAAATAGTGTGAGAGTGTAGAAACAGTTGACTTTGAGGAACTCAAGTTTCTCTAGAACACAAAATAATGACACAAGTTTAAATCTATGGTCTTGCTTTAACTCAAACAATGTATTTTTATCAGACAAAGGGAAAAATACTTAGGCCAATAGTACAGGTTTTTGTATCAAATAAACCTCTTCCCCTTGGCTCTTACTAACCCAACTCTCCACATTCAGAAACACATGCTACTCCCTATAAAACAGGACCTCATCTTTGGAGTGTGAGCAACTGTGTTGCAAGCTCATCTTGCGATTGAATAAACTCCATTTGACTTGGAGTCTGCCCACCCACTTTGCCCCTAAAGACAGATACTGGCCTGAGAAGTTGTTAGCAGAGAGAATTAGAATCAAAGTTGCTCTTCAGCTGCCCCATCCCTGATGCTCTGGTGGAATATTTCTATTGCTGTTGTCTGTTTCCTCCTTCCCAGATGTAGCTTTACATAAATCCTCCCTTGAAAAACCTGCTCAAGGTGAAATCAAAATACATCTCTATCAAAATGATCTTGTCTCTGTGTTGTGAAAGCTTTTTTTTAATTGACAAGACCTTGTGCAGTTTCACGCATTGGGTTTCTTACTGCGTTTCAACATGGTGAGATAAACAAAAACTGTGATGTCTGGGATATTAATGTAGCCTGTCGTGTAGGCTCAAAGCCCTCCCACTTCATCTCCTTCTCCAGGGTGTCTTTTCCAGCACAGTGGCCCGTCCTGAATCCTGTTCATTTTTAAGACCTATGTCTAGGAGTAACTCCATTCCACATTGGACCCACAGGTTCATAGCTGCTACCTTCCCAAACCACATCAAAAAGATGCTGAAGGAATAAAAAGAATTCACAAGAACAAAGAGTTTGAAAGAGGAGAAAATCAGAGGAGAGACATCAACAAAATCTCAGCACACAAAGGGAAGAGTGAATGAAATAGAAGTCAATAGGGTGCCAGAAAATAACTGGCGACTGAGCACTCCAGAACCCTATTCTAGATGCGGACCCATCCCTTAATACTCTGACTCTTACTTTCCTCACTTCTAAACAGGGATGTTTAGATCTTCCTAGGCTACCTGCAGTGTCTTGTGCAGATCAAGTAAAGTGATGTGTGTAAAAACACTTTGATAACCGGATAGACCTATATTGATACAAATCTTTATTAGTACCTTTATTGTTCTGCCTTTTATTATATTTATTTATTTATTTATTTATTTATTTATACATCTCCTCAGCTAAGCAGTGAACTCTTTGAGGGCAAAGATTATATCTTATTTACATTCCCCAGAGTCCCTAGTTTAGTCAAAGTAAGTTTTCATTTGGTGAGCTTCAATAATATGAACTTCTGGACACAGGGAAAAATTCCTTTGTCCTATATGGTTCTTCTGAAGCTCATTGGATGAACAAATTAAGACCAAACAGATTGGTAGGTTAAAAAGCCAAAATTCAAGGACATGTGTGTGAAGAATTTACATGGGTGTAAATTCTAAAGGAAAATGGGGCAAAGTGGCATATGTTTAAGGACCAGGGCACCAAGGAGAGAGGCAGGGGAGACTCCATATGACAAGGGAGGTATGAGCCCATCCTTTCATCCTGAGAGTAAGGATGAGCCTCTCGGACGTAGAGGACATGTTCACTGATAAACCTATATCTGGATGATACCTCCAAAACAACATTCTCCTCGGTCATGGAAGGAGGAGCAGTGATTGCTTCTTCCATTACAAAAAGAAACAAGGACAGAGCAAGAGCCCCTTCAGCCACCAGGGCCTTCACTGCTCTTAACCTGCAGTTTTAAGGAATGGGAACGGTGTCTCACCAAAGTCCACACTGACCCTAGTCCCCATTCCAAGGTGACACATACTGGAAGACATCTGCTCTGGGCATATTGAGACAAGCCTGATTGACTCTTTGGGGAAAACTGATCCCCAAAGTACCTAAGTTAGTAATCCGTTCTTAAAATCCTGAAAATGTAGATCTGTGTGTTAAATGAAAGAAATAAAAGTTGTAAGTGTGGAGTTTAAGTCATAAGCTTTGAGCAATAACTTGATTCTGGAGCTGGCTGGTTATTTACAGTCTGAATTCCACAAAGTGCAAGTCTCTTAGCAGTTCTAACCTTGACATTTCTCTCTCACTCTAAAATATTCCATCAGGGACAACTCAATGTTAACATGTTCTAAGGAAATACAGCATGCCCAACAGGGCCTGAGCAACAAACAGGAGTGAAGGCCAAGTGCGTGAACACTTTCATTCTCTCAATAAATCATGTCAAAGATGCTAAAGCTACTGGAAGGAGAGCCATTATTGAATTTCATTTGCACCCAGTTTTATTCTTGCAAATTATACGTAGGGGAGATCTTTACTGTGACCTGAACTATTGATGTAAAAATCCACTGTTTTGATACTTAGGAAACAGTATGAATCTAATTGTGTCTGCAAAGTTACTTTGGAAGACAGATAGATGGATCGATCTCCCCCAAAACACTTGGATGAAAATATGGGATTGAAAAAAATATTTAGTCACTAAGAAATGGTCAGTGGTATGAATTATTTTATTTCCTTATGTTGGATTAGATACTTTTGATATTTAAGAATAACATTATATGGTCTTGTTCGAAAACCATAGCTTTTATTTTCACTACTTTCATGTGTTTTAAATGATGTCTTTAAAATCCATGATATCATTTGTTCACTTTTATGCCTTAAATTGAATAGATGAACAGACATATTTAATATGAAATCAAACAGTAAATACTGAAGAATGTGACACTGGAGTAATTTGGGACATTGTCTAATTAATGATGATTTGGAAAAGAGTCGTTAGCATAAGAAGGGTTTCTGTTGCAACTTGCCACTTGGGAATTCTACTGAATTATGAATGAATGAAAGAGTGAGTTCCAAGAGTAATTGCAATTAATTTTTAATAGGACTTTGCTATAGTTTTTTACCTAGGGATTGGGGAATAGTGGCTTGAAGTATTTTCCAATTTTTTGCCCTGACATGTAAAATGATGACTCAGCTGTTTAAATAATGTATTTTGGAAAGAGGGGGTGATGGAGGAAATAAAAATGGGAGGGAGGGAGAAGGGGGGGCCAGAAGGAAAGAAGGGCTCTGTAGGCAGGCCGGCGTAATTAGGAGAATTTGGTCATTTACTTTCAAAAATGTATTAGCTTTTTAGGGATGTAGATTACTGTTTTCTAAGTTAAAGTTTTCCATTTACTTTGTAATTGTTAACTTCTTGTGAGTATTTCAATGCCAATACTTTCTATACGACAGGCAATACTGCTAAACTTAAAAATAATTATGCTATTGATTATTATAATTAAAATATTTCATTTACCATATCCTAATCCAAGATTACTGTGGTGTAATAGATTGGATTAGCTGGTTTTGGGGGTGTTGATCCTGTGTTTGCTGTAATAGTTTGGTGTGATTTGTATTGTTCACATGAACCATGAGTCTTAATACCATAATGGACATTTCTGATTCTTCTGTAGTAAATTACCTGTTCTTATTCTTAACCCTCATCCCCATTGACAGTGTTTGTTGATTTTTGAAAACTTTCTGCTTTTTATGATAGAAGGTTTTGCTTATCAAATATTTGAAAAAATTTTGAGTAAACTCTATCCTTTTAATATAATTAACTTGCTCTCCCTTAGTTGCAGGAATGCCACCAGCTCTGGTATTAAAAGTAGTTCTTGTCAGGTTGTCTAAATAAAGGTTATTCAGCAATTTTTCCCATCTTAGTTAAACGACATTCCCCAGAATTCAGAAATGTATTCTCTTTCTTCATATAGAAACCAGTATGATCATAATAATATTGAAATTGCATCTCATCACTTTACTATTTTAACTTTATATATGGCACTCACAGCTGCCTGGTTGATTATTGGGGTTATTGTCATCACCCCCACCATTATCACCAGCATCACCACCACCACCATCATCATCACCGCTGGAGACTTTTTAAACAAAAAGACATTCTATGGAATGAAAACTACTGTGTTAGCTAAATAAACAAAGGAACTGCAGAAGAATAATCATATTTTACATGGAGATCACATAACGTAAAAATCCTAAGCTTGTGTCTGTTGGGGGTTTTTCTCCAGCCTCTCATTGCTGAAAAGACAAATTAAAATTCTTAAATCTCAAGATGTCTAACTGCAAAATAAACGTGTGATGTGAGTAGCCTGTTTGCCAAGGGAGCAGCTCCCGTCGACCCGCCTCCTCCGCCTGCTGGTAGCTCTTGTCTCTGTCAGGTGTGTGTTGCACGAGTGGAAACTTATAGCCTAGGACACTGACAAGTGCAGCTTCGTCTCGAGCGCACGTCTCCTCAAGCACGCGGCTTGTGGGTTTATATTTGCAGGACACGTCCTTGCTTCGCTCCCCCAAAATGCTAGGTTGAGAGCATGAAAGTTAAAAAAACTCCTCTAGCTGCTCGTGTACATGAACACACTCTCCCTGCGCGCTGAAGACAAGTGTGTGCTGGGCCCTCCAGACGGCGAGACGGGAAAGACGGTGCTTTCCTTCCACAAGACGTGGCACTCCGGCAACTCCCAGCGCTCGTTTATTTGGAGACTCGTTTGTCTGTGTGTTTCCCTTTGCTTACGGAGCCGTGGTAAATGTGCTGAGGGGCGTAGGACCTTCTCTTCTGCACTAAGAGGGACACACAGAATTTTACATGCGATTCTGAGCAGGCACATGAGCTATTGCGTGTGCGTGTGCAGATGTGTGCACGTGTGTGTGCACATGGGGCGCGGGGGCCGGCTTCTGTCTGGGGACGTTGGCACTCTCTGAATGAGAGAAAGGCCCCAGTTTTTATACCCTCAGGATGCAAGCAAGCGGCTCCAGGGAGACACGCCCTTCCACGTCTTAGGAATAAGCAGCTGCCTCTGACTCTCAAGGCCCGTTGGCACTTCACTTCACCTTTAGCACGGGTTGGCGACCGTCCTTCCCAGCGACCCCTTCCCAGCGACCCCCGTGCACAGACCGGAGCCTTGAAGCTCCATTCTCTGAGCCCGTCTCCTCCCACAGCCTTCGCCGCAGCAGTGTGCAGCCTGGCCGGGCGAGGCTTCCACAGGACGTCACCTTTCACTTTGAGAAGCCCAGAGGCAGGCGGGCCAGGGGTCCCATCTGCAGATGGTGGCAGTGCTGTCCCGGTGCCCCGTCCCCTGGTGCACACCCAGCCCGGAGCGCCACCCACCCCAACAGCAGGAGCCACGTCAGGCAGAAGCTGACCGTTCTTTGGGCCCTCTCCTTGGTGCCAGGAAAGAGCATGTCCCAGCAGCCTTCCGGGGCTTCCGTTGGCCAGGACCGGGTCAGACGGGCACCCTAACAGTGGGGTAACGGGGAGGGGCCCCCACTCCAGGGCTAAGGGAATGCTGGGAAGCAGGGGGAGTGCCGAGACATGGCAGACTCCACCCTCGGTGCTGGGCCTAACTGGGAGCAGGGAAGAGGAGGTAGGAGGCAGTTGTGCAGGCAGGACCTGCATCTTCCAGAACATTCCTAGAGATATAAACATTGCCACAGCCCAAGGCTATTATTAACTCTTAAGTAATGGAGGTAGTCGTCTAGTACAAATGCTAATTGTGAACAAAACCACCCAGGCCCCAGGAGCCTAGGAGCCACTAGAAAAGGATTCAGCAGCCTGTTTTTGTGGCCAGTGTCCCGCACGGTCACTGGTGCATATTACTGGTGCTATAGAGCAGGGCACGTGAGAAGCAGAAGGAGCAGAGATGTTGAGGAAGAGAAGAAAAGCAACGCCCCACACATAGCTGCGCACGCAGGAAGAGCAGCATGTCATCTGAACCTCTGCTTTCCTATAATCAGATCCATTCAAGATGAAAAATCCCGGAACATGAAGGTGTAAATCCCTTTGGTGTTCCGTAACTTCATTTCCAGAAAGTTCTTTTTTACTTCTGGCCACAGCAGCATTTTCTCTCCTCCGGTTCTGCGTTCTCTAGAGGTGGAGAGCAGCTTGGTACTGAGATTCCTAATAACACGGTGATAATCTCTCTGCCCCGCCTCATGCGCTGGCTGTGCCAAGAATGTGCTGAAGAGCAAAAAAAGGTCTAGGGATGGGCTGCATGGACAGGTCTCGGGCGACGGCAGTTCCGATGCCCTCAGGGTCTTGCCTGCACAGATGTCACCCTTGTCCACACATCTCCTGGCCTTCTGTGTGGGCCTGCCCCCGCCGCTGGCCACCCCACACCACTGTGTTGGCGGTAATATTTCTTGGGACTGTGCTGGATTTCAAGTTGTCGCTGAAGCTAGTCAGATGCAGCCTGTAATGGTCTGAGACTCTTCTTTCTTCCAGTTCCCCCTTCAGTCCCAGACCGCCTCCTTCCCTTTGTCATAATAAAGATCTCAATTGTCCTATAGGGGATCAGCCCCGTGGCGCGCTCCAGATGGCCAAAGACTTGCTGACAGCCTCCCCTTTCGAGATGGGTCTGTTCCTCTGCCCCTCGAATCTGGGCTGCCGTGCTGTGCGGACCTGGCAAGGGCAGTGTAGGGAGCCCGGATCCCCCCTGGATTTAAGAGGAGCAGTGCTTCCAGCTGGATCTTAGAGTCCCAGGCTGTCCTGTTAGAAGTCCAGGTATGAGGCCTCCCTGGTGGTCTAGGAGTCAAGTCTCGGGCTGTCACCGCCATGGCCTGAGTTTGATCCCCGGCCAAGGAGCTACGCACAAGGCACAGCGGACCCTTCCTGTCTCCCCGCTGCTCCCCTCAGCAGTGGATTTCAGTCCATCTGCCTGTTCTGCTCCCCACTCTGTCTCTGGTGAATCCTCTCACCCCCACACCTCTGGGCTACACCCCAGCTCTTCTACACAGAAGTTTCTTTAAAATTTCAGAAAAAGGAAGTCCAGGTTCCCTGAGACAGCCATGTTGAGAGGAAGTCCAGGCTCACCACGAGAGCCATGTGACGCGGCCCTGGGGGTGAACCGGGAGGGGAGAGAGAGTGAGCCTGAGCCCCCTCACAGTAGGACACCGGCTCAGAGCCGGCGCTTTAACATGAAGCTTTCCCTTCACCTTTTCCTTGGGTTTCCCCAGCACAGCTTCTCTCCTGTGTGTGCGCGTGGCTTCATCCACCTCCCACGACCCTCGACCCTGTGTTTCTGTGTCTGTGTCCGTGGTTCGTCAGATGTGCGAGGTCACCATGAACTTCCTTCTAAACTTTCTACAATATTGGAAAACTGACAACATATTCTTAGATGCCCGCGTAATATACAGCTACAGAAATGTGCGCTGTCTTCTCTGACACAGAAGAGAAACTTGTATGTAATTATTTTGTCACTGCTGTGTAGCTAAAATTACAACATGGAGCCAGCAATTAGAAGGTACATTCAGAGTTCTCGGAGCATAGTTTGTCCTTTGTAGACGCACAAAGGGGATCCGTCTGACGCAGTTATATTTTCCGTTCAATTATGTGGTCTCTGGGCTCTTCTATTTCAATTTGTTCATGCAGATAAATCGCTTTTATTGATCCATGTTTATTTAGGTCTATCTCCTGACTTTTGACCATCCTTTGACTATTTTTCATCTCTGGAACTTATAATCCCATCATTCATTTATTTCTCACCTTTACTGTTTCTTTTTTCTTTTTCTATGCGCTCTAATGGTATCGTCTTTCATCTTAGACCTCGACTCCCACTTCCAAAGTAGGAAAAAAATGCTATTAACTCTCCAAGTCATCCGGTAGATTCAAAATCTCCTAACTTCCATTCAAAAATACCCTTCCATGTCAATGCATCCTCTGCTGCGTCACTTCCTAAAGGTCATGCTGGAAATAACCTCCTGGGTCTCGGGACAGACGTACGCCCGTTTAGAACAGGCCTGAGAAGACAATAAATTCTAAAGCAGACAATTTAACTGACTTCTAATAAAAATATAGGAGTAAATATATTATTAATTTTTATAGATAACTTGACATTGAACAGAAATGGCCTGCGTGTTTGGGAAAGGGAAGTGACGAGGTGTGCGACAGCTGAAGGTGCAGCTTTCGTCGCCTCCGGGCCCCGCAGCCCCCCACCCCGGCCCACCCTCGCCCTCCTTTTCCTTCTCCCCGTCCTTTTCCTCGTCCATCTCCTGACAAGGCCGAGGTCCTGACGGGGCCAGGGCCTGCGAGGAAGACCCACGGTTGGTGAACCAATTCTCGTTTGACATATACTGGCTGAAAAGCTTTAAATTATTTGTCACTAGTTTTGGGGTGAAGCCGCATGGTCCGTGCCCCCTCCAGCTCTCAGCTGCGTGGTCAGCTCCATCACCCCTGCTCCCTACTCCCTCTGTGGCTCAGCCACAGCTGGATGCTTCCCAGACAGGCCATCGCCTCCCTCCTGCTCTTTCCCCGGCGGCGTCCCCTGGGCCAGCGGCACCCGTCGACCACCCGCTGGGTCTAGGCGTTGAGGAGCAGCTGTGACTCCTTCACTTACTCCCCACCGCACTGGCACCAGCAAGTCCGTGGCCCCGTCCTCCACGTCCCGGACACCACCATGCCTGACGCGCCTTCCCAGCCCTTCTCCCGCCCCTCGAGTTTCCTCCAGAGCTGTGGAGCCAGCAGGTGTGAGTGTGAACCCGCCCCGTCGCTGACCAGCTCTCCCACCCGGGCAGGGGACTCTCTCTCCGTCTGTGACGTGGGGGTGGTCACAGCAGCTCCCCCAAGCTCCGCGGCTTGGGGGACTTCATACAAAACGCCTGGAGCAGCTTCGGGACCCAGAGAAAGGCTGGCTGCTGTCAGCTCCCAACTGTTCTCCACACAGTGGGGCTGCGAAAAGACACTGTGGTGAGGACACATGACGGTAACGCCACAGGGAAGGCGTCTGGAGAGGCTCTGCCTTTGTGCGCGCTTCTGTAAATTTAAAACTATTAAAGAAAAAGTGTTTGTTAAAATATCAAACCTGCCGCACCACGGCCCCAGGCGAGGTGCCCCGGTGCCCAACCCTTGTGCTGGGGTGACGTGGACCCACTACCCCATCCGGCACCGCCAACTCCCACCTCCTCCTTCCCTCCCTCTGAGTGAGCGCTGCTTGGCTCAGGGCTGGGCCCTGCCCCTCCCTCCCCGCCTCTGCAGGGCACCTGCCCCCTGCCCCCATCTGCAGGACACCTGCCCCCCTGCCCCCCCCCGTCTGCAGGGCACCTGCCCCCATCTGCAGGGCACCTGGCCTCTCTGCTCAGCCACCTCCTCAGTGAGCCTCCTCCCCACTCCCCCCACACCCCCTGCTTCCTCTTCCTCCATAGCACTCAGCACCACTGCAAGGTGTTCTTTTCCTTACTCACCTTCATATTGTCTGAGCACCTGGTAGAGCATAAATTTTCTCAGGGCCGAGACTTGGTCTTAAGCATCTCTGTTCTTCGTCTAGACCACTTCCCGGCACCGGTCGCAGTTGATACATCTGGAAGGGATGCGTGAACAGTCGGCGCTGAATGGTGTTCGTAGTCTCTGCATCAGTTTTCTTCTGTAACTGGCCCCACATTATATGAGCATGAGAGAATGTTAAAAACGAATCAAGTTAACAAGTGGGCTGTGCGGTGAAAATCAAAATATTGTTTCCTTATATTCCAACCCTCAATCTTTAAGGTAGAGTTTAGTTCCTGAATGTCCAAAATAATCCTACATACAACAGCCGCAAAGCCTTACCTCCACGTAGGGCGAGGGAGGCTTTGATCCTCTTAGTTAAAAAAAAAAATGCATATTCAATATACTTTCAAGAAAAAATGGAATTACTTTGTCTTGTAAAGAATCAAGATCTTTTCTTTGTTCTCCACTAGAATATTTTATTGTTAGGGAAAAATAATATGGAATCGAATGTGCAGGGTTACTGGAGATCGAGTGATTTCGCATGCCGTTTGAGTCCGTTCATAACACTATTCAATTAGATTCAGTAGCAATCAAAAAAGAAAGAATTGGCCTTCCCTTTAGATGCCTGAGACATTGCTTTGTGCTGCACGGGCTTGATTACATGGAGTCCAAATTATCTGTGGCTGTTACAGAAACTCCAATTTTCTCAGCTGTACAAGGCAACGAAACACCAAGAAGCGTCCTGGGGGCGCAGACTCAGCCCAGGGAGACAGTGGGTGGCCTCTGTGAGACCTGCCTCTCCCACCTGAATCGCTTTCCTCCAGCTCAGTCCACTGCAAAGCAAAGCCCACTTCCTGCCTAATGCAATCAGGTCACTTTTTACCAAAAAAAAGAAGTGTTTTTTTTTTTTCTATTAGCATTGTATTTTGACACAATTTCAGACTTAGACAAAAGTTGCAACCCTAGAAGAATTTCTAGATACTCATCGACTCATCACACCCAAGTGTCAACATTTGGCACATTCGCTCCTTTCCCCGCGTACACACCTATGTACACACCTACATTTTCTGAGCCATTTGAGAATAAATTGCTGACACGTTGTTCTTTCACCTCTGAAGACTCCAGGTGTGTCTCCTCAACACCAAGTAGCCTGTTATTTAGCTGCAGCACAAAGATCAAAATCGGAACATTAGCCACGATGCCGTGCTCTTACCGCCTGTTACGACCTCATGCAGGATCCACCCATTTGTCCAAAGTGTGCTCCTCCCTGCTCATGGCTTGCATTGCAGTGGCATCTCCTCCTTGCCCTGCCTTTGATGGCAGGGACATGGTTACTAAATCCAGGCCCGTAATTTTGTGGAATGGTCCTCAAGTTGGATTTGTTTGGCGCTTCCTTGTGTTCAGACCTGAACTCTTCACTTTGGCAAGAGTGTCGTGGGATCCATGTTACACGCTTCCCAGTACACATGGGTTGGCCCACGATGACATCAGGCTGACCCGTCGCTGGGGGTGCCACTGGGTCAACATGGTGGCTACAAACTCAGTCAAAGCTCATATTATGTGTTTACTTAATTAGGCATAAAATGGAGCAGTTTGTCCTCTGCAGTAGAGTTGCGTTTTAAAGGAAATTGAACAGAGAGCCTATGCATGGGTAAAGAAGATAATGGCTTAGGAGTGCCCGAATAGCAAACAAAAATATCTGCAGGAATAGTGAGCAGATATCCACACTTCATGTTAACTGTAGCGTTATTCACAAGAGCCAGGAATGGAGACCCAAGTATCCACTGGCAGATGAATGGATAAAGAAAATGTGCTACATATTGTATTTACAGTGGAATATTTTTTTTTGCACACAAATATTGAGGTGTAGGCAAGAGATGTGGGGAGTAAGAGGTTTCATCTGAGATAGAGTGGGGAGCAGAACAGGTGGATCCACTGAAATCCACTGCTGAGGGGAGCAGTGGGCAAGACAGGAGAGGTCTGCTGTGAGATACCTCCCTGGTCGGGGATCAAAATCAGGCTGTAGGGGTGATAGTACTGAGACTTAGGCCACTAGGGAGGCCCTGACAGTAGAATATTACTCATCCCTGAAAAGAAGGAAATCCTGACATTTATAACAACATGATGAACCTGCAGGACTTGGTGCTAAGTGAAAGAAGTCAGACAGTAGTGTATGAACCTCCTGCTATGTAGAGTCTATAAAGAAAAGTTGAACTTGTGGAAGCACAGTAACAGTGTGGAGGCTAGGGAATGGAGACAGAGTGGAGATGTGGGACTAAGGGTACAAAGTTGTAGGCATCTGACATTGACGAACTCTGAGATCTACTATGTAATTATAAGGATTATGGTAACTATTTGAATGCTGGAAATATGCCAAGACTGTAGTTTTCAAGTATTCTCAGCACAAAAAGAAATAGTAACCATAAGATGATATGTTAACTAGTTTGAGTGTGGTAATCATTTCACCATCGATAATGTTTAGCAAATCATCATGTTGTACACGTGACATATATACAACTTTTATTTAAAATACATAAATAGGGCCTCCCTGGTGGCACAGCAGTTGAACGCTGGGTTGCGAAGTTTCCTGCACCCTCTGCAGCACCAGTTCGATCCCCAGCTACTCCCCGGCCACCGGAGGAGGGTCCCACATGGCGCGCAGACCTCTCCTGCCGCCCGCTGCTCCCCTCAGCAGTGTCCTTCGGTCCTTCTGCCTGCTCTGCTCCCCGCTCTGGCTCTGGTGAATTCTCTCACCCTCCCGAGCTTCTGACTATACCCAGTGCTTCTATAAATAAATAAATAAATAAATCTTTTTTAAAAATAAATAAAAAAATAAAATAAAATACATAAATAAAAAATTGTAGAAGTAAAATTTTAAGATCTTCAGACAGTGTATCGAAGAAGCAAAATCTTTAGTAATCACGTACATAAGTTAGCTGGTGCTATGCACTCTCTGTGTGTTTCGCTCTGTGAAACATGTCAAAACTTGTGAACTTGTGAAAACTGAGACCATGAATTTTCTACTAGAAGTAGAAGGTCAAGACAGATGGAGCTAAAAGGGTGGATGGTCAGTAAAGGTAGCGAGAAGGAGAAAGATAAATCCTAGATGGCACCTCTGATACGTGGAATACGGAGACCCCAAAGAAAGTGTCGGTCCAAGACAGACATTAAAAACAAGCCTTGGAAGTTGACCATAGATTGGAGGCATCTGAAGGGGAGGGCCAGGATGTGGGGCGGGCGGAGGTGTTGGGGAGCACAATGGGCTGTGCTCAAGGATGTTGGGTGCTTGGGTGCTGGGAGAGCAATGGTGCCCACATCAGAGAGGAGAAATCCTATCCTATACTCACAAAGAGTAAAACAATAGCACTACATTAAATAAAAAATAAAAATAATTTTTTAAGTCAAGCTTTTTGCAAGGAAAAAACCCATATTTCCTTTCATATTTCTACTATTAAAATGCAAATAATCTGCATACTCTAGAAGGGATTTGTTTCCTGTTTGGTCGAATGTTAGAGTGATCTGACATGACTGTTTTCCACTGACTACATCCTCAGGTGGCGTGATGAGCACTCCTGGGGGGAGTTAAAGGAGTTCTCTCACATGTGGCCCGCCCTGCTGTGGCCTAACTTTGGGGGCCTCTGGGTGGCCTCCAGCAGGGCCTCCCGCTCCCTCTCCCCTGCTTTCCTCTGTGCTTACTTCTGCTAAGCTGTGGTTATATTTCCGAAGCAGATCTTTTGATGGTATGCCGAATATTCTTTCTTGCTGCGGTTGAAGTCAGGTGTATTAGCTTCTAGGAAATGTACCACTTCACGTTCTTTCGACTCCAGTGTTTCCTTGCGAAATGGAGATATGAAACCCCGCAATGAGCTTCTGTTACAAATAGTGTGTCTGGATTATGGCTGGGTAGGACTGCTAGATAAAATACAGGATTCTCAGTTAAATTTGAATCTCAGAGAAGCAAAATATCTGGGACATATGACACTAAAAAAAATAAAACCATTGTTTACCTGAAGTTGAGATTTAACTAGTTGTCCTGTATTTTCATTTACTTCAAAACTTGAGGCTTGTGCAAAACAAGTTCTGTGATTCTTCCAAGAGCTTCTTGGGTTTTATTGCAGAGAGACCAGATGTCCTGCCTCCATTCTGGTGAGGACGAGCAGAGCCCACTTCTGTGGACCACAGAGAACCCTTAGACGTCAGCTCACTTCCCAGCATACTGTCATCTTTAGCCCTTCATTAAAACCAGAATAACATCAAGAAACCTTCTTGTTTGCCAACTGCCCTAAGCAGTGTCATTTCTTTTTATTGAATGAGTCCTAAGATGGGTTAAAATAACTAAATAGTTAGTTATTGATATCTATGGAATAAGAAAAATAAAATGCTAACCCGAAAATTATTAACTTTGTCTTGCTACAGATTTATTAAGGCTTGTAGAATATTTCAGTTCCGAAAACTAAAGTTTTACTTTTACATTTTAAAAACAGAAATCCCAGGCTTAGGCTACAATATATACTTCCAGAAACATTTTAAACATTAGTAGTGATTCTCACCAAGGACTGAAGTGAAGAGATACAGAGATTAAGGGGGATTGCAGCTAGAATTCAGCTCTCAGGATATATTAAGTACCATGGTTTCCTGTGTTCAAAACACCTTTTTTTAAAAAAAGGGAGCCTATCTGATCTAGAATAGCATTCATTGTACCATCAGAACAAATTTGTTTTATTGTTCTTAACATGAGGTTAGCATTAAAGTTCTACATAGACTAAGTTTTATTCGCAACGAGCTTTGTTTTATTTACACTGGAAAACATAAAACAAATCTTGACTTTCATTTCTGAAATGATCTCCACTACACAGCCCTCCGGTGAAGACTTGCTTTTGAAATGAATTATTTACATCCCTATCATGCTCCCTCAAGTTTCCTGACCCATATCATCATGGAAATGTAGGCGCTGGTTCATTGTCTCCTCATCCCTGCTTCTTTATGCCCAGGCTGCCCCACGTCAGCAGTAAAGAATCCCTCTCTTCTGGCCTGGGTGCTGGAGTCTCACTTACCTCCCATCTCAGTTGCACAGGGGAGGGTTTATGCAGGCCATGAATCTATCAGAATCAAACCTTCAAGTGGTAACCAATTTTGTGGTATATAAGCATCATTGATTTGTTAATCTGAGAATGTTTTTATAAACTGATTGGGACTAGGGAGCTCTCATAGCAGAGCTGACTTGGGGCCTGTAAAATAGCAGTAAGTGCAGTGAATATGGCAATGGAAATTAATCCCTGGGCCCCACCTATAAATTTAAATTTATAGGTGTCTTGTCTCTTTGAGACAAGAGAGCAATCGCAGTGCAGGAAGGTTGCTAGGCAGATGCTGTACCACACCTGCCCTAGAGCCCATGTTTTCATTGGTGATTGTTGCCAAGGCATCGTGAAGACCTGATGGGACTGCAGACTCGTGAGGGTCAACCCTCCCAGGTGGACAGGGCCTCAGTGGAAAGATCAGCTGCAGGGATTGTCTAGACACACTTTGTATCAGGTCACTATTAAGCTAAATCTAGATTTAAATTTGGGAGTTATAGTTATGTGTTATAAAGCGTTTTGGGAAAGATGCCTTCTTTTCTTTAAAATTCCATACCTAGGGAATTCTGGGGCCATATTATTTCAACAGAAGGATGCCAGGATACTCTACTCAGAGTTATCAGTGGAAATAGCAGTCTGAAGAGGAATGTGGATGCGATCGATTGCAGTCCTCAAATCTTTAAAAATGGAATTTGAGCTGTTCTGGTAGAATGGGCACTGGCACCCTAGGGACCAGGATGATCACATTTGCTCATGCCAGTAAATCAAGGCAATGAGCAAAGACAGGCAAGAACGTGGAGACAGAGGAGGAAAACAAAACTCTGTTTCCCTCAAGTTCCAAGACCTTGATTTTGCTGGGGCAATAATGTGGCACAAAACAAGGACACAAGTTCAGCTGGGAATTGTGTGCTGGAAAACAGTGAAAGAACTTCTTCGTGGGCCTGCCCTCCCAAAAAGCTAGGATGTGGTCCTTTAAAGATGGGAAGGGGTGGAGCTGCTGGGAAATGGCTGAGATTTCAGGTGTAGGTTGAACCTGTAGCCTGGCTTGAGCAACTTCTTTTTTTTTTTTTAAAGATGTATTTATTTATGCACACAAGAACGGGGGTACAGGCCAGAGGTATGGGGGATGAGTGATAGACTCACAAGAGTGGGGAACAGAACAGGTATATTGACCAAAGTACACTGCTGAGGGGAGCAGCAGGGAGACAGGAGAGGTCTGCTACGCCATGTGGGTAGCTCCCTGGCCGGGCATCAAACTCGTGCTGCAGAGGCTGCAGATAGCTTCATAGGCTGCATCTTAACCCTGTGTGCCACCAGGGAGGCCCCTTGCGTGACTCCTTGTGTTGAGACCTCAGATCAAGTCAGGGTCTTGTAGCCTGCATTTCCCCAGCACTGTCAGCAAGCAACAAATGGCTCTTGTGTGCTTCAGAAGCACTGGAACCTCACTCACCATGGTGTCTTCTCCCCATGCAAACTGGAAAGCAATAGACAAGATGGAAACATTGGAAAGATGAAATAACCACA
Organism: Talpa occidentalis; assembly: GCF_014898055.3. Lineage (NCBI taxonomy): Eukaryota > Metazoa > Chordata > Mammalia > Eulipotyphla > Talpidae > Talpa > Talpa occidentalis. The sequence continues at coordinate 149,678,662 of NW_023602073.1, read as the reverse complement.
CCTTTTTCCCTCAGATTTCATTGTCGGGAAGAAAAGGAAAGTTCTGAAGTGTTCTTTTTGGTTCTTCTCCAAATATTAAATGGGGCTCCAAACAACTGGAGACGTCTCATGGAGGGTTGCTGGGAATGTGGAGCGGTGCGAGCTTCATGAAATAATGCTGCATGGCTAATAAAGACATCCCAGCAGCCATGTGTGTGCTGCTGAATTTGTTTTCATGGTGTGATGTGATTCTGACATGCTGAAAAATCGCTGCACCGAGACTCCTGCAATATCATCACCGAGCGCATTTTCGATATAACATTTGTTATTGTGGTGCTTGGGGTGCCTTCTGAGATGCAATAACCTATATGAAGCTGGGTGTAGAATCCCCCCTAACATAGTGTAGAATCCTATATCCAGATTCAGTGTCTTTCCGATCTGTTTAAATGGATATTCATTACACATTTTCTGTCACATGGGGCAGCTGCTGTCTTGTAATAAAACCAGGGAATCCTCCACATGGTCTCCTTTTACCCTGGGATGGCTCCGTGTAAGGGGGATAAGTGTAGAGATTATCTTAATATAACAAGCCAGTCATAAGGTTTGGTTTGGTTTTTCCATTTGGCATGTAAGAATTTTAATAGAAAAAAGATTATTATATAAATTATCTAATCTTACCAAATAGATTTTCTCACTCCTTAGGCTATATTAATCTCAGATTTCACAGTCCCATTCTATCCAGAGCATTTGGGTGACTGCTCTGTGACTCACCAGCCAAAATAGAACGGTCGGGGTCTGGTGTCCTCTTTGATTGGGAAGCTGGAAGGACAGTCTGCTCCAAGCACACACACTCTTCGTAATTATGTTGCCTGCAGTGCCGCCACCTGTCCTAATTTGATCTGATTAAGGTGAAATGCAAAAACTGTCCTCATTTCTCTCTGGATGGAATGGTGCCAGGCTTCATCTCAGGAGGGAAGAAGAGATGAATACACTACACGCACAGCCCACGAGGGAGCAGGGAACTGGGAGAGCTTCCACCAGCTTCAGGTACTCAGGGAAGCAGGGAGAAATTGGCCTGACTTTTAGCAGGATGCGTAGGGGTTTAACTGGGACAATCAAAATGGTAAATGCAGCAAAACCTTAACCCAGCAGTAATTGCACTCTGGGGGACGCATCCTGTTTCAATCACCTGAATGGTTTACGAGTATACCTGTTCAGGTGTGAGTGACTTCCTTGGGTAAAGGAGACTGCCCGTGGTGGGTAGGTGAGCAGCTGTGAGATGATGTTGTGTGTCTATTGTTTGACATGAAAAGAGGTCTGTTCCTATTCTTAGGTGAAAAGAACAAGATACAGAATTTCCTGCAAAGTACGCTACATATTTAAAAGAGAGTGTGTGTGTGTGTTTGTGTGTGTGTGTGTGTGTGTGTGTGTGCACGCGCACCTTAGTGCTCACAGTAAGGGAGCAATCTAGAAGAACATTCACCAAAATATTTATGGTGAGTGCCTCTGGTTGGTGGAATAGCTAAATCTTGTTCTGTCATTTTAATAATTTATAACTACCATGAAAAAGGCTCTTTTCATCTCTAGGAAATACTTTTTTTAAAGGACAAAGAATTGTGAATATTAAACATCTACTAACACTCTTCTAAATAGGAAAAAAATAAAACCTCTGAAAAATGATAATCCGACACCAAGAAAAATCCATACCCCTTATTGTAATATCCACGAGAACACTGAATTATTATGTAACCCAATTCTCTTCTTCATTGCTTTCCCAAGATGGGCTTGAGAACATTCTTAAACATTCTCATTTTAGAATAGAATGACACTATTTGCCCTGACAGTCACCTAGTCACGTATCTGTCTAAACGTTTTTCTCATTTGTCCCGAAATTTTTCAAGAGTATAGAACACCCCTGTCTATATTCAAAGAACTAGATGTAACTCACACCTTATCAGCTCAATGACATCATCTCACCAGACACAGGTGACAGGTGAGAAAACCAAAAAGGATTCAGAATTTCTGGAACATTCTACAGTTGACCACTACAGAATGAACCAGAAAGTTGTTTGCAGAACTGTCTCTTGTGTTTTGGAATAAGGCAGCTCAGTAGAAAGATGTGAGCTGGAATTTAATTGTTGACTCCAACCTGTTCCCTGGTCTTTGTTCCAGCACCAAGCCTGTGTGGGGATCACTCCATGAACATGGCTCTGAGCTCACCCCAACTTTGGGAGAGAGTGGATCTCAACTCACATCTTCCTAACACTTAGGCCTGGTCTGCTGGATCCTTATTATAAAGTTAAGAGTGAAATGCACACGATTTTTTTCCATTTTAGATCCCCTGGTTTATCTAACCTTCAAATACATCAATCTTCAAAGGAGAGCTTTCAACTTTGGAAAATCTAGTTGTTTTATAATAATCTCATTATTTTAACAGGAGTGAGTTTTCTCATCTGCTGTTCTAAAATAAGTTGGATTATGAAAAGAATTGAGTTGTCATTGCAATTCTACCTTTTAAATATCTCTTTAAAGATTCTTTGTGTCAAGAGTGCCTTTTAGAAAAGCACTTTGCACTTTGGCAAAACCAGCAGATGAAAGTGATGATGTCGTGGGACCAGATTCCCCTCATGGTGTCTGGAGCATACAGAGACGTCAAAAGCTGCTTCCCTTTTCTAAGGAGTGAGTAACATAAAGTAGAGAAGAGGGAGATGCACTCAAATGTGAGTGGGCGAGGCCTGCCAACAAACCTCAGGAAGATGTTTCATTAGCTCATTAGCTCATTACGTTCCCTCAGCTCATTGCTAAGCAATGAGTACAAGAAAGAATAAATAAGTCCACATACCTGGTAGGCCCTCCTTGGACCTGGCTATGTCCTTAGGCAGAGGAAACCTTGCTCAGAGAGCATTTGTGGTGAAGACATATCAGAATTTCCTTAGGGCCTTTCCAATCCACATAGCCCTCCCCTCCAAGATGTAAGCCCCCATCTCCAACCACCACCACCACCAGAAAGGCAGTGTCAGATCCCCATGATGTGGAGGCCTGTTGCCAAGGATGTTGCTGATGTGGCCCCTTGCCAATATTTCACATCATTTGCACCCCTCCAAATTTATCCTCACCCCTGGTTCTTGAGACCCTAACAGAATGGGGAGGATTTGCAGTAAATGTATAGTGGTGGAAATGGAAGTAAATAAAACATGTGCAAGGGATTCAGTGCAGCTAGTTATGAGTTATAGTTGCAGTGCTTTTGAATCTAATCATGGTCAGTGAGATGGAAGTCCTTCTGGAACACTGTGGAAGGCCAGAGTGTAGAGGCCATTGAGTTTGGAAAGCCATTGAGTAGGAAAGCCACTAAGTGTGAAGACCATTGAGTGTGGAGAGCCATTCAGTGTGGAAGGCCACTGAGTGTGGAAGGCCATTGAGTGTGGAGAGCCATTGAATATGGAAGGCCGTTCAGTATAGAGTAGCTGGCCCTGGAAAGTGAGTGATGTACAAGAGTTGGGAAACACACCAGACCACCTCCACACAGTAAGACATACATACGTATTTCTTTAAATTCTTGTGATGCTTTTTTTAAGGAAAATGGGCCATTTGCCCTAGAAAAATACCCACATTTTGAATTTTGCTGTACCCCTCAATAGTTGTAAAAGGTGATCCCCAAATTTAGCATATGCCTTGTATCTCTAGACAGCCTGGTTAGAATGCAGATTGCTAGGCCCATTTCATAGTTTTCTCATTCACTTGATCGTATAGGACCTAGACATCTGCATTTCTACCAAGGTGCTAGGTGATGCTGATACTTGGGATATTGTAAGAACCACTGATGATGATGATTATAATTAATCCTCTGTCCCCTGTGTAACCACTAAATTAGTATTTTTAGCCAATGATTTGATCTGAAGGGGGATTAACTTTTTTAGAGCAAACTTCAAAAGTAGCATTATGCACGTTTATCATTGTTAGGACAGAATGTCCTTTGTCCAACTTTGTGAGGCTGGCAGCCATTGATGATTATTATCTAGTGGCATTTGGCTTTATGATTACTTATATTCCAAAAAGCCTAACATGCATTTTTAATTTATTCACTGGAATACTTTCATTGAAAGAAATTTTGGTTACTTAGAGGTACAATTCATATGCTAAAGGCAAGATAAATGCTTGTTTTTCTTCCCTTTTATCATTTATAAGGATAATGATTTGTTTTCCCAGTGTCTTTTAAAGGTGACAAGCGAGGGTTTTTTTTTTTTTAATCTTAATATCTCATGAATTTTAACATAATCTGGCGCATCTGAATATATGACGGTGCTTGCTTTTGTGCCAAATAACCCTGTCTGTGGCCACCACAGCCTCTCTGCCTTGGTGCCAGTCCTTCGATGTGAGTCCAGCTTTCTGTGTGATGGGCCTTCCAAGGTCATCCTGGGCATTTCCTGCCCAGAGCTGCCATCAGTCACTTCTATTTCAGATGGGTACTTTTTAATTTTATTATTTTTTTGTGGAGGTAACATTGGTTTACAACACTGTGATGATTTAGGGGTGCAGGTTCACACCTCTGCAGATGTGTGTTATCACACCACACCCAGCACCAAAGCCATTTCTTGAAGGAGGCTGGGGAATATATATATATATAACTTTATATAGCATTACATAGTTTTTAAAGGAACAATATATTATGAAACTAGGCTGATCTTGCCAAGGACAAGATGCCCTGCAGGTGAAGCCATGCATGTGTTCAGAAGAAATGAGACAGACAGAGGCACCGCAATGTAAGCTTCATGCCAGATCTGCCCCAGGCCCAGAGTCTTTGTGTGGCTCCACGGGGGCAGGAGCCTTGCAGCCTCAACAAGGAAGGACCTCCCTCCCCCTGACTCTCTGGGGAAAACGCCAGACACAGCTACCCCAAGACCACTGCCAGCGAACAGCATCTCCACCCAGCAGCCCCCAGAAATAGGTCGAGAAGCTAGGCGTTGCATCAGAAATTATCCATCATGAAAGCAAATAACTCCAGAGACTGCCATGATCTCACCTGGGGCACAGGCATCGACCTCTAGCTGGCTTTGTCTCCATTGTTGTTCATTACAGGTTATGTCAACGCAGCAGCCAGAGGGAACTTTTTTAAAAAGTAAGACAAGTAAGACAGATCAGGTGATTTCTTGTTTAAGTCCTGCTAGTGTCTTCCACCTTATTCATAACAACAGCCTGACTCCCTACAAATAGCCTGACAGGGCCCATGTGACCACAGGACTGGGATCACCTTCAGCTTTGAGACACTGACTACATCAGACTCTGTTCTTTTTCATTTTCTAGTTGACAAGTGCTTGAAGCCAGGGGTGTTCTTATAGAGCATGTGAGCGGGGTGGTGGGATTGAATGTCGGGATTGAAACGCCTCTGTCCACTGTTGTCACCCTTCTGCCCACGCCCACTGGCTCCTCCATGACCTGTCAGCACATCTCCTTCCTCAGGGACCTCCACTGCGTGCCCTCTGCCTGGACCACCTTCCCAGGGAGCCACACGGCAGGACAGTGTCCTCCCTCATTCTCTGGAGGTGACCCCGGGCTGAGAGACTCCCTCACCACCTACATGTAATTCCTCACTCCACTCTCCATCACTGCTTTGTTGTCTTACTCAGCACTTATCAACACTTGGCATTCTGTTATTTAATTATTTCTTGTCTTTTCCTCCATATACTCACACTATATCCACAGGACATAAAATGACACCCTAATGATAAATATTAGTGAGCAAATATTGGTGGGTGAATGAACCTGAATTGAATTAAGTGTATGCGAATAACACTTCCTATTTTCTCCTCTAGAAATGCTCTTGGTTTTCTCTTCCTACTTAAAAACCACAGTGTGGTGAATACTAATATGGAGTGTGGTGAATGCTAATATGGAGGATGAGTTATTTTGTTTTAAATCTATCCCAACCAGTAGTGCATAACATAGTTCATGGTAATCTGAAAAATACAAATTAAAAAAAGTAAAATTCCTCTGCTTTAAGAAATGTATTTTCTGAAAATTCTTGTGTTGTTCATGCATCCAAAGTGACTCAGAGGCTCTTACCCTGTATGGATGGGTGTGTCACAGTTGCCCTTCATGCTGACCAGTTGGCTCTTAGACATCCACTTTCCAGAATAGACCAGCTTCATCTAATCTGAAGCTCAGCATTAGTGGTAAAACCTGAAGCATCAAAAGGAATTCCTATTAGTTGTTGTTCCCTATCACTGTTGCTCCAGCTGCACTTTCTTGTCCCTCCCTGGAAGTCCGCAAACAAAGCCCCACCTTCTGCACCCCACCAACTGTTGGTGCTGATTCCTAGACCACAGTGCCACTTTTGGCCCCTTTGATCACATGTCTCAGCTCTTGCTCATGACCCAGGGCATGGCCACAGCACTTTGCACAACTTCACATCTCAGCCTCCAGGTGCTACTGGCACAACATTTGTCATTTTCTTAGCACCTTTCATGTTAATACATCATCGCTGCTTTCAGACTCCAGATTTTGCTCAACACTTCCCAATAAAGAATTTGAGCTTTGTGTTTATTGGACTTGACAGTGAATTGCCATTTGTGAAGTCACCAAGCAACCAAAATATATACAAAGGAGACCAACAATTTGTGAATTTAGACCAAAATGACAGCACCAATGTTCAAAAGTCACCACTTGGTTAAAGTTAGAATTGATTGACTCTCTCATCAGAGCAGCTTTATTCTAACACAAGAAAGTTCTTGAAGTAGAAGTCGGTGCATGGAAACATTTCTACATGGGTGAGGTTTCTACTAGGATAACCTTCAGCTTAGAAACATTGACTATATCAGAATCTGTTCATTTTCATTTTCTAGTGCTTAAAGCCAAGAGCGTTCTTATAGAGCATGTGAGCAGGGTGGTGGGATTGAATGTCTGGATTTGCTTGTTCCAAGACCATAGAACAGAACTCAGACAGCACCCAGGAGACTAAAGGATCCCTCCCTTGCCAGTTGCTTGTGTCGTCTCCAGACACTTGCTAAATCTACTAGTTATTACATCATTCCTGTGTTTTAACGGTGTTTGCTTAAATGCTTATAAACACTGTAGTTTAAAATGTGAATGCAAGGTTAAATTCATTGGTTAAACCCTGCTAACAAGTGAGAATTTCTCATATATATTCATTTTGAGTACTTAAAGAATTATTTCTAATTTTCATGTGGGAAAATGTAAAGACCTGGACGATGGAACCACAGTATAATTAACAACGTAACTAAAGCTCTCTGGGTTTTCTGCCCCATAGAGAAGGCTGCTCAGATCAGCAGACTGGTTAAATTTCTTGCATTGCATTACAAGCATATCTTCAAAGTCTGGATTTTTCTGGAACAAATAGGTGTCAGTAGCCTCAGTTCTCAGTCCCAATAGGTAAAACATATGGATGCATGTAGATTTAATTCTCATCTCCAGCTGCTAGATCTCCACCCATCCACCCACATGGAGCTTCCAGCCCCCAAACCTCTAATCCATTCCTCTTTTTTCTTTTGTTAACACTGACTCATGGTTGGCTGTCCACGCTGTTGCCCCATTTATGTAGTCTGTTGATGTCCATCATATTTCTTCTCAACTACATGAAGGCAGAGCCCTTGCTGGGTCCACTTCTCCTTTCTCTGTGACCCCTGGCCTCATGCATAGTAGACACAGACAGGAAAATTGTTCAACAAGGAATGAATACATGGTTGGAATTTACCTCCTACCAATAATAATATTTATTACTACTAGTGAAATGAAAAACACCTGGCAAATTTTTATTTGTGTCTCATTCTCAACTAGACTGATTCTTCTGCAGCACCTATAGGAAGACAGGCCATCTCTTGGCCCCTGGGGGTGACTGAACGGGACATTTGGGTTAATACAGAGGCTCCAGTGAGCCAAAAATATCAATGTGCATCTAAATTATGAAGTCACAAACATCTGAGCTTTAAACACCATATTTGGAACTCTGAGATTTCCTATGCTTCTGGGTAATAGCTGCCTCATCTATAAGTGAAAAAATTGAATAAGTAGTAATATGACTTCTTTCAGGCTACTCATAAGACTAAAAAACCTACAAATTTTGTGCTATTCCTATTCAGATAAGTCAATCTTTCTAACACTGCAGCTATATTGGAAACTTTTCCTTCTTCAGCCTGTATATATACATATACTCTCACATATGTTCATGATAAATCAAAGATCCATCCCATAAGTTCTTAAGTTTGTATTCAATTTTTCCAAAGTTGTTTTTCATGTACCTCTGGGTGTTTATGTAGATTTTGTATTACAAAAATTTACAAACACACAATTAGATATGGATAATAACAATGGACATCCATGTCCCCTCCGCCCAACTCTGTCATTATCTGACTTCTGCACTGCTTCTGATAGCTTGCAGAGTAGTTAATACTTTTTTGTCTATTACACCGTTAACAGAGTGGGGCTAATAACCATCCCTTCTTACAGGTTTGTCATGAAATTGGATGAATTATGCTATGTGAAGCATGCTTTGTCCATAGTTGATATTACAGAAATGCATTTCCTTTTAGTATTTATTATAATAAAATTTAAAGACATATTTGGAGTATTTCCTCCCCTTTTCTGTGATTCTGATTCACTCTCTCCTTCCCTTAAATGTGTATTTTTCATTCCCAAGCTTTATTTTATCCTTTTAGTAGGTTCGTATGTATCCAGGAAGATTAGTAGTGTTTGTAACCTTAATATAAATGATATCCCTCTATGCATAACTATTGTAACTTTTTCCTTAACTTTATCATGTTGAGATCTATTTTGACACATTTCACCCTAGCTCATTCTTATTGACTCACTTCCTAAAAGTCTCTGCTTAAATGTTATTTTATCAACAGTAATCTGCACGTCTTATTTAAAGCTGTCCCACCCTGCTCTTACCAGGTCTCATTTTTCTTTTTGACAAAGCACTCTGTTATCTTCTAAAATTCCAGAGAATTACCTGTTTGTGAGTTTTACGGTCCCTCTCCCCACAAGGCACAAGTCCTAATGAGGGTTGTTGACTGTTTCAGCTTCCGGCTATTGAGATCCTGACGGTTCCCAGTGGGTGCTGGGTGTGCGAGGGGTCTGTGCTGAAGGATTTGTCTCTTCTACTGAATGGGCGTTTCAGATGTTTTCTTTTGTTGTTGCTGTTATTACAAAAATTGTTGTAGTAAATATCCTCGTTAAGTATCTGCTGGTATAACTGTGTCAGTTTTACTCTGGTCTATGATCTACAAGTGGGACCAAAAGTGAGTATTTCCAGGATGCTTGGTAACAGGTTTAAGATGTCGTGGACTCACTGAGTGTTAGTCATTGAAGAGGAATGCATAAATAATCCTTTACAGACACAAGTAAAAAACCTATCAGCAAAGATGACTATTAAGATATGCTTGACTTTATCCAAGTGGTAATGCTTTCAATGTTAACGTGTGAAGTCCTGCTGTTGACTTAAGAAGTCTCAGGGAATTTTCCATGGGTGCTGTTAGTGCCTGACTCTTAGGCTAATTAAGAAAAGGCTACCTCAGCCCGTGCGAGGAGACCCTAATCAACCCAGCCTAAGTGGAGTGGAAAGAGCCCATCAGACCCATTCAGGACCCAGCAGTAGATGTGCCCCCCTACCCCCCACCATTCAGGCTGGTGAGTAGAGGTTCCATGCTTTGCGTGTTGTCTTTGATCACACTGAATCATCATTTATTTTTGATACTTTTTCATTTTCAGCCATTCTTCTTTTCAAAGTTGTACTTGAGGGGGAAATAGAAGATAACTGTAATTGTCTAGTCTGCATTAGAGATCTAAGCTGTAGCCAAGAGAGAAATTAACCCTCAAAGCATTGCACACCAAACAGCAGCAATCTGCAAATTGCAGATTATTGGTGTCGTCTGGCTAGTTCCAGTGGCACCAGAGGGAGCTGGAAGCCATTGCAAGCTTTGCCCCAAGCCTGGGTGCTCACGGTTTTTCCATTGAACCCAAAGGATGTCACAATTGCCTTGCGATGATTTACAAGGAAATTTAAAGGAAAAAAAATTAGTGATTAAGGATGCATGTGGTTCTTAATGCTTTTCAGTGGAATATATTTTCCCAGTGACTTTTCCCCTCCATAGTTTGGTTATTGAAAAAATGCAGCAAAAGCTTTCTGGAAAAGTTGTAGTTCAGCGAATCCCCCAAAGATTTTTATTTTTTTTTTAAAGATTTATTTATTTTTATACAAGATCCGGGGTACAGGCCAGATTCACGGGATGGTGAAAGGATTCACCAGAGACAGAGCAGGAAACAGAACAGGCAGACTGACGAAATACACTGTTGAGGGGAGCAGCAGGTGAGACAGGAGAGGTCTGCTGTGCCATATGGGACTCTTGCCAGCAGGCCGGGATCAAACCCACACTGCAGAGGCTACGGACAGCTTCACAGTGCAGCGCTCAATCACCTGCGCCACCAGGGAGGCCTGATTTTTATTTTATTTTTAAGTAACTGCCAGTGAGTTTGTGGAAATAATCCACAACTTTCTAATGCATTTTCCTGAGGAGAACACCAATTAGATCATCAAGTAGTCATTATGGTATGGGAACAGAAGAAAGTAAATGTTGATTACAGACACTAATTGAAATAAAAACCTCAAAGTCATCCTTTTTAAGTAAAATAGGATTCAATTCTGCCTTCATATGTTCTTTAAATAAACTTCCTTACTTACTTTTTAACACCCAGGAGGCCACTTACTTTGGCTCACAGTGAGCCCACATTTCTAGACAGCAAGTGCAGAGGTGAGTGAGGAGTTTAATAACTGGGGAAAATAAACAGTAGCCCACAGACCTATGAGCAGATCACCAGGGCTAGCTCAGAGAGAGGCGCAATTCTAATTTAAACTTTCAAAGACAACAGAATAGGCTTTTAGAATAAGGTCAAGGACAAAATAAATAGTAAGAAGAAAAAAGCAGGGAGAGAAGAACCAGGCCCCCTTGATGAAGGTGGCAGGATGTTAGCAGCTGATGGAGCCACCCAGGTCTCTTCTTCCTGTGCCGAGGGCGGAAGCTTGTTGTTAGAAAGGGTGGAATGAGCAAAGTAAGGAGGAAGGTGCACTTAAGAAAAGTGGGGGCAGAAAGAACAAGGAGGTCACAGCCACGGCTGCTGTCGTGGGGTCTCCTGTTACCTCTGTGCGCAGCTGCAGGACCCTGCCAGGCGTCCTTAGGAAACATTGCAGAGCGAGTGTCAGGCTTCTGGAGATGGCTCTTTTTTAACTTTCAGAATCATGGAAGACTGAGTCTCAAATATGGAAAAGTAAATGGCTGGATGTTAGCTGCAGCCACCCACCTAAAGCCAGCCAGGTGAGCACTGGCACACGTGTGTGATCACTAAGAGCCAAGTCGGTTTCACCAAGAATGAATGTGGAAGGCATGGTCTGGGAGGGGTGTGACGTGCTGGCAGGGAGACCGCTTGCCTTTGGAGAGACAGCTGGACGTGGAGGGGAGATGTTGGGCTGGCAGCTGGAGACAAGGCTGTGGGCACGCTCTTGAAGCTGTCGAGTGCTTGGAGAAGAGAATTAGAAACTGAAGAGAGAGTCTGTGCTTGCATGAGAGGAAGAAGGAAGAGACAACAAGTAAAATAGAGCCGTGCTGGGGCAGTGGCACGACACACCTCACAACTGCAGGGAGAGCTGTTTTCAGAATGGTGGGTGTGCCCACATCAGACACTGCAGGGAGATAAAGGGAATGAGACGCGGCGAGGGCTGTTGGCAAAACGTCCTTCCTTAAGCAAGAGGGCACCCGCCTAGGCCCCGCTCAGCCATCCTTACACACGTCTCCCCCAAGTCACCCACAGGACCTGAGACTGCCTGGATGCCCGGACCTCAGAGTTTCTTGCCTAACAGCCCAAGACTCCTACCTGGCTCTGTCTTCCTGGACCAAGGGGTAACTGCACCTGCAGCTGCCCCACATCGGTGCGTGAGCGGCCCTTCAAGGAGAGGGAGTTGGGATTAAGAGGAGAGAGAAGGAGCAGGAGCCAGGTGTGGCTGTACCAGTATAAACTCCAGGGTCTGAGCCTCGTGCCGGGTCTATCTGTCAAAATAACAAGGCCAAAGTTGTCTTTTTTTTTTTTTAACAGATTTTTCGTTTGATTCATAACTCTCAAAAGAGTCAAACACATGATATGTTCCTACATTTTTCCCAAACCAACAATTTACGGACGCTGTTCTAGGGCCAAGCCTCTAGAACAGGGCCCTGAATGCAGTGTGGCCACTACAGAAAGCTTTATCTACCACTAGTTGGGGAGGAAGACTGTTCGAATGACCTTAGAGGTGAAATGAGGATGTGAATGTCCCAAGCGCGAGCCCTCGTCTCTGAACAGTTTGACCCTGCAAACAGATGTTCCCCAGAGCCCTCTCAGAATGAAGCGCCATAAAATCACAGGTGCAGTCTGTCTCGTTCACCTTAACTTCCCTAGGCCCAGTACCCAACCCTAAACACAGAAGTAAATATGGAAGGATAAATTGCAGGAGACTTCCTGGACAATGACCTTCAAATGGACGAGTTGCCAACCACAAGGTCAAATCTACGGACTGAGTGAGGGGACCAACATCTGGTGCTTCCTACGGAGTTTCATGTAGATGCAGGTTATTTCAGCAAATGGCTATTTGCCCCAGGTAGGGGGCGCTTTATAAAGGCTTGAAAGGATCGCCTATTACCTCTGTCACTCCAAGTCCAGAGCTGGTATCTAGAAAGATCCATCTAAGTGGAAGAATTCTTCACTATTAGAAAGATTTCTAGGCTGGTCATCTGATCGCTGTCCTTGGAAGTCTAGAGAAGGTCTGTCATATCACCTTCTGGGAGACAGAAGGGAATTCTGTGCTGAAAAAGGTTGGTCTAGAGAGAACAAGAGCAACGGTTCTTTTATACCTGAGATATTTTCACTCTTCAACACATGACTACACTTTCTATGATCTGTTTTAATCACTAAAGCAATGAAGTGCCAGCAAGCCCATAAGGTCCAGGAATAGATCTGACTGTCTTTCCATAAACCAGATCACCTGGTAGCATTTGCGGGGGCCTGGCCACCTCAAGGAAAATATTTTGACAGTTTCACAAAGGGCGATGCGATTACCGTGAGGGTGGCCCCAGCCTGAACCGACTCAGCTGGCCTAGCCTCCCTCTTGCATTCATAGCTGTGACCTCCTGCTGAAAATGAGCTTTACATCAACTCGGTCCTGCTCAGGTAGGGCCTCCCTGGTGGTGCAGGCGGTTGAGCGCCACACTGTGAAGCTGTCCGCAGCCTCTGCAGCTCAGGTTCAATCCTGGCCAGCCAGCGAGAGTCCCACATGGTGCGCAGACCTCTCCTGCCGCACCCGCTGCTCCCCTCAGCAGTGTATTTTGTCAGTCTGCCTGTTCTGCTCTCTGCTCTGGTTCTGGTGAATCCTCTCACCCTCCCGCGCTTCTGACTGTACCCAGTGCTTGTATAAATAAGTAAATAAATCTTAAAAAAAATTTTTTTCAAATAAAAAAATTAAAAAATAAAATAAAATAGTATCCCACTACAAAATAGTTCATTTCTGAGATTTTAAAAGCTGACCCCAATGCAAAGAGCCTTTCAGTACTGGGTCCTTAAATGAAGCCCTTGCAGGCCGTGAAAGCGTCTGTCTCCAAGGCTGTGTTATCCAAAAGCAGGCAAAGGCCTTTCCTCCTTCATTTACCTTTTCGTGCAGCAAGTATTTATGGAGCCCCTGGTTCCCAGGTGAGCAAGCCCTGTGCTCAGGCTGGGGAAAGCAGGTTTTGACAGATAATTGCACACGGAGTTGATGGAAATTGTGATAGGCGCCCTCGAAGTGCTTTTTAATGCCATTTAATTGAATTGTCATTGAGGGGAGCTTTGTGAGTGTGCGAATGCCGAACACATTCGCATTGAAAGTGCTGTCTGCTGGGAGGGTGCGGGCCGAGATCCGTGATTGCTCACTGCTGCAAACACTGGCTCCAGCACCGCCCCCCACCCCCTCGCCGCCAGCCCCTGCCACCAAAGCCCTGTGCCTTCCTGTGTGTGTGTTTTCACCTCACACAGTGCTGAACTCTGCCAGCCTCTGACCCTTCATTTTGCTTTGTTTTCTTGTTGCTATTGCAGCTTCTTGAGGTCTCTGCGGCAGTATCGTTTCTCCCTGAACACAGAATGTGTCCCTGATCACATGAGTCTGAGGACAGAAATAAGGCAGTAGGGGAAATTCCAAATTGGGCTCATTTTCACGGGCAAAAACCCAACATGGGGCTTCCTGAAACCAGCATCGCAAGGCAGACAGTAGCTCGCGGTGCGGGGAGGGGCTGGGGGCGCATCACCAGGTGGAATTGTCGATCAGTCAGTCAGTGAGTCCCCTGGATGGTGCCCCCACTTCCCGAGAGGCCCGCCCCGGCGCTGGCCAAGCAGCCGAGCTCGGTTACACAGAACCACCCGTCATTCTCGTCTTGACATCTTTGTGGAGTATTTGTTTTTCCACGGCAGCTTGTTTGCCATAATCCTCCATCTGTCGACCGCACTCTCCAGCGACACCCGGGCCGAGCGTGGTGGCTGAGTCAGAGGCCAAACAGAAGGAATGTTCCACGGTTGCTAACTGTCCCTTTTGTTGGAAATTTGCGTTCATTTCCCTTTTACATGTTTGGCAAGTGGATGTGTTCGGGGACCTGTGGCTGAAGTTATTTGCATTATTGCCTCTCTCCAGCTCTTCCTAAGCACAAATATACAAAGGATGGAATTTGAAGTGACCATTGGCGTATTAAAAAAAAGCCCTCCATGTGTTCAAAGGTAGAAATAGATCATAAATCTTAATAATAACAAAGACATCTGTTTTTTAATCATTTTATATTAGTAAATGAATAAATGAATTACTAAACAGGCAACAGACATAGTTCTAAATGCACATGGACCATACGTTTCTAGCCATATGTGATCTGACCCTGTGTACACACACACGTACACATGTGTGTGTGTGTGTCTACACGTACTTGCTCATCTACTGTTTCTTGACATATTGTCATGTAAATCTCAATTACATGATTGGATACGCGGCTCCTTTAGCAAAATCGGCCTCCAAAGACTGAAATCTGGGAACAGTTATTTCTGGGCCAGCCGCCGGACGACCATTTCAAGTGTAATCACGTGGAGTCTGCCACCACCGAGCCTCTCACCAAAGCCGCCGCCATGCATTAAGCACCTACTGCATACACGGAACTGTCCCAGGAAATGTTTGTGTGCCACACAGATGCACACACATTGCTCACCCAGCCATCGAAAGTCAAACCTCCCTGCTCCTCTTCTGGGTAGAAAATGAAGACAGAACTAACATTCTGGCTCCAGCCCAAGACAGCACAGCTACTAAGCGGTGCTGGGCAGCACCCCCACCCCACCCTCCTCTCCTTGCTTCATCGCTGCTGCCCACCTCCTCCTGGGCCAGGCGCCTGGTGTGAGGGAGGGTGTCCTGGGCTGGGACCAAGACGCACCCCCGACTCTCGCCGGGTAAAGCGGCTGCGGCATCCACGCAGTGAGAGCAGGCGAGGGGCGAGCCGGCCTGGGGCTGGCTCTCGGGGCCCGCCCTGCGTGTCGGGGAAGGCTCTGCGTCCTGACGGCGCGTCTGTGCCTCCCACGCCCGGGATCCTGGACACCGTCTCATCCACAGTGGTGCCGCCACTTCGGTGCATTTTCTCAATACGCTTGGCTTTGAAAAGCCTGTGCAGACAGTGCTGTCCTTCCTGCCCTTCACCTCACACCAAAACCAGTGCTAGACGCAACACCGAGCTCACTTCCTCAGCCCTTTTTATTCTCGAGGAAACACTTCATTACCAGAGCAAAATGCCAGTGTCTACGTATTATATTGTTCGGTGTTTCTCACCCCAAAATCATCGTCTAAGGTGTTTGCCAAGGCAGTCAGAGCTTCACATTTACTCTCCCAAAACAAAGTAAGGGTTGTCACCTGCTAACCCAGCCGAGAGTGGAGAGAAGGGGCATGTCCCCGTCGTGTCAGCTTCTACCCTGTGCCCGGGGAAGGATTTTTTACTTGGTAAGTCACCTGCGAAAGTGAACAAATTACCGACTTTCTTCTGCTAGAAGCGATTCGGCAGCTAACCTGTTTCTTGTCTGGTCTTTTCTTTGACCATTTTGACAATCTTTGTCTTTTAATCCAGAAGATTCAGCTTTTAGCAGTTGCCCTAAGACTCAGCATAGAGAAGTCCTCGGTTAGTGTCCCTGACAGGGTCTTGGAAACGTCAACTTTAAGAGCCCAACTTGAAGGATGTACACCAAGGCAGATTTTCCCGGAGGCAAAAACCAAGTTCCCGAGCCACATTTCTGGTCACAGAAACATCCCCAAACTTCTAAATAAAACCCCCAAACACTTCTAGTATTAAATAAGCATGTGTATTCATTCATTCATTCGTTCATTTTTCACCCTGGTCATTTCAGTTCAGGGTCTCAGGTGGTCAGAGCCTCTCCAGCAGCTCAGGGTCAAGGGAGGACCCCACTCTGACAGGACCCCTCCCATCCCAGGGCCACCACACCCCCCCAGAATGCAGGGAGCAGTTTGGGTCTGGCTCCTGGCACTTCCAGACACACTAAGTTTGCGCCTGTCCGTCCCCACGCGATGTGCAGAGAGGAGCCGGGCCCTCCTCGCTCTTCTGAAGCACCGTGAGCCTTCCAAGCCTGCCCCCCACCCGGGGCTACCTGCCCCATCCACCCTGTTTATCCCGCTTCGCTGCAGCTCCCAGGTGCTTCGGGTAATTACCCAGTCTCCGCTCCCGGTGTTGATGTTTGAGCGATCACCGACATCAATCCTTCCCCTTCTGTCTTAGGAGAGAGCCGGCATACAAATTCTGAGACGAACCTCATTTGAAATTCTGTTTCTTATTTTGCCTGACATTGAAATCAGTCAAATTATTTCTCAAACTTGAGGGATGTAAAGGACCGCTTGAAGGGGGGCCGGGGGGATCCTGCTAAACTTCTAAGGTTGAATGAAATTATTCCGTAAAATAAGATTTTTTAATATAAATTGAGAGAGACACATTGCCTGCTGATACAACTAGAGCCCAAATGAAAATGTATGAATCAGATGAAAAGGAAAACACAAATGCCAAAGTGCGCAAAGAAACACTGGATTTCATGGTGCAGATGCTGTCGTCTGGCTGGAAGGAAATGCAGCTTGGGGAGCAAGTGGCCTGCAGGGCTGTGCCGGGGTGAAAGGGGCCCACCCAGCTCTGCGCCCCGGCCCACGCCAGGGTGTACCTTGGGGGGCCGGTGGCCGCCTGGGCCGAGACCACCTGGTGTCCTAGGGTCCCGCGAAGGCCACATCGCCCTCGGGAGGGGAGGACCTGGGGCCAGGGTCCCACGGCACCTTCCTGCGGCCTCAGGGCAGCGGGCGGGCAGGCAGCTCTGGTCAGTGCAGTGAGAGCTGCGGGAGCGCAGGCCCCCCGGAATGGCCAGAGCCGTTTCTGATGAGTCCTTTTCTCCCGCAGCTGGCTGCCGCAACTCCTTGATTAAAGAGCTCCATCACTTCAGGATTCTTGGGGAAGAGCAGGTGAGTCCGCCCCGCGCCGTCTGCACC
Organism: Talpa occidentalis; assembly: GCF_014898055.3. NCBI lineage: Eukaryota > Metazoa > Chordata > Mammalia > Eulipotyphla > Talpidae > Talpa > Talpa occidentalis. The sequence goes on along the minus strand of NW_023602073.1, from coordinate 149,661,120 downwards.
CAGGGCCGCGAGAGACTGACACTAACGAGACAGTTGGGCCGGGGGAGGCGGAGTGTGGCTCTGACCCTGGGGGGCCCGGCGCGGGGGAGAAGCCTGCCAGGGGGTGTGTGAGGACACCTTCGCCGGGCCTATCCATCAGGCCTGACAGGTTAGTAATTGGTACATCTGCTGCCTGCCAGCGCCTCGCCTCAGGACGCCGTGGGAGCGAGCCGCGGAGCAGAGCAGCAGCGCCGCGCCCAGACGAGCGGCGCCCGAGGGGGCTCCGTGGCAGCCCCGGGTGCTGTCTGTGGGGTGTGCAGCTGTCACCGGGCTCCTGCGCTCGGTGTGGTCTCTCGATCCCACCGCAGGCTATTCCGGGGGTGTGGACACGCTTCTCACACGCAAAGAATGGCCGGCTTAGAGCAAGTCATTGCGATGCCGTGGTTACTCCGTGAGACGATCCTGTCAGATTTTAAATAGCGGCGCCAGGTGACTAAGGCACTGCCAGGTCTGCCTGTACATCGGCATACTCGCCCTTGCTCAGAAATAAACTTCGGAATCCTTGTATGAAATCACAGTCTCTATTCCGTCACCCCTCGGCGTCGTCATCCTGGAAGGCACCTGGTGGTTGACCAGCCCTGCCCGCCCGACCCGCCCTTGGGCTTTGCTCCTGAAGTTGGTCTGGGCCGACTCTGGCCAGAGGCCAGGAAAATGAGGGCATGGCAGCTCAGTGCTGTCGAGTGTTGGGTTTGTGTGTTTTTCTTCGCTACCTGTGATGTAAGGTTGGATTCCTCACTTCCAACTGAGATTAGACACAGAAGGGTGGTGATGAGGGCAGGATAAGGAACTGGAATCGCTTTAACTCCTGGAGTTAACAGGTGACAATCTGCCTCCTTCATTTTTTCGTGCTGCAGATTCCAGAATAGCAGGCATAAATGTTTACTCAAACAGAAACAAAATCAATTATCCGGCAAGACTTGATCGCCAGCCCTCACCCCTCCCAAACATACCTGTTTGTGAAGACACCTGTGCCTCCCAGCCGTGTTCCCTGAAAGCCTGAGGGGGTTTCTCGAGGCAAGAGTCACTGGTTGTTACCCTGACATTTCGGCTCAGATAATGGAGCCTTCTCTTCTAGCTTGTGCCAATATTTGCAAATTGTTTCCATATTTGTTTTAAAACCACTGGGTGATTAGGAGGGAAAGAAGCCAACTGTAATCATCTCCTCGGATTTGCATAAAATTCAGGCCACTTCGTAGTCGCCTAAAATTTAATTGAGCCACAATCAAAATCAATATTACTCTGATTAGTTGTGCTAAATGACAACACGGTGCATCACAACAGCAGTGATCTTCATTTCCTGGAAACACATTTCCTTCCATCCTCCTGTCCTGCGAGTCAGCAGATACCCCCTGGGCACCTGCTACGTGCTGGGTGCTGCTCTCAGTTATGGGGACAGGGCCGTGGAAAAGAGATTCGCTGAGGCGCCCGTTGCCACTGGCTATGCCGTTACACTCACATGTCCGAGGATGGAATGGCAGATTGTTGTTGGTGCCGCAGAGAGAAATAAAGGGAAGAGGTGACATTTATAAGTCTCGCGCAGGGGACATGTGAGGAAAGACACGAGCACTGGAAAGGAAAGCGTCGTGGGGACCTCTGGGAACAGAGATGAGTAGAGGACGAGGCAAGGCAGAGGCCCTGAAGCCACCCGATGCCGGCTCATTCCAGGGAGCAGGGCCCGTGTGCCGGGGGGTTGGTTTCTAGAAGAGTCCAAGAGACGCGGGTGTTGGCTGAAGACGAGGCTACGTGGCGTGGAGATTGCACAGAAGGCGCGGTGCTGGCCAAGGTCGGGGGCGCCCAGCAGTGTGGGCAGACGGGTCAAGATAGAGGATGAGGCCAGGGGTCCAGGAGGCGTCGCCGTGTGGGCACCGAGACCACCAGAGCAGACTTGGAGTCATGGTGGTGAGTTGGCACCTGAAGCCTCCAGGATGGCGGGCGCCAGGGGAGGAGACCCGTGGCTGGTGGCAGAGAAGGAAGGACGCGCGGCGGAGCGTGTAGTTTAAAACCCAAAGCGGGAGGGTTTAGAAAGAGAAAGGAAAATGGTTCTACCTGGGGCAGCGCAGAGCTTGGTGGCACGAAGCGACACCAGGAGGCTCCGAGGGGCTGGAGGGCCGCAGCTGTCCTCACGGCCAGTTTCCATGAGGAGAATTTGAGGAAAAGGCGAGAGTAGGCTGAAGTTACAGGCATCTCCCCTGACTTACCTGAGTTCCCCCAGCAGGGGCCTGGGCTCAGGACTTGGGGTGCCTGCAGCCAGGGTAGGGAATGGGGAGTACAAAGACGTATGTGAGGTTGGGGTGAGACCAGACAACGTGGGGACCAGGGACCTCTCCGGTGACTGATGTGAAAGGACGGAGCGGGGACACGTGTGTCCTGGGGGTAACAACAGCAGCTGTGGCCTGGGAGCACATGGCGGGGGGGCTCCAGAGAGGGAGCACAGGGCTCCTGCCCGTCGGCCCGACCCGCACCAGGAGCTGGGGAAGCCCTCGGGCGCCTCAGGTACTTGAGGAACTTTCATCATTCCATGGTATGAATTTTTATGCTGATGTTACAGGGGCCTCGAGCAAATCTCCGGACTCCCTAGCTAGCCTTCAAGAGGAAAAGGGACCCTCAGTCGCCTCTTAGAATTTTTGGAAAGAAATAGAATTATAACATTAAGCGCTCCGCGGAAGTATTACTGATTGAAGTGCTGCTCATACTCCCCCAATAGCTTGAGTTAGTAGCAACAGGTTGACACTAAAATAAGTGGAAATTTCACTAGGAAGTGTGAATGGAAACAAAGCAAACAACCCAGTCAAAAAATAGGCAGAAGAGCTAAAAAAAAACTTCTCCAAAGAGGAAATGTAAGTGGCCAACGGGCATATGAAAAAATGCTCAGCATCGCTAGTTGTCAGGGAAATGCAAATCACAGCCACAACGAGATTCCACCTCACACCGGTGAGAACGGCATATATTTTTAAAAACTGGCAACAGCAAACGTTGGCAAGACTGTGGAGAAAAAGGAACTCTCCTACGCTGCTGCTGGGAGTGCACACTGGTCCAACCACCATGGAAAGCTGTCTGGGGATTCCTCAGTCTCCTAAAACATGGAGCTTCCATCGGATCCAGCAATTCCACCCCTAAGAATCTACCCAAAGACACAAAAACATTAACTCAAAAGGATGCCTGCACCTCTGTGTATTGCAGCACTGTTGACAATGAGCTGTGGAAACAACCCAAATGGGCAAAAGCAGATGACGGGATGAAGAAGATGTGGTCCATAGACACGATGGAATATTCCTCAGCCATCACAGAAGTTAAACTCATGCCATTCACAGCAACACGGATGGAGCTGGAAGGGATGATGCTCAGTGAAATAAGCCAGAAGGAAAAGAAAATATGTGATGGTTTCACTTATAGGAGGAATAGAGGGGGCCCAGATAAGGGATCAGGGAAAATATATATGTAATAATAATAATAATAATAATAAATAAGCAAAACCAGCAGGCAGCTATAAATCAGAGACATTCTGCAGCGGGGGAGGGAGAGGGATCCAGACAGGGGCGGGAAGAGCACCAGGGACTGTGGTGACGGTGCAGGGTGAGTCGGTGGTAGGAATTCTGCGGGGACTACATCTGAGAGGAGAAAGCAAACGTTGTGCAAAAATGAACAATGATGTAAAACACACATATCTTAGCGTCATTTGGTAAATTATTACATATATGAAAGAAAAGAAAATGTGAGTGGATAAAACCCACACAGGTCCTGTTTAGTCGCTGGATCCGTCACCAGGCGGTGGAGACACTTCCCAGTCCCCCGGGTCTGTGCATGTGGCCCCTTTAGAAAGCACTTGACATTTGCCATCTGGATTAAAGATAAATCTCTAAACGCTGTAAGTCATTACCTACTTCATGTAGAAGAAAACCCTTGGGGATTTAAAATAATCCGTATCCTTTAGCTTCCTGCCCCTTCTCTGATTTGGATCCGCAGCTCGTATTCACGAAGCACCTTTCCGCCCCTCCCCCTTCTGCCAGCTTCCTGGCGAAGCTCCTGGCACAGTGTAGGTAAGCTAAGCTCACCCAGGGTTCTAGGAGAGCCAGAAAGAAAACAGGTGTGACCCCTGGGAGCCCACAGGGAGCTTCTAGGAAGACTGCATCTCAGAGCAACTCCCTCCCACCACTCCCCGACCTTAGGCTCACCCCCAGAGTTCCCAGGAAACAGCTTTCATTCATTCAACAGGCACTGTAGATCCTTCCCGGCGCATGGCTGTGCTCATGGTGGGTAAATGCCGAGCATGGACGTCATAGGCCCAGATTACGCTAAGACGGAAACAGTGATTGGGGTGAGGCCTGTTTGAGATAAGGAGCAGGGAGCCCTGAGTCATGAAGGTTGAGAGGGTACCACCCCCGAGTGAGCCAGGGTCACGGCCTCGGACCAGCGGCCACTGCCCGCTGCACAGGCCTGGGCTCACCCGAAACCAGCAGAGGCTCCTCCCCTCCCCCCCAGGGCTGGACAAGCGACTTCTGGAGAATGACCACGGGGAGAGACGTAGAAATTGTGTCTTAGAGAAAAGAAAAGGCGGGGGGTGGGGTGCGGGGAGGGGGCGGGAGTGAGTGTTGGGGACCAGACACAGCTACACGGCTGTGAAGGCCGACAGGGCTGAGGCCTGGGAGCCCTTCTGAGGGATGTAATCCGTGCCCACAGGCGCTGTGCCCGCTGCTGCGTACCCGTCGGGAGCATGTGCTAGAGGCTCTGTTTGCAAAGCTCCGAAAGGCTCTGAAGTCTCCCCTGTGGCAGAAACCCCTGCCAGGGAAGTAGCTCCAGGGCAGCTGCCTTCAAATCTTCCTGTGGACACTGCCTTGGGCCACAACATGGCAGAGGGATGAAGATGCCAATTGGATTTGACCTCCTTTCCAGAAGATTCCACGGCCACTGGAATCTGAGCTATTTGTTGGCATCATAGCATCTGAAACATCTGGAAAAGAACCAAAAAACCTTCATAGATTGCAATGCATGCACAGCCTGTGGCTCCGGTTATGTTTTCGCTGGGATCTGGTCTATGCCCTCGTGGCATGTGATTTCAGCCATCCTGCAGATCTTGATTTCCAGGCAGCCACCAAGGTCCAGTCCTTTTTCTAGCCAATTTACTTCCTCTGCCTCTGACAGATGTCCAGGGATGAAATCAGATGGTTAGAAACAAAACAGAGAGTTCAAACAGTGTGGCAGGACCCCCCAGGGCTGTCACCAGCCCCCCGAGGAGAACAACCTGCACACGAGGAAAAAGACGGTGGAGATTATTGAGAATTCAGTGGCTGCTTTTTGAACCATCTTGAATACATACAGAAAATAGGGCATTTTACATACAGAAAATAGGGAAAATGGATAAATTAAAAGCCTGTGTTCCTCTATTAAGTTATTCTGGATATTTTATTTTTTTGGTTTTTTTAAAGATTTATTTATTTATGCATACAAGAGCTGGGGTACAGGCCAGAGATGCAGGGGTGGGGGTGAGAGGATTCACCAGAGACAGAGTGGGGAACAGAACAGGCAGACTGACTGAAACACACTGCTGAGGGGAGCAGCGGGGAGACAGGAGAGGTCTGCTGCGCCATGTGGGTAGCTCCCTGGCGGGGGATCAAACGGCACAGGGGCTAAAGTCTCAGCACTATCAATAGTTTTTTGGTTTTTTTAATGGGGATGGGGGAGAATGACAGTGGAGGCAGCTGCTTGTCTCTGAGAAACCACAGCTTTAGGGCCGTGGTGGCCTCGAGTCCTGCTGTGCGTGGGGCCCAGCCTGCCGGCTGGAGCTGATGGCAGCTCCTGCTCCGTGGGCTCACCGGTTACTTCCCAGGCCAGATGGAGCGACTGTGCAGGCCAGCGCTGGCACCGTGGCCTGGCACTGGGCGCGGATCTCCCCCCTGAGAGGGCTCTGTCCTCCAGCTGGATTAGGGAGGCGACCCAGGGAGGGGATTCCCCAGTACTTGTGGCTAAGACCTCACAGAAGCCGGGATTCAGGGCAGAAAGGCAAAGGAGGCCCAGCCTGCACAGGGCTTGCTTTGGAAGCTCTGCCTGAGCACCCCCAAAAAGATCCTCTGGAACATTCCGTGGCAGCACAAAAGCAGTCCTCTTCCTGGCTCACAGGACTTGACAGGCCTCCATTCAGCGCCTGGCTGGCTGACAAACCCTGACTCCCTCTGACAGAACGTTCTCCAGTTTCGCAGATTTTCCTTCTACCTGGCGTCTCTGGACTTCAAGTTTCCAAATTTAGGCTCCTCCTCCTCGTTCCCCCTTCTCATGAAAGCAGGCGAATTCGACACCATGAAGACGCTGCCCTTCCCCTCTGATGCAGGAGAGGCCTTCTGCGCGCTTGGCCAGGCGTGGGGCTGGGCCACGGGTCCTGCCCGCTCCTGCCCCCGGGGAGTCCCGTGTTCCTTTAACGGATGCGCACACAGTCGGCGGCCAGCAAGGAAGGGGAAGCAGGCGGCCCATGTGGGAGCTGAACTGGTGACCCTCGCTGCATTACAGAACAATATTCCCCCCAAACCAACCCTTCTAACCGCCTGGCGAACATAAAATACAACCTCAGCGTGATGATGCTCCCCCGTGACTCGTGCCTGGGATTCTTAAAATATAAGTTTATTGAGCAACATGGCGGCAAGGAGACGCTGCGAGTAAGATCTCCCATTAAAAAAAAGTGAATAGGGAGGAAAAGCGGCAGGTCCCAGTGAGAACCGGGACACGGAAGATAAACGGGTGACTCCAGCGAACTGCCCGAAGAAGAAAGTGGCCATAAAAGAGGACCAGAAGGGAGGGAAGCGCAGAACCCTGCTCCCCTCCCCCGCCCACAGAGGCGGCACTCTCCGACCGGCAGAGAGGAGGAAACAACAAACCAAAACGGCCCACAAGAACAAAGGACGCAGCAAGCGGGACTGGGAGTGGAAAGGAACTATTGCAGCCACCACACCCGGTGAACGGGAGCTGTGGAGAACCCCGCAGGATCCGCCGCGGAGGTGAGCTCCGGGCGCCATTGAAGAGAGCCCCGCCCAGGAGGAGACCAGCCCCAGCACACAGCCCCGGCCCCCCGGTAAGCCTGCGAGGAAGGCGGCGCGCCGGAAAAACAGACGCGGATCGGGATTGCTCGGGGAAAGCGGCGCAGATCGCGCTGAAAAGCAGTGCGGTTGAAAAGCAAACGCAGGTCCGGATCAGATCGCAGCTGCCCAGGTCCCCGCGCCTGCGACCTAGGCTTGCGGGGAGACGCGCGGAGGCCCTCCCGGAGTGAGCAGGAACCAGGCGCCCAGGCAGGGGAGCGGGATTCAAAAGGTGCCATTCCCGCGCCACTGATCTGGGCTACAGCCCACGTCCTGGAACTGAGGGCTTTGGAACTGAGACCCGGGGCACGAAATTAGGGGCGTGGGTTCCCCACGACGGTGGGGCACAAGGCAGACACAGCACCCCAAAGCCGTTGAGGTGTACCCTACCATCCCTGCTCTGCTCCCTGTCCCACTGGGTGGAAAATCAGCTCCCCAAGGGCTCTCGGAGAGATCTCTGGCGCCACCTAGCGACTTGAAGCCAGCACAGGCTCCTGAAGGAGCTAGTGGCCAGCTGGGGAGTTAGCCCACGCTGGGCCCCTTCCGAACAAGTAGTCTGAGCCCACAGGGAGAGCGAGCACCCACAGCCGGGGCAGACCAAGCGCGCAGAAGAGTGTGCCTGAGACTGGACGCGCAGGGAGTGTGTCCCACATCACCATTATAGAATAGGGACATTTCTTCAGTAAAGACTACCTGCAGAAGGCTTCCTCAGGAGCCAGAGGTGAGCGGGGGAAGTTCGCCCACGCCAGACCCCCTCTGGCCTGCAGTCCAAGCCCAGAGGGGGAGCAGGAACCCACCGCCGGGGCAGACCAGGCGCACAGGGGAGTGTGTCCCCACATCGGCATTTTAGAACAGGGACCTTTCTCCAGTAAAGACTGCTTGAAACTGACAGATGACTCCTGGAGGAACCAGAGGGGAGCAGAGAAGCTCACCCAAGATGTCGGCCAGTCCCAACAACACAGTGTCCCAACGCATACGGCAAATTAGAAAACAGACAGTAGGGAGGAGAAGAACCACAAGCAACCTAGCAACTCTCCAGAGAAAAAGCACACCACAAAAAGAAAACCAGCCCCCAGATGGCAACGACAGTAACTTGGAAGAACTTCTGAGCCTTCCAGAAAGAGAATTTAAAATTGCCGTGATTAAAAAACTGACAGAAGTCATAAAGGAAAACAATGATAAGGGAAAAATAATCAACGATCAGAAGAATGAAATTGAGTCCCTAAAGAGGGAAGTAAAAGAAATGCAGGAGATCAAAGAATTAATGGAAGAACTAAAGAATTCTGGGAAAAGCAATGAAAGCAGAATTGATGAAATGGAAGAACGAATAAGTACTCTTGAAGACACAGAAATAAAAAGAACCAAAACAGAAAAGGAAAGAGAAGTACGAAGGAAAAAGAATGAAGAAAGACTTCGGGAACTATCTGACTCCATGAGGAAAGGAATATAAGAGTTATAGGAATACCAGAAGGAGAGGAGAGAGAAGTAGGAACAGAGAAAATATTCAAAGAGATAATTGAAGAGAACTTCCCAAATGTGAAGGAGGAGCTGAAAATTGATATACAAGAAGCAAGAAGAACACCAAACTTCCACGACGAAAGGAAAATACAGCAAGACACATAATAGTAAAGCTCCCAAGAATCCAGGACAAGGAAAAAATAATGAAGCTGGCAAGAGGGAAGAAACAGATAACATTCAAAGGAAAGCCAATCAGGCTGACATCAGACTTCTCCGAAGAAACACTACGGGCAAGGAGAGAGTGGAGGGACATAGTCAACAGACTCCAAGAAAACAGATGCCAACCAAGAATACTCTATCCCACAAAGCTCTCCTTCCTCTTTGAAGAAAGAATATGGACTTTCCCAGACAAACAGAAACTCCGGAATTTCATTGCAACTAAACCCCCACTCCAAAAAATACTACAAGGAGTCCTAAAGCCAGAAACTCAGAGGGACGAATAACAATGAAAGAAGGACAAAAAAAAAAAAAGTTATTAAAAGAATAAATAAATAAAATCAAAGGAAAGACAAACACAATGGCAAATACAGATGTTAACATATCAATATTAACTCTAAATGTAAATGGACTAAACTCTTCAATAAAAAGACACAGAGTTGCAGCCTGGATTAAGAAACAAAACCCAACCTTTTGCTGTCTCCAGGAAACACATTTAGCTACAAAAGATAAAAATAGGCTCAAAGTTAAAGGATGGAAAACAATCCTACAAGCAAATGGACCAAAAAAGAAAGCAGGAACAGCTATACTTTTATCAGATAAAACAGATTTCAAACTCAAAAAGATAAAAAGAGACCCCAATGGTCACTACATTATGATCAAGGGGACAATACTTCAAGAAGAAATAACACTCATTAACATATACTCACCAAACGAAGGAGCACCAAAATATATCAGACAACTGTTGTCCTCTCTGAAAACAGACATCAGAGAAAACACATACGTAGTGGGAGACTTCAACACACCACTATCAACAATGGATAGATCAACAAGACAAAAAATAAGTAAAGAAACCAAAGCTCTAAATAAGGACCTAGAGCAATTGGGCTTAACAGACATCTATAGAACACTAAACCCAAAAAAAAACGGAGTACACATTTTTCTCAAGCGCACACGGATCATTCTCCAAGATCGATCACATACTGGGGCACAAGACAAACATCAACAGATACACCAAGATTGAAATCATATCAACCATCTTTTCTGACCATGAAGGCATCAAACTAGAAATAAACCATAAAAAGAAGGCAAGGAACTTTCCTACCTCATGGAGATTAAAAACCACACTACTGGAAGACCACTGGACTAATGAGGAGATGAAAGAAGAAATTAAAAAATTTTTTGAATTGAACGACAAGGAGGACACCAATATCCTAAATGTATGGGATGCAGCAAAAGCAGTAATAAGAGGAAAATATATAGCAATAGAAACTCACATCAAGAAACAAGAAAGAACTCAAAGAAACAACCTAATCTCGAAGCTCAAAGATCTAGAAAAAGAAAAAAAAAAACCCCAAAACCAGTAGAAAAAAAGAAATAATAAAAAACCAAAGCAGAAATAAATGAAATTGAAACTAAAAAACAATCCAAAAGATCAATGAAACCAAGAGCTGGTTCTTTGAAAAAAATCAATAAAATAGACAAACCCCTAGCCAGGCTCACAAAGGAAAAAGGGAGAAAGCACAATAAACAGGATCATCAATGAAAGAGGAGAAATCACAACGGACACAGCAGAAATCAAAAGAATAATCAGTAACTACTATGAACAGTTATATGGAAACAAGTTTAACAATCTAGAGGAGATGGACAAATTCCTACAACTCTACAATCACCCAAAGCTAGATAAAGAAGAAATAGAACACCTAAACAGACCAATTACAATTAGCGAAATTGAAATGGTAATCAAAAACTCCCCAAAACAAAAGCCCAGGACCTGATGGATTTACAAATGAATTCTACCAAACATTCAGAGACGAATTAGTGCCTATCCTTCACAAACTCTTCCAAAAAATTGAGAAGGAAGGGACAATACCAAACACGTTCTATGAAGCCAACATTACACTAATACCAAAACTGAACAAGGACAACACAAAAAAGGAAAACTACAGGCCAATCTCCCTAATGAACACTGATGCAAAAATCCTCAATAAAATTTTAGCCATCAGAATCCAACAATGTATCCATAAGATAATTCACCACGACCAAGTAGGATTCATTCCAGGGGCACAAGGATGGTTTAACATCCGAAAATCAATCAACGTTATCCAACACATCAACAAAAAGAAATATAAAACCACCATATGATAATATCAATAGATGCTGAGAAAGCTTTCGACAAAGTGCAACACCCATTCATGATAAAAGCCCTTGAAATTCTTGGGATACAAGGAACATACCTCAACATCATAAAGGCCATCTATGACAAGCCAACAGCCAGTATCATTCTCAATGGTGAAAAGCTGAAAGCAATTCCATTAAGATCTGGAACAAGACAAGGATGTCCACTCTCACCACTGCTTTTCAATATAATACTGGAAGTCCTAGCCAGGGCAATAAGACAAGAGAAAGACATCCAAGGAATCCAAATAGGAAAAGAAGAAGTCAAACTATCACTATTTGCAGACGATATGATATTATACATAGAGAACCCCAAAAACTCCACAGAAAAGCTAATTCAACTCATCAATCAGTTCAGTAAAGTGGCAGGATACAAACTCAACATGCAAAAGTCAGTAGCCTTCCTATACACAAACAATAAATCTGAAGAAGAAGAAATCAAAAAAACCATCCCTTTCGTTATTGAAACAAAAAAAAAATCAAATATTTGGAATATAATCTAACAAAAGAGGTAAAGGACCTATACAAAGAAAACTATAAAACACTGTTAAAAGAAATAGAAGAAGACACAAAGAAATGGAGAGATATCCCCTGCTCATGGATTGGAAGAATAAACATTATTAAAATGGCCATCCTTCCAAAAGCAATCTACAGATTCAATGCTATTCCAATCAAATTTCAATGTCATTCTTCAAAGAAATAGAACAATTATTGATGAAATTCATATGGAATCACAAAAAACCCCGAATAGCCAAAGCGCTCCTGAAAAAAAAAGAAGGGAATGGAGGCATCACACTCCCAGACTTCAAACTATACTGCAAAGCCATAATCATCAAAACTGCATGGTATTGGAACAAGAACAGACATACAGACCAATGGAATCGAATAGAAAATCCAGAAATAAACCCACAGATTTATGGTCAACTAATCTTTGACAAAGGAGCAAAGACTATGCGTTGGAGCAAAGAAAGTTTGTTCAATAAATGGTGCTGGGAAAACTGGGTCGCTACATGCAAAAGAATGAAGCTTGACCACTACCTCACACCATACACAAAAATCAACTCAAAATGGATTAAAGAATTAGACATAAGACCTGAAACCATAAATATATAGAAGAAATATAGGCGAAACACTACGGGATTTGCACATCAAAGACATCTTTACAGACACATCACCCAAAGCAGTGATAGTGAAGGCGAAGATAAACAGCTGGGACTACATCAAATTAAAGAGCTTCTGCACAGCAAAAGAGACAATAACAAAAACAAAGATAAACCCCACCAACTGGGAGAACATTTTTGCACCCAACACTAATGATAAAGGACTGATCACAAAAATCTGCAAAGAGCTGATGAGACTCAACAACAACAAAGAAAATAATCCAGTCAAAAAATGGGCAGAAGAGCTAAAAAGAAACTTCTCTGAAGAGGAAATGCAAATGGCCAACAGGCATATGAAAAAATGTTCACCATCACTTGTCATCAGGGAAATGCAAATCAAAACTACCATGAGATACCATCTCACACCAGTGAGAATGGCACATATTAAAAAAACTAGCAACAACAAATGTTGGCGAGGGTGTGGAGAAAAAGGAACTCTCCTGCACTGCTGGTGGGAGTGCAAACTGGTCCAACAACTGTGGAGAGCTGTGTGGAGATTTCTGGACCTACTAAACATAGAGCTTCCATATGATCCAGCAATTCCACTCCTAGGTATTTACCCAAAGGACACAGAAACATCCATTCCAAAGAGCACCTGCACCCCTATGTTTATAGCAGCACTGTTTACAATAGCTAAGCTTTGGAAACAACCCAAATGCCCAAAAATAGATGACTGGATCAAGAAGATGTGGTCCATATACACCATGGAATATTACTCAGCATTCAAAAAAGATAAACACATGCCATTTGCAGCAACATGGATGGCGCTGGAAGGGATCATGCTAAGCGAAATAAGCCAAAAAGAAAAAGAAAAATACCGGATGGTCTCACTCATAGCAGGAATCTAGAAAACTTAAATAAGGGAACAGGAAAATGAATAACTATAAGAAAGTGAAAATCAAAATCAACAAAAAACTATGAACCAGAGACACTTTTAGGGGGGCAGAGGTGGGAGGGGAGGGATTGGGGTCAGAATGGGGGCGCTGCAATTGTATGGGGAATATAACAATAAAATTTATTATCTAATAAAAAAAATATATAAGTTTATTGAAACTTCTATGAATGTTATACTTTAAAATGAATATTTCCCATACTTAAGAGAATCCATGAGGATATGCATAAATAGTGAATAATTTACTCCCCAAATAAATAAAATATAAAGCGTAGAATGAGTGGAGATTGCACCTGGCTAGAGCATACCGACAGGCTGTGTTCTCACTATAATCTGACAAAATACAAAAGGTGTTTTCTTCCCGAGGTGTAGCGTGCTATGCTTTGTTAATGTGAACTTTTATTTTCAAACATTTTTGCAAATATGATAGAGTCAACCATAAATTATCCTCAGTATCGGTCTGTAATTATCTACCTTATGAAAGAATAGCTGAAAATTTGGAAGCTCGTGTTAATAATGGCTTCAACGCGTAAGTTGGCAGGTAAATATTAGCACATCTGCACACGTGCACACACTCACACACACTCAGACACACACCTGACAGGACCTTCTTGCTTCCCCATGCAAGGCTGACAAAGTGAGCTTAAGCCGCTTCCCTTTACACACACAACCCAACCTCAGACGGGCTGTGGGTGCTGCCTGGTAAATCCCCCTCCTGGCCTCCACCCTCCTGCTTTACCATCCAGCCTGTTCTTCATCTTCACACACCCGGCCCTTCTGCCTCCAGGACGGCCGCCTGCCTCCTGGCCAAACTCCATCCCGCCTCCTTCAGAGCCTGCTCCTTCACCGAGTCAAGGTCACTGCTTTTCTTTAGCTGAAATCATGCATTTGCCCTGCTTTTCCTGCTCCTGCCCTTCAGCAGACTAACACAGGGTTAGTTCTCCATTTTTAAGGAACCCCACACAGCCCATAGTCCCCGCCAGAAGTTGCCCCACGTCTGTGCTCCCTTTTCAGCCAAAGGCCTGGAAAAGCATCCCTTCTCCCCTCCAGGAATCTCTCTCCTCCAGCGCTCGCCTTGCTCGGCTCCGTCCCGGGAAGGTCCCGCTCAGGCAAGCTCACTTCCTGACCCCACTGGCAGCTCCCGTGAAGGTGAAGACGAGGTTAATGGCTGGCACTTTCATGGCACCTCTAACACAGCCTGCCCGGTCTCCAAGTGCCCCCAGGCCGCTGCTGCTCAATCCTGTGCTGGCTCCTCCTCGCCTTCCCTGCAGCTGCTGAGTCACTCCCAACCCACGTCATGGTCATTGAGGGAACACAGGGCTGGCTTACCAAATCAGACGAAAATCACTGAGATCACCCAGTGCCAAGCTTTACTAATAAATCCTGAGCATGTGGGGTGATCATGAGGCACAGACAAAGCCCAGAGAAGTCCAGGTCATGAAACACAGCTCCCCCACTTCTTTCTTGGCATTTTGGGGTGCAAGGGAGGCACAGCTTAATAGGTGAGGTCTCTAAGAGGTTTGTGGAATGAGGGTTGACATGAAACCCGCCAGCTGTGTAAACTCTCTCATCGTCCATCACCTGGCGAAATGTCTTTATTTGAGCCCCTGATAATTGCATGTGTATGACAGCTTTTACAGTCTTGCCTCATCGATTCACAGATTCTAGTTCATTTATTAAAACAGGTATTTCTCGCTCAACCTGTCCCATGGAGAAGAACGGTCTTCTCGTAACTGTGTGCGTGCGTGCCCTTGGCGTGTTTGCAGAGGCATTTGTTTTGTTGTTGTTGTTTGATTGTTTTATTAGATTGTTGATCTCTTACATGTCTACATAACTTTGGGGCTACACTTTCACTCCTTCCTACATGCATGTGGTGCCCTCGTGCTCCACCAGACTCCCAGGGAGAAAGGGGAGAGGGCATTGGCATGGGAGGTTTGGCACAAGGGCATCGACCAAGTCATCTTTTTTTTCCTGGGGCAAAAAATAATGAGAACGTGGGTGCATGGGAGGTCTCGTGGACTCTCCTTCCCAGCCAATGACTTCCACCTACAACCACATCTTTCTCCTAATCTCTAAAATCATATTTCAATTAGCTGCTCAACATTTTGACTTAATCGGGTAATAGGTTGTTAGGCTGAAAATAAGTAAAATAGAAATAAGGGTTCCTTTTCTTTTTTTTCCCAAGATTTATTTATTTATCTATACAAGCACTGGGCACAGTCAGAAGCGCGGGAGGGTGAGAGAATTCACCAGAGCCAGAGCGGGGAGCAGAACAGGCAGACTGACGAAGTACACTGCTGAGGGGAGCAGCGGGCGGCAGGAGAGGTCTGCGCGCCATGTGGGACCCTCGCCGGTGGCTGGGGATCGAACCTGCGCTGCAGAGACTGCAGGCAGCTTTGCAGCCCAGCACTCAACCTCTGCGCCACCAGGGGAGGCCCAGTGGTTCCTTTTCTTAACCCCCTAAATGCATGGACATGCTCATGCACGTGCGCACACACACACCCCTACCTCTGTCTTCTTCCAAGTCTTCCAGTCTTGGTAGTCATTCTTTCTAATTCTCTCTCTCTCTCTCTCTCTCTCTCTCTCTCTCTCTCTCTCTCCCTCCCTCCCCCCACCCACACCAGGAATCTCCTTTTTCTCTCACACAGTATATTCAGTCGACCTAAAATGTTGCCATTTCTACCTTCCCAATATAACCAGAATTCAAAGGCTGCTCCCACCACTGCCACCATCTGCCTGGCTCAAGCCATCACGTCCTCCACCTGAATTGCTGAAATAACCTCCTTCCCTGCTCTCTGCTCCCACCCTTGCCCCCCAGCCCACCAGGCCTTCTTGCCAGATGGTTCTCTTTGAAAGATTAGTCAACGTGTGTCGCTCTGCAGCTCAACATTCTCCAGCCATTCCCATCTTTCTCAGAATAACCAGCAGAGCTTCTTCTGAATCCCTAGTACCTGTCTGACTTCACGTCTGTTACTTCTCCTTCTCCAGCCACACTGGCCTCTTTGCTCTGCCTCTGCCCAGCACAGTCTGCCCTCTGGACCTCAGTGATGTTGCATCTTCCACTTAGAAGAATAATAGCAGCATTTATGTGCCTTCTTTATCATGCCTTCCCTCGTCCCTGGTGTGTGCTTTAAAACTTGGACCCTCACCTGTCCTGGAATCTCTCTCTCTTCTGTTTTTATTCTCATTCCCACTTATCATCATCTGATGATAAGGCTGTCACTATAGTCTTTCATCCCCATCACCCACAATAGTGTCTGGCACACAGTAGTGTCTCAGTAAATGTTCATAAATTAATTAGCAGTTAGTCAAATCCATGTGTCTTGACCTAAGTTTATAGGATAGCACGATCAAATAATGCAAGAGAAACGACAGCTTCAGGCAGCAACATGGAAGACCTTGAAAATTGTACTTTGGAGTTTAGTTTTTATTCTGCAGGCTGGTGAAACCATGAAAGGAAATCAAGCAAAGCAGTGGCACAAAGAAATAAAGTCAAGGTTTAAGAAATCATGCTTAAAGAGTAAGGATAATGACAAAAGGCAAATTTTGTTCTTTAACATCAATGTCTTCTTCATCAAACTCAATAAGATCTGTGATCATGTGTGGGCTGCCAACAATTACCATGGGGCCAGGGGAGAAAATCAGGACCTGTTTTAATAACAGTTTTAAAAACCCATAGATTCCTGAATAAAGGTTTGAAAATATACTACTTGATAAGATTGATGATACTAGCTTGTAAGTATCTACACATAATATATAGGTATGTTCCCTAATATTTGTATGAAATGAGACTGTTGAATGCAGATGGCAGAAGTAATATTAAGAAAAACTTTGGAACAATTTGTTTTTTGAGAGCAAATTCTAGAAATGCAAAAAATAAACACTGCATTATCTGTTTTACCAGTTGAACTGATTAATTCCAGTTTCTCTATACTGGACCATCCGCCTTCCCCTCTCTGGTTTTTGCTGAAATTGAATAACAAGAAATCCCATGCACCATCAGTATGTTTTGTCTAAAACCTCATATCTTAATATATATGTATATATTTTGTCATTTTGCAGTACAACCGGTACCAGCAGTATGGCGCCGAGGAATGTGTGCTGCAGATGGGGGGTGTCCTGTGCCCCAGTCCCGGCTGTGGGGCGGGACTGCTGCCCCAGCCAGGAGAGAGGAAGGTCACGTGTGAAGGGGGCAACGGCCTGGGCTGTGGGGTGAGTACCAGTCGCACCCCTGGGTGCCAATTGTATGTGTGTTGTTGGCTTTGACAATTTGGCTGGGATTATAGCTTTGTTTATTTTCATTTTCCTTTGAACTCAGACGTTTTTGAATGGGTAGATAAGAAAACAGCTTTGACATTCTTTCAGAGGAACCCAGATATGAATATATACATATTGGAAGGGAGAGACAAGTCCCATTGAGATTTCCTAAGCTCTAATTGCTTAGCAATGTATTTATTCTTATATGTGGTGGCTCACTAGAATAGACACCCAAACTTTTCTTTCAGGGCTTAGCTGATTAGGAGCAAACATTTATTATTTCTTCAGAGTTTGCTTTAAGTAGACAGGAGTGAAGGGGAAAGAGAATTCCCCATCAGTAATGTCTTAGCGATGCTGCTTGCTTAAGCATTTCAAGAAATAAAATGAAGATTAATATGGAAAGCTTGAAATGCCATTGAGTCCTACAAATCACTTTAAACAGAGATGAGCAAAACGAATGGAGCCTCTTAGGGAAGCAGAGTAAGAAGCAGGAAAATGTTTGCTCCAAGAAGCCAACCAATAGGACCTAGTCCGTTTCTCCAGTGAATCTACAGCTGCAAAGTGACAGGGAAGGGACAGGGGATGCATAACTCAAATGCAAAGAGGTTTACTAAATTTAGGTTGAAATGACAAATGGATAATAAGCCCGATATTAAATTTCATGCAGGTCTAGAAAGCAGGAAAGGGTATGTGGCTGTGAAACGCTATTGCATTTTGATGGGAAAACATTTCTTTGAAAATTGCCAGCTCATGAGGAGCCTTGTGGGAGAAGGGGTGTTATAGGCAGAGGCACATTGCCCTGGCCTGATGTTCATTGGGGCTTGTAAGTCACCTGGGCCTTACTGGGTCTCTGTCGCCATTTGTGGGGCCTCCTGTTTGTCATGTGGCGGGACTCACAAAACTCTGGGCTGAGCAATAAAGTAGAGGACGTGGAAGTTGAAAGCTAATGAGATCCATGACGCCTGAATGGGAAGAAATGCCTTTGGATTAATAATTGTAATTGTGCTGGAATGCAAATGCAAGGAACGTTGTTATGAAAATATCACTTCTAAGATTACTGTTTAATCTGCACCCAGTCTGCGTGGCACAGCAGGCTTGAGATTCTGGGATTAGAGGGCTCTGGACTGTGATCATGTCAAATGTTACAGCAGTTGTTGACTCGCGGTGGGGTTGTGAGCTTCTGCGGGCTGATTGTCAGCCGTCGCTCCATCCTTGGACGCTGGATTTTGAGACCTTCACTTTCCTGATGAGGTGGGAGTTTCTTTGACCCAGTTTGTGGCAATTCCTGTTCATTTGACTTTAAGAACTTGGAAGGTTTTCTGTAATTTCAAGTTTTATACAAGTTGAACGTCATTTTAACACATCTGTCTTCCCTTTTTTGACACAACGTGATTGATATAAGTAAGTAACAGCCACTTTTAAGCTCCGCATCATGGAAACGTGCTGGGGCGGTGGCAGGGGGCTACTGTGCTGCTTTGATATCTTTGGGTTGAGAGACTTGTGGGCGGCAAATCTTACTCTGAGGAAGGAGGTCTCGTCAGGATAATTCTTTGTCCATGGAAATTCCAGACAATGAGCTTAACTTTGTTTTATTTTTTCTGTCTTGTTGGGTGGGGGGCAGGGGGAGTGTGCGCGTCAGTTTGTGTGTTAGTTGTCTGTGGCTACACAGCAGTCCCCGATTTTAACCACTTGATTACTGCGCCTGGATTACCTCACGGTCTCTGAGGGTGGGGAACCGGCGAGCGCTCGGCTCGGGGGCTCCAGTGCAGGGTCTCTTGTTGGGCTGTGGGGAAACTAGATTATCTGAAGGCTCTCCTGGGGCTACACGGCTAATGGCAGAGGGTCACCATGCCACACCACGTGGCTGTCTTCTGTGGCTCCTTATCCCAGGATGCCAGCCAACTTCCCCGAACGAGCGATATGAGACAGAGAGCAAGGGGGGGGCACCCGTGTGACTGCTGCTCTCCAGAGCTGCACCCACCACTTCTGCTCAGGCTGGTCCTAGAAGTGGGGTTCTAGACTCCCTGGCCTGACAGGGAAGGGAAGTCGGCTCCGTCTGAACAGAAGAGCATCAAAGAATCCATGACACACTTTCAGCCACCACAGTTTCTATTCTGAAAGGGCTGAGGAGAACCAAGAGAAAGGATTTTCTAAAATGTGCAGTTAATTGATGCTTTCATTTCCCTCCCTGCCGTGTTGCCTCGACCTCCACACTCCCTGTCAGACTCACATCAATTACAGTGGATTTGGCTTCTCGATGGAGAAGAATTGCCATCATCATTGCCTTTCTCTTCAAATCCTCAACTTTCACAAAGGATATTAATCCTTGCGGGATGTGTTGTCATTTAAAGGGGCAGCACTTGGTGCCTGCAGTTCAAATCCTGGCTCTTCCTACTGGCTAGTGTCTTAAACTTTCTTTGTCTTAGTTTCCTCATCTTTAAAATAAAGTATATCATATAACTTTGTGTTAGGTTATTACTAGTTTCAAATGATATAATAAGTATAAATGCTTCAGAGCAGTGCCTGGCATAAGGGAAGTTCATATTTGCTCAATATTTAATTAAAAACTGAGTTTTTATCAAAAGCTCACCTATCAATGACCCAATATTCAAGGAAAAAAACTGACAGAATTACCAAATATTCTTCCAAAGATTCCAGAATATATCCCTGGGTCACACCTGGTCTCCCGCAGGGGGGCAGTCCCTGTACCAGACCTCACTATGCCAGTCCTTGTGTGTCGCTCTTCACACGTCTACTTTGGCACAGGCCAACTTTCACCCTGAGGCCATTATCCAGAAATAGGATGCTTGTGGCTCAGGAGATCCCATGGACTTTTCTGTCCTTCATGAGGAACATGATGCGCGTTTCCTGGGCATCTTAGTGTGCCCTGAGGGTGGAGTTCACTAGGTTTTCCCTCTGGTAACTGACACCCAAAAACCTGGTGGAGCATGGGCGGGCTCCCTTGAGCAGAGAGGGGGCCATTCGTAGAATGGGCATGAAGCTCCTTTCTTGGCTTCCCTCTTCTCTGCCTGCCTCTTCCCTTTTCCTGGCGGGTTCTGTTTTGCTGTGATTTGTACATTCTTGCCAGTTCTCAGTATTTTCTGGATGAAGGAGAGTGACGCCAAGCCACTGTGCGGAGGGAAACGCGGCCATGTGTCTTGTGTCAGAGGCCGCGCAGGGCCCGCAGTAAAAGTTACAGGAAGGTGGGTGCTCAGCATTTGCACCAACACGTTGTCAGCCAGCAACAAGAGGAGCCGTCCGAGGAGGCAGAGAGCCCCTGACCCCACACGGCAGCCACACAGAGGCACTGACCGCACAGCTGAGGAAGAACCAGTGTCCTGGACGCAGAAGCCCTAGACATCATGAGCACCAGTGGTCCTGAGGCTGCAGTTACAGGTTTGTTGCATGATATCTGTGCCTTCACCTGGCTTCAATTATCAACACATTCAGAAGTACAACCCTCACGATGCAGGTTTCCAAGAAAGCCTTGACATTACCTAAGAAAAAGATTTCATGTGTCGAAAGGTTGAGAACCAAACTCCCTGTCTTCTGCGGGATTTAAAACCCAAACCTGGGCCTCCCTGGCGGCGCAAGGGGTTGAGTCTCAGCGCTATGAAGCTGTCCGCAGTCACTGCAGCACAGTTCAATCCCCGGGCAGGGAGCTACCCACATGGCACAGCAGACCTCTCCTGTCTCCCCGCTGCTTCCCTCAGCAGTGTGTTTCAGTGGATCCGCCTGTTCTGCTCCCCACTCTGTCTCTGGTGAGTCCTCTCGTCCCACTCCACTCTGCACCTCTGGCCTATACCCTAGCTCTTATACACATAAATAAATGAATGAAATAAATCTTTAGAGGGAAAAAAAAAGCAAACCTTAACCCAACATGATGATGACTACACACATGTTTTCAGAGCCCCAGCTTGTGTGGGGCTGATGTTCTCCTGCCTTCCTTGGTGGCCCCCCACCAGCCCCTGCTAGCAAATGTATGTGGTTTCTATCTGAGGAAGCAGATGTCAGCATTTGGATTGTCTTTGACTTCATTAAAACAGGTGCTAAGATAAAATGCTCATACGTATTTATGAGTTTCTTATTCAAACATGTAATAATGTCCATCAGAAAGCCAGGTCGCCTGGTCCTCTGCTCCATCACTAGATCTGACTGCCAGCTGAGAGCAGTGTCTAGCAGTTATGAATGAAGATAGGGGTCTCCACTTCAATGATAATATCAGTCCATCTACAAAAGGCCTTATGGAGATTGTGGTTGGACCAAATTTATTATCATTATAAAGAACTATTTAAGATGAAATATTACCCCCAGGATTCAAGTTGAAGTGTTTGCTTAGTCTATGCCTTTATAGTCCTATCCTCAGTCTGGCTATTCTTGTGCTCAGCAAACTTTTGGATTTGGGGTTCAGCCATCATTGAAGGAATGAATGACTCTTACCAATGTAGGAGTAATATGAATATACAATCACTTTTGTTTTCAAATAGTACCATTTACCCCAATATTAGAGTGGCTTACCTGTCTCAGTAAGAACTTCTTCAAAAAAATTTAAGCAATTTGGACCTCCCTGGTGGCGCAGCGGTTGAGTGCTGGGCTGCGAAGCTGCCCGCAGCCTCTGCAGTGCCTGCTCTACCCCCAGCCGCCGACGAGGGTCCCACATGGCGCGCAGACCTCTCCTGCCGCCCGCTGCTCCCCTCAGCAGTGTACTTCGTCCATCTGCCTGCTCTGCTCCCTGCTCTGGCTCTGGTGAATTCTCTCACCCTCCCACCCTTCTGACTGTACCCAGTGTGTGTATAAATAAATAAATAAATCTTTTTTTAAAATTTAAGCAATTCTGGGCCTCCCAATGACCTAGGGATTAAGTCTCAGCGCTGTCACCACCATGGCCTGAGATCCATCCCCGGCCCGACAGCTGACCCTCAAAATACACACACAGTATGTAATTCAGAACACCAAAATATACTAAGTTCAGCAATCCATAAAAAAGTCAATTAGGAGCCTGGGAGTTCTGCAAAAACTGCAATTTACAAGCCCCATCAAAGTCTGCAGGAACTTTGTACATTATGGTGTATAAAATGTATGAGTCTTGGGAGCACTGAAATTTTCATTTTGTCTTAGCACAGAATATTTTTACTTTGATGGACAGAGCGCAACAAAGAATGTGTTTTGGGATCAAGCAGTCTTACCTCACTCTCTGCTAAACCCTTGACCATATTTTTACTACTTCTCATAAAAAATATTAATTGATTTCCTGAGGAATTCACATTATGCATTATTCTTTTCTCCAGCCTTATTGCTATTCATCAGTGCTATCTCACTAACTTTTATGACTCCAAAGTAAAATGTTGACACTTTTATTACTGGGAAACAGTGACAAAATATGGAATACCTTATACTCACTGACCTGGGAATACAGAAAGTTATGGCGAATACAGAAAGTTTATATGTTTTCTATAAACAAAACATCTTCGTCTAATTTGGTGTTGTTTGGGGATAGTATATGTCTGCAGATTCTTTCTCAAAATAATGCTCAGAGTTGACTGAAGAGTTTTCTATTTTAAGTTAGAAATCCAGGAACAAAACTTAACAACTGCAAAAAAAAAAAAAAGTTAAACATTAAGTGAAAACCAGAGATAGTTAAGAAATTGTGGGACTGACCTTTGTTAAGGGAAAAGGTAAGAGTCCTTCGAGCATCTGACAGTGATCCCCCCCATTTAAAGAATAGCCTGGTTCTCCAGGGCAAATTTGGGGAGGAACAGACCCCTCCCAAGTGCTCATAGACAAGTCGGTGTTCTTGTCTGTTTTCCTTCAAGAGGGTCTCAAAAATCATAGTAACTGAAGTTCCAAAGGCCCCGTCAGGCCGGGAGCTGGTTCTGCACCACGTTCAAGATCCACCTGCTACAGGCAAAGGGATGTTTGCACATTTTTGTTGAAAATGGTGATTTTGAATTACTTGTAGCAGCAACATTAATATATTGCTGGAGATTTTAGGTACGTGACCATCTGAACCTCATTGTCAGTGCTTATGGGGGCGGAGAGGAAAAGGGTCGAGGAAGACAACTGCCTCTTTCACTCAAAGCTCCCACTAACGGGTGAGTTAACAATCTAAATCGGTCAATAAGTGGGGGTCCCTTTTTCCAATATGAGGAGCTCAGAAATAGGAAGCAAGCAGATGGTATTGACAAGAAAGGAGAAACAAAATGGTTACTCTCCTGCTCTTTAAGGATATTTTAACTTTATAAAAATACAGAATGTAATCAAATTGTGCAAACTATCTTGAAAAATAAATTGAGTTCTCCCACTTTTAAACAACAGCTACAGGTTAAAATGCAGACTCCAGATGCATGTATTTTCCAGGGATGCTATCAAGGAGGCCGCAGCAAGGACAGGTGTCTCTCACCTGAGTGTGGGCTGAGCAGTGAGCCCCGCACCAGCAGCCCCACCCCCCTAGCAGGGCTAGCGTGTGGCGACTGGAATCACGTCTTGTTGACGCATTTTTATTTTTTGATATGCAAGATGTTCTTTATCCAAAAAAGTATTTTAAAAAGAAAGTTAATGTTATGAAATGTCAAAAATATATGCAGTCCATGTTGATTTGACATGTGTCCAAAAATCTAATTTAAACTCTAAAACTGGCTCATTTGCAGATTGGAAATAAGTCTTGCTAGACTTTCTGCATGCGAGACAGCTTGAAGCGCAAAGATAGAAAGCATTTAGCGAGTATTTATTTTAATTAAAGAAACCGTTCCGAAGTGTACAAACAGGCGCTGCGTGTCATTCCTCTGGAAAACATTTATCGGTTGGCAAATATTCCTAGAAAGTGCTCCGTGGTTTAAAATGCAAACAAAAGTGGAGCAACCACTGGCTGATCTCTCCTTTCAGCTAATTTTTGTTCAAGTGAAATATGAACTAACACACACTTTCGAAATGGCAGCTCCAGCTCTCTAAATGACGTGACAGGAAATCGGTTTTGTGGCAAGGTGATCGGAGAAGTCTCTGTCCGCTGCACCAGCTGAGATGAGTGATGCCTGTTTTGAGGCTACATTCACCTCAGTCTAAGGCCGTGCTGTCCACAAGGGTAGCCACTGGACACCAGAGGCTACTTAAAGTAAAACAAAGTAAGATTTAAAATGTTAAAAACTCACTTCCCTCTTCATCTTGAGTGGAGAAGGAAACTCTTTCCAGAAATTAAAGCAACTTCCTAAATAAAAATGATGTGGAGGAGTATTTCCAAAGCGAGGCTCAGCTGGCCCAGGCTCCTCGGGACCTTTCTAGGAGGAGGGCGGGAGTGAGGCAGAGATGAACAGAGATCCCCGCGCAGAGCTGGGGAGGTTAGTTGAAGCTGGTTAAACAGGCATTTTGGTTTTTTCTATAGGACTTAAAGCCTGCATTTTGCTTGAGCAAATAGAATAGCACTAGCAGCATTCCCCAAATTCTTTAGAGCGAGAACTGCCTTTTATGCAGTATTTTTCATAAGAGGCATTTCACAGAACCACCTGGCAATCATATCATTTGCTTTATTTTTTAAATGCGTAGGACTGAATAGCGAGCGTATCTTTGTCAGAATGAGCTAGAGAAATCAAAGGGTCAGAACATCAGACCTACATTTTCCTCTTTGTAGCAAACTAATAAAGTATAATTTTCAAAAAATTGCATGCTATATTTGTCTCAGATGTATGTGGAGACTCCATGTTGTAAAGCGTTTCTTAAATTGCTACCGATATATAATTTATGGGTTTTGAGATCCATTAGAGAAGATAGGAAGAAATTTTATCATCAGATGTGGTTAGTAATTCGTTTTCAAATGGTTCCTATTCAATGAACATGAGAGATGTTTTAATTTCATAGAATAAATTATATCGTGGTAAGTAAAATAAATACTTTCACACAGTGGGCATCAATATATGTCAGTTTCATAAAACATTACCCACCTAGGAGCAAGGGATCATGGGGTTTTGATCACTGTCCTTATACGAGAAGGAATTGCTGCAGCCTGTTAGCAAGAGCGACCAGAATTAGGTAGAAGCCAGGCCTGCCCCCCCATAAGTGGCTGGTGAGGGAACTGTCCCAGGTGGCAGGTGGGGGTCCCCCTTCTGGCATCCTCAGTGGTGGTCTCTTTCCTGTCCTTCCCAAAGGCCTTTGGTAGTTCTTGGGGACAGACGTAGACATTTCTTTATACTAATTCTTTTTTACTCTCTACCATTTCTCAGACCTTCTAGAGTCTGGGGGTAGAAACCTCACCAAAAAAAGAAAGAAAGAAAAAGAAAACACCATTTTGTCCACCTCTCTCACTTGCCTCTTTCTCTTTTCTATCTAAGGTCTGACCAGGCACTAACCCCTCCAGGGGGTCCGCAGCTTCCTAAGGACTGACCTAGGCCATGGCCCTCATCCTTCCTTCCTGTGCACTGGGTTTTCTTTGTCTTTCCTGTGCCTGTAGAAAATGTCATCAATCTGATGATAGTCATCCTTAGCATGTCTCATTCGTTGCATGTCTGATACTCATCTTGTCTTTCATGGTTTTATCCAGACTCAGCCTTCAAGGTCTGATCATCCACACAGTTTTCTTTGTTCTCTCACTTTCCTTTATACTATTTTTTATTGTGGCAAAATATATGTGACATACAATTCACCATTTTGAGTATGCAATTTGGTGTACTGAGTTGTAACGCATAATTCTGTGCAACATCACACTACCTATTCCCCAATTCCTCCCACTCTGACAGAAATTCTATGGCCATTAAGCAATAATTTATTTCTCCCCATATCTTCTGACCCTTGGTGACCTGTAGTCTCTGTTACTTTCTGTCTCTATTACCTTATTACCTTTCCTGCTCTAGATAGTTTTTGTAAGTGGAACCAGGCAGCATGTCATTTTGTGCCAGGCTTATTTCACTTAGCATAATGCTTTCGAGGTTTATCTATGATGCAGTATGTGTCAGAATGTCATGCTTTTGTACAGCTGAGTAATATTCCATTGTATGAACATACCACATTTTACTTCCCCCATTTCCTTTCAAAATGTCTTCAATTGCCCTGGTCCTTCTCCCAGGATCAAAATTTTATATGCACCTGGTGTGGAGCCCCAAATGGGCAAAGGTAGCTCACCTGGTTGTTCTGGGTGTTCATCAAGCACTGGCTTGATGAACCACCCATAGCACTGGCTCCTTTTTATCTTCAGGTTAAAGTTGACAATAAGAGCAGGCTGTTCACTTTATCCCCAAGCACCTGAAAAGTCCCCACTTTATCTGTGTGAACACCCGTTTTTTCATTCCAGTGCTTAAAATTCATTTGCTTCAAATAAAAATAATGTGATGCAGTATTAATACCTATAATGTTTCAGGCTCATCAAAGGATCATGCCTGCAGACCAAAGCTCTCTGTCCTTACTTGCATAGCAAAAGCCTCACCCAGTCCAGTGTGCATGGCGGTTATGGGGGCCTGCTGCAGACACATCCATGGACATCATCACAAAGGCTTGTCAACATGTTGTGACACAGCTCTGTATCACTGTTTTGTAATAGATAATAATTTGGAAACAATCAAATTTTCAGTAACATCATAGTGGTTCAGTATATTTTTCATATAGCTAAACAAAAAAGTACAATATCTGCTTAAAGGAATAAGGTCAACCTGTGTGCTCATATGAAATGCTTTTTTTTTTAATACATAGAATGAAGTGATGAGAGCAAGGAAAGAGAAGACCAATGTCCATATATATGTAAAATACTACCTGGGAAGAAATAAAGAAACCGTAAATACTGGTTGCCTTTGGGTAGGGGGAGTGAGGATGTAAGGGAGAAGTTTTACTTTTCAGTTGATAACTTTCTATAATGTTTGAGGTTTCTAAACTTGTAAATGTATTATCTTTATTTTTAAAACATATGGATCTATCTTAGTTTGTGAGCTACTTGGTTTTTTTTTCTTGTTTTTTTTAAAAGATTTATTTATTTATACAAAAACTGGGGTACAGCTCAAATTTGTGGGAGGGTGAGATGATTCACCAGAGACAGAGCAGGGAAAGAACAGGCAGACTGATGAAATACACTGCTGAGGGGAGCAGCAGGTGCGACAGGGGAGGTCTGCTGAGCCATGTGGGACCCTCGCCTGCCAGCTGGGATAGAACCGGGGCTGCAGAGGCTGCAGACAGCTTTGCAGCACGGTGCTCAACTGCCTGTGCCACCAGGAGAGGCCTTACTTGTTTGCTTAACTAAACTTCTTATATTAAAAAAAAATTAGTGCGATTACTTGTTTTATAGTAGTAGTGCATGGGATATAGTGGAGTAATTATTTGCAAGGTGCCCACTAACTGAATTGGGTAGACGTTACAGCCTTTCAGATGTATTGCTTATTCGGGACTTGACTAGATAGCAGAAAATAGGGCTTCCACTGGCAGAAACCAGGGGGATGAAAACCTAACCCACAAATCACCAGTGTTTATTCCAGGGAGTGAGAGGGCAGGTGCCCAGCTCCACATACTGTCAAATCTTTAGTTTGCATAGAGCACACTCCCATCACACTGATTTAGCTGAATGACATATTTAAGACAAATGGAATTAACTAGAAAATTTAATTTATGTTCTCAAAATAGATTTTATGAAACAAGTCACCAAAAGCATTGGAAAGCCAAATGAAAATAGGTGGATTTCAATTTTGGCATAGATATATAATAGTTCCTAAATTGTCAAAAATATGTTGATGATACCATGCCCATTTCTTTATTCTAGAAATTTTATTTTTGCAGCATAATTCATTATTACTTTTTGTTGATCTTCCTATTTTTTTGCTATTTTCGGTGAAACTTGGACTTCACTCTGACCCAAACAAAGCAAGCATTTCTCACTGCTTTTACTCAAACATCCAATGGAAGAGGCACGGCCTATCGATCATTGGACAAGCTCTGCAAAGCCCTGGGAGGAAGCAGGCTTTTCCGGGGTCAGGACAAGTGGCTGCCATAGTTGGTGGTCTCCAAAGGTCTGTTACAGAACCAGAAATCACACGTTCCCCGGGTGCTAAGAAATGCTGCCAGCTTCCCTTCTTCTGCTCCACATTTCAGTGGGTCCAAGGACTCTGCCAGTGGAGGTTCTCCATCTCTTTAGACTCTTCAGCGGGAGGGTGGGAGAAGTCTAAGAGTGAGGCTTGAAGTCTCCCCCAAACAAATCTGCCCTGGCCCAGCTTGACCTTGACTGTGACCTTCCCTCCATAGAGGGGTCCATCTGAGGCACGCCTGAGCCTCCTACACAAGGCCATTCCCCCTGTCCATTTAGAGTTGATGTTGTGAATAGAGAAAGGGTTTTTGTCCCCACATTTATTTTCTTCGAGGATTATTTTCAAGCATCAGACATAGCAGACTGCAGCCCACGAGAGAGGGGGAGACCCCACGGCTCAGCCTCACTCTGTCTCCCCATTCTTGAACCAGGGTCAACAGAAGAATGAAAACAACGGGAGTCCTTTCACAGGAGAGAGCAGGAGCAGATGCACTCGAGAAAGTCATTTGTCAAGTGGCCCTATTACTGCACTTCCAAAAGGAAAGCAATTTTCTTCCTCCTCTCTGCAGAAGCAGGCCCAGAATGCCTGTTTCTTTCTCACTCTCTTTTAGGAAGAAATAACATTGTTCCTGACATACATTCTTCTTCACAAAGCCTTGTTGGTTATTGTCCTGTGTGAAGGGACGGTCTGGAAATTTAATGGGGAGTGATTTTTTTTCCAGCGCCTCTCAAGGTATTAGTGTTAGACCGACAGGTCCATAATTCAAGGCGGCCTGGATTACCTATTCCCATACCTGCCCACACGGTCGGAAGCTTCGCACGTGGCTGTCACCTCCCTGAAGGATTTCTAAGCACATTACTGGGGACAAGTACTTGCATTGCCTCTTCTTTCTAAGAACTTAAACCATCATTCTTGATTTATGCCCACATATTCACACCGCCTGGCTATATAGTAAAAGAAGAGGAACTAGTCTGATCAACTAACTACGTTAGTCTTTTGCAGAGATAAGATAGTATTTTACTTGCTGAATTTTTAAAGAATGTGACTTGCTTGGAATAATGTCTCTTAGAAGTTATCCAGTTATTTACAAGCTTTTTTACACCATTCACGTAAATGTGTTCAATGTAAACTGGGAGGAGAAAATGCAGCTTCCGTCACAAGATGGCTGCTATTTGGAAAGAAAACAAATCCAATTCAAAGGCTTCCGAATGTGTCCTCTGCCTGGAGACGTGCCCGGGCCTCTGTGCGAGCAGTATTGTATTGCTGTAAAGTGCAGAAGCCCTTAATCAATAAGAAAAGTTGAAATACAAAGATGGGATTAAAGAGATAAGACCTTTGTTAGACTAGATCTGTTGACCCAGAATTTCCCCAGCAAGCAGGGTGGATGCTGCAGAGATTCTTACAGGTCTCAGAAATGGGTGTCAAGTCTGGAGGCTGTGACCACGTGTATTTGTAGTCGGTTGTTCTAGAGAAGCCGAAGATTGTTTTTGTGAGATCAGAAAAGCATTAGACTTCTGTAATAAACACTTCCTGGGTGTGTTCTTAATATTCTGAGCAACGTTCAAAATATCATTGGTCTATTTTTGCTTCTACTCGGCTTCCTTCCTCTGGGGGCGCATCTGCTGGGCCCCCTCTCCTGGGCCCCTTTCAGGCTTACACAGCTGATGTCTTTAGAAGGTGGGTGCACACTGCTTTCCTCGGCAGCCTTGCTGGGGGGCACGTGACCACTGCTAAGGCCGAAGCAAATTTCTGTGGAACTACATTCAAGTGAAATAAACAGCAGGCCGCGTGGTGATGGAGCTGTGGTCTGCTCCCTGCTGGCGTAGCCGGTCGGCAGTGGGAAATGTGAAATTGAAATGTGATGTATTGGGGTCATTGTGAAGATTCGAGAGTTATTGCTGGAAAGGGAACACTTGACACTTTTCAGGAATCGGTCCATCCCCCCCACTCTCCCCAGCTTAGCACAGACCAACCCCACCACCCAGCTCCTGCTGGTCTTCGCGGGAGGGGCTTAAGATCAGCAATTCACTGGATAAGGGGGTGGGGGGGCATTTCCTTAGTCCAGTGGGGAATGAGACTGCCCCCCCACTAGCCCTTCTTTGGTCCTTTCTCCCTGCCCCCCCGCTTTTCACCTCAAAAGCCTTATTTAGTTTATTAGCATCTGCCAGTTTTTACTAGTATTTTGCTTTGCCAACTCATCCCCTGTGTAAATGCCCAGTAATTGTCTTTGTCATGCTGACTCGCCTTGGTACACACAGCTCCCTCAAGCCCTAAGTGGCGGCACTCTGCTGTCCTCCTGGCTGAGCAGGGTCCCAGGGTGGAGAAACTGCCGTCTCCATCCATCTCCCTCTCTGTGGCACTCCTGCCCCCACAGGCAGGGCCCTGTTGGCTGTGTCGCATCACTGTCGCACCTGCCATACCCTCACTTCCACTCTGGGTCTCTCTCAAGGGCCATGAAGGCAGCCTTCCAGAATCGCAGGGCGATTTGAGGAGGGCCCTCGCCACCCTCCTGATCCGAGCAGAGGCTGAGCTGGGCACAGGGGGCAGGCACGAAGGCCGGACTGCAATGCTGACCCCACTGGGCCTGGCGGCTGAGCTGCCCCTGCAGCCTGAGCTGGTGGCACTGTCTGTGCTGGGACCGTCCAGGCGGGTGGCTCCCTGGCGGTCGGCTCTGCTCACAGCCCGGGACCTGCTGAGGAGGGTGGGGCCTGGAGGGGGAAGAGGCCTCACCTTGCAGCAGGGCAGTCGGGCACATCCCAGAGCTCTGGGCAGGGAGGAGACCCATGTCTGTTTCAATTCAGATCATTGTAGTTTCAAGCCGCAACACAGATAACCCGAGTGTGAGCCACGGGCGGTCCTCGGTATGGCCGGGCGGTGCCCTTGGGCGAGGTCCTCTGCCACGTGAGGCACAACCGTGAGGCTTTTAAACCAGGCGATGTTTCTCGGCACTATTTGTGCAACTGACTCTTACCTCCAGCTGGAAACCCTCTAAGAGTTAAATATTCTTTAATATATTTGTCACATTCGGGAAGTGGAAATTAAAGTGCTTGAATTTTTTGATGATAAAGGAAAAGATCACTTGATAATAATTAATGTCAACCCACTTGGGACCATTTCTGTTTACTTGGTGTATAAACAAAAGAGTGCAGGAACATTACCCCGCCTCTTGGACAGCGAAGCTTATTACGCATGTTATAAAAACAAAAAGCCATTTTCTACCAGGAGCGGTTTTTAAGAAAATCTCCATCCATTTCGCACCATCTTGATATTTTGTCCAACACTTTGTATTGGGTTTTGTCCAGGGGGTGAATTTCTTGCTGCCCCTTGAATGAACTCCCCCCACCCTCCCGAGGGGCGCCCCTGCCAGCGGAGGGAAGAGGCGGTCTCGGTGAAGCATCTCAAGGCCAAAGCCCACAGCAGGGCTGCTAACCTGTTTCCTGGCAGCGATGTGCTTGGCTCAGCGTAAAAGCCGCCTCCTCCCTCACCAGAGATGCGCCGCCCACTCTTGGGCGTCTACCCAGGGAACAAGAAACCACCAGCTTGAGAAACCAGGTGCCCTGCAGGTGTATCGCAGCATCATCGGTGAGCACTAGCTTGGGTGAGGGTCTTCTAGGTAGGTTGTCTTCTCCACACGAGGCATAACCGTGCTTTTAAAAACAAGACACATTTATCAGCACTGTTTGTGCAAGTGAATTTTATCTCTAGCTAGAAATCTCCTCAGACCTCACCCTCCTCGGCGGGCCAGGCGCTATGAGCAGAGCCGACCGCCAGGGAGCCACCCCCCTGGACAGCCCAGCACAGACAGTGCCGCCAGCTCAGGCTGCAGGGGCAGCTCAGCCACCAGGCCCAGCGGGGTTAGCATTGCAGGCCCGCCTTCACGCCTGCCCCCTGTGCCCAGCTTGGCCTCCACTTGGATCAGGAGGGTGGTGAGGGTCCCCAAAGCGCCCCGCAATCCCAGAGCAGCAAGGCTGCCTTCACGCCCCTGAGAGGGACCCAGAGCAGAAGTGAGGGTGTGGCAGGTGTCCAGCCAGCGGGGTCCTGCCTGCGGGGGGCAGGCCACAGCCAGCAGAGGCTGCTCACGCTCCAGGCCACAGGGCGACATTTGAAGGAGACCTCGTTTGTTCGTTATTTCGGTTTTGGGTTAATTCCCAAGATTCATCACCCCATCCCCCACCCTCGCGTAGAGCTTCACCTAGTCATTCAACACAAGGGGTCCCCTCTTTTTAGGAGATCGTTGCCCCATCTCCTGAGACAAGCGCTTCCTCGGTGCATCACCTCAAACCTCCCTGCCCTAGTCTCGATCTCACGAGCCAGCGGCAACTTGTCAGTCTTGAAGTCTCCCAGACGTGCCGACACCGTGCTGCCCCCAGTCAGGTGTGTGTTTGGTAGCAGGACCCCAATTTCACCCAGGCTCCAAATTCACTTGGGGCCCAGCTCTGGCCTTTAGGGTCTATCCTCAGTGGGAATACAGGGGCCTCACCTCATTTCCCATCACCGCTGGGGTGCTGGTCGATGTTACCGGGCAGTTTCCAAAACGCCCCCTTCTCCTGAGAGTCCAGTTTTCTCTTTTCTTTTTTTTACTAGAATGGGGGTGCTATGGATCCTGGAGGGGTCAGGAGGCCACACACATCCCACACTTGTGTGTGCACTAGCACTCTGTTTTACACAAGAGGGAACTACGCTGAGGAATCTTGCTGGTATTGCTAATAAACCAAAAGGGGAAACTAGAAAATACCAATTAGAATAAAATCCTGTCGCAAAATTAAATACTCTGCTGAGTGAGCCTTGGCGCTAAAGGTCATCTGCGCAGGTGTGTGTGAGCCCTTCCCCCCACCGATGTGTGGAAGCCTTTAGCATGCGTAAAGTACTCGAGGGATAAAGAGATTTCTAGGACACTGTCTCCGATTACAAGAATTTGTTCCAGTTCATTCTCGATCCTTGGGGACCAAGGGGAAAGAAATGGTCAAAAGCAGTTTAGGAGAGAAATCTTATACTGAAAAAAACAAACAAGGATGTAAAATAATGGTGTGTCGTTAAGAAAAAATAAATAAATAAAAGGCAGTTTAGGCTTGAGGGACAGTCGGGCCTGTGCCCTCTGTGCCCTGCCGGAGCCTGGCCGACCTGGAGACGAGGCATTCTGCAAGAGCCAGCCATGCTGCGGCATGGGAAAGAGAACCCAGTTCCGTGGAGACCAGTCCCACCAAAAAGAGTGGAAGACTCAGTCTCACTTGGAACACTGGGTGTGAAGGAGAGAGGAGGCCTCATCCGGCAGTGGAAAGGGCTCTCGGGAGGTGGCACAGTGCACTCTGTGCCGGTGAAGTCTCCAGCCCTCCCAAAGCAGCGGGTCATTAAACTGGCCCTCCTTCGGGCAGATGGACACCACGGGAGATGGCAACTGATGGCCTTGTGGGTGCATTAAAAGCACCTTCCCGAACTGGGCTCAGCCCCCATCAGCTTGCAAAGCCCAGGAAGGCGGATGGCCTCTGTTTCCACGCCCATTTGGCCCAATCCTTGGTTCAATGCCCAGATCAGATGGTTGTTCATGGAGACCCTGACTCCCAGCTTGTGTTTGGTGCCTAAGAAATGTGTGTACACAATTGCATCAAAGGGTTTCCCTTCCAATGGTGGTTGCTGCCCCTTCGTATTTTATTTAAGGACGTTAGCAGAATTCCTAATAGTCAACAGCAGATAAAGAAGAGATGAACAGAACTGGCAGAGGAAAATGAAGTAATTTTTCTAATTATTATAGCTGTGTTGGTCTGTATTTCAGAAAAGTTGTGTGATTGTTCTAATGTATATCCTTTGCAAAGTGAGATGTAAGAACACAGTACAGTATGGAGCTGAAGTCTGTTGAGCGCGTGTGTGGTGCTGTGGAGGTGAGAGCCGGCGGTGCTAGCTCAGCCCCAATTAGGCACGGTGTTTCCAGCTCCATGCGCAGTCATGTCATGGCGGTAGCTTGAAACCACGGTGGGACTATTTACAAGACTGAATCCTTCCGGGGGAGCTGGGAGGAGCCTGTGCACCTGCAATTACTCAGCGTGTGTGTGGTCACTTAATTACACTCGGGCAATATCTTTGGAAGAGGCCCACACTGGGTGTAGACAGAGAAGTTTTGGGTGGCAGCCAGCATAGACTCATCTTTCCGCTAACCTCTTGGTATCATTACCTGTCTGGGCCATCAGTAGAGATGATTAAAATCTTTGGTACACATACTAATAACCTCATCTAGGCTAGCACGTTGCTTGCCAAGAATGACTTTCAATCATTATTTTGTCAGTTATATCCAGAGAGCGTTCGATAGCCAAATAATACGCAAAGCTTTTCCAGCACCTACAATTAGGGCACCTATTTCCAGGTCAACACAGAAACTTTATCTGATGCTTTGCTTTGGATGCCATGCCTTTCTGTAATATCCTATAATATCATATAGTTCCTAGATATTCAGAAATGCCCTGTCCAGGTGGGTCCTCTGGTCTCTGCCAATATTTTAATATTTAGGGTTTGGAAATCGTGCCTCTTATTGCCTCCTGATAGTCTGAACTAAATTTTTCCGTGTTTGCCATCTGATCGTTTCCCTGCTCTGATTTTATAATGAAGCATCTTTCAAATTTAGTGCCTACCTGGGGCAGTATTATTGTAGCATTTTCACATTGTTCTTTCGAAAGCGTTCATTCACCGAAGAAATCTTTACCTAATTTCTGTTGCATCTCCGTTTAATCTGTCAGAGACATTCAGGCACTTTAAATTGCAGTGTCTGTATGAGTAAAATATGCACAAAGTTTTGAAGAATGGGAACAATTAGTGTGGTTCGCAGACTGGAATTTGTTTAAGACATCTTTGAGGAACGGCGCTTTCTTATTTATTTTCCCTTCTGGTCGCATCCCCGCTTTTATTGTCTACCTCAGATTACTCTTTCCAAGCCTTCCATTGTCAAGGAGGAACACTTCACCGGAGACATACCCGCCCACCATCCCTTGCCAATTCTTTTTAAACCCAGTTCTTGCTGAAGTTTATGTTCCTGCGGATTCAGGTCGAGTTTATAAAGGCAATAATGTAAAAGTGTCCCCTACTATCTGAGATAGATACAGAACTCTCAGAAAACCACTTGAAAGGAAGCTTTGGAATACTTTAAGAGCACCATTGGCTTATTGTCTTTCCAAGGGAAAATGGAAAAGGCATTCTAAATGGAAAAATTTGGCCTCAATCTTAAAAGTAAATTTAAGACAAAACCCAGTATTAATCATTACCACCCCAACATCGATGGCAGCAAACAGAAAATAGTAGTTTGCATTTATCTAGTGATTCACATTTCACCAAGGCATGTTGAAAGCAAATCATGATGACAACAGAACAGTAATGTAAGTTTATTTAATTAAAATTAATTCAGATTCCTAGGGAGAATTTTACTATTCAACAAAGCCACCCACAATGAATAAAATCCACGTGCTTATGAATCCATTTGTCATATATTTATAGTAAAGTTATTCTACAATTTTAAGTAATTGTTCAACAGAGTTTAATTTTTGGTTTTTGGATTTTGTTGCTCTATACACTGAAGAAGTGTTAAAATTGATGACAATTGATGACGGGTACATTTTATTGCATTTGTGGGAAAATAATTTCTTTTTATGGAAGTAACATTGCCTTAAGACATCATAGAAATTTCAGGAGCCTGCTATTTTAATGGCCAGGCCACACAGAGCACTCTGAGTGGGGGTTCTATCCACCATCATCTGGTTGTCGCTGGATCAGGGCACTTTGTTTTTATTGGCATTTAATCTGTAAACATTTTTGTCCACCACATCCATGGATGAAGAGCTGGTGATAAATGCAGGGGTCCTTCATTAACTCTACAGCACACCGAGGGAAAGTAAGTTTTTAACCAGAGAAAATAGCCTTAGCCTCTTCTGTGCCTTTTAATCAAAACGTAAGTTGTCAGAAATATTCGTACTAGTGTTCTGTTGTTGCTATTACAAATGACTACAAAGGGGTGACTTAAAATAACACAAGGTACTACTTTATAGTTCTAGAGGTCAGAAGTCCGACCCCCATCTCAGGGCTAAAATCACAGGGTCCCCAGGGCTGTATTCCTTTCCAAATGGTGTTGGGAATCACGGAGGGCCTCATACAAAAGAAGGGAGGGAGAATGGGAGGAGAGAAAACAAAAAACTAGATCCAGACTTCATCCACAAAAATAGTTCAAAATAGAATAAGAATCTGGATATAAGAACCAAAACCATAAATGCTTAAAAAGAAAGCATAGGGCTCACCTCCAGGACAAACACTGCAAAGATGTCCTTGGAGACATGATTCCGATGGCACAGGAAACAAAGGCAAAAAATGAACAAGTGGGACCTCATCAAACTAAAGAGCTTGTGTTTGTCAAGGAAACCATCGCAAATCACAAAGGGATCCCGCAGAGTGGGAGAAGATACTTGCACGTCACATACCTGCAAAGGCCTAATTTTCAGAATCTACAAAATACTTATGCAATCCAACAACAGCAACAACCACAAAACCAGACTTCCAAATGAAATATGGGCAGAAAACCTAAATAGGGACATTTTTCTAAAGAAAAATCCTCCAGATACATTAAAAATTGTTCAGCATCACTTATTATAAAGGGCATGCTAGGCAAAACCCCAATGAGATGCCACCTCACCCCTGGGAATGAGCAACATCAAAAAGAATGGAAACAGCAACTGCTGGCGAGGCTGAGGAGACAGGAACCCGCAGCCACTGCTGGAGGGAACGCGCGCTGTGCAGCCTCTGCAGAAATCAGGTGTAGGTTTCTTAAGAAAACAAAAATGGAAATCCCATAAGATCCAGCATTACTTCTGCTACATTTTTATCCCAAAATTATGAAAACTCTCATATGGAAAGACTCCGATGTTCACAGCCGCGCTGTCCACGCTGCCAAGTCATGGAACCAACCTAAGTGCCCATCAGCAGAGACTGGACGAAGAGCTCGCGGGTGTCTACTCAGTGGGTACTTCACGGCAATTTAAAAAAATGGACTAGTAGCTTTGGGGACATAGGGGGTAAACCTCGGAAATAAGTCAGAAAATGACAAACAGATATTGCATGGTCTCACTTCCATGTGGAATAAAAATACCCAAACAACACACAATGGCAACATGCAGCTGGAACAAAACTTGGACTTGGTGAAAAAGTTTCCTGGTTACCAGAGAGAAAGAAGGAACTGGAGGCAGCAGCGGGGAGGGGAGAGGAGCAGGGATGAGGGGGAAAGAGAAAGCATCTCACGGGTGTGGGTGGAAGGGACTGGAAGGTGTGTGCAGATGGAGAAGTAAAAAATGTAACCCCAGAATTATAATTAAAAATATGTATTTTCAAAAAGAAAGAAAAACACAACGGAAAGAATGCTTTCAGCTGATGAATAAAGAAAATATTCTAATTCTCCATTTTTCTTATTTTGTTTTGGCAACTGGGAATCTCAAGCGCGAATCCATAACAGGATAGACCTTCTTTGGCAAACTCTCATCTGGTCTCATTTGGCTATTCTGATTGATTTTTCTTTCCCCCTGATTTCATTTTCTGCTTACTTTATAACTGTGGGCAAGTTGGCCATCTCAAATCCTTTTAGAATGAGATGGGCTGGAAATAAATAAAATTTCCAACCTATAAAGCTGATAAAGAATTAGCTTCTCATTGGAGGAGTCTCAGGGCAATGTGACCTGAAGCGGGTGCCCATCTCATTGATTTTCTAGCACAAATTTAGCAACTTTATTTAACATCTAAGCTATTCTCTACCTGTGTAGACTTGAGCAAGTTACTTAACCCATGAGAGTCCCTCTGTAAGACAGGAAGAGGGATAGTAATGATGATGATGATGATGATGATGATGATGATGATGAACATGGAGGGGGCTGGAGGCACCAAGGAGACAGAGGTGGGAAAGCACTGAGCACAGAGCTGGGAGTAGAAAGCACCGTCAATAATCAGCAGTGAGGGAGGCAATTAATAGTGGGGGGGCCTCCCTCGTGGCACAAGGGGGTAAGCATAGCACTGTGAAGCTATCCGCAGCCTCTGCAGCACCAGTTCAATCCCCAGCCAGGGAGCTACCCACACTGCGCAGCAGACCTCTCCTGACTCCTTGCTGCTCCCCTCAGCAGTGGATTTCAGTAGATCCACCTGTTCTACTCCCCACTCTGTCTCTGATAAATCCTCTGGCCTACACCCCAGTTCTTGTATGCGTAAATAAATAAAATAAATCTTTGAAGAAAAAGAATTTTAATTCCTTATAAAATATGAAATTAATTTTGATGACAATGTGGCCCCATGGAAGACATAGGAAAATGGGGAAAAGCCTCTCCCTGGCTAATGAATGTTAACAATGAGGACATTGTCAGTAATCACAATAATGCCCTTTAACCTATCACATAGTTCGTCCCACCGGGAGGCTTCGTGGTGACGGTGATGGAGTTGTTTGGACATTCCTAATTCCGAGTGACGCTGCAGAAAACGTGGCGAAGGTGTGACCCCCACCCCTGTGAGCGAGCTCAAGTGTGACACTCCCGTGTCATCCTTTCTGTCCCCATCAAGACAGGCTCTAGAAGGAGATGTATCTGTAACTCTGTTCCGTGTGACAATAATTCCTTCTCGATTTATCTATGAATCCCTCTCAATATGATTACCGAGAAATGATATTGACTCAAAATAAGCTGGTGTATCCACGGATATTGCTGAAGCCTATTTATCAAAAGCGTAGCTATCTCCAGATTTTGAAAGCCGTGCAGGAAGCTAATTTCTTATGAGAATTCTTGTCAAAAATTTAATCTCAACATCTATATACACTGGGTTCAGTCGTATCTTTATTGTGGAGAAAATAAAATAGAAACTATTTATTAAAGTCTGTACCAGCACATGACGTGCTGAGAGTCAAATAAAAAACAAAACACCCAGCCAGCTATGGTCTCCGACACCGGCCTGGTGCTGTGAGAAGCCAGTGAAAAGGGCCCCCACGTGCTTCTGTTCTCATAACCGGGGTCAAGGACAGCTGAGAAAGCAGGAAATTAGGACATGGACTTAACTTTGACTTTGAAATGTCCTCGGGTCTGAATCCTCACCCCCGAGTGCCCCGCCCCTGCAGACCCTGCCGTCCTGGACTCGACCCTTCGTGCCCTGGGGTGGGGCCTGTCCTGGACTTGAGCGTGTGTCTGTGTGACGGGGTTGGGGCGGGAGGGGATGTTCCAATTTGCCCTCACTTCTCTGCAGACTCGACAACCCCATGAATTGAAGCCGCTGCTCCCAGTGGCACGACGCGGCTGTCATCCTGCATCGAGTCTCCCATTGTCCTTGGTCTGTTTACTACAAGGAGCGGCTTTCTCTAGCCTGAAGACAGTGAAGACAGCGCGTGCCGTGTGCTCTGGAAGCTGCTGCGGTGCCCTGTAGGGCATCCTAGCTGTTGTCCTAAATTGAGATGACAGTGTTGCTCATATTAAATTGCCTTCTCGCTTGGCTTGGCATGCTGGGATCCGTATCTATTAATGCAGGAGTGTCCAAACGTCCTGCTAGGAAAGCAATTTGTTCCTCAGTAGGGCGTCGGGGAAGCAGCTGGTCTAAGAAGCCATCAGAGGTGATGTTAGGGGCAAGTTGTGTTTTTCTTGATTTAATGGAAATCTTACTGATCCATCGCCTTGCCTGTCCTCACCACTTGTCTGCACGGCAGCCGGAATCCCTCCTCACCCTCTCCCCGTCCACCCCACGGGGCTGTCGCAGGCTCTTGTGGAGAATCCGCCTTGCAGCGC
Organism: Talpa occidentalis; assembly: GCF_014898055.3. Taxonomy (NCBI): domain Eukaryota; kingdom Metazoa; phylum Chordata; class Mammalia; order Eulipotyphla; family Talpidae; genus Talpa; species Talpa occidentalis. Next base: position 149,621,106 of record NW_023602073.1, on the reverse strand, counting down.
CCGTGCTTCATAATGGACGTTCCGACAACAGCGAACATGTTAATGGATTTGCCTCCCGCCCTGGAGAGACAGCACAGTGTGGACACATCCGTTAAACATCCCACTTCAACTCAGCTCACTTTTTCAAAGTGCCTCTCCAAGGAAAACAGTGGGGTACACCCCCCCACCACACCCTTCCTGCCATACAGCCCACCCAGTGAGTGACTTGAAGGAAGCTCAGAGACCCCAGGATCCCGGCCTGCAGGGCCCTCCTGGGGGAAGTGGCCCAATGACCTGGCCTTGACCACAGCGGCCAGAGCAGGGACCGAGCTCACGTTCCCTTCCTCGTGCGAGGAATGCGCGCCGGGGCCCTGATGCAGAGGGTGTTTGTGGTCCCAGAGATTGAACTGAGAGGACAGACAGCCCCGATGGAACAGACCCTCCCCATGGGCCAGGGTTGGAGACCAGGCCCCACCCCTACGGCCGCACTTGCTGGGCAGAAAGGCTCGTGATAAAGGTCGCTGTCTTGACGTGCACGGGCCGGCCCAGCGCACCTTGACATACAGCAGGATGCTTGTTCTTGGACCCCGTTCCAGGGCAATGTCTCATTTCTCTGAGGGCAGCTGATTCGGCTTTGTGTTCACACATGAAGATGGCATGTTCCATGCTCAAGAAGAGAGAAAGCTTCCCCAGGACAATTTGGTTTTTTTCACTTTGCATTTTGAAATAATTCAAGAAACGCAGGAAGTTCTCAAGAAAAAACAGAGGTCCCAGGTGTGGTTTGGCCACTTTCCCCGAGGGCCACGTCTTCCCTAACTCCAGTCCAAAGTCAAAGGCAGAGGCTGACATGGTTACAGGACACGTGTGCTCTACGCTGTCCGATCGCGCACCTACATGCCACGCACACATGATGTAACTGCCGCCTCGACTCTTGATTTCATTTTATTTCTGTGTAGCTGTGTAGCTGTGTCCTTACAGACGCAGAATTCCAGGAAACCCAAAGGTACAGAGATTCTGAGGCTGGGGTGATTCTGGACAGACTCGCCACTTCCAGACCCAAGTCTAGGGCTCCACCCCAGACAGACAGACTCGCCCGTGGGGCCAGCAGCCGCTGCGGGCAGGGGTGCCAGGTCAGGGGAGGCCCTGCGGCTTTGCTCTGTTGTTGACAGAGCTGTGTGCGCCCAGCGGGACTCTGCTGAGGTGACCGGATGGCTCCAGTTGAAATCCACACTGTTGCTATGAACTCAGTGATGCCACTTTCTTCCATGAATGACTTTCATAGCTTTCTCGCAGGATGCACAGCACACCTTCCTAAGAGCCGCAACTTGACATTCCTAAAGGCATCCACTGAAATGCCCGCTGACTCAGAGTCGACTACGTTCCTGCACTTCTCAAAGAATCATCTTTGAAACACTGGTAAGAACTGTCAGGGGGTTGTGGCCTGGCAAAGGCCGTGCACAACAAAGCTGCTGCTTAAAACCTCGGTGGATGCTTATTTTAAATAATTATATGCAGAACTTGCAGGTCATTGAGATAAATCACACCATGTTGAACTTCACAGTCTTTGAGGGAGAAAAATTATCTCCTTTTCCAGAGATTATCAGGTTATTAATTTTTTCAGTGCATGTGTGAAAAGCCATTAGCATTTTTTTTCTTCTCCTTAAATATCTAGCTGCACTAGGTGATGGTGCTCAACCAGCACTGATTTACACTGGCCCAGGACTTCGAGAGCTGTCAAGGTGAGACTAGCCAATTAGTGAGCAGGTGCCATCAATTTATAAACAGTGGACGAGTTTACAGAGGCCCGGGATGAGCCGTGGCAGTGGAATGTGGTGATTTCATCTTTATTCAAATCTCAAATCAGTGCTAAAGGCTGTTTCTAATGGCCATCCTCGTAGAATGAAGTGTCGCGTCCAGTGAAACACAAATGAAGTGATACAACTTACTCGTCCTTTCAAATGCTGACATCCTGACCCTGCAGGCTGGGTGTCCCCAGCAGAAGCCCAACAATAAGAATCGTCTCTACAGGCAAAATCACCATGGAAGAGAAGGCCCCGCAGAAGGTTATGAGCTGTGCTTGGAACTACATCAAAGACAGGCACGTGGCTAATCTGGTGAGGCTGTAGGTGTTCCTGTGCCTTTTATTCCAAATCCTCAGCGGTGTGCTACCTGTGTCCTTATCACACGGGAGGGGCAGGCAGGCGCATGTTTATTTCTCTCCCCAATGCCTTGCACTCAATAGATGTTCGGGTGGTAAAGTCAGATGAACGACCTCGTCCCTGCGTCAGGTCACACTGCGTCGCTCCCTGCCGAGAGGGCCCAGAGACAGCGCCCTCTGCTGTGCCCGTGGGGCAGTGGGACACGCGTGGAGCTGCCTCCACACAGCCTGTGGAAATGACACTGTGCTCGTCGGCCTTTAGCTGGTGAGGGGTCTCTTAACTGTCACCCCAAGCCCAGTGTTGCTTGGGGTCCCTCGGTCTCAGTGTGAGGAACCTACAGGAGCTGCACGGCAGCCCCGTGATGGCAGCCCCAAGCAGTGAGCATCGCGCTCTCGGTGAGGACCCACCCATGCCCAGTTCTCCTTAACCAGTCACGCCTGCTCCGCAGGCCCCCACACAGGCTTCCTCAGCCTCTGGGAGCTGAGTCCCCTTCTCAGGGACCCAGTCTCTGCAAAATGGGTTCCCTACTACCAGTTCGCAGCACCTCGGAGACCGTCACGCCCACCCTCGGGTCACCTGTGTCAAGACTGAGTCTCAGCGGCAGGTCCCAGCCACCCAGCTCCATCCAGCCACAGACCGGTGCTTCCCCTCAGTGAGGGGACTGCGATTCCGACGTGTCCCGTCAGTCCCCACAGGAGACGTGGCAGGTGCTGCCCAGGCCTGGGGGGACGCGTCCTGCTGCTCATCCTGCACGAGGCTGATTTTCCGTAGCCTCCTCGCTGGTGGCTGGGAATTTAGAAATAGAAGGACTCCTTCCTGCTCGCCGTCAGTAACCCTAAACCTCGGGGAACTTCTGTTCTACTGGAAGAAAACTGTGATGAAGCCGAGCTTCCTCTCGTTCAGAGGTTTGCGGCGTCTGAACCACACTTGTTAGATGAAGCCTTGTCGGTGTCCACTTCCCTTCTTTTTTAAAACTGACATCGTCCTTCCAGCCCCACAAAGCCAGCTGCTCCCTCCAGGCAAAGGCGCTCAAGCCTCCTGGGGGTGAAGGCCTTCTCTGCCTTCAAAATCTCTGCAAAGAACAACTGTTTTCTTTCCCGGGAAACACCGTCTAGCAATGCGTCAGCATGTCTTACCGGATTTTAAGACAAATGTCCTCGGAGGCAGTCTGAGGCCTTACCCTCAGAGCGTTCATTGTTCACAGCTCTTTATTATTATTATTTTTTGTGGGACCCTCGCCGGTGACCGGGGATCGAACTGGCACTTCAGAGACTGCAGGCAGCCTCGCAACCCAGCGCTCAACTGCTGTGCCACCAGGCGAGGCCCGTTCACAGCTCTTTAAACACAGCCCTGTCCAGGCGGGCAGAGGGCAGTCGCGCCTGGGCCCGCGTCTGGGTGACACAAGGGATGCCCCCCCTTTACCCAGGTTCCAATGGCCACACCCCAGCCTCCAGAGTCATCACCAAGCAGGATCCCCCTGCTGCCCACGTCCCAGCAGACCCTGATGCGGGTGAGAAGGGATGATCTTTTCATCCCAAGATTAAGCATCAAAGGGCTGGACTCACGGTTATCTTCTTTAAAGTTATCAAAGTGTAACTTGTGCTTTGATAGCACAGATCCTGCTGGGTGCCTGAACACCCAGGCTGGTTACTTATGCAAATAGCTGTGCTGTGTAATTAGGGTAAAGCATTTTGGTGAAATTGCCTTCCCGCGCTGAGAGCTCCATCTTAGCCCAACCTCTGTAAATGCGTTGAACCTGCTGGGTTTGGAAATGAGGGCACTCAGCGCACATGGGCTTCCGCAGGCATTGCCTTTGCTGCGCTGGGCTCGTCTCGGATTCGGGGAAGCAGCCACCGGCGGGGGAGCCAGACGGCACAGTCTCCAGAAGGTCTCAACTCTCTACGCTGATTTGTCCCAAAGCATAAAGCAGGCCCATCTCCGCGGGTTTCCCTCACCTCTGGCTGCCGCCACGTCTGAGCGCCATCACCAGAGTGAGGGGCCTGACTTCCTTTCCTTGGACAGTCTTTTATTTTTTTTTTTAAGATTTATTTATTTATCTATACAAGCAGTTGGCACAGTCAGAAGCGCAGGAGGGTGAGAGAATTCACCAGAGCCAGAGCGGGGAGCAGAGCAGGCAGAAGGACCGAAGTACACTGCTGAGGGGAGCAGCGGGCGGCAGGAGGGGTCTGCGCACCATGTGGGACCCTCCTCCAGTGGCCAGGGAGCAACCGGGGATCGAACCGGTGCTGCAGAGGCTTCGGGAAGCTTCGCAGCCCAGCGCTCAACCACTGTGCCACCAGGGGAGGCCCACCTCTGACAGTCTTTTAAAACGCAATTTTAGAAATGTGTTTGGGTATTTGAGTTTGTATCTCAGTGATGCAAATGGCTTCAGAGGCTTGTTACAGAAACAAGGAAGGTAGAGGTTTCGGGTCCTGGCAAGCACGTCCATGCGGAGTCACCGGAGGGGCCAGGCCTGCAGGGGCCTCTCTCAGGCCGCACAGGGCTGGGCACCTCTTTGGCTTAAATTCTGTAAGTTAAGTATTGTTAATTGGGATGTTGAACTCTAAAATAAATATAGATGTGTAGCGTCTCCTCAAAACAGCAGCAAAGGATCTAGTCTACACTGGATGGCGCTCAGGGTGCAGTGGGGGCCCCTCCCCGTCTGGCTTCCGAGACCCTCCGGCGAGCCACCTCTCTCTGTGAGGCTCTGCCGTTTTCTCCTGAGAGCTAATCATAGGGTTAAATCATTTCTCAAGCACTGCCAAGAAAGATCCAGAACGTGGAACACCAAGAAGTAGCTGCTAAGCCAGGGCTCTGGGGTTCCGCTCACGAGAGCGGAAAACTGCAGAAAGCGTGTTCCTGCGTCGTCGTCGGGATCTGCGGCGCCAGGGGCCGGGACCCACCCCGCCCTTCCTTGCCCTGTTTAACTTGGGGCAAGAAAAAAATTTTTAGTGGGATGTAGAGACACTGGAAAGGATTCAGCTCTGGTCTAAAATGACAAAAATGACTAGAGTCGCCAGGCTGGTCTGTGAGAAGCAGGAGAGCTGGGCACTGAGTCTAAGGGAAGGAAGCCCAGAGCAGGTTCGATCCGCGTGTTCCAGGGTGTGATGTGGATGGCGCTGACCAGCGTCCCCTGGTGCTGCTGGGCACAGGCAGTGGCCGCCGTCTTGGAGGACAGCCGGGGAGAATCTGTCGCCGTGTCCGGTGGAGAAGGGGGGGCGGTGGCCCGGGGAAGCACAGCCCAGGCTGAGAGCTCGCTTCTCTCTGCCTCCGTGAGACGGGTCTTTGAGGCTAGAAGGTCGACAGTAGCTTCACGTCCTGCTCTGCCTGGAGGCAGGAAGGCGCCAGGCGACCTCGGGGGGCACCGTCTATCCTTTGTGTCTGTAGAGTTATAGGAGCCGCTGAATCTGAGTTTAGTGCATCCCAGCGCTCGCCCAGCTCAGCTCCTCGCCTCCGAAACCAAACCACAAGGACACGCAGGACTTTTGCTATTGAATTAACACCTGGAATGGCAGCTATTCAAGCGATCGTTCCTTTTGTGGTGCGTGATGGCAAACTAACAGTTGTTAGCGTGCGATGGCACTTACAAAAGGAACGGCCAGGCTTTTATGCTCGCCGTGCAGTGCTTCTGTTAGGGAGGCGTTTCCATGGAGATGGTCTGTGAGAACTTTCACTACCAAAAATCAGGATCTAGGGAGGCATCCCTGGTCCGAGCAGGCCCCTCGCCTGTCCGCGGTGCTGGGGCGCTGCCGTGGGGGCCGAGCCCTGTGTTTTGTGCAGAAGACACAGAGACGAACAGCCGCCGAGGAGCTCACTCGTGGATGGCGGTGGGAGGAGCGAGTCCAGCCCACGTGAAATCCCGTTATTAAAATGCAGTCTGCTGAGCAGGGTCGGGAGGTTGCTGTGAATACTGTGCATTGAAAGGTCTGAAAAGCCAAAATAGCGGCGAAAACCATCAGAAACACCCCATGTGCGTTGTGTCATTTGGAGCAGAGCAAAGACTAGAGGTGAAGGCAGGCCGGGGAAGAGGCTATGGGGGAAGGAGATTGGCGAGGAAGGAATCCCTCCCTGGTGGCCCGGGCTGGGTGGGAGGGTCCTCGGTCCCGGGGGAAGCCTCCCCCAGAGCCCACCCTCGTGGCTTGCCCCGCGGGGGGCTGGCTCACCCGAGAGATGGCAGATTCACCTGGCACACCCCGCCACTGTGAAGGGGGAAGTGAAGTGATGTGGAGACTGACAGGCCATGACGTGGTTTCCTAGTCCACCCTCTACCGTGCCGGGGAGGGCCGGTGCCCGAGGGCATGTGCTGAGGGCCAGACCAACCACCCTTCAGGGGAGAACAAGTGTCCCAAAGCCCCACAGGTCCCTTAACGCAAATCCGTTCCCACCAAGATCCGTCACCCCACAGAACCCCAGGTAGAAAGGAGACTTCAGATGAGCCGCCAGCTCCCCTGCAACCCACCGGGCCAGTCCCCGTGGCCTTCCTCTCAGCTGGCAAGAAGTTCCGGTCGTGTAGGGGGAGCTGTGCTTTTAAGAGAGGGATTAAGAAAAAGACAAAGTTCTCCAAACACGCGCGCTGGGGATGGCCACCGGGACAGGGGCCTGCGGACCTTCCAGCTGGACCCGCAGCCCCAGGCGCTTCCCCCCTCCCCTGGGAACGCGCCTCCCGGGAAGTGGCCCCCCACGCCCCGTGCGGCTTGGGAAAGGCGTCCTAATGGGGACATGTCTTGGGACCGTCTGGGACTGAACACAGCCGAAGCCTCTGTGACCTTGAAGCTGGGAGGGGCCGTGGGTCTTGCGTTCACCCAAGACCACCCAAGACGAGCCTCTGAGTAAGCGACCCTCTGTATGACCCCCACCCGCCACTATGCCCTGATCGGCCCTTTGCCCTCCATTCCCGGGGCCTGTCGGGGATGACACCCGGGACGCCCCAACAACTAGCTAGACATCAGCTCCCTGGGACCTCGCCCACGGGTGGGGGTAGCCCTGGCTCCCAGGTCCTTCTCTCAAGTCCCTTCTGCCTGCAGATACGTCCCCGGCCCCCTGCGCCGGCTCCTGTCTCCTCGCAGGGCCCTGGACGGCCGCACTGGTTAACACCGTCGGCACAGCCGGAGCCCGCGTGAGCGTGAGCGTGAGCATGTGCGTGAGTGTGAGCGGCAGCCTCCTGGGTGTGCTGACGCGTGCTGGGCGCCCGGTGTCCTTGCCTGCCCCTGCCGCGCTCCCCCACCCCGCCGGAGCCATTGATCCCGCACGGTGACTGCAGACGGTCCTCGCTGAACAGGCGTCAGTGATGAACGCATCCATTCGGCAACGAGCTTTTAGCTTTTAATAGTTGCAGTTAACGTCAGTGTAAATTCCGAGACACCTGTCCAGCGCGCTCCTCTGGCAGCTGCAGGTCACTGTAGCCACCGGCCCATCTGTGTGGAGGTGCCCCACCTCCTCTACCAGCGCTGAGGCCGCCACCGGCTCTGGCGGCTCGCAGGGGTGAGGGCGGGGGCGGGGGTGGGGCTGGTGCCCCTCGGCTCTGCGTGCAAATAACTCGTGCTCCCGATTTCAGACCAGGCTCCTTCGGGCCCCTCCCTCCAGCCTCTCACGGCCCTTTGCACCTCTCTGCAAGCATCTAATTTATTCACCATCCTGCAGCTTTTTGATGTCTTAAAACATGAAAACCACACCCTCTACCTCTACATCCATATTGATAGGATCGTAAAAACGTATTAAAAGCTTTTGTCGTGCCTCAGGGAGGAACGTGATTAAATAAAATGAGTCGGGTTTGACGATTCAGGCTGCATAAAGCAAGATCTGGGCTGACCACAGAGCCACGGGGGTGAGGGCTGGAATTAAGCCTGGGCCATCCTGACCATCAAGGCAGAGGGAGGGTCATCAGCGGTGGACTGTCCCCCCAGTTCCTCCCTGGAAGCCAGCTCTTCCCAGGGGTGCAGGAGTCTTCCTGGGGGTGCAGCAAGAGTCTCCTCTGCACTGCGCCGGGCCTCCTGTGGGGCGTGAGTGTGTTCACAGCCTCTGTAAATAAAACAGTAACTGGTGTGTGTCCATCAGGCTGGGCCGCCCCAGGTGCCCTTGGGTGCACGAGTCATGGGGCTCGGGTGCCCGGTGCTGCCCACGACCCTGATTCTCCAGGCAGCACCCTAGACCTCCTACCTCCCACCCCTGCGCCCCCTTCAGTGGGGGAGACTCACATCCCTGCCTCTGTATGAGCTAAAACAGGCAGAGGCTCAGCGCGGCGACCACTCTGGTTACTTCAGGGAAAATGGTCCAGAAACGGCTGAGTGTTCCGAGGCCACAGCCGCCCTCAATCCCTCCACCCACCCTCCTGCTGGTGTGTGGAGCGCTTGGTCTTCATCCCCACGTGCAGGCCGCTGCACAGACCCTGGAGCGACAGCCTGTCTGTCTGCAGTTGACACGGATGTGGGACAGAGAAACCTTTCTCGAACAGACGTGTGAGTGCAATGGCCCATGAGACCCGTCCAGGGGCAGCACTGGCGCCTGGGAGCTCCTAACTCTTGACTTTACCGAGGGAGGCCCAGAATTCTGTGTCCTCTCCAAGCGCTTACATGTTGGCTCAGGTTCTTTTTAAACGCTCTGTGGTCCAACATGGGACCCACACAGGACACGGCAGGTGTGTGCGGGGCCTGTCCCGGCCGTGACCTCTGGACTAGACGGCCACTGGACAGAGGCTGGGGGCCTCTCTGAGGTTTGCGCCCACGCAGTGCAGGGCACCCCTTGGGCGGCTGCAGAGGGCGAGGCTGGAGCCACATCCTCCTCCTCCCACACCCCTGCCCCTCAGGGGCTGTCTCTGCTGTCGCCACGCGTAGGCATCCCACGTCAGAATTCACTCGAATGTAGAACTCAGCTGTGAAAACTCCAGGAGAAGGAAGCCTTCGATGTGTCCTTCAGTGCAGTCACGAGTCTGTTGCAGGAATGAACAAGCGCCATGGCTGGAGCCACGCCAGTCTGCTGCTCGCTCCTGAGGTGTTTCAGCGGGTTGGGGGTGCCAACCTCCACCTCCTACCAAGCAGGGTCAGGCATTAGCACCCCGATGTCAGTCCCCGCGCAGGGGGAGGGCGGCTAGAGCGTTCCAGAGCAGCAGTTGGAGGCCTGGGCCTGAACTTGCACCGGCCAGCCTGGGTCCCTGTCATCGGCCGGAAGGCGTCCCTCTGCACCTACTGAAGGGGGCAGGAGGGCCTGAGAGCCGCCCGGGAGAGGAGATGGCCGGTGCCCAGCAAGGCTGCCGCGGGCGGCCATGCCGGGAGGGAGGCTAGACGCCCAAGCCCGAGGGGGTGTTTTTCTCTACCGTGGAGCAGGGGCTACGAGATCTTAGGGAAAGGCACAGCAAACACGCATGCAGGTGCTCACTTGAAAACGCTACCTGTTCTCCTGACCAGCTGCCGCCCTAGAGAACAGGGCCGTGATTTGCAGTCGGAATCAAAACCCCCTCGGTGAGCGCGGTTTTCAGGCACCTGAGGAATGAAAAGATTAGATCAGGAATTGATGAACAGCGAAGGATCCTTCTTCTCCTGCGTGGATTTAGCCGGCCTAGTAGGAGCCGTCTAAACAGCTAAGGAGAGAAGCGGGCTCGACGCCTAATGCGAGTCCTCCCCCGGGAAGGCCCGCCGCCTCGTGAGCAGCGAGCACCCCCTCCGTGCCTGAAGGGCGCCTCTGTCCTAGTCCGGCCAGAAGCGGGACCCCCAGCTGGCCGGGCCGTCTGCGCACAGGGAAGAGCGTCCCTCGGGGGAGAGTACCTGGGAGGCGTCAGGAGCACAGTGTGCAGCTAGCACGCCCGGGGGCGGTGAGCCGGTGGCCAGGGTCAGGCAGGTTCTGGACGGCTCAGCCCTCGCCCTCCCACCCCGCAGCAGGGAGAGGACGAGCCTGGGCAGGGAGAGTCAGATGTGAGACCTGCGCGGGGAGAAGGGCCGGGGCCGTGGCTTCTAAGGCACAGGAGAGCGCAGGTGCCACGGGGGACGCGGTGGCGCAGAGCGTGCAGCTGGTGTAGACAGGCCGACCTGAGAGCCACAGGGCCGTGCTTTGCAGTGGGGACAGAGGGCGTCAGGGGCGAGGAACGCCCGGGTCACTCTCCAACCTGCTTAACTCGGGACTGAAGGGCAAGAATCGCCCCTGAACAGCACCTTTGCTGGAAGGGTCTGAGGTGAAGGAGACGCCTTCGTGCCCGTGGAAGTGGCAGGTCCCCCGTGGAGGGGACAGAAGGTGCCTGTCACTCCTTGGCCAAGTGTCCAGGGTGTGTTCCCCTGTCACGGAGACTCACGTTGGAAGGGGCGGGGAGCACAAGCCACCCCAGGCCACCTGCTGGTGCTGCCACCCACCAGCAGGCCACCCTGGGCCAGAGCCTGGGCTGGTGCCAGGAGGGGAGATGCCAGAAGCCCCAGGGTGTAGGTCGCTGGCTTCCTGGCGAGGAGAGCCCTGGGGCCCTGTAGTGACACACCCAAGTGGGGCTTCAACAGCACAAGCGTGCTGTTTCATGGTAAGAGGAGCAGCAGCCCAGCAGCCGAGCGCACACGGCCAGGCCTCCCCTGCAGCCCACAGGGGTAGCCCCCACTTCACCCCTGGATCATTGGTGACTGCCTGGATGTCAGCATCCCAGCCCAAAGGTCGTCTCTGCAGAAGCTCGTGCTTCCTTCACCTCCTGGGACTTCTCCGCCTTCAATCCCACTAGGAACTTGGCTGTTGTCTGCACAACAGCCTGGGCTGCTCTAGGAGAGTCCAGAGGCAAGATAGTGGTGCAGGGAAGCCTGGGGGGGGGGGTTGGAGGGGGGAGTCTGGAACACACCCGAGGGCACCTGATGGCATCTCTCAAGGCCGCGGGAGCAGGATGTCCTTCAGTCGCCCCTCAGCCGCCTGGGGCCTGTCCTGCCTGGGGCCTCGCCAGGACGGGGAGGTGACCTCTCAGTGGCGTGCCAGGGACTGCCTCGGGCGCGTGTGGCCAGCCTGACACAGCGGCAGCATGAGAAGATGGATTCCGTGGCTGAGGAATGAACCACTGGACAAAGACACTGGGAGGGCAGCTCAGCCCAGGGCCCCCGGGACAGACAGCAAGGGCTCGAGGCAGTTTCGAGACTTAATCCGTCATTGCTCACTCAGCTCACAGCGCTGATTCCCTGCGCGCAGCGCACGAGCACAAACGGCACCGTCCAGCCGCCCCAGGACTCCTCCCTCGTCCCGGACGGCACACAAAGGACCCTCGGGCTTCCCCCTGGTGTGGACTCCCGGTGGCAGCTGGAGGAAAACTGCCGGTGAACACGTCCAAATAATCAAGACCATCGACCCTCCCCGCCCGGAAGGCTTGGGCGGCGTCCAGCTAAGCATTGACTGGACCCCACAGGCCGGATAGAGACCCCTCATGCCAGCAGTGACCGGGCAAAGCTCTGCTTCTCTCTGACCCACATGGCCCTTCCCTTCCCTTTTGCAAACTGCCAAATGGTTATGAAAGTTGAAAACATTCTATTAAATCTGATATAAAACTAAGCACAGGCTGCGGCTGCCAGCATCCACCAAGTCAGAAGCTGCTGTCAAAAACTGATTTTCCATCTCGCTCTCCATGGTGGGGGAGAGCATTATGTGGGGTTTGCGGGGGGCTTTCACACACCAGGAGCAGTTGATTGAGTGGCTCTGCCCGCCAACCCCCCCACTCTTGTCTTCCCAAGCTAGCCCTGTGTTCTCGCTTCCGGCTGTCACTTCATTAGTCACCTACAGCTGGCATTTTGAAGGCATGCTAATTGAGGGACTTCACTGCTGGCTTCCAGCTAATCATCCTGACAGGAAACGTGTCCTCTGCAGAGGAGGAGGAGGAGCCACGTGCCTTTGCTTCTCTGTGCTTGACGAGCAACGCTCTGCTTCCCCCGGACAGCCACGCAGAGCCAGCCCCCCGAAGAGCAGGGACCTCGTTGTCCCCAGTGTCCCTCACTGGTCCTCAGTGCCTGTCCTCTCTCTGGGTCACCCACACCCTGCTCTTGCTCTTGCACGGCTTATTCACTACAGGGCGCTCAGATTCCTCCGTCCCTGGTGCGTCTTTCTACCTCCCACCCGCTTATCGAGCCACCGGCTCTTTGAGTAAATACTCAAGCTCCTTCTCAGGAGACGCAGCCTCGTGGATGATAAAGGACTCGGAATGTGGGCCCAGCTCCATGGACATGGCGGCTGCTGAGCAGCGGGCCCCGCCCTCTGGGAGCGAGTGTCCTCGTGGGTCAGACGGGAGACCGTGGTGCCGACCTCGGGGCCAGCTGTGAAGCAAACGTGTCCCACCAGGAAGCCAGTCCTCAGGGGGACGCCGAGGTGGACAAAGGGTGGACATAAGTCAGGAGCCCGGTTCGCGATTCCGCAGCAGTTTGTTTCTCAAATTCACACCACACAGCTGGCCCCATGGCAGTTCTTCCAGGGATGCTCAGCCGCGTTTCTGGAGCGGCCTGGCCGGGCCCATCACCGTCCGCTCATGTGCTGGGCCCTGCTTGAGGGGAACACCTGGGGAAGTCGCCGTGGCCGGCCCGTCTGCCTTTCCTGGGCACCCACCCAGTTTTCCGTAGAGACCGAAGAGAACCAAATCATTTCAAGAAATGTAAAGTCACCAGCAGCGGCACTGAAGGTCTTTGACTCAGTGGTGGGATCTGAGCACAAATATTTATCAACAGTAAAGTGACGCGTGTGATACGGGGCATGTGCTTCTGTCTGTCGTCTTCTCAACCTGGGGAGAGAAGGTGAATGTCTGTGTCCTGGTGTGGTCACCGCTGGCCACTGGTTCTCCTGGTGCCACCTTAACTTGGAGTTTGCTACCTGCTACCTTCCTTCCGTGGCTTCCTGCCACCACAGTACCAGATGGGCCCGCAGAAGCAAGGAGGCTGGGAGGGAATTGGAGGCCCGACTTAAAGCAACTGGAAGCGGGGTGGCGGCAGCCATTGGGAGGCAGTGAATCGAGAACTCGGAGTTAGCATTACCAACCCAGGCGCAAAGCTGGGGAGCCCCGCAGAGCCTGGAGGGAAGCCCGCGTGGCGTGGCGTGGTTTGAAGAAGTCCTGCTTTCCCTTGAAAACACTGTCAGCCTTGGGCTAGTAAGACATTTTCACCATTCGACAAGGAAATGTATCAGCAATGTCATCATCATCATAATTCCTGCCTCAATAATTCATGAATTTTATCCCCAGGAGGATAAAAAAAAAAATATTTAAGTGCAATTAGTCTAATTACTAATACACAGTCCATTTGAAAATACAGAAGTTGTTATTTTTTATGATTCCGCTTCCCTGAGAATTTTCTTTATGAGCACGGCCACTTTACCGGGCCTCTCCTCCACGCCCTCACCGCGCGTCTCGTGTCTGGGCTTCCCGACGTGGGCCGTTGTCACAGGGCGAGGTGGTCTCTCGCCGTGGCTGTGTTTGGTTTCCCGGACAGGGAGTGACGAGAGCCTTCGGTCTCTCCGCTGGCCCTCGCTGGCCTCGTGGGAGAAGCGCCGAGTCAGCTCTCCCGACATTTTGTCCTTGGGTCGTTTGCTTTCTCTGGCGTGGAGTGGCGCGCGCCCTTTCTGTGCCCCAGGAATTAGCCCCTTACTGGATGTGTGATGTGCAACGTCTCCTCCCGCTCGGCAGGCTTTGTCGTCTGCTGCTATTTGCTTCCACTGTGCAGAAGTTTCTTGATTCGCTGTAGCCCCAGATCATTCCCCTGCGGGTGACATCGCTGTCACGTGCCCGAGGAGAAGGCCAGAGCCGACCTCATGGGCTGCGCCACCTGTGTTTCCTTCTCTGTATTTTAGGGCTGAGGGGCTTCATCCAAGTCGTTAATCTATTTTGAATTCATTTCGCCTGCACTTAGGGAATGGTCCGGCTTCTTTCTTTCACACGTGGGGGTCCCGGTTCCCAACACCATTGTTGAAGAGATTCCCTTTCTTCGGCCGTATGGTTGCGGCTCCCTTGTCATTTATCAGGGGCCAGTAGATGTATGGGTTGGCTTCTGGGCTCTCAATTCTGTTCCATTGAGCGCGTGGATTATGTGAAGTGGAATAAGTCAGAAGGAGAAAGACAAATAGTGGATGATTTTCCCTCTGTGTGGAGTATAAAGAAACGCAGGCGATGGGCAAAACAAAATAAAAATAAACAGGGCTAATGTTCCAGCAGGGGAGGAGTGTAGAGGTGGCAGCAAAGGCAGAGGGGTTCCCATGGGTGGTGGGTGTTCTTTTTTTTGTTTGTTTGTTTTTGTTTTTTTTATAGAGGCATGGTTTATTTATTTATTTGTTTGTTTGTTTGTTTGTTTGTTTGTTTGTTTGTTTATACAAGCACTGGGTACAGTCAGAAGCGCGGGCGGGTGAGAGAATTCACCAGAGCCCGAGTGGGAGCAGAGCAGGCAGAAGGACCGAAGGACACTGCTGAGGGGAGCAGCGGGCGGCAGGAGAGGTCTGCGCGCCATGTGGGACCCTCCTCCGGTGGCCGGGGAGCAGCTGGGGATCGAACCTGTGCTTCAGAAGCCGCGGGCAGCTTCGCAACCTGGCGCTCAACCGCTGCGCCACCGGAGAGGCCCTGGTGGGTGTTCTTAATAATAAAATAAGAAGAAAAACCTGAACAAGATCATATATTGTAATATCATAACTTTAGAGTGTGCGCTAATATCCTCTTACTGGCCTTCCAGCCCTGTCAGTGTCTTCCCAACACACCCTTTGTTCGGGAAACTTCCTTTCGAACAAGGCCATGACTGTCCTCCTTGACGGTGGGGGGCAGGGGATACAGTAGATGAAGTCAAGCCTGATTGGAACCGCAGTCCGTCTCTCAGCAACAGTGTAATTGTGCTCCCAATGTGCAGAGGCTCAAGTGATGGTATTTAATGCAGAGTTGCTTTGCCTTTGACCACGTGAGTGCTCGTCACAGCCAACAGCCCAGACACATCCACTGTCCTCGCACCTGCGTCTTTGCACTAAGTTAAACTCATGCTTTAAGTACACATGCCCCTACCTCCAGGAAGCCCACCCGAGGCTGCCAGGAATTATTACTCAAGCACTGGTGTGTGTGGTTTCGAATATGCACTCTCCTTAATTGAACTGTAAGCTCCTTGAGGGGAAAATCAGTCATATCCGCACAAAGCAGGTTCTCGAAAACCCTTTCCTTGATGAACATAATCATGTTCCAGGAGCTGAATACTAATTCCTGCTTCTCTGACACTTCAGATTCTTATTAAATATGTCTGTTATATTATATAAATTCTAAACTTCTACATTTAATCAAGTTCTTAATCATAATGAGCAGAATTTATGAAAGGGCAATCACAGATTCCCAAAAGAACTGGAAATAGTAAATTGCTAATAGCCTCCCTAAGGATTTGCCTTTTGCACTGATAAATTAAGTAATTCCATAATAGCGGCGCCGTGAAGCGAAAAGAGCACATGGTTAAAAAGCAGAAGATCCCTGGCGGCCGGCTTGTGGCCCTGGACCAGAGACGCCTCCACTCTGTGCCTCTGTCAACCCGTGTCTTGTGTGAAACGCGCTGTGACTCGGTGATTGTCAAGTATGTTCCTCAAATTCTGAGGGCCGCGTGGATGAAGTGGGACTTCAACTTCATTAAACTGTATCTAGACTATCACACAAACAGCACATACACATGAGAGAAACTGAAAATGCGCAGTATTGTGCACACTTGGGCTAAAGTCACTGGTTCACTGAAGAGCATCCTGAAGCTCAGAGTGAGCTATTAAAAAACTGTAATGTTTACTGCTACTTCCCTGAGTGTGTCAGTATTTGCTTGGTCCAGGCAGCTGAGCAAAATAATGAACTAAAGAGGCTCTGACCACACCTGTCTTCCACAATACTGAATTTCAAAAGTTTGTGCTCACCGAAAAGAAACTCAATTTTTTTTTAATTAAGTTTATTTGTGTTTTTGAAAAATGGGTTTCTGGTAATATTCCATTTGCTAAAATGCCAACATCTCTTGGGGGTGATGAAAACAAAACAAACAAATAATCAGATAAAATATGAGCATCTCTTTTGGATCATCCTTAAGGTAACTTTAGTTCTCACATTCCACAAAGCCATATTTTAAAGCCTAATGTAATCTTACAGTAAGGGATGAAGTTGATATTTTAAATTCTCAATAGATTAATCAGAGTTTCTATCTTTGATCTGATTTCCCTTACTCTAAATTTTTAAAAATCCATGAAATTTCAGTACAAAGCAACTACTAATCATATTATAAGCCACTATGATTAATATATCTCCAGATCATTCCATTTTAATCTAAAACAAAAATTCTCTTGAGATACCTCTTTGTACATGACTTTTTCCACCCTGTCAAGTAAATCTGTTAAACAATGAAAGTGTTGGCTTCTAATTCATCACAAGTAGGACTCCTCTGCATCTCAAATTCAGAGACCTCTTCATGCTCCTGGGAGCTTTGACCCCATCCTTTATAAACCGGGGTGCTTTGCGGGAAGATGAAATCTGGTTTTATTGACTTTAAACTTAGAGATTTAATGATAGTAATAAAAATATTCTTATTTATAACTACAGTTATTACTGTTATTGCCGTTCTATTAGAATCCAACCTGGCCAGAGCATTTGCATTGTCCATTATAGAGCTCACACCAAAGCCAAAGTGACAGGCAAGAGAGAGACAAAAGAGGACACGGCCCGTCACCAGCAGCAATCGTGGGGAAAATACAGGGACTTGCTGATGGAGACACCTATGCATGTTTTCCACCCACCAAGCACTGATATAAAACCTTCTGTCCTGCTTCTCCTGGTTTCCTGGTTTAAGTCAAATTTATTTCATGAAAAGACCTAGGGCTGGAACCATCTGAATGGCTGGCTAGGACCATATCTACTCCCCCAAATATTGCCAGGTGTGTTATAGCCAAATGCTCATTTATGGAGAATGGCGTGCTCGCCTGTGGGAATCCTGCTCAGAGCTTGTGGTGACCCACACGCCAGCCTGTCAGGACCTCTGGGAGCTCGCCTGACTGTCCCTCCCTCTGGTGCTGGTAGGACCTGCCTCTCCCTCCAGGAACGGGGAAGAGGAGCTGGCCTCCTCCTCGGGGCAGGGGGCCGCAGAGTCAGGTGGCAAGAACAGAGACCCCTGAGCCTCACCTGGGTTCTCCACTGTGGCGACTTTGTGTCCAGGGGACATTTGACGGGGTCAAGAGATCGCCGTGGTGGGCACCGTGAAAAGTGCTGCCAGCATCTGGTGGGTAGAGGCCAGCACCGCTGTTGACCCCCCTCAACGCACAGAACAGTCCCCACCACAGAGACCTGTCCAGCTTGAGTGTCAAAGTGCCCAAGGGGAGGTGCCCAGGTCAACCCAGTGCTCACTGTCTGGGCGCCAGCAGCCTGTCTGGGGAGACCTGCTTCAGTACCCCCCATCACCAGCCACCTCCTTCAAGGAGTGGGGATAGCCTGTCCCCTAGGCCCTGCTGGTTGTGGAGCTCAGATGGCTGATGCTCCTGCACACCAGGGCACTGCCCTCACCTCCCATTCCCTGGGGCATTGCTCTCACATCTTGTGCTGGCACCCCGGGGTCACTGCAGGTGCCACAGCAGCGCTGCATCCGGCCTCTGCAGGTTTCCTGAGTCTGCACCACAAGGGGGCGGCAGCGTAGACGCCAGTCACAGCAGTCAGCAAATGCTCTGTGCTGAGCCAGGGAGTTTCCTTCACATTAAAATCCTGTGTGCCTATCCTACACAAACTCTTTCAAAAAATCAAAAAAGAAGAAATACTACCAAATACGTTCTACGAAGCCAACATTACTCTAATACCAAAACCAAATAAAGACAGCACACAAAAAGAAAATTACAGGCCAATCTCGCGAATGAACACTGACGCAAAAATCCTCAACAAAATCCTTGCCAACAGAATCCAACAATGCATCAAAGGGATAATACACCACGATCAAGTGGGATTCATCCCAGGGGCACAAGGATGGTTCAACATACGAACATCCATCAGTATAATCCAACATATCAACAAAAAGAAAAATAAAAACCATATGATCATATCAATAGATGCTGAGAAAGCATTCAGCAGATTCCAACATCCATTTTTAATGAACGCCCTTGAAATTCTCGGGGTAGAAGAAACATACCTTAACATGATAAAAGCCATCTATGACAAACCCACTGCCAATGTTATTTTCAATGGCAAAAAGCTGAAGGCCTTCCCTTTAAGATCAGGAACAAGACAAGGATGTCCTTTCTCACCACTGCTCTTCAATATAATACTGGAGGTCCTAGCCAGGGCAATAAGACAAGAGAAAGACATACAAGGAATCCAAATAGGGAAAGAAGAAGTAAAACTATCACTATTTGCAGATGATATTATGATATACTTAGAGAACCCTAAAAACTCCACAGAAAAACTACTCAAAATAATCAGCCAGTTCAGTAAAGTAGCAGGATACAAAATAACACACAAAAGTCAGTAGCCTTCCTATACACAATCAATCTGAAGAAGAAGAAATCAAGAAAACCATCCCTTTTATAATTGAAACAAAATCAAATACTTGGGAATAAACCTAACAAAGGAGGTAAAAAACCTATACAAAGAAAATTATAAAACATTGTTAAAAGAAATAGAAGAAGACACAAAGAAATGCAAAGACATCCCCTCCTCATAGATTGGAAGAATTAACATTATTAAAATGGCCATCCTACCAAAAGCAATATACAGATTCAACGCTATTCCAATAAAAATCTCAATGACATCCTTCAAAGAAATAGAACAAACACTGATGAAATTCATATGGAACCACAAAAAAACCATGAATAGCCAAAGCCCTACTGATGAAAACAAAGGAGAAAGGAGGTATCACACTTCTAAACTTCAAGCTATACTACAAAGCCATAATAAAAACAGCTTGGTATTGGAACAAAAACAGACACACAGACCAATGGAACTTAATAGAGAGCCCAGAAATAAAACCATACTTATATGGACAACTGACCTTTGACAAAGGAGCAAAGAACATGCAATGGAACAAATACAGTTTGTTTAATAAGTGGTGCTGGGAAAACTGGACCACCACATGCAAAAAAAATGAAACTAGACCACTACTTCTCATCGTGCACAAAAATCAACTCAAAATGGATGAGAGAACTGGACATCAGACCTGAAACCATGAAATATATAGAAGAAAATATCGGTAAAACACTACAAGACATACATCGCAATAACATCTTTAAAGACTCATCACCCAAAGCAAAGAAAGTCAAGGAAAAGATAAACACCTGGGATTACATCAAACTGAAAAGCTTCTGTACAGCAAAAGAGACATTAACCAAAACAGAGAGACACCCCACTGATTGGGAAAAAATCTTTGCTCTCCAAACAACTGATAAGGGACTGATCCCAAACATATACCAAAAACTCACATGACTCAACAAAAATGAACTAACCAATCCAGTCAAGAAATGGGCAGAAGCACTTAAAAGACATTTCTCCAAAGAGGAAATGCAAATGGCCAACAGGCATATGAAAAAATGTTCAACATCCCTTATCATCAGGGAAATGCAAATCAAAACCACACTGAGATACCACTTTACACCAGTGAGAATGTCACATATCAGAAAAACAAGCAACAACAAATGTTGGCGAGGATGTGGTGAAAAAGGAACTCTCCTGCACTGCTGGTGGGAGCGCAAACTGGTCCAGCCACCATGGAGAGCTGTCTGGAGGTTCCTCAGTCTACTCAAAATGGGGCTACCATACGACCCAGCAATTCCACTTCTAGGGATCTATCCAAAGGACACAAAAACATTGATTCAAAAGACCACCTGTACCCCTATGTTTACTGCAGCACTATTTACAATAGGTAAAACCTGGAAACAACACAAATGCCCCAAAATAGATGACTGGATCAAGAAGATGTGGCATATACACACAATGGAATATTATTCAGCAATCAAAAAAGATAAACCCATGCCATTCACAGCAATGTGGATGGAGCTAGAAGGAATGATGCTCAGTGAAATAAGCCAGAAGGAAAAAGAAAAATATCAGATGGTTTCACTTATAGCAGGAATATAGGGGAACCAAATAAGACATCAGTGTAAAAAAATAATAACAGTACAAAACAAACAAAGCAAAACAAACAATTATAAATCAGAGACATCCTGCAGGGGAGGAGGCGGGAGAGGGATCGGTGGGAGGGAGGGAGTTGCACAGGGGACTGAGGTGATGGTGCACGGGTGCCTTGGGGAAGGAAACTCTATGGGGACACCACCTGAGGGTGGGGGGGAAGCAAATATTGTTTAAAAATGAACAAAGATGTAAAAAAATAAAAAATAATAATTAATAAGAAAATCCTGCAATGACCTTTGTCTGCCACGGCCACAGCCTGGGAGCTAAGCAAAAGAGGTGCCAGTGACTAATGGCCGTCTTGGACTATAATGCACTTTCTGCTGGGAGAACAGCATGCCCTGGGGTCACCTTCAGGACGCAATGCCGGAGGGAGGGCTGGAGTTGTCACTTATTAAATTTAGGAGATTCCATGGACGTTCAGGGCTTGCATGCTGAAAATTAATGCAAGCCCATATGCTGTTGGCTATCGCCCATTGCCCCACCTTCTAGAAGAAGCCTGGCAGGATGCTGAGGCCTGCACTCCGGGTTAATTAGCACTTAGGCATGACAGGTCACTCCCCACCCTCAACCTTTGTCATGGGTTTTCAGGGAAAAGCAAACTGGAGCCTTGGAAATGTTTACAGGACCATTAGCCAGGGCTGTACAGCTGCTCCCAACACAGGCTAATTTGGGAAATTGTCGTGACCCACAACAGAAGTGACCTCCGGGGCACATGACGCGTGACTCTCA
The DNA here is from genome assembly GCF_014898055.3 of Talpa occidentalis. Classification (NCBI taxonomy): domain Eukaryota; kingdom Metazoa; phylum Chordata; class Mammalia; order Eulipotyphla; family Talpidae; genus Talpa; species Talpa occidentalis. The sequence continues at coordinate 149,600,172 of NW_023602073.1, read as the reverse complement.
GCTGCTCTGGGTCACAACATGCAGGCGTTTTTCCGGAGGCTGAATTGTGGGTTGTTGGGAATCAGAGCTATTACTTATCTACTGAACACATAGAAATGGCTGAAAAATACCGTGAATCTTGTCTCTGGCCAAAACCAACCGAGCGAGAACAAATGGCTCTGAAGTGCCGGCTTTGCGTTTCGATTCACTGAAGATTCTGAGAACTTCTATGGACATTCCAGAAACTTTAAAATGCTCAACATGCCACAGAGTTAGTGGACATCTAAGCCACATAATGTGCTTATGGAAGTCACAGTACACATCTATCCTATGGTGGCCTTTTAACACCTTTAAACGTTGCAAAAGTCCACTGTGAAACCCTTATAAAAATTCAATGAAATAAATAATAACCAAGCAAACAAAAGCCAGAAACAACGCCAGCACCTGGGAGCCATGTGCTGGTATGGCGCTGTAGAGGAGAGCCAGGCCTCTGCCCCAGTCTCTGAGGCTCAGACTGCCTTGCAGAGAATTAACGGCGCCACAGTGAGCATCTTTTGTGCTTCCCTACCAACCCCACAAGCAGCTGTACTTTATCCTAATGTTTTTCTGAAATATTCAAAATTATATTGAGGAAGTAAGTACAACTTGACAGCCAACTCTCAACCTGGCCAGTTTGTCTCTGCTGGCTGTCTTCCTCCCTGAAAATACCTACCCATATTATTGACACATTTATTCATATTTATTTGCAGCAATTGTTTTCTTGAGTCAATGCTAGGAACAGAGTAAAATTTCTATATTAGCTCCTCGAGCAAGAATGTTGTGATCCCAAGTAACCTTGTGTGTTGACATAATGACAAATCTTCTCTAAATGGTCAGTGAGTGTTCAGGAGTGGCCAGGAGAGCTTATGTCACACACTCCCTAAAATTTCTGAGCTAGAAAATATTCAGTGCATCATTGACATGATATCTAGTTGAGTAGCATGAGTTACATTCTTCTTGTTTGGTCATCTCTTTGAATATATAGTTTCAAAAAAGGGTGTGTTTGTTAATTATTTTAACAGGGACAAAGTATTTCTTGGAAGTCACCTGCCCTTTTGCTCTAAGCAACTGCGGTATCCCTCGTTGGCAAATTATATTATCACACTCCCTTCCAAAATAAGCACATTGGGGCCTACCCTGGTGGTGCAGCAGTTGAGCACAGCGCTGTGAAGCCGCCCGCAGCCTCTGCAGCGCCGGTTCGACTCCAGCCGCCGGTGAGGGTCCCACATGGCGCGATAGACCTCCCCTGCCATGCCCGCTGCTCCCCTCAGCAGTGTACTTTGCTAGTCTGTCTGTTCTGTTCCCCGCTCTGGCTCTGGTGAATTCTCTCACCCTCCTGCACTTCTGACTGTACCAAGTGCTTGTATAAATAAATAAACAAATCTTTAAAAAAATATATGCACACCTTTAAAAAAAATGAGCATATTTATTTACCCATGTCACACTCATTTTCTAAAGTAACTGTAACAAACAGATTCATTTTTTTCCTTCTTTTTTCTTTCATTCTTTGGAAAATCACTCTGAGTTTCTATGAAAAGAAAAGAAAATGGCCCGAGAGTGTGCTCCCTCCCTAGTGAGCTCCCATTAGCACGAGCTACCCCATTAGCACGAGTACACAGGGAGGCCTTGAAGGTGAGATGGCAGATCTGACCCTTAGCTCACGGCTGCCACCTTTTTTTTATGACCCAGTTCATTCCTTACATTCTTCTTGAGCCACATTTCCTTTTCCTTTCCTGAAGCCTCTGTGCCCTGTGCTGGCATACTGCCAAGGAGCAAAGTCAAAGGGACAGTTAGCTGGGGCAGTGGCTGGAATTCTCAAGAAAAAAACACACCATTGTCATTGGAAAAGCCTTCTCAACAGCAGCTTTTGCACATCTTGCCTAGCCTTGAAGGGGTAGCTGCGCCACATTTGTGTGGCTGTGCATCATCCCGACACCGCCTTGACTCAAGTATTCCCCTGTTCTGGGTGACAGCTGCCTCTCCGCACCGCCTCTCCGAGCAAACGGTCCCCTCTGCGTCCCCCAGGACTCTGGCTTAGTGGTTCTAGATGTGCTTTCCCTGTCTGTTACCATGGAGAAAGCTGCACTGTCAGCGCCTGTTGCCAGTTACTGAGTGGTTGTTAGCATTGCTTATGAAAATGGATTTTTTAATGCTAATTAGTTACAGCGAGGAAATCAAACACTGTGCTTGCTTTTCTTTATGGGTGCTCTTCAGCATGTGCTGATGCAGGTATTTCAGATAAAGGACTGAAATTGCTAAGTATACTTTCTGGAGAAAGAAAACATTTGCTCAGTATGTAATGAATGAGACTCTTTTTTTACCGTCTGTTGAGGGCTCCAGGTAGGTGGTTTTCTACAAAAGGATTTAATGTTTCCCAGCTCTTATCTGCTCCCTGTGATCTCCACTTGGCTCCTTGCGTCCCGTAGCCCAGGTCCATCAGCCTACAAAAAGCCCATGCTAGCTATGGCCATCCTCCCGAAGCAGCGAGGGTCTGCGTGTGACATTACCACCGCTGGGATTGCGCACAAGCTGCTTAAGCTCGCAATTTCCTCCCATGTGAAATAAGGGCATTAAAAATCCCTTTTGCAAGGTTTCTGTGATGGGGAGAGGGGAAAATCAGGCCAACTCTGTGGGTGGGTGACCTGTGCAGTCATACAGAGTCCTGTTTTCAGGGGGCTCCGTGTGGTTTAATGCTCTCCTACCCCGTCTCAAAAGACTAAAAATTCTTTTTATTGAGTTAACATTGTTACTCGTGCTTTAAAACACCTCGAGACTAGTGACAATGAGGACACAACCATCCAGAACCATCCATTGCAAAAGCAGTGCTAGCAGGGAAATACAGCCGCTCAGGCCCACATTGAGAAACAAGAAGGAGTTCAAATAAATGATTTGATCTCCCACCTTCAGGATCTAAATAGTTTTTGAATGAGGGGCTCTGCGTTTCATCTTGCGCCGGCTCCACAAAGGACATAGGCACGACAGGCTAAGTTATGCTGCAGTAACAGTAAAGACTCCAAAACCTGTGTGTCTTAACACAACCTGAGTTTACTTCTCGCTCATGTCACCTGCTCACCCTGGTCACTTGGGGACCAAGCTGAAGAGGCTCATTGTGACCTGAATTTCCATATACTCACTTCAGAGGGAGGATACTGGGAATTGCACACCGGTCCCTCAAACTAATCCCCAATATGACACTTGCCCCTTCTCACCACTCTTGTTTGCCCAGACCTGAACCACAGACCCTGTCTACTGTCAGGGGCGGGGTTGCCTGGGAACGAACACAGAGATGAGCCCTGTGTGAGCCTCACCCACACTCACCGCACATGGGCCCCTCCTGAGGGTGCCACTGCAGCCCACCCTCCAGAGACTGATTCCAGATTTCTCCTGACTCCAAGTCAAACCACACTTATCTACAAGTCAAATGCTTTCTTTTAAAAGAAGTCCTTCATTCTCTCATTTCCCAACAAGTTCAAGATCCCTGTGACTGGCATCGTCCCTGGGGATGGAGCAGATGCTACGAAAGTTAATGTTGCAGCATCAGGATGAGATCCTTTCCCTCGTCAAACAGAAACACACTTAAGCCGGCACTGCTGGGTCCTTCATTCCACGGTCTCAAAATCGAAATGGCATCGCTGTTGGTTTTCTGATTGTAAAATATCAAGATATCAACCTAACACACCCAAACAAGATAAAAAAGTGGACAGTGAGCATACGAAGTAGTAAAATCAGGGGAAATCCTACTACTCACTGTTGCTTCTTTGCTTGGGGGGGGCATTTTAGGATGCACACCCATACTTACAATCTCTTAAATATTAGTGTTATTACATATGTTGATTTTTGCATAGGGTTTCATTAAATAATAATCATGAACATGTATGTAATAAATACAGCATTATTTTCCAGTTTTCCATCATCATGCTAATCACCCAGTACACAACCACATGTGCACATAAGGGTTTATTCCCTGCCTTCACGCTCCACTTACAGGCTGTCCAGAGGTTACTACTCAGCCTTTGTTCCCATTCTAGAAATACTCTGTGCACACACAAGCAAATACATATTTTTTCACCCAAATTGTCACATTCTATGTGTGGATTTTAGTTACCACATAGTGCTCTCCTTTATGAAGGCATCATGCTTTGTTGCATGAACTACCTATAGACAAAACTTTAAATTTTGTTGCTATGATAAGCAACATTACAAAAAATATTCTTGACCATAAATTCCTTTGGATTTATCTAGTTATTTTCTTACAATACATTAACAAAAATAAAATCCTGTTACTGGTTATTAAAGGGTATTCTAAATATTCATTATATAGGATGACTGTATTTATATTTTTGCATTAGCATAGCTACACAAGGCTTATTTACTTGTTTATTTGATAAGCCATTTAGGGTTTTGGGAGAAGCCATTTAGCTATTTTGAGGAGTAAATAAAACAATCCTTTCAAAAGTATTTTAGTTATTTAGTTAAAGGTGACTTAATTATTAGCATATGTGTGTGATAATGGTAAATAGTAACTATGAATATTATTTTGTAATGTGGTCTATCTGGCTGTGTTATCTTACTAGTACATAACAATAAAATTATATGTGGTCACAGGTTCACTTTACATTCCAATGAAAATGGTACTATAAAGAGAGGTGAACTGTATATGAGACAAAGACACAGACTATGGAAGGAAAGGGTGACATGGTGACAACCACAGGTCTAGTATCATCCCAGACAGTCTGGCCTCTTCCTGTGGCCCTTGAGCACCTGCTATAATGCTCCTTTTCATACACAAGAGTGTGTCGTTCAACAACCAATGGTATCTAACACTCTCCTAGAGGTACCTAGCGAGCCATGCCCCGAGTCTGGGAAGAGACAGCCTAGTCTATCCATGAATACTGGCATCTCAGTGTCCTCAGAAGAGCCAAATAGAACACATTTGACCTATGTTGTTAATTCAGATCGCTTGATACAGCTCAGGTATAATGAGCTATTTATGTATGTGTACCTTGCACAAATCTGTCAATAAAGGCTTTTATATTACTCTCTCCTGCTTAGAGACCAGCCACCATCTTCTACTTCTACTTCAATGCAGTTAGATGGCTCACAGGGGATACATTTCCTCCCAGATGACACTGGAGAGCAAGGAGTAACATCCTTCGGAGAATTTGATGCCATTGTCAGGATAATTCTCATATTAGTCATGCTTATACTTCCTAACAACGTGGCATATCTTTATCATTTTCCTAATATTTATATCTTCTCATTTATCATACAGAAAAATAAGAATTATTTTTAAATTATTCTATAGCAAAACACCAAAGCAATTTCTCCTTTCACATTTTCTATGCTCATCCCCAAAATAAAGTTAAAATAAATCTGTTCTACCCTCCTGCTCCTGAATGAAAGCCGTCTTTTTAACCTATAATCATTAACCTTGTACTAAATAAAATCCCAACCATTTGTCATCACCAATACAAGCTGCCAATAGCCTGCAAGAAGTGTCACTTAAGGATCTGAATACTTTTAAAGCAAAATAATCTCTTTTTTAAATGCTAGGTGGGAAATTCCAGGAGAGCAATGTTCTGTAATAATGAACCACACAGGCGAGTTAAGTGCCCCTGGCTTTTCCTCAGGATCCCTCACTCTCCTGCATCAGCCAAGTTAATTAGCAGACATAATGCTCACTTCCGTGCAGGGCTCACCGCCTAATTAGAACTGCGTGCGCTGGTTTGCATTCAAGCCATTCCACCTCGGCTCGCCCCCAGCTATTCTCTTAGCAGCAACGGTAAACTGGCTCTGGATTTCTATTCCCTTCCTTTTCATGCTACAGAAGTTCTTCACAGAGGGTGCAAGACATGAAGCAGCTCTCATCTCTTTGTAATTACGGAATGTCCCAGTGAGAGCCAGAGAGGGTGGAAATGCCACATAATTCCAGCCCATCTCCCGTGTTCCAGAACCCCAATGCCAAGGAAACCATGGTGGGTCTCCTGCCTCCCAGGGCCCTCACCCCCACAGCCCTCCATCCCCGGGGGCTGTCAGTCGTGGGCTTTGGAATCACCAGCACCCGCAGAGGGGCCCGAAAACAACATCTTCAGCTTTAAAAAAAATTTGATGTAAGTTGAAGCTTTTCTCCAAGAAAAACACTTGAACTGAGCAGGTTGAGTGCGAGCTAGCATCTCCCTTACACACATCGATTGCAGTTGTGAACTGTGACCTCACAAATAAGGCCTTAGAGGGGTACAAGGCTGTGAACAGCTAAGTTCTTTAAATTCTGGTTTTCCACAGATGCAGCAAAAGCAGCACCTAATATTTAGAATCTCACTGTTTTCTTAATAGAAAATATCAAACTCCTAGTATGGAATTCTTTGCTCTTGTGCCTTGGATACCTTTGCTAGTTTGATGAAAGCTTTAGACGTTTATTTTAGACACTAATTTTAAAGGCATGTGATGAAAGACATAAAATCCAAAAGAAATACAGTTCTCAAAGAGTAAAATTAACTTTATAATTTATAATATGTGTGTCTTTATTAATGCATTAAATAACATATTGGTACATTTGAAATATAGGCAAGTTCAATCTCATTGTTTAAGGACCCACGTGAAGAAGGTCTCTCCTTAGCTGGAATGAGATCGGTGAGCCAGTCAATACTCTCTGATTCGCCCCTTCCTCAGAATGATCAAGAAACAACTGTAGAGGAGAAAAAACGGAATATTGCCAAAATATCCTTGTGCAGACAGACAGACATGACTTTTCTTAACATACACACAAAAATAAAATTAGATTTTTCCAAAATTTCTCACAGGAGGGAACAACTCCATATGATTCATTATTTTGTTTTATTATTTTCTTTTTTTAAAAAAAAATTTATTTATTTTTATACAAGAGCTGGGGTACAGGCCAGAGGCGCAGGAGGGTGAGAGGATTCACCAGAGACAGAGTGGGGAGCAAAACAGGCAGACGACCGAAATACACTGCGGAGCGAAACAGCAGGCGCGACAGGAGAGGTCTGCTGCGCCACGTGGGAATCTCGCCGGCCAGCCGGGATTGAACCCGCGCTGCAGAGGCTGCGGACGGCTTCACAGCGCTGCGCTCAACCTGCTGCGCCACCAGGGAGGCCTGTTTTATTATTTTCTATTGAATTTTTTGTTGCTGAGTTTACATTGGTTTACAACACTGTATGTGATTCAGGGGTGCAGGTTCACACCTCTTCAGATGCTTGTCACCCCACGACGCCCACCCCACACCAGGGCCCCCACAGTCCTTCACATGGTCCATTGGGCCCCCTCCCCCTTTGTTCCCGCGATGCCGCCCCTTCTGGTAGCCTCAATTCTGCAGTCAGATTGCTAGGGTTGGAATTGTTTCGGTTTTGGCTTTGTATCTTTATATTCTGTGTATGAATTAAACCATCCAGATTTTTCTACTTCTGACTTATTTCACTTACCATCACCTCCTCCTGTTCCGTCCACGTTGCCACAATGCTATTGAGTTGCTAAGAAAAGAAAATGTTGCCATTTGCTTCATTATTTTTTGCCTACCAACACTGATATGATAATTTATGGGATCCTGATGAAGTTTTGCCGCCATCTAGCAAAGGAAAACTATCCCTTCATTCTATGCTTTATCTTTCTGCAACGTGACCCAAGAGCAATTTAATTTTCATGCCACAACTGTTCTCTCTATTCCACTTGTGACCAGCACAGCAGCCACCATCCGTGTGACGGTCACAGGCCTTCCCGTGTTGGGATGAAGGCTCTGTCAAAATTCCCTCAGTTAAATCAGCCTGTGACTGCAGCCTGCTAGGAGACCTTTGGATTCCTGGCTCTGCCTTTGATATACTTTGCCAATCAAAATCACACAGAAATTAGTTCCTCATTCTATCAATATGTATTTTCATTTTTAAAAAAGATTTATTTATTTATGCATACAAGAGCTGGGGTGCAGGCCAGAGGTGTGGGGGGGTGGGGGGTGAGAGGATTCACCAGAGACAGAGTGGGGAGCAGAACAGGTGGATCTACTAAAATACACCACTGAGGGGAGCAGCGGAGAGACAGGAGAGGTCTGCTGCGCCATGCAGGTCAGCCTCTGGCCGGCCAGGGAATCAAACTCTCGCTGCAGTGGCTGGCAGCAGCTTGACAGTGCTGTCTTTAACCCCTGCGCCACCAGGGAGGCCCCTCAATATGTATTTTCAAGGTAACGGAAAGGCTTAAGGGAGACCCATCCCTTACGGCCACCCACGCATGCCTGCCTGTTTTTCCTGTTCTTTGTGGGGTTGGGTTGAGTTGGGTCTTGCGTCCTGCGGTTTTAGTCTCGTCTCGTGCTGGCATTGCACCAGGCACTGGCTAGATATTTGTAGCTTTGAATTCATGAACAAATATTTTTTCTGATGTTAAAACTGCTTAGGTATCCGTGAATAGGAGGAAACCAAAAAATACTCCCATGACACAAAACTGCACAAGTTTAAACTCTCTGGTGTTTGTTTCTTTCTAGACTTTTTTGCTTTCCTGTTTCTTTCACTACTGATGTCTGGCCTATGTCTGCCTCTCCTGATGAGAGGCAATCATTAGGTCCATTTTGGGGGTCTGGGTATGAGAACAAGTGTACATAACCCACATCTGAATATTTAAGCATATCTCAAGCTACGAACTGTTAAATGCATTCTGTGTCCTGGTTACCTGGGAAGACAGACACCTTCACCACCTGGAGGACACGGTTCTGATTTAGAATTCCCCAAGCTCTCAGAATCCTGCGCCTGAACTTGGGGGACTCCCGAGAGCCTTGACAATCGCTCCCTCCCCCACATACACTCCACCCCTCTTCTCAGCCATCCCTGCTCTGTCCAGAAGGATCCTCCGAGGAGTCCGAAGTGACAGAGAGACCTGGGGCCGCGCGCACAGGGTGGGTGACAGGCTGCTGACCCCCCACTTAAACCGCAGCCTTTCCAAAGCACGAGTATTGGGAGGAATCACAGGTGAAGTTGGGCAGATTTCAGTTCCAAATGAATAGACTTTTCATCCTGAGTCCCTGTAAATATGAATAAACTCATGACAGTGACTGAGATTGAGTATAAAGTGGGATTAGGACGTTGGTCATAATAAGTACAGATAAAATACAGTCGGTTTTCTAGATTCCTGCTATGAGGGAGACCATCCGGCATTTTTCTTTTTCTTTCTGGCTTATTTCGCTTCCAGCTCCCTCCATGTTGCTGCAAGTTGCATGAGTTTATCTTTTTTGAATGCTGAGTAATATTCCATGGTGTATATGGACCCCATCTTCTTGATCCAGTCATCTATTTTTGGGCATTTGGGCTGTTTCCAAAGCTTAGCTATTGTAAACAGTGCTGCTGTAAACATAGGGGTGCAGGTGCTCTTTGGAATGGATGTTTCTGTGTCCTTTCGGTAAATACCCAGGAATGAGTGGAATTGCTGGATCCTATGGCACTCCATGCTTAGCAGGTTGAGGAATCTTCACACAGATTTCCAGGAAAATGACTATAATAAAGTAAAAATCAAAATCAACAAGCAACTATAAACCAGAGACACACTGGGGGGGAGGGAGGGAGGGAGAGGAAGAATTAGGGTCAAAATAAGGGGGGTGGGAATTGTAGGGGACTATAACCAAGATGAAAATGCATACATTGTGCAAAAATGAAAAATGATGTAAAAATTATATTGAAAAAATACAGTCGGGAAGAGACAGGAGAAAGCAGGAAGTGAGCATTAAATCAGAGAGGGTGGTCATTTGGGTGACCCAGATTCTCTGTTAAACTTAAGGAGACTTGAAGGGGTGTCTCTAGTATATAAGATATTAACTGTTGTGGTGGTAAAAGAAAATGTGCCCAGTTATTTTTAACCACCTTCGTAGATATTGTAGGACTATCCCTCTAGAGTGGCGATAGCTTTGCTGTATAAAGGAAACACCATGTGTTTTAGGGTTGATAGTTCAAGGTTGTGTAACAGTCGACACGTTTGTCTCAGGGCTGGTCTCTGCAGACCCAGGCAGTGGCGAGCAGTGTGGACAGTCCTGCCTCATCATCACCAGAAAGCCTCACTTAGCTCCCTCTCTTAGATTGGCTCAGCACCCCCGAGACTGCCTTCCCAAGCACTGGGCTGAAATTGCTTTTGTCTTCCCCATAGGCTATACACTTTCAGAGAATGGTCCCTCTGACTAGTCACTGTGCCATACGCCACCATATATGAGAATTTGGTAAATATACATTGAAATGAGCTCACCGGAAGCTAATAGTTTACATATTCCTCTGGGATGGAACTGCGTCCATAGCACGTGTGTTTATATCAGATGCCCAGCACTGTGCCAGGCACATCGGCAGCTCTTAACTCTTGCTGGTGAAGAACAGATGAGTTCTAGTGAATCTGGGGCAGAGGTGGAAGAGTCCCTCTCAAATGCCGCTTTTCCAGTGCGCTGAAAACGACAGAGACTCATCAGCACAAACAGCTCCCTCAGCAGCAGGATGCTGATGAGTAGTGATGAGAGAGGCTTCACAATCTAGAGGCAATGTTAAGAAAAAAAATGAAATCAGAGACAAGAAAACAAGTGTAGCATCTGGGTCGTGGGACACCTCACAGAGAGAGGGTCAGCTGGCATATGGGGTCTCCTGACCAGACCAGATTCCTGGCCTGCGCCCTCAGAAGAGCACTTTGCTTCTGCCCCCAGAAATGGAGGGACAAGCACTGCCTATCTGCTGGAGCGTCAGGAAAGGAAGCCGCTCATAGGTGAGGCTAAGAAGCTCGCACGTGCTCACAGAGAGGACCCCGAGATTCCACTCTGTCTTGTGTTGGCCAGTAACTTTAAAATAAACCTATCAGTCACTTGTCAGGGAACAGGTTAGGGTGCCTTGTGGTTCTGTGTCTGTGCAGATGTCTGCTCAGCACTGTGGCTCTCAGGTTAGGCCTCACTCTGCACTGAGCTTGTGTCACCAGAAAAGATGACTTGCCTCAGATATGTACCTATTTATCTTGTAATATGCAGAGGGCGCCCTCAGATCCTAACTATGCAGAGGGCACCCTCAGATCCTAACAGTGCACAGTGTCTGGGTTAGTTGAGTACAAGTAGAATCATGCAAAATTCTACAATACCTCAACAGAGCATAGTGATGAATGCAAAATTGGGAACTAGTAAACCAATGAAGAGAGCATAAAAATATTAGATGAATTCCCACCATAACACACACACACACACACACATACACACACAAACTAAAACAGGATATCCCTGTAGTCGGATTTTTTATTTTTATTTTTTTAAAGATGTATTTATTTATGCATACAAGAACTGGGGTTTAGGCCAGAGGTGTGGGGGTCAGAGGATTCACCAGAGACAGAGTGGGGAACAGAACAGGCAGATCTACTGAAACACACTGCTGAGGGGAGCAGCGGGGAGACAGGAGAGGTCTGCTATGCCATGTGGGTTGCTCCCTGGCCTGGGATCAAACTTGTGCTGCAGTGGCTGGCAATATCTTCTTAGTGCTGCATCTTAACCCCTTGTGCCACCAGGGAGGCCCCTGTAGAAGGGTTGTTTTAAACCCATCAGATATCTGAGATCGAAAGGAAAACTAAATAAAATTGTTACAAGGGACAAGCACTTCTAAAAAGAAGAAGATCCCCACCTGTTTTCAGCCCTGGCAGGCAGTGGGAAATGGAGAAATCTGCCACGGAGGAAGGAGCAACCAGCTGAACCTTTACAGAACATGTCATAGACACGTGTGGTGTGTGGAATATGAGGGGCCCGTGCCAAGCAGCAAGTTTGAACCGGGGTGGGATTTGCCAACACAGTAAACAGCCCTACCAGGCTGGCCCTGCGCACGCAGGATGCCGAGCAGCAACTGCCAAAGAAAGGTTAGCGCAGAGCAGAGGACCCAAGAGACATGCCAGTGGGCAGGCCTGGCCTTCACCGCATCCCCTGCAGAGCCCTTCAAAGCCTGAGCCAGGGCAGCAGGGTGGACACTGTTTTTCTACAGTACAGAAATCCAGAAACAGCACATGAGACAAAGAAAACTCCATCCAGTAGCCCAAAAATCCGGTATCCAGACTTAAAACAGGAAGAGATCTGTGGGTAGAAAAGCTGGAGTGTGGGCAATATGAACAAAGAGATTTCTGAACTTGGCCATATTCAAAACCAAAGGAATGTGGAAGGAAAGAGGCGATCCTTCCCTCTAAACACATGAAGTAAAATAAGAATATTATTTAATGTGGCTTCTACCGTTCTTTCATACACAATGCCTGACACACAATTAAAAATCAGGCAAAATGCAAAGAAGATACGTTTCATGATCAAGAGAGGAATAGTCAACAGAAATAGAACCAACCCCAGGAGAGAAGACTACTAAATGCAGGTCTAAAGACAGTGCTGATGTATATGCCAGGGCATATTTTAAATGGTAGAAACTCTATTTAAGTAGGAAGTTCAAGCAGAAAGATGAAAACCAGGAAAAATAACCAACCAGAAATACTAGAGTGAAAAATATGCGATCAGGATTGACTGTCGTTCAATAGATTAACAGAAGACTGAGCGACAGCCAAACAGAGAGAAGAAGGTCATGGAAACAGAGCACCTAAGATCTGCAGGACAACGTGAATCAGTCCAAAATACATGTAATTGGAATCCAAATCAGACCCAAAAGAGAGAATGGGGTAGAAGCAATATTTGAAAACATAATGGTAGACATTTTTCCCAAAATTTATGGGAAAATGTTAAGTCAAAGATCAAAAACCCACAGCAAATCAAGCAGGACCAATACAAAGAAAGTCATAGGTGTAGAAGTCATAGTCAGAATGCTGAAAAACCCAAGGTCAGGAGATAAATTTAAAAACTTCCACAGGGAAAAGATATAGTGCATGCAGGGGAACAAAGACGAGACTAGGGCTGACTTCTGAATCAAAAACAATGGGGGTCAGGAAACCGTGAATGACAGCTTTGAAGTATTGAAAGAAAAAAAATGTCATGCTAAAAATCAATACCTAGCAAAAACAATTCCTCAATATAAAGGCCAAAAAATGGCATTTTTGGAAAGACAAAAGCTGACAGAATTCATCTCCAGTAGACTAGCACCACGAGAAATACTGAAATAAGTTCTTTAGGTTGAAAAAAAAGTGTGCAAATGTCGTTCAGCTGTGAGGTGATAAAAAAATAAAATCTCAATATTAAGAGCTTGTCATTACCAAGAGAGGCAAGTAAGAAAACGTGCCCCCCCTTCAGATAAGCCACAGCAGTAAACAAACACTCCCCAAGCTTTGTCAACAAAGCCCTAAGACACCAGCAGAGCTGGTGGGGGCCTGTTTTGACTGACTGAATGAGGCCTGCTCTTCTAAAATTGTAGTCTCTGTGGCCATTTGTTACATGTGCCACACTGCTTGGGTCTTTAATTTAAGGCACTTTTTAGAAGGTTATCAATATTGGTGTTTGACTGTGAAGTGTCCATCCACAGGAACTGAGAAAGTGGACTATTCTGTAACTAAATTTCAAAATGGTCAGAAAAAGCATCCAGTAGGTGTAAGGCAGGGTGATCCAAAAGTCTTGCAGACCTCAGTACTTGGTACCTTCACAAGGTGTTAGCAGATCCCAAGTGCTGTCTCTCCAAGATCATGAGGAAACAAGATGAAATGGCCAGTTTAGGATTTCTTAATATCTGCTTGGAGTCGGTTGACCTCTAAACAACAGGGCTCTATAGCAGATCAGTAAGGATAGGCCAGGAGGGATAGGCCAAGAGGGATGGGCCAGGAGGATGGGCCAGGAGGATGGGCCAGAAAGGACAGGACAGGAGGGATAGGCCAGGAGGGATGGGCCAGGAGGGATGGGACAGGAGGGCTACTTCTCTAAATTGAGAAAGTGTTGGCATCCTTGGTAGTGGGGGCAGGACCAGTCAGGAGATGCAGCTAAATGAAAGTGGCCCAGACTGCTGTCACCTTCCAGGGCCTGTACTGAAGCCCAGGAACTCTACTGGGCTCAGTCTGCCCAGTAATATTTCACTGACCTTCCAGCCACAGTGCTGGAGCTGACCTTGGGACTCGATAGTGCTCAATTACCCATAATTCCCACATGGCAGTTTCTTTTCATGCTGCGTGTACCTGACTGTTTCTCTCTGCCTTTCCTCTACTCTGCATTGGGCTTGCAAAATCTTTATAGTTCCTCATTTATAGTAACTTTTATCTAACACAAAAATCAAGCAGTGGACTTCTGAGGAAATAGAACATATTATTGGCCTCAGTCTATGACCTCTGTGTACAGGAGATATTAAGCTGGTTTTGAGTAAAAATCAGTGATTATTTCAAGAATGCCAACTTTGAGATGCAAGGCACAGGCAATGTGTTTTCATTGCTACCATTCTCTAGAGAATCAGAGCAATATTTGCCAGCTATAGAATGTTTTAGCAGCAATTCTCAACTAATTCAGTTTATTTTTCAGCAAGTCAGCCTCAACTAACAACACATTAAATTTTGATTCTTTTTTTATATGATTACCCTGGGGAGACATTCAAAGTAGACCTTTTAATAAGGGCTAGAGCTATTCTGCTGATGGAACATCATGGTGTCATTTCACTTGAGTGGATATTTTTCCAGAAAGACACACTTTAATGACTGGTCAAACATACTAACACCTTATCTTTGCTTTGGGCCATATAACTAATTTAGATAGTCATTAGCTTCTAGGTAATGGAAGAGCATGTGCTTCAATTTTAACTGAATACCAAATCAGGCCCTGAAATACCTCCTTCGGTGGTATTTTGACAGGAAAAGGCCGGCTTATAAGCCAGAGACCTAGAAAGTTGATCTTTACAAGGCATTGTGACTAGAATTGAAAGAATGCTTTATAAGCCAGCTCGTTAAATATAAATGGTTCCAGGCTCACTTTTGAGCCAGTCTCTCTAGAGAGACAAGACTGTGGTTATCCGGGGAGACAGTCGGTGGAGGCAAATACGATGCAAAGATGAAGAGAACGAACCATATAATGTAGGTCCCCATGCAGGAGTCCCCTCCCCAAGGCCTCTGCAGGGCATGGCGTGACCACCTCCCCCCACCCAGCGCTGGGCTTCCCTCCTCAGTCTCCATCGGGCTCACCGTCTACCAGACACTTAGTGTTTTCAAGGGGACCGTCCTTGGTCCATCACACGTCTCCAACCAGGTCCTGTAAAGGCCATCCCCCTTATTTCTGAGCGTCTGACTCCCTCTACAGTAGATACACCCCGAGTCTTCCTTCCTGGGAAGATCACGCTCTTGAGTCCCAGGTGGCACTTCTGATTTCCTGCTGAAATCCCCCACTTGGAACCGCCATAAGCATTGCCAAAGCGTGT
The DNA here is from genome assembly GCF_014898055.3 of Talpa occidentalis. NCBI lineage: Eukaryota > Metazoa > Chordata > Mammalia > Eulipotyphla > Talpidae > Talpa > Talpa occidentalis. The sequence goes on along the minus strand of NW_023602073.1, from coordinate 149,584,852 downwards.
CCAATACTTGAATTCATTTCTCCACCTCCTCCGTCACCCACAGGCAAACCCTCCCTACCTTCGTGTCACAGGGCTTGCCCCGAGCAGTGCCAGTGATCACCCACCGCGAATCTGACGCTTCACCCCAGCAGCTGATTGACCAGTGATGGAATCTAACTGGAGAATGTTTCTTCCATCTGTCTCCTCTTTCCTATCAATTCAGGGTCCCCTGTCCTTTGTCTGAGCTTCAATAGCTACTTATTCCCTTCCCGCCTGCAGTGTGTCCCCACCAATCCATCCTGTAAGTCTCTACCATACAGACATCCGTGGCACACCCCCTCAGTGATTCCCGACCGGCCAAGGTCCTAGTTCACAGAAATAAACTAAAAACAAATGGAGGTTTGATGTCTGCTATATGCTGGGGTTCAAAGTCTGCTCAAGGGCACTGCTGAGGATGTTCTTGTGATTAGAGGGAACAGCAGTCCACGTAGGCTGCACACTGGCAGGAAGAGACCCCTACACACTCACCTACTGTCAGGCTTGGTGGGGTTTCCACACGTGATGCACCTGGTGAAACAGTTACCACCTTATCTGCAGCCATTGCAGAACCTCCCTTGGCCTCCCTTTCGACCAGGCCCAGGCGCAGCTGAGCCCAGTTGAGCAGGAGTCACTCCCCAGCTCTGGAAGGGGCGGCCTCACTTTAAATGACCAGTGGGATGAGGGATGTGAGGCCATCGGAGGCGCGACACTCACCGCAGCTTCCCAGGACACCAGAGTGGTTTCTGGGTTTATTCTCTAGGCTTAGAACCAAGTGCTGGTGAGTCCTGGGACAGGTGCATCTCACGATCCTGACATGTATGAGTTTCTGGCAAAATTGTAGTCCTTTCACCTGCTGCATTCACGGCTGGGCAGAAGTGCAGACCTTGGCGGGCTGCAGTCACCAGCGTAGATGCTAATAGCACCCTCGCCTGTAAAAGAAGGAAGCAAACTGGGACCTCCCAGGTGGAGCAGGCTATTGAGCTCAGCGCTATGAAGCTGTCCACAGCCTCTGTAGCATGGGTTCGATCCTTGCCGGCCGGGGAGATACCCACATGGCGCCGCAGACCTCTCCTGTCTCGCCCGCTGCTCCCCTCAGCAGTGCATTCCAGTCAGTCTGCCTGTTCTGTTCCCCGCTCTGTCTCTGGTGAATCATTTCACCCTCCCGCACATCTGACCTGTACCCCGCTTCTTGTATGCATGAATAAATAAATCTAAAATATAAGCAAACCTGGATTCTAAGCATAATCTTTGCACTCAATGATTGAAATGTTTTTGTGCCTCAGAAATGCTTCTTTGCTATTAAATCAAGGCGACTCATACTTCATTTAAATATAGGAAGGGAATAATTGCTGTTTTCACATTACTGAACATTTGGTCTAAACACTGGCCCTGCAGTAAACAGCAGGCAGACAGTTGAGGAGACAGGCAGCCGGTAGGAGGTAGACAGACGGCCGCCTCCCCCTCTGCGGGGTCGCCGCGCTGTTCCAACACGCTTCCAGGTTGGCATCAGTGGGTTGATGGCCGATCACCAGGCACAGCAGCCGCCTGATGGAAGTGCTTTACAATTCCTTCTACTTAATAATTAAAATTTCAATCATAGTCTCCAATAATGACCATGATTAAAGAATGACAACACGTCTTAAAAACCCGTAAGTGGTGTAAGACAGCCAACCTTTTTAGACAGATGAGCGGCTGCCCCGAGATTTATGTATGGTCTGCCCCCAAAGGTCCCTTATTGGGGGGCCTTTCAGCGAAGAAATTGGAACCTATGAAAGCTGTTATTTCTCTCCTTCTGAGTGTTCTTCTAGCAGACTGCGGGGTTGTTTTTCTCTCCAGGGTCTTGAGCATCCCTAGCACTTCCGAGTATTTTCTGCATGCTAATTCAGACGCTGTGACATAGTAGCCAACCGCCTTGGAAATGCCAAAAATTGCATTTTGCAGGTCTTTTGATGATTATCGCTCTTTTCAGAGCTACAAAGGAAGGACAAAAGAAGACTGCCCTGAAAAAAACACTTTTGTATGTGGTTGTCTGCAAGGAGTTAGCCTCCTGATCGGGCAGGATTAAATAGTGTGCTAGCACTCTGCAGAACTGGGGGTCACATCTCTTGTGTTTTCAGAATCAATCTCCCCTCTAGAAACACATTTGCAGGTTTTTACACGCCTTGATCACGCTGTATGTCCTTTTTGGAGCTTTATGTAACACATCTCAGCCCTCGGGTCTGAGGTAATATATTAAAGTTCCGTGTTCAGTAGGATGCGTTAAGGGTGAGGCTCATGACTTTTAGGTAGAGGAGCTGGGAACCTTTAAGTCGCATTGGCATGGCGGCTCCCTTCCCTGTGGCATGTCTAAGGGAGATAAATGTGCAAAAAAAAGTAATGAGAGACAGCAGAAATTCATTAAATACATTCTGATACCGAAAAATGTGTGTGGTCCCATCCAAAATAGGACAGAATGCAGGATTTTATTGAGTCTAAGGACCCTTGACATGAAAATGCACCTACATCTTAATCATACAGTAGCACAACATTTAGTCAAGTGGGCGAGGACATCAGATAGGTAGGTAGGTAGGCAAGCAGGTAGACAGACAGACAGACAGAACTTAGACCTACGTTCAAGGACTCCACACCCACCTCCTTTGGGTTCTAGATTACCGCTATGAATGGGATTCAGTAGCTCCTATTGGGTCACGATAAAGACTCCACCGGCACCCAAGCTGGAATTTCTATTGATGATGCCACCTGAAGTAACCTGAGAAGACAATCCCCACATGACAGAGGCGCGTAGCCTGAAATAGCTGTGTGGGATGATGCTATAGTTCTCTTAGGAGCTGATCACCTTTTGCCTTCGGAAAGCTTTGGTGCTAGAGAAATGTTTAAGAGAATCAAAACCAGAGGTCTGATGCCTTCTCTGAGTATTAAGGGCTACAGGCAATAGGTCCCTCAGTGGACCCCAAGAAGGGGTCTTCTGGGGCTGTCTTGCATTGAAGAGTAGGGCTGGGGGCCAGGAAGCTCCCTCTGTGCTCCTGTCTATGCTAATGAGGCCCCATCTGGAAGTTTCCATGCTTGGTACCAAAATCAAGAAGGACATGACAGAAGATGGTGCTGTCTGAAGTTCTTCTCCCTCCTCCAGAGAACCAGAGCTGTAAGAAAACCACAGGGAGCCCCCCACCCCAGCTCTGTAACAGCAGGGGGCTGGGGAAGGGCCAGTGCATTAGGAGCGGGCCAGGACCCACCGGGACTTTCCATCCACCAAGCCTCTTTTTATCCACACGTGACACCTGCTCCTGCCCCTGTGGGAAGAGAGCAGAAGCAGGAATGTCTTCACCAACTGGAGAGTGCCGTGGGTTTGGGAAGTGTAGGCCATGGGCCCTGCCTCTGCCCACGCCAGCCCCAGCCCTCCCTCTGGCAGAATAAGTCTCTCCTGTGGGCTCTGCCTTCCTTTTGGGGGTTTCCATGACTGCTGGTGACTGTCTTCACTATCGGGCTTACTGGTTTTGTATTTATTTTTGCTTTGATGTAACTGTGCATGGAATGAGCATGTGAGAGAGCTTCCTTGACAAGACAGTCCGTAGCATTTTCTGAGCATTCCCTGCTCTCCCTCCTTCAGACCAGGGGACACAGTGAGCAAAGATGGAGTTTGGAAGGAAGGGGGACTGTCCTTTATTTTTTTAAGCATTCAAACTTAATTTATATTTTTCTTATGTGTGAGCATTAGGTTGGTTTTCTCCCTGGTTACTTGCATTTCGAGTTGCTGTTGAGGCAGGTGACCTGAGTGACAGTTATTTTGCTCGAGATAAACTAAATCATGGGACAAAATCCAATGCCAGATTTGGAGACTAGGATGTTACTTTTGCTATTGACAGAATTGACTGAGCATACAAATTCTAAATTGCAAGTATAAATCAAGTAATTGTAGCAATAATACAGAGAGCTGCTTTTCTGTCAGGTTGGTCCGGATCGATAACCACAAACCATTTATCCAGAGAGTGATCTTACCTGAGCCCTCATGACCTCATTCACAATGCCCTAAAGAAGCCATCCCCCTCCAGGTGACCAGTGTGCCCACAAGAGTGACCCTCTGTCACTTTATTTTGAACAGACAAGACCTCACACCCCATGCCTTTTCTGGCATGACCATGGCGAGAAAGTACTGGACTTTCTGCATGTCACAGTCCCCAGATCACCCTTAATTTTGGCCTCCAACTTTTAGGACTTGCCCAGCAAATCGATGAAGGAGCATAGAAATAGCGGAGGGTCCTGGGGCTCCTAGCTTCCCAGATGTAGGGGGTGACTTTGCAGCTGGAGAAGTCTAGACCCCTGCAAGAAGAAGCAGACAAAAAAATATTTTGCACGTAAATGTGTAGCACAAGTGCAAAGACTTGGATGGAAGATATAAAGGTATCTTCACTTCCAGGCACCCCCTCCAGCTGAATATTCAGGGGAACATTGACCCAACTGGACTAGCCGCCACCCCCAGGGAGCCAGAGAGAGAAGGTGGGCGAAGAGAGGGGCCAGAGGACAGGGTGCGAGAACAACGAGATCTTTCGCCATGTCTGGAATCTTCCCTTCTTACAAATTTGAAGCAGAAATCCACACACACCCCCCAAATGAGTGATATTTAAACCTAAAAGGTGGGGTGTGAATAATGACGGCCTTAGTCTCCGTAGTTCTGGCTACTGGGAACATTTATATAGCGAGAGATACATGGACATATATAAAAATTATATCTATATATAGATATATAGCTACCCAACATGAGTGTCTGTACGGGCGTATGTGGAGCACAGACAGGGACAGGTGTGTCAGACACGTGCAAGTAGGAAGGGGGATGGTGGGGAAAGATGGAAGAAGAGATGTTCCCCAGATGGCCTCCTTACGGGAGCCTCTCCTGACCGGGAGCCCAGGCTGGAAGAGTTGTTCATCAGAAAACAAAATGTAAATTTCCCTGCTACTGAGCTCAGTTCCGCAGGGCGTGGAGGGTCACACTGTGGGGAGTTTGGGAGTGAATTTTGGGCTTCAGCCGCCGGCAGCCCGGGGTGGAGCACCTCGCGAGCCGGCGCTCGGCCCGGGAACCGACCTTCTCCCGCGGGAGGCAGCGCGGGCACCTTCTCCGGGCACCTGCTCCGGGACCCTCGCGGCCCTGGGAACCAGGAGGGTGTTGCTATGGCAACAGCTCAGCGTGGGATGAGAAGGAAAATGGGATTTAAAGAGGATATTTTCCTTCTACCGGGTTCCTTCCCTAAAGAGCATTAGGAAGTCACCAGCCTTGGCGCTGCAAGAAAATGAACCCCACTTAGCTTCAGGGAGAAGCCCCCTGGCACCCCGAGGGAGACCCTGACACTGTGTCGGGCGCCCGGCGAGAGGGCGCCTCTGGGAGACTCGCTGGTGGCAGCTGCGTGGCTGTGGCAGGAAGGGCCTGACAGGCGGAATGAAAGGAGAGTTGAAAGGACGCCAAGGGCCTGCGCTGCCGTGGCCGCTCCACGCGCGCCCCCGCTCTTGGCTGCGGGCCCGGCGTGGGAGGGTGGGTAGAAATTAGATAAGGATAAATTGTCTCATCCGTGGAGGGCTTTAATGTGCTAGAAAGGGGAGGCCTAATAAATCACAGCTAGAATCGCGGCTCCATTAGGTTTAAATTTCAGAGCGGAGTTGGGGCTAACAAGGTTCAGAGCCAGCTGCCCTCGGAGCAGGTAGGGGCCCCGTGGGCCCACCCCGGACCGCCTCCCTGGCAGCTACCACACGGCTCCAGGCCACCAGCAGCTGGGACCTTCCAGCACTTTCCTCTGGGGGGCTTCTCAGAGCCCCACCTGTGTGCGCCACTGCAGGGGAGAGGCTCCAAGTCACACCTGGATGCCAAAACCTTCTCCACTGCCCCAGACAGCCGGGCCCCGTCGCAGCGCCTGTGGCAGCAGCTGCTTACAGGGTGACCTGCAAGCTTCCATTGCCTCAGTCTGAGCTGCTGCCCTCCTCACCCAGCGCCTGCTTCTGGCTCTCATTGATAAGACCTCTGCCCTCCAAATTATGAATGCCCCCCCCCAGACAAGGGGGGCTGCTTTAGTGGGGGGTATGGAGTGGGTGGACAAGGGGAAGAAATAGGCTTGCTGTCTCCTGCAGCCCCCTTGGGTGACTCAAGGACCCCACCTGCCATATAGGCAAGCAGGTGGCCCACCTTACTGCTTCCCCAATGCCTTAGGATTGCAGCCAAGGCCCCCAAAAATGATCACAGGAGCCCTCCAACTTGGGAGTGGGCATCTGCCTTTATCCCCACTCAGGGAGAACTAGTGCAGGCGGAGGGAAGGTGGCCCCGAGTCTCAGTGCTGCGTGCAGAAAACCTGCGTCCATGCTTCTCCACTCGGAACTGGCAGCCAGGCCTGAGCCCCTTGTGACTCCTGCCAAGTGCCAGCACTGAAGGCTGCCAGCAGCTCGGCTTCCGAGGTCATCTTCACCCTCAGTCAGCAGCCTCCCTATCAAGTTTGCCTTTTGTCTCCCTCTCCCTCTGGGTGGGGAGGTGCAGGGGGTCGTGAGCAGGAAGCCCCAGCTCTGAGGGAGGCCACGGCGCTCACATCCCAGCTGTTAGGGAACGTGCAGCCCGACCTTGGGTTTGGGCACCCGCGCAGGCTCCTGGGTCCAGGGTCAAGTGCAGGCGGAATGGCTGGCAAATAAAAGCCAAGTGCCAAGGAAAGACCCTAATTAGAAAAGACCATGTTAGGAATAAAGGAAAATGCAGACTAGAGCACTTTATATATATATATATATAAATATATATATACACACACATATATAAATAGCTATTACTTACCTTAGCAAAACAGGAGTCAATCCATTACACTGATAACTTATACATACCTCTGACCAAAACCCCAGGAAGGCTTTCTCCAAAGTAATTGAAATGCAAAATAAATTACATGTAAAGATTCTGCCCATGCAGCACATCAGGATGTCATTTCATCCATCAATGGGACAGATGTCCCCGCAGCCACCCGCTCACTCTTGTCCAAAGCCCTCGCTACCCGCAGACAGGCTGAGCTCAGTGAATCAGCCTCGCGGGAGGGATTCAGCCTTTCAGAGCACGGCATCGCCACAGCAATTAATATTTGTTGATTGAATGCTGCCCTCTGTGGGCCACCAGCCAGGCACGGCGGGACCTGTCAGGGCAGGTGCCCCGGGCCAGCCACTGGGGTGCAGCCAGGGAAGAGGAGCAGCACCTGGAAACGGGGGGCTGTTAGCAAACCCTCCGGATCTGGGGACTTGAGGCTGGGGGCCACGAACGTGTTTCCAGAGGAAGTGGTTTGTTCACTTTGGCTAAATAGCTTATGTCACCTTCTTGCAAATCAGAGAATGGACCTTGTGGAGGGGACTCTTCATGTTGTCCTAACTGGAGTGGCCAGTGGGCAGGCGTGAGGGTTCCCCAAGGAGGGTCTGCGAGGAGAGAGATCTGGACCCTGGAGCTCCTGCCTCCCTGGTCTGGCCAGTTACCAACCTGCTTTGCTCACCGGCCACCAAGTTCCATCTTTGTGCATCGAATGCCTAACAGTGACGCGGAGCCAGCTGATGTGCACTGGATTCCTGGCGCCCCATCCCTGAGCCTTTGCCTTGGTCACGTGAAGCCACAGGCCCCTCATGACTGCAGTTAGAGGGTCACGGCCCCGGCTGAAGACCCCGAGGGAGGAAACGGCTGAGCCTTCAGCCTGCCCCCTCTGCCCTTCAACCCTTGCCCTCCTCCCTAGCTTGTCCACCACGCAGGTTGCGAAGGATTTTTTTTTTTTTTTTTTGGTTATGACTTTCTTTCACAAGTGGCTGTTCATGTAAACGGCGGTGCCTGCCCACCACTGTCAGCTGACTGCTAATGATGAATAATCTATCGAGCGCGATTTGGGGACCTGCTGTCAGTTTCCCTCTTAGGACATTGTGAAGCTAGTGAAATAATGAGCTTTATCTCCCAAGTGCATTTAATGATTACCTGTCCGGGGCTCCTCGCCCTGGCACAGCTCTTGAAACCATTACGCTCGTTTCTCCCGTGCTGCCCGGGCCCCACCCGGCTGTCGTAGTGCAGGTCGGGGACCACAGGAGCCACAGGCTCCACCCTATTATCCCCAGGTCCCTGAACCTCTCAGAACCCCAATTCCTCCCCTACAAGCTGGAGATATTAATAGCAAGCAGACGGCATCCCGTGGGCCACGGTTATGTGGAAGTAGCGACAGACATGCACGGTGCGGGCATTTTCTCCCACTAGCAAGGGGGCGAGCCTCCCCGGCCACCTCTTGGGCCCCCCTTAAGCCCTGAACCCTGCCATCCCATTTCAACAGTTTCATCATCACTGAAACTGAGGCTTGTATGTCAGTGGGGCCCCTCAGTGAACCCCTCAAGCTCAGACCAGGCTCAGCTGTGTCCTGTCCACCAGGTTCAAGCTTCCAGAAGTGCACCCTGCTCCAGGCCCTGGCTGCGGAACGGCTCCCCGCGGGGGCCAGCCCTGGATCCCCAGGGCACCTCTGTGAGCGCCCTGCTCCCAGACTTGTAGCCTCATTGCCAGGATGAATGAAGCAAATGGATGTTCAAAAAGATTAGGCCTAGGGCCTCCCGGGTGGCACAGGGGTTAAAGTCTCAGCACTATCAAGTTATGGCCAGACATTGCAGCCTGCGTTCAATCCCCGGCCAGGGAGCTGACCCACGGGAAGCAGCAGACCTCTCCTGCCTCCCTGCTGCTCCCCTCAGCAGTGGATTTCAGTGGATCCTCCTGCTCTGCTCCCCACTCTGTCTCTGGTGGGTCCTCTCACCCCTCCACACACACCTCTGGCCTGCGTCCCAGTTCTTGTATGCATAAATAAATAAAAATAAATCTTTGAGGAAAAAAAGATTAGGCCTTGACTATAAAAATTACAGCCAGGAATGTTTTAAATAAAGACTTTCCATTATCACCGCTCAAGTTAAACCTTCTTCTGGACAGCAAGTAATAGCCTCTTACGTTTAACCTTCAAGGGTATGGACTTGAAACTCATTTCCTGGTGTATTTTTCTTACTAATCACTTCATGTTTTTACTTATGGTGGTAGATGGGAAGCCCCTGCAATGCATCTCCTGAATTTTGAAGTGGGGAAATAATTCCCCTTCAATTGCAGAGAAATTGAAGTTTACTCAACGATGATTAAAAATCCTTCTGACAGACTTTGAGAAGGTCTTTCTTCTGATTGCTATAATTTTAAATAATTCAGAGCCAGCTTGGCACATGTATGTTTATTAAAGTGGGGATGAAAGCAAAACCGATTAGCGTCCCTGCCTTCTCCCATGACCTCTGTCCTCCGAGCCTCCTTCAATTCTGCAGCAAAAATCAGACACACTTTGGCATGAGTTCCCCCGCGGGGATTCTCCAGGCTGTCTGCTCAGCCAGCTGCCCCCCGGAGAGATGCCCTGGGCCCCTCCCTCTCCGCTCCCACCTCTCCATTCCTGAACTCTCTTCGTTCCAGAGAGCTGGAAACAGCCGGCTGGAAGGGAGAAGCGTCCCAGGTGCTGACCAGGGAGCCCCCAGGCCTCAGCATGCAGGGTCGCTGCACCCGGGTTCTCTGCAAGGGAATGGGCACCGCAGGAGACCCGGGACTGGGGAAGGGGCTGGAGCTGCCACATCCAAGACTCTTCCTGAACTCACAGATCAATAAATTAGTAAGACTTTCAAGGGCCGCGCAGGGCTTCCCACCAAGGCCTGGGACGGAGGTAAATGTGGCTTCCTGTCAGGCTGGCCAGTCTGTCCCCCCCCCGACTGGCCTAGGGTCCAGCTCCCTCAAACCCCCCCCCCCAGACAGACCCTTTCTGATGCAGCAGCGTGACTCACTCCTGCCAGGCCCCCTGATGCTCTTCAGCAGTTTAAATTCCACTTCCCTCTGAGAGGCTTTTGCTCAGAACATTTCTGTTAGGAAGATCCTCTACGTCTCTGCCAGGGAGAGCCTCCTTTCAGTAGTGATCCGTCTCTCTTTGTGTCTCTCCACTGACACTTCAGTCTTCTATTTTCTCGAGACACCGCCCTTCAGCCTCTCCTCACATTCGCCTCTGATTTATATTCTGTGAGATGTGGATCTTTAATATTCTGGAGGACACACACGGCAGCGCCGGCCACCCGGCCGTGCTCCCTCAAGCTCCGCAGCTGACCTTGCTCAGGAGCTCTGGGGGGGGGCACCAAGGTGTTCCTGGCGCTTTGAAGTCGGTTCAGACCCAGCGAGCTCAGAGCACATGACGGTCTCTCGAGGGTTTTCAGGGCCTCTGCTGTCCCCTCCCGTGTGGGAGGGCTGGGGCTCTCTGGCTGCGTGTGTCCCCACGTGAGGGCCCAACACTGAGCTGCCCCCCCAAGCTCCCGTCCTCTTGGGTCGAGGCCAGCAGGGTGGGCGCAAAGGCGCAGGCCCGGTTCTGTACCTCGCAGTACTGCACCTTGGTGTCAGGCTGTTTTTGACCCTGGGGGCTGGATAATTCCTCCTCGTGGGGGCATCCATGCGTCATAGACTGTCCACAGCTTCCTGGTGCTACCCATCAGATGAGGGTGGCCCCCCGGTTGGGAACCAAACACCTCGAGCGTTGTGGGGTGTTCCCTGGGGGCAGCCACGTGACGCTGAGCTGGAACTTGTGGTCCAATGGAAACAGTGAACACCCAGTCCTGATGTTCAAACCCCAGCTCCACCTCCTTGGGGTCCGGCAACCGTGACCGAGTCTCTCAGACCCCACGGCAGGGACCTCAGGGCAGGGCGGGGAGAAGCCAGCAAGGGCACTGCGGACTCCGTGTTCCTCACACCGGCCGGCCATCTCTCGGGTAGTGGTGAGGATGTCAGGTCACGAACGCCCAGCTTCTTTATTCCAGCAAACATGTCCTTCTGGCCCTTGGGTGCAAACCGTACTGGCTCGGGGTGGAGGGAACACTCTTGGAGACCTGGCCTCAGCGTCAGGAAGGGACGTGGCCCCTTTGGTGGGGGCTCTTTTACGTGCCCCCCATAGCTGCCTCCTCGCAGTTAGTGGCACCCAGATAATTACAAGCGGAGCTGCCTCCGCTGGAAACAGCCCTTGTGACTGTGCCCTTCCCTGTGCCGCCCTGTTTGCACCCCACTTATCTGCAGCTCTGCCTCTCCCACAGCTGACACTTGTTCTTTAATGCTGTGATTCCAGAGCACTTCTGAGATTGCTCGGCGCGCCAGGAAGGCCCCAGCAGGCGTCTCTGGCAGCCTCCCCCTCTCTGCCCTCTTTATTTCTTCCCGCTTTTGGAGGGAAGCCAGTGGCGGCCCGCATCTGCCGCGCAGCGGGGCGATGAGTCATTGTTCTCCGAGAAGCTCCTGGCGGCAGCGCCTTTCAGCTGCGACCTGGCCGGGACCTGTCTCCGCGACGAGAGTCACCTTTCCGTCTCTCTTACACAGAGAGATTGTCCTTCCCCTGTCCCCGAGAGAAACCCCACTGGAGATGGTCTATAGCAGCCTAGTGCCGCCGCCGAGTCCGAAATCACGGCCAAGGGCAGTTTCTGTTTGAGAATTTGGCTCCCGAGCTGAGAACACACCACCTCCAGGCTCCTCAGCCGCTGTGTGCGTGTATCTGGCCGCAAACAAGGTGCTGCGTGGGTGCTGCCCTCTGTGAGGGAGTCAGCGCCCGGATGCCCCTCACGGTCCACTCACCTTCAGAGGCAGCCCTGCCGATGGCTTCTGCTCCTTTTTTCTCTGTGTGTGTCCCCCCTCCCCCCAGCCCTGCCTTGGAGAGCTCCCCACCCCCTGCCGCGAGGAAAGGTCAGGGTCAGACAATGGAACGGTTTTCCAAGCAGATGTTTCAATGCCCAGGAGGCCCCGAGGAGTCACCCCTCACCCAGGTGCCCTGGACACAGGTGCCCATGCCAGCCCAGACCCAGCATCGGTGGGTCTGACCCCTCCCACCAACCTCCTACCAGGAAATCACCAGTCACTGCATGTAATTTACAGCCCCCAAAAGGCCTTCTCTTCTTCCCAAAAGAATCTCCCATTTGTAGAGTGGCAAGGAAGCTTCTGGAACTTTCTCTCTCTACAAGGTGGATGTCCCCCCACCCAGAGAAGGAAGCCCAGCCCCTCCCATCCTGCTCTTCAGCCTCCCCCTCCCCCTGCCACAGTCGCTGGGGGAGCGACCAGCATAAACCCGGGACCTCCACCCATTTCTGTGCCAAAAGGAAATGCCAGGAGTGTTCCTGTAGAGACAGGTTTTCTTTAAAAAAAAATTTTTTAAGCCAGAAATAAATGGATCTGCAGGGAGAGGAACTGTGTTCTACATTCCAGGTTAATCTGCATTTCAGGCCTGGTAAAGGGAGTGCGTTTGCAGATGAAAACAAAACGGCACTGAGGCCAGAGGAACCCAGACCGGTGACCGGCCCCGTGGTCAGCCACTGGCCATGCCTCGTCCCCCCGCCCGGGAAGCCCCATATCCCCACAGGAGAGTGGGGATGAGCATGAGGCCGAGCCAGTTCTAATTAAGAGCCACACCTTTTATTTAAAAAAAACAAACATGTATAATTAGTAATAACTGCAAAGCTCTTTGCACAAAGTAGAAGCTGCGCGGTGCTGTACCGTCTGGCCTGACCTCACGCTCACCCTGCCCTTGGGAATTGCTATAAACAGGCATAAAAGCAGCGGTGGAGGGCGGAAGGCACCGCTGTCCTGGAGGCCTGGGGCGGCGGGAACGTCCCCACTTACACTGCCAGGCAGAAAGGCCTTGTCAAGCAGGGCCCTGCGACGTCCTTTGTAGCGAAACGATCTTTCTTTTTTCTGGTGGACGTGCACCTTGTTCTCCCCACCTTGCTGCCAGCGTGTGGCTGGGCAGAGCGGGGGTTTCATTCTCTCCCCGCCGTCTCATCCAGACCCGTCAGGTGGTCTTAACCTGGTCACCAGAGGGACAAACGCGCAGGTAGCCGAGGTTCTCTTCCTCAGTCACAGCTCGAGGAGCAAGAGGCCTGTGGCTTGGGGGCTTCCCACAAGTGACCGCTGCCCTGGCTCCTCCCCGGGCCTCCCAGCGACAGCAGCGACAGTCAGGTCACCCCGCTGGGGGCGCTGGGGAATTTTAGTGGTTTGTTTGCTGGTTTTGTTTTATTTTGTTTGTTCTTTTGCAGGATTCATTTTTTATTTGATTTTGTTTGTTTTTAAAGCTGCATCTCCAACAGAAAGGAAACACTAGTGGATTTATTTCAGCATGTGGAGCGATTTAAGAGGAGCTAGGAGACTCCCCCACTCCCCCATACAAAGTTTTGGGAACTATGGACCTCCTTGTGAGTTTTTGAGTTGATCAATAATTTTTCCCCCACATTTAACTATTTGCAAAGAAATTAAATTTCTGGAATAATATAAATAATGACTTTTTCCCCCCAAGAAGTGAATTAGCACTTTTTTTTAATATTTTATTTTATATAATTCTTCCATCATTTTTCATTTGACCCTAGTCCTTCCTCTCCCCGCCCCCCCCCCATAGTGTGTCTCTGGTTTATAGTTGCTTGTTGATTTTGATTTTTGCTTTGTATTAATTAGCCTTTTTTGTGGTCCCTTATTTAGGTTTTCTAAATTCCTGCTATGAGTGAGACCATCCGATATTTTTCTTTTTCTTTCTCACTTATTTCACTGAGCATGATCCCTTCCAGCTCCATCCACATTGCTGCAAACTGCATGTGTTTATCTTTTTTGAATGCTGAGTAATATTCCATGGTGTATATCTACCACATCTTCTTGATCCAGTCATCTATTTTGGGGCATTTGGGTTGTTTCCATAGCTTAGCTATTGTAAATAGGAGCTAGCACTTTTCTTAAGACCAAAGTAGAGCCTGCAGGAACAGGGATTTGTTGCTCACATGCGCATCTTCTAGATACAGGCACGAGCACTTCTTTTCAGCGAAAATTTGTGTCATCCCTTTTGCTCCTGATATTTCTGTCCTATTCTTCAAACACCGATATGATATGTGATATTTTGTCTCTTCTATTATTACCTAGTATCTATCTCTTAGAAAAATATGTGTTAACTTTGTATGAGAGATTAGGTTCCAAGTGCTAATATTTTTCCTAACTGAGTATCACTAATATAAGTAGTAACATACAGTTCATCAAAGCAACAAAAATATTTGATGTCTTTAAAAAATTTTGATGGCAACTTATGAAACAAGAAGTAATACATCCACCATAGTGTACATTCCAACTTACTTGGAATATTATAAGTGAATGACACTGGCTGCTGGGATGAGGGAGGGTTGGTTGATGAATTATTTTTCTGTCTTAATTGTTATCAATGTAAGTTCTAAAGATTTTGGTCAAATAAGTAGATAATCATGGAAGAAATTTTTTTCTAGTAATATCATTCCATATTTTAAAACTCATTTATAGGGATAGGCCAAAAAAATAATTATAATTGTCAAAATTCTTTGCTTGGGGGAAGCAAAAGAATTAGAAACAGAGGAATTTGTTGTCCAGCCAGCCTGGTAACCTTTTCAGTCTAGGGGAGGTAGATTAAAAAGATTTATGAATATTTAACAAATAACTTTTAGTTATCCCTTTATTTTATAAATTTAGATATCATTTGCTTAATATAAAAAGGTCAAGAGAAGTGTAGATATTCTTATTATCAATACACCTTTTTCCAATAAAATATCTTTCGATAAAATACTTTTATTATGTGCTTTAAAGACAGTCTCACAAAAATGGAGTTACTAAGTCATCGATTTGTGGAAAAGGTAAAATGTTTACAAATTCAGTCTATATCATCAACTCAGTCAGCAAGATCAGATCAAGCAGGTTTCCTTTTTAATATAAATAAACATGTTAATATGAACTCCAAAAAGTAGTATGAGTATAAAAAAAAAATACCCGCCTTGCAAGATGTGTTAGGAAAACCAGTCAGGATCAAAAGTATCTAGACTCTGTTAGCCTACCCATTTCAAAATGTCTACAAACTCACCATGAATCTGCCTGTTCCGGTACTAACTTTGTAATAATGGACTATCTCTGTGTGAGGGAGGAGGAGCTGTGTGTGCGTGTACTGAACGCGTGTGGTGCTGGGCTTTGTGAGTGGTCAGGTAGGTGTCCTGCGCGGTCATTCAGAAATTACTCCATGAACGTGTTTCAGTAGCTCCACCTGTTGTGCTCCCCATGCAAACTTTTACTGTGTATTTCAAAAAAGTGAAAAGCATGTGTATTTCCGGTTCAGCAGCCAGCATGTCATTTCAAGTTTTTGTTAGGAGGAGGTAGAAATATTCAACACTTTATAACATGGAATACAGGGAGTCAACAGGCAGGAGTGTGTGTCAGGCCGTCAGTAGGAAGGGGGGAGGCCAGCATCGTGGCCACGGTCAGCCCACACTGGGCCGGGGGAGTGTGCGGGCAGGATGGCCTCGCAGGGTTTCCTTATCCATCCGTCTGCAAAAACGCAGTTGTAATATGAGTGTGCATGCGTGTGCGCGCGCACACACACACGCACACATAGAGATTTTCAAAGGTAGAAGTACTCAGGCAGGAAAATAAAAGACAAAACCTTGAGTGTACCTTTATGGTGAGCCTTGTCGTACATGGGAATTGCTGGCTCTTGAGCAAGGCAGGAACTTTTGACAAAGCATCACCCCCAGACGAGTGGAGAAACACAGAACAGGCCAGCTCTGCAACGGCCACACGCAGCCACAGTGCCACTCTGCGCCCTGCCCATGTGTCCCGCATCCTCACATGGCAGAGCCCAGGGAGGGAGCCACAGGCCCATCCACAACCTTGACCCAGCAGCCTGCACGATCTTTGTGTCCACCTCTGGCAACCACGACAGGAAGGCGACACCTGCTCCTTCCCGGGTCAGAAGCCACGAGGCAGCGCCCTCTTGGGGGAAGGTGGGGTCCTTTCAGAAAGAGTGAGGTTCTTTCTGGCCAATTATTAATGCATTTCATTCAGGAGGTGAGCAGAAAAAAGAACGTCGCCTGTTTTGCGTGGGTGGGATCGAGGCGCGTGGCTGCAAGATGCTCCCCACCGTGCAGGGGCTACAGCCCACTGACTGCACAGCACCCCAATCCAGTGCAGAGCACCCCAGTCCAGTGCAGAGTACCCCAGTCCACTAGCAAGCTCCTCGGAGATGCACTCAGCCTGCGGGGACAGCCTCTGCTGGGGGCCCCAACCCCACCCCAATCCAAAACCTGTCCCCAGTGGGGGAAACCTCAGCTTGCAGGCGTATTGCCAGGAGTTACTTTAGTCTGAAGTCAGGTCTAAACACAGCTGGTTGGCTTGATGATCAGAACGGCCAACACAACCACCACAGCGTGTCCCAGGCTGCAGAGGCTGGGTGAAGCGTGGGTTCGCCGAGAGCCTGAGAGCGTAGTCTGCCGGGGCGCTTGTTATATGCGCTCATCACGGAAGACTATTCATTGAGCTGAATAGACTCACCCAAGACCTCGATGCCGAAAATGGTGGAAGAGAAGCAACTTTCCCCTTGAGATGGGTAGGCGACAGGCAACAGATTAGATCGGTGGATGGGTGGGCGGGCAGATAGAGACGAAAGATAGATACGTGTATAAACACACACACACATCGAGGGGCAGGTAAATACATAGATGTGTCAATTGCAAAAAGCGTCTCGCGATTGTGTTTCATTTTGACATGTCAGATTTCCTATAATTGATTCATTGCTAAGCCAGACAGCAGATAGAATCGTGAACTTGCCTTATAAATGTACCGACTTTTTCAGCAATAAGAAGGGACAAAAAAAATTCTTGAGTCAGTCCTATCTGAGTTCTAATCCCAGCTGCACCCTGATAAACTGGGGGCCTTGAGGAAGTCACTCAACTTTCTCGCACCGCGGATTCCTTATCTGAAAACGCAGGTGGTGGTAGAACCACCAGGCAGGGCCAGAGCCAGGACCGAGCAGGACGATGCACAGAGGGCGTGGCAGGGTCCGACCACCTGTCGCCCACCTGGGACACTCACCTGGGCCGCTCAGAGGCAGCGAGCGCGCCTTTTCCCCTCAGCTTCTTTCTTCTCTCCTTCCCCGCTCCACTTTTGGTTTTGCTTTTAAGCTTTCCCTCTTGCCTCAACGTTATTTTTATTCTCCTACAGCTTCATGTTCCGACTCTCCCCTAACTGCCTGAGTGACTATCACTCCTCATTAATTCCCCTTAACATGCAGCCTGGGGACACACGGCGTCATTCCCAGCCGCCCCGGACCTGACACGGCGGCCTCGCCTTCAGAAGGATGCTGGGCCCCAAGCGCTCAGGAGGCCGCAGCAGCCCGAGGAGGTGAAAGCCTCACCTCCCAGGACCACAGGCCGGGACCCCGAGGGCTCCCGTGCAGCCGGGCGCTAACCTGGCCCTCACGCCGTGGCGTGTCACAAAGCGTGAGCTCCGGCCCCGCACAAGCCCGTCTCCTCGCGATTCTCTCTGGGCATGTTGGCCGCAGGCAGCAGATCTTTGCTGGGCCCCTGTCCTGTCTGACGGGGCGTGGCCCTGGGACCAGGGCTGGATCTGGCATATCAGAAAAGAGCAAAAAGCAGCCCCGTGGATTCTGACCTCAAACACCGAGAAGCTTAGACGGGAGCCTTGGGAACCACAGGCCCGGCCACGTCTCGCGCGGCTCATCCTGGCGCCTCTCCGGGGGCCAAGCTGGACAGCCCCACCAGGCTTGTGACGCACCTGGGGTTTTAATGTGCCCGGCCGGGCCCCCAGGCCATGTCTTCACGTGGGGTGAGTCAAGCCGTGGGCTGAAGACCAAGTGTGCTCAGATGCGCCTCTCGCGCTCCGCTCCAAACAAGCATCTGCGGAAAGACTCCGGCTCTAATCAAGCCAGACCACGCTTGGGTCCCAACTCTGCCACCTGAGAGGGGGTGAAAGAGAGTGGGGGGGCTGGGAAAGAAGGAGGAGCAGGAGAAGAGAGGGGGTGATAGAGGAGCCGACCCCAACAGGTAGATGCACAGGAAATCTTTCTTTCTCCAGAGTCAGACAAGCAGAAGAACCCCCAGGCATCCCTGGCCTGACCGTGCCCCTGGTCACGCTGGGAACCCACCGCCGCTTTCTGACACGCCTGCAGGCCAGCGGCCATGGCTCCCTCCACGAGGCAGTCCAGAATTTCAGGGCATTTTCAACCAGGAAATTCCCCCAACCTCCACCCAGCTGTCTCGTCAGAATCAGGGTGCATGGCAGCTTCGCGTCACCACCACCCTTCCAGAGGCTCCGGGGCGAGTGATAGCGGCTCCTGGCACTCAGTTTCTTCCCGCATGGCTCATTCTTGGGGCCTTGTCAGAGCCTCTGGACACTCCACGCCCGCGGGACACAGGGTGCGGCACAGGATGCCCCCTCCCGGGACTCTGGCCTTGTCCTCCAGGCTCCCTGCCGCTTCACGCTCTCTCCACAAACTCCTCTGGCCTGTGCAGATCTAGTCTGTAGACTTTAAAAAACAGAAATTTATTGGTAAAAATTGTGTTCATTCATCCAACTGACATTAATTTAGCACTGCCTATGAGCTGGCTACTTTCCTAGCCAGTGATCTATGCTAATGAAATGCAGGGTCCCTGATCCTACAGAGCGCAGGTGCGCACAGGTGCAGACCTGGGGGGGGTGTCAAGGGCAGGGGGCAGGAGGTAGGGCTGGGGGAGGGTCACAGTTAGGGTTAGGTGCTTAAGCTAGGGTGTGGGGGCGGGTTAGGGTTCGGACTAGGGTCAACATCTAACTCGAGTGTGAGTTGTAGAGAAGCTTCTCTAACAAGACAACTTCACTCTGAGACCAGCAAACTTTGTGAATTCCGGCCTGGGACTGACAAGGCGGCTAAATCTGTAAATGGTTTGCTTGTCACTGGTCTCCAATCAAGGAATGCCCGGATGCACCTTGTCATTCACCTTTCAGAGCTGGACGAGCACAGCTCTCCCCAGTCAGAGTCCACGCTCTGCAGGCAGGGGTGGGCACACAGCTTTCCCAGACGCCCCCTCCTAGCACCTGAGCTGAGCAGTTAGCCACGTCCACCCTTCTTGTCCGCTCGCAGCCAAGCCCCTGCCCCAGGAGCTTCAGACAGCCCTCCTGCCCCGACGAGCAAACCAGACTCTACGGTCTGCTCCTCATGTGGGGGCCACATTTTCTCAGATGGGGACGGCAGGCCCAACCCACCGCACCTTACAGATGCGCTCGCCCAGCCCTTGCAGCTGCCCGGCCTGTTCTCAGAGCTCGCTGCTCTGGATGGGTCAAGGCCCTCCGCTGTCAGGGCGCCCTCACTTAGTCGGGGGCTGAGATGCGAATGGATTTATGGGGAGCACAAATGCTTTCTAAAAGCCACAAATAAAATGTCTGAACGCCTGCCCGGGTGTCTCAGCCGGGGCCGCGTTTGAGTGATGTGGCGCCGAAGGCGACGCTGCGGCCTGGAGTCATGGCGTGGCCGTGCCTTTTTTGATGTCTAGCACGCAAGGCCAGCGCGCCCTCCCGGGGGAGAGCCAGGGGGAAGACGTAGCTTTGGAGAGATGGCGCTCCCCCAGGAGCACGTTTTTCTTCTCACTTTTTTTTCTCTCCCTCCTTCCCGTCTTGCCTTCCTTCCTTTCTGACGTTCTCAATTTCTGTCTGTTCCTTAATTCTTTCAGTCTGGAGGAAGGGAGAATAATAAGGGAAAAAATGGAGTGTAAACAGAAAGAGTATGAAGAAGAATAGGAGCATCCATCAAAGAGAGAGAGAAATAGGCCTAAAGCTAGTTTTCTCGGGCACTTTTTTCTTGTTTTGCTTTTGGTTGTGACGGTTTGGCCTTCAACTGGTGAGCTGAGTTGGAGTCACTGGTTAATACCTTTGATGTGGGTCTGCCGACCTTTATCAGATGATGCGTGGGCGTGAGATCTGAACATTTTCCCCTCTACTGTAGATGCTTCTACATATAGCGATGACCTACCTATTCCCAGAGGCGCTCTATGGAAAGCCCAAAGTTGCTCTTTTTCATAAAAATTCTTCACCTCAACTCTCGACTCTTTGTCCATGATCACATCCACTGTTTTGACTTAAAATAGAACAAGAGTGTTTTCAACGCCACTGCCTTGAAATCCCTGGCTATGCTGAAGCAAAGCTAAACCAGATAACCCATCGGTTCAAGAACATTACTGCAGACTTGTCACTGCTCCGCTCTCTGTGTGATTTGCTCTCTGTTCATAAATTCCTCCGATGTTGACGTCGCACATATTTTCATGTCCCCCCGACAGCTGGTACTCAGAACACCGTCTCGGCACAGCACACAGCTGCCAGGGCTGGAAGGGGACAGAGGCAGGCCTCTGGTCTCGCTCCCGCCAGGCCTCGGGGTCCCCACGCCACCGTGTCAGTGGTTCTAGGGCACAGCAGAGTGCCACCTATGGAGGTGACAGCATCTCTCGTGCTGACTCGCCTCAGTTTCCAGGAAGGCTGAGTGTAACATCTGCCAGGCCTTGTTATCACCCAGAAAGCGGTTCAGCCCAGGCTCCCTATCAGCAGCCGGTGCCCTTCTCACTTTCTGGCCACTTCCAGATGGAAATGCTGCACCCAGAAGTTCACTGTTTAGAAAGGACTAGTTCTTACTATTCAAATTGCATCAGAGATGTCCTGGCTGTTTCCATGTATGTTGAGACGGCTGATGCTTTGAATCTTAGTGAGGTGCCCAGTGGACATTAGATTTAAAATCGCACTGAGGAGCACCTGCTGTGGGGGTTGGGGCGCCAGCAGCGGGGTCGGGGCGCCAGCAGCCGCCTGGGGCCTAAGGCCTCCTGAGCAACTGTTATCTTCTTACATCATCATCAAAGGCGCAGGGAAAGGAGAGCTGCTTCCTCTTCCTACAGTGTGTCCCTGCCACTGCCCTCTGGCCCTCCCGTCCTCACTGCACGGCCACCACGTTAGCGTCAGCAAGGACCAGGATATCAGAGAAAGGGACTTTCAGAGAAGCAAGCTCTATAGCATGGAGAGAGATCACTAATTCTTTTTTTTTAATAATAAATTTTATTTTTATATTCCCCATACAATTGCAACCCCCTTATTTTGACCCCAATCCCTCCCCTCCCGCCCTCTACCCCCCACAGAGTGTCTCTGGTTCATAGTTTTTTGTTGATTTTGTTTTTCACTTTCTTATAGTTATTCATTTTCCTGGTCCCTTGTTTAAGTTTTCTAGATTCCTGCTATGAGTGAGACCATCCGGTATTTTTCTTTTTCTTTCTGGCTTATTTCGCTGAGCATGATCCCCTCCAGCGCCATCCATGTTGCTGCAAATGGCATGTGTTTATCTTTTTTGAAGGCTGAGTAATATTCCATGGTGTATATGGACCACATCTTCTTGATCCAGTCATCTATTTTTGGGCATTTGGGCTGTTTCCAAAGCTTAGCTATTGTAAACAGTGCTGCTGTAAACATAGGGGTGCAGGTGCTCTTTGGAATGGATGTTTCTGTGTCCTTTGGGTAAATACCTAGGAGTGGAATTGCTGGATCCTATGGAAGCTCTATGTTTAGTAGGTCCAGAAATCTCCACACAGCTCTCCACAGTGGTTGGACCAGTTTGCACTCCCACCAGCAGTGCAGGAGAGTTCCTTTTTCTCCACACCCTCACCAACATTTGTTGTTGCTATTTTTTTTTAATATGTGCCATTCTCACTGGTGTGAGATGGTATCTCGTGGTAGTTTTGATTTGCATTTCCCTGATGACAAGTGATGTTGAACATTTTTTCATATGCCTGTTGGCCATTTGCATTTCCTCTTCAGAGAAGTTTCTTTTTAGCTCTTCTGCCCATATTTTCACTGGATTATTTTCTTTGTTGTTGTTGAGTCTCATCAGCTCTTTGCAGATTTTTGTGATCAGTCCTTTATCATTAGTGTTGGGTGCAAAAATGTTCTCCCAGTTGGTGGGGTTTCTCTTTGCTTTTGTTATTGTCTCTTTTGCTGTGCAGAAGCTCTTTAATTTGATGTAGTCCCAGCTGTTGATCTTTGCCTTCACTATCACTGCTTTGGGTGATGTGTCTGTAAAGATGTCTTTGATGTGCAAATCACCTAGCGTTTCGCCTATATTTCCTTCTATGTATTTTATGGTTTCAGGTCTTATGTCTAGTTCTTTAATCCATTTTGAGTTGATTTTTGTGTATGGTGTGAGGTAGTGGTCAAGCTTCATTCTTTTGCATGTAGCAACCCAGTTTTCCCAGCACCATTTATTGAACAAACTTTCTTTGCTCCAACGCATAGTCTTTGCTCCTTTGTCAAAGATTAGTTGACCATAAATCTGTGGATTTATTTCTGGATTTTCTATTTGATTCCATTGGTCTGTATGTCTGTTCTTGTTCCAATACCATGCAGTTTTGATGATTATGGCTTTGTAGTAGAGTTTGAAGTCTGGGAGTGTGATGCCTCCATTCCCTTCTTTTTTTTTTTCAGGAGAGCTTTGGCTATTCGGGGTTTTTTTGTGATTCCATATGAATTTCATCAATAATTGTTCTATTTCTTTGAAGAATGCCATTGAGATTTTGATTGGAATAGCATTGAATCTGTATATTGCTTTTGGTAGGATGGCCATTTTAATAATGTTTATTCTTCCAATCCATGAGCAGGGGATGTCTTTCCATTTCTTTGTGTCTTCTTCTATTTCTTTTAACAGTGTTTTATAGTTTTCTTTGTATAGGTCCTTTACCTCTTTTGTTAGATTTATTCCCAAATATTTGATTTTTTTTGTTTTGATAATAAAAGGGATTTTTTTTTTAATTTCTTCTTCTTCAGATTTATTGTTTGTGTATAGGAAGGCTACTGACTTTTGCGTGTTGAGTTTGTATCCTGCCACTTTAATGAACTGATTGATGAGTTGAATTAGTTTTTCTGTGGAGTTTTTGGGGTTCTCTATGTATATTATCATATCATCTGCAAATAGTGATAGTTTGACTTCTTCTTTTCCTATTTGGATTCCTTGGATGTCTTTCTCTTGTCTTATTGCTCTGGCTAGGACTTCCAGTATTATATTGAAAAGCAGTGGTGAGAGTGGACATCCTTGTCTTGTTCCAGATCTTAATGGAATTGCTTTCAGCTTTTCACCATTGAGAATGATACTGGCTGTTGGCTTGTCATAGATGGCCTTTATGATGTTGAGGTATGTTCCTTGTATCCCAAGAATTTCAAGGGCTTTTATCATGAATGGGTGTTGCACTTTGTCGAAAGCTTTCTCAGCATCTATTGATATTATCATATGGTTTTTATATTTCTTTTTGTTGATATGTTGGATAACGTTGATTGGTTTTCGGATGTTGAACCATCCTTGTGTCCCTGGAATGAATCCTACTTGGTCGTGGTGAATTACCTTATGGATACATTGTTGGATTCTGATAGCTAAAATTTTATTGAGGATTTTTGCATCAGTGTTCATTAGGGAGATTGGCCTGTAGTTTTCCTTTTTTGTGTTGTCCTTGTTCAGTTTTGGTATTAGTGTAATGTTGGCTTCATAGAACATGTTTGGTATTGACCCTTCCTTCTCAATTTTTTGGAAGAGTTTGTGAAGGATAGGCACTAATTCGTCTCTGAATGTTGGGTAGAATTCATTTGTAAATCCATCAGGTCCTGGGCTTTTGTCTTTGGGGAGGTTTTTGATTACCATTTCAATTTCACTGCTTGTAATTGGTCTGTTTAGGTGTTCTATTTCTTCTTTATCTAGCTTTGGGTGATTGTAGAGTTGTAGGAATTTGTCCATCTCCTCTAGATTGTTGAACTTGTTTTCATATAACTGTTCATAGTAGTTACTGATTATTCTTTTGATTTCTGCTGTGTCCGTTGTGGAGAGATCACTAATTCTATAGCATATTACTCACTGTGGAAAAAGAAGACATCAGGCCCAGAGCCTGACAGGCCTGGGATGAGATGCCCTCTGCAGCGACCCCTCCGTCTCTCTGAGCCCTGGTGTCCTGGTTTACAAAGTCAGGACATTAATCGACATGAGTAAATGCCTGTCCTGTCCAAGGTCCATCTGCTCTGCCTGGCATCAACATCTGGCGTCTGCACTGATTGGTATATTGTCCTTAAACCATGTGGCATGGGGGGGGGGTGGAACAATCCAGAATTTAATTCTTCCCCAAGCAGAAGTGCTGCCTCAGCATCGTCTTGTAGAGAGGCCAGAGGCTTGAAGGGACATGAGCAGACCCCACGCAATGGGCAGCAGAGGGAGCTGTGCTCTGGGTCAGTGGGGGTGGGGGTAGGCCCTTTCCTTCCTGAGCTCTTCCCGGGTGGTCCCTCCACAGCGCCCTCTGCTCCTTGCATGTAGACTAAGATTGCTGATCCGCCCACACTTTCCAAGGAAGTCCACTTAGCCATCTCTTTGTTACATCTAGACTGCAAGACAGGGACACTGAGGCCAGAGCCAGCACCCAGGGTCTGGTCAAACGCAGGAGAGACCCGACCAACAGGGAATTTTAAGCTTCAAAAGCTGAAGACCCTCCCTGCATCTGGTCAGCAAGCTCAGCTCCCAACAAATGCCAGAAGTTTCCAAAAACTCATCAGTGGCAGATGCTGAGGCCACCTCAGTGCAGACACCTTTGGAGACAGCTGAAGACTAGCCCCTGCTCCCTCTCGGCACAGACGAGAAACGATGTTTCTGCACACTCGCGATGTGCCTGCACACTCGTGGTTATTTAGCTTTAGACTCAGGTCCTAAAATGCACCAAGTGTCCTTGACCTGCCAGACACCCTGGGACCTGCCTGACCCTGGTGAACCCGGCCCATGCCCCCCAGCAGCCCCGCCTCGGGAGGGGCCAGACCCGAAGCCAGGGCCCTGAGGAAGGTCAGCGCTAAGGCCCTGTGCAGTGGGGACACACTGGGCTTCTGCGTCGGTCACCAACTCAGCCCTCACCGTTCATTCTCTACCAGGGGAGCCAGGCCACCCCCGTGTCTGGGCCCGCGTGTGTAAAGCAGGCGTGTAAGGGGCATGCAGGATGGTGTGTGCAGGCTTGTCACTCCACGTCTAGGGTGCTCTGTCCCGCAAGGCTCTTAACTCCTGCTCTCACTTCCACAGGAGGAGCTGCGAGGCTGCTGGGTCCTGGCCCCGTGAGGTGATGTGTCTGCATTTCGGTTTTAGAGACTCGCCTCGAGTCCCAGAGATTTCTTTGTGGGTTTCTGTGACAGCAGCAATAGGTGTCACTGTCCCGTTGACGCTGACAGGCTGGAAAACCCCAGCCCCGGCCTGGAAAAGCCGAGAGTTCCCTCAGCAGAACCGGGCCCTCAGTGTTAAAGATCAGGCTCTAGAACCGAAGGCAGGCTGGCTCGGCTGGGAGGAATTCCTACAATGGCGCTAAAGTTCTAGAAGCAAATACTACGTGGGAGGCCATAGCAAGAGTGAATTGTTGTTCACACTTCAGCTTTGATTTGGAGACACCTGTGAAAGAAAATAATCCTTTCCCAGTGCTTGCTGGTGATTTTATTTCCAGAAAACACGCTCCTGCTCAGCCCCCTCTCTGCTGTGCTTATGGTAACGGCACGGCGGCACCTACTGGCCACGGGGGATAGTGCGCGTGGCCAACCCTTGCCGTCCCCTTGGGGCGCGTCATCCCCGAAAGAACGCGTGTGGTGGATTCGGGGAGCAAGGAGCCAGCACTGGAATTTAAAAGCAAAAATCAAGACATGTAGAGGCAGCTACATGAATACAGACAAACCCCGTGTCTGATACGAAGATTGCTCTTTTCTCCTTTAAAATGGTTGGGTTTTTCCCCATAAAAATCGTCTTGTCAAAGCTACTCCCAGAGATTCAGTTCAGGAGCCAAGTGAAAATGTTTGGCTTGAGTCACCTGTTTTCCACTCCACGTGGACTGAACAGCTTGGCAGAGACTGCTCCAAACACCCTTTGTCTCACTCATTGCATATTAATATTCCCGAAGTCAATTCCCCTTCCCGGAAATCTTGTTACTTAAATACTTGTATCGCTCTGCAGCAGCGGCGCCGCTTCAAGATGGCGCCGTCAACCCTGGGCTGGGGTAGGGCAGCTCGGCCTCCCGCGCTCGGTGCCACAGAGCGTGTGGGCTGGGGCGAGGGCCGGCTGGCCCCGGGAGGGAGTGTGTGAGGCGGGCGGGGTCCCCAGGCCCCTGGCCCCCGCAGGAGAGACCGAGTCTGTCCACAGCAGCCCAGGCCTCTGTTGGGGTGAACAGTGGGTCTTTGTCCCCCGCCACCCAGCCTTCAGCCTTGCCAGGGCCTGTCCTTGGGGAATTATTGGACAATGTCGATGTAACAAAAGCCATATTTTCATCCAGTTTGGCTCACGGTGTCAGGGGGTTAGAGCCTCGGGGGTGGGAAGGTGACCATCACAGCCCCGCTCCCCAATGCTTTGTGACGGTTGGGGGCCTGCGTGTTCCCCCATACCATGTTATGAGGAGCCTGCGTTAGGGCCCGGGGAGTAACAAGGTGGCTTCCTCTGGTCTTCCCCCTTCATCAGCAAAAATAAAATGAGAGCTGTCGTTCTCAGAGCTGTGTGAGGCCACGGCACACTCTCAGCAGAGAGTAAGTCGGGGACTAGGGCCGTGAAGTCAGCAGGTGCTTTGCCAGGCGTCCAGGACCGTAGACAGACACTGGGCACACGCGAGCCCCAATGGCTCTGGCCCGGGGCCTGGAGAGGGTCAGTGGCTGACTGTCCCCCCGGCTCAGAGTGAGTGACCAGATCCACCCCTTACACCCCTTCCGGGACCCCCAAATTCTCCTCTTCCCTGGTGACCTCACCCCAAAGCTTTAGCTGTTTCCCTTGTGGACCCGGCTTCCGACACTGACCACGTTTCCTGCCCGTGTCCAGGCCTTGGGCCTGACTTTCAGGGCCTGCTGGCATCCAGGTGGAGAAAGAGGCCTCCCAAGAGGAGGGACAGGTGCGGGGAGGCCAGGCATCCACCTGTCAGGGGCCGCCTTGCATATAGAACACACTGGCCGAGGGCTCACCCCCCTGGGCCTTTCCCAGCCAGGGTAAGAGCAGCTGGGAGTCTCGCCCCGTCTGTCTGTCTTCTGGACAGAAATACGGCTCTTCCGTTTGTGCCTGCATGAATGATGTGGGCCGTGGCGTGGCTTCCTTCCCGCGTGGCTGGTGCAAAATGACCGGGAAAGGCAGCAGGCAGGAGCAGGCCCGATGGACAGCAGGTCTCCACATCTGTCTTTCCAGCGTGGATTTGGACCCAGATACTGGTGGCCGGTCACTAGAGTGACCAGGCAAGCGTCCAGTGACGCAGCAGGCACAGCTCAGGCCCTACAGTCCAGGTATTTGATCAAAAAAGCAAAGCTCCCCTCCACACGACCTCATTGGGGGTCAGTGCAAGTGGGGGCGCCCAAGGCGGAAGGTCAAGCAGTGGACTCTGCAGGCGCCGGCGTCATGGTCTCACTGCACTGCTCAGCGCCGTGGAGAAGGGGCCACGGACAGGATGGCCTGAGACAAAAGGGCAGGAGAGAGGAGAAGCCATCATGGGGAGCGCCCCCCGACTTGGTGCTGCAAACACCTGCCCTCTCTCAGGAAGGCTCGCCCGTGAATTAAACACTACATTTTTTAATTCACTCCTCCAGCTGGGGTCAATGGACGCTCACTCATCTGGCACCATCCAGGAATGGCCACTGGCCCCCTTCTCTGCCCTTCCTGGTAACCCGCACAGGCCCAGCACGCCCCTCTGCTGGCCCCAGCAGCCCCCGGCCCTCACCCAAGGGTTTAGGCCCCCGCCAGCCCAGCACAGCCCACGCCCAGCCTGTGTGCCCGTGGACACCCCCCTGCCACCGCACTGTGCGTTCCCACCTGCGCCCGGCCCAGCCCGCTGCCCCCCTGAGCCTCTGTAATTCACTGCCCCAACCTGCCTCGACCCGTTGATGAGTTTCCCAATCCTTGGTCCCTTTTCTATAGCATATGCATCAGTGTTTTTTTACCTTTTTCTTACATCGCTGTACCCCATGGTCTCCCGCCGCCATGTTACCCGTGACCCAGCACCGCAGTCGCTTGTGTTCACCCTCCCCTGCTTTGCTCAGACTGTGGCCAGCTGCTGGTTTTGACTTTTTCTCGGCCTTTTGTTCGGTTTCTCTATATTCCACATGCAAGTGACACCGTCCGGAATTTATCTTTTCCTCTGACTAATTTCAGCCCAGGTCACCCCTCCCAGCAACATCCGTGTTGCCGCAATGGCATGAGTTTATCTTTTTTGATCTTTGCATCCATTTTACATGGTCGTCTAGTGCGAGGAGACTGGGCAGAGCAGGACGGCAGGGAGGGCAGGGGCTGGCCAGTCTAGCCCAGACCTTCCAGAGCCTGCCTGGAGGCCACTGCCCAGGATACGGGGCAGGTTCCCCAAAACAAAGGCCAGCGGTACCCTGACTCACAGCCCTCCTCCTTCAGGCCTGCGCCACACACGCGGCCTGCGCTACCGCGAGCTCTGGAAACAGCCGTCGTCTCTACAGAGCATAACCCGCGGGCATTCTGGCGCGACTGCTCTTGTCCAGGCACAGAAGTAGGCAGGGGGAAGTGCTCCAGGCCAGGGGACAGCGGTAAGGCGTGTTCTGGTCCAGTGGGCGGTGGTATAGCGTGTTCTGGCCCGGGACGGCAGCGCTGGGACGGCAGCGCTGGGACAGGAGCTGAGGGAGGGCGGACAGGCCGTGTCTTGGCCGCCAGTCTATCTGCAGCCTCGCCCGGAACCACGCGGGCCCGGGTCGGCTGCACGAGTGAGAGAAGGAGCGAGCGGTGGTGGGTGTCCAGGCCTCGAGCTCAGCCTGGAGCGGGGAGCGTTCCCCGGCAGCCGCTGGCGCTCCCCTCAGCCATGCCCGTCGCCATGGTACCCACCTCCGAAAGGCGGTCTCCGGGGCCTCACCAGCCGAGCAGAGGTAATAAATCTCGCCTCACAGAGAAACTGGAGCTCACAAGTGTCCCGGGAAAGCTCAGGGCTTGGGATGATTGTCACAGCATTCCCTCCCTGACCTGCACAGCGACGCCGCGCGGGGCGGGAGCCGGCCGCCCTGCTGCCGCGGGAGGCGGCGGGGGGACAAGGCCCGGGTGGACCCCAGGACGACGCGTTTCTCTGACGAGGCCGACAAGCGGCTGTGCTTGGCCTGGTTGTCAAGGACCTCCAGGCCCCTGGGGACTGAGCGCGTCGGCTCCTCCACCATGGTCTGCACGGGTGCTGGGGCACCGGGCCCCGGGCCGCTTCAGGGGGCAGCACCCACGTCCAGACACGGCGAGGGATGCTCCCGCCTCCTGCTCTGGATCGAGGCCACTGGCTGCCCCAGGCAGTGACGTCTCACACCCCCACCACCCACATTCACCCCTGCTAGTACCCCCACCGCCCACACTCACTCCTGCTCACACCCCCACTGCCCACACTCACCCCTGCTCGTACCCCCACCGCCCACATTCACCCCTGCTCGTACCCCCACAGCCCACACCCACACCTACTAACACCTCCACCACCCACACTCACCCTTGCTCACACCCCCACTGCCAACACCCTTGCTCACACCCCCACGACCCACAATCACACCAGCTAACACCCCCACCACCCACACTCACCCCTGCTCACACCCCCACTGCCAACACCCTTGCTCACACCCCCACGACCCACAATCACACCAGCTAACACCCCCACCGCCCACACTCACCCCTGCTCACACCCCCACGACCACACTCACACCTGCTCACACCCCCACTGCCCACTCACCCCTGCTTACACCCCCACCGCTCACTCACCCCTGCTCGTGCCCTCTCCACTGCCCGCACTCACACACTGCTCTCATCTCACACACTCACACTCACATACTCTCGCATTTTCACACTCAGCCACACTAACGTACACTCTTTCACACACCCATGCACTCTCACATGCATTCACACATGAACTCAGGCACTCACACAATCGCTCACACTCAGTCATTCACACTCACCCACACATACTCCCATACTCACACACTCACCCACAGGAGAGTCACACTCTCACCTCACACTCACCGTCAGACCCCTGGTCCCTGGCGGCCCCTGCACCAGATGCTCCAGCCCCTGCCTCCTCCCCCAGGGCCCAAGGGCACACGTGGGCACCCACAGGCCGGGGACCCACACCCCGTCTTCTTCTCTCAGCGCAGGAGGGAAGGGAAGGCAGGAGCCAGCTCTGCGCTTTCAGCCACAAGCCACATAAGACAGGATTTAATCTTCCTGTTTCAAATACTCCCTGAAATATTTTTCAATTCTGCTTCTCAGCTGAAAAGCAAGGCAGGGTAAGTGTTACGAGGATGGATCTGCTGCTCAGATTTACACTGAGGCGCCGCAGTCCTATTGATCGGGAGGAGCCGCGGGAACCTGGGGATGGAGTTGCGTCCACAGCGTGTGTTCTGTGGACGGTCCCGGAGGTTGTCGGGAAACAGCTCGGCTGTGGAGACAAGCTAGGTTGGGGGCACGTGATTTCCAACAGGGCCTTAGGTCCCTCCCGCCCACGTCGCTGTTCATTGCAGCCAGCAAGCAAGGTTGGGCTTGCTTCCACTCTCACAGTGACGGCCTGATGGGATTCCGCAGAAACTTCTGGCAACCTGAAAATAATGCAGCACGCAGCTTCCGATAACTTGCCTCTGAACTGAGATGTGCTTTTGGGGTGGGAGCCCATATCTGTGCCCCAGAAAGCAGCTCCCCAAGAAGGTGGGTCTTTCCCCACCTCGGTGTGTCTGCCAGTCCCACACTCGACTTTCTGTTATTTCTGCTTGAAGAGCCTCCTCCGGGGGCCACATGGCCTTTATAACCTGGCACCTTAGGGGACACATGATGGTCTAATAGTCTGAGAGATTTTCTGTCCAAATTGCTTGTGACATTAAGTCTTCTCAACCACATAAGCACCGTGTGGGAGAGACTGACCACCCAGAACAGCACCTGTAGACTCGGGGTGTGGCTGGGAGAGCTTGTCAAGGGCCCAGGTGCATCTCGGACGTGACTTTTTAGCCATCACTAGCGTTCTATCTTAATAAAGGAAGGGGAAGAGACACCATTGTCAATTAGACCTCGGGGTTGGTTTTTAACACCCGGGGGCACTCAAGGGCTGTGGACACCGAAGCAATCCCACAATTGTTGTTGCCAACAGCCTTCGCCCAGCTCTGACTCCTTCCTCTGGGTTCTTCCCATGTTCAGACAGCTGACCTTGGCCTCCCGGGCCTGCTGGTGCTGGACCGGATCCCTGTTCATCGGCCCTCGGCCATGCCAGCCCCTGAGCCCAGCCTGCACACCCACCCAAAACACCTCCGGCAGGGCGACCAAGATTGTTCATCATGACAGAGGCCACACAGGTCCTCGTTAAAATGTCAGAAACTAGAAGGAAAAGAGAAAACAACCAGAACCTCGAGTCGCTGGAGGGGACTGTGACTCACCCCTGCAGAGCTTCTGTGACCCTTTTCCATCCATGCACACACACACACACACACACACACACGCATGCATGCACACAGAGGTTTTCTCACAGCAAGGGTGTATGCCGATGTGTTTGTCAGCATTTTCCCCTTCAGCAGCCCCGGGCTGCCTTCTTGGCACGTCCCTGCACTGGGCCTGACAAGGTCTGACCCCCACGCGGGACCGAGCCGGGGTCTGCACACACGTCTGTCTTGCTGACTGGTGACAGTTGTCCTGTGGGCCCGTTTCTGCTTCGTTCCTGATTTCCCCTAGAAAACATCCCTAGAAGTGAAGTTTGGGGGTCAGAGGCTTTAGGTCTTTGCCCCCTGGCATTCCCCCGGTGCCGAGGAATGCACTGCTGCATGTCCGAGCCCGCGACCGTGTTCTCAATAATGTGAATGTCCACGGTGGCACTTTTTCCCTCAGCTGTCAGGTTGTGATTAAATTGGAGGTGCCTCCTACAATTAATGTTATCTTGGAGTTAAACCATGCAGTGCTGTTCAGTTGCCTCCAGAGAGTTGTTGTGGGGTGCAGGCCCCCCTGAAGAGTGGGGGTGCCCTCCATACCCCTCTCTTCACCATTGCCACAATTATGTTTTGTTTATCCAGTCAATGACTTTTTAAATTTATGATTCTCTAATAATTAATTACCATTATTACACTGTGTGTTAAATGCTATTTGCTACTATCATATTTCTTAAAAATGATAATAATTTGGGTATGGCTTTTTTATTTTCCATGTAATTTAGTGTGGTCTTGGATATTCTAACTCTCAGTATTGCATAGTGTTAAGACAAATTTCTGGGTATAAAGAAAGAAGATTTTACTGTATTTTTCCAAGTATTAAAACATATTAGTCACAATTTCTCAAGTCAAATCTCAGGGCTCCTGGGTATGTGAAACATGTATGTGGATAGAATTCATTTAAATAATGTGAAAAGAGCACTTTGATGGTTTCAAGGGAGATGGGTCAAGACATTTTAGATAGCTGGACCACAAAGAATGTTTATTATATCTTCTTCAAACATATTTATACAAATAAAAAGAAATTTTTTAAGATTTATTTATGCATACAAGAGCTGGGATATAGGCCAGAGGTACGGGAGGTGAGAGTACTCAGCAGGGACAGAGTGGGGAACAGAACAGGCAGATGGATTGAAATCCACTGCTGAGGGGAGCGGTGGGGAGACAGGAGAGGTCTGCTGCGCCATGTGGGTAGCTCCCTGGCCGGGGATCAAAGTCAGGCCACAGTGACTGCCGACAGCTTGATAGCGCCAAGACTTTAATTCCTGCGCCACCAGGGAGGCCCCCAGAAATACAAAGAAATTTTAATGATGGATTTGACATAGAAAACTTTATGTAAATAGAATTTACATTAAGTCAAACTAGCCTTAAAATTAAATCTTAGATTCCTCCAAAGTTCCATGTTACTAAAAATACCAAACAAACCCAAGGCTTGCCTGGCCGTGTGCAGAGATCTCCAGGTCAGCAGGAAGCGCCATCCCCGCCCAAAGGCCAGTGCCCACGCAGGCCTCAGTGCCAGCCCACCCCACGTGCTGCAGGGCTGGCACGGCTGCGCTGAAATCCTAAGTCACTGCCTGAGAAGTTACTACAGATTTGCAGCCTCCAGAGGGCACAGTGTCAAGCACTGGACAGAAGCACCGTGACCTTGAGCTTGAATGTGGCTGAGCACTGACCTTGGGGAGGGCAGGATCCATCTTGCTTGAGTAGAGCAGAAGTTACTTGGGAGGAGACGGACTTATGAGTTACTTCTCGGCGGCCAGTGTGCTGCCATTACCCTAAATGGGGGAGCCTTTGTGGAGTCCACAAAGCCTTGGACGAAGTCCCACTGCCCCCTCTTTTATAGAAGACAACTTGGGTCCCAGATCAAAACAGCAGTCAAGAGGTCCTGGTGCGTCGGTGACGGGAGCACGCAGAGGTGTGACGAGCGTGGCAGGAGTGCGCCTGGCACCGCGCCACCTTTCTGGGGATTGGAGACAGAGACTGGAACTGTGTCTGGTTACCTGATTCTCAAGGATGAAGGAAATGGCCCTAACTAACAGTCCTGATGCTAAAACCATGCGGAACTAAGGCTCCTAAGTTGAGGCTCCCAGCGTGAAGCTTCGCAGTGAAAGGCAAATGTCCTCACCTCCAGCCCCTCGCTGCGGCCAAACCATGACAGCACGAGAATACAGCTCGACTGCGTATTTCTAGCGCTGCATGTTCATCAAGTTCATCCTATAATGTCACTTAAGGGAGGGTGGCGGCGCAGACATCAGAAAGGGGTTTCTGTCGGCAGCAGCTGCAATCAACAGCCAAGCCCGTGATTAATGGCCTGGACACTATCTGTCCTCGGGACAGGACTTGACAGAGCGAACAAGCAGGTAAGCCAGGCGCCGGCGACACCGGGGAACTCCGGATAACCCGGGTCAGGGCTGATGTTCTGCTCTCTTGAAACAAGCAACTCACGGTGTGTGGCAGGAAAACCCACCCACACCCCCTGTAGCAGTCACACCTCATTTTCTGTAATTTGACTGGTTTTCTGCGTCCTGAAGCTCTTCCCTCATCACAGCACAAAGGGAATGTTCCAAAGGCTGGAAGCAAAGCATTTCCTTTATTAGGAAAAATATCTGAATTTCTTTCCTTAACACTCTTCTTGTTCTTATCTTCTCTCCGCCCCCCTACCTCGCCCCACTTCCTGCACCTGCGCAAGGTGTTCTTGTTCTCTTTCTTCCACGCTGCCTGTCCAACGTGGCGCCTCCAGCCAGGTAAGCGCTGAGCCTGGGGCTGGGGCCGTCCGGCTGCTCTGAGGCAAGTGCGAGCCTCACCAACATGCAAAAGACTTAAGAAGAAAAAAAAAATTCTCAAAAAATTCAATGTCATGATTGACAACCAACCTCTCTCCCAAGGAAAATAAGTTAACGATTTCTGTAAGTTCTGAGCCCTCCGGAAAGACTTGCTCTGTGCATGGAAAAGCTGTGGATTTACATGAATGGCTTCAAAAATAAGAAGATGAACTAATAGGCACGGCTCACTTTGCTTTGGTCAGTTTATCTATATTGCAATTTTTTTTTTTTACTAATTAAGTACCGTTGTTTTACATCCTTGATGTTTTGACAGCAGAGGATGTCTCCCCGCAGGTGCGGTCGCCGTAGCGCTCCTTCCGCCTCAGCATCCATCGCGCTCCCCTCCCCTCCCAGCTTGCAAAGGCTGCTGGTAGAGTTTGTCCGACCTTTTGTTTTATTTCTTTTTTTAAAGATTTCTTTATTTATTTATACAAGCACTGGGTACAGTCAGAAGTGCGGGAGAGTGAGAGGATTCACCAGAGCCAGAGCGGGGAGCAGAACAGGCAGAAGGACCGAAGTACACTGCTGAGGGGAGCAGTGGGCGGCAGGAGAGGTCTGCGCGCCATGTGGGACCCTCGCCGGTGGCCGGGAATCGAACCGGTGCTGCAGAGGCTGCAGGCAGCTTCACAGTCCAGCGCTCAATCGCTGCACCACCAGGAGAGGCCCTGTCTGACCTTTTGTTCGGCTTCTCTATAGTCCACAAATAAGAGGCAGCACCCAGTGTTTATCTTTGTCCTTACGGCATCATCGCCTCCAGCTCCGTCCCTGCTGCTGCCAATAACATGAGTTTATCCTTGATCTCTGGGTAGTATTCCATGGTGTATCCTTTTTATATTGTCTACATATTGAAAATACGATTGGATTAAGTAAAATATTCAAATATATTTCACCTGTCTCTTTTACTTTTTTAATGTGGCTACTAGCACGTCAGAAATTACCCTTATTTGGGGACCTCCCTCATGGCGCAGGGGTTAAAGACAGTGCTATCAAGCCATCGCCAGCCCCTGCAATATGAATTCCATCCCCAGCCGGCCAGGGAGGTGACCCACATGGTGCAGCAGACCTCTCCTATCTCGCCCGCAGTGTATTTCAGCACACCTGCCTATTCTTTTTTTAAGATTTATTTTTATTTATTTATGCATACAAGAACTGGGGTGTAGGCCAGAGGTGCGTGGTGAGAGGGTTCACCAGAGACAGAGCGGGGAGCAGAACAAGCAGATCCATGAAATTCACTGCTGAGGGAAGCAGCAGGGAGATAAGAGAGGTCTGCTGCGCCATGTGGGTCACCTTCCTAGCCAGGGATCAAATTCAGGCCTCACTGGCTGCAGATAGCTTCATAGTGCTTCATCTTAACCCTTTGCACCACCAGGGAGAACCTAAGTTGACTTGAATGTGAAGTGACTACAGCCTATCCAAACAGAAATATGCAAAGGCAGAAGCAACTTGGGAGAGAGATCAGGAAAGGGGAGATATTTTGAGAAGTTATTAGCAGAGAGCTGGTAGATGAGGCTGGAGGAGGAGAGGCTGGAATGGGGAAGGCAGAAAAGCCGCTTCCCCCCAACCCCCTCACCTCTCTGACTTCTGAGATTCACATCTTGCAGACAATCCAGGACATGTGTCTATTACACGGTAGTGATCTCTAGTGCTTCTGTTTTCCATAACTGTCGCCTCTCCTACTGACTTGTGAGCTCCTGGGAGCAGCCACCCCAAATGTGGCAAACAGACCAAGAAGACAGAAAGACACTTATTATGTCCTGAGCCCTGGGTTTTAGGAAAACAAATAACACATGTGTCCTCGCCATTTAAAAGAAGAGATAAGCACGAATAGTTTCACACAGAGGGACAAACATTTAACAGAAGTATATCTTAGAAAGAGATAATGTTTAAGAGATAGAATGCTGATTTTTTTAAGTGATGGGCAGAATCGGGGCAGGGGGTGGGGGGCAGAATCAATACGCTCCCAGGGCCTCAATGAAACGGCTCGATGCTATATAATTGTGATTGATTGATTGATTGATCATTGACGAGCTACGAATCGCCTGAAGGAAATCATCTCTAAGACGTGCTAGCAGGGAGTGTCAACTCTGTGGATGGCCGCTTTCCAAAGCTGCCCTGCCCAGCATTGCCTGGGGGTCGGGCCCAGGTGTTCAGGGAAGCATTTGGTCCCCGCTGCTATGCTCGAGAGCAGACGGATGCCCACGGGCACATGGGACAAATTGAACTCCAACTGCCATATGGCTTGGATTTCACATCTTGACTGGCACAGTGTAATCATTTCCGCAGAGTCTAGTGCCTTGCTACAGATTGTAAATGATAAGGTCACAAGGATTAGAGACCAGTTAAAAATTATAGAAGGCATATGCTGTGCATTTTGCTAATGAATGGCCTTATTCAAACATGTTCACTAATTAATGGCAATATTTGAGCGGGCCCACTAATGAATGGCAATATTTGAAAGGAGTTGAATTTGATGCTCTGTGACCAGTGCTCCTTTTCTGGAAGGAGCCAAATGCTCCATAAGGTCTGGGAAATGCTGATGTTAAAGCAAAATTGAGCCGGCCTTGCAAGATGTTAAAGGCAGTTTTCAGTCAAAGACAGAAATGTACCCGCCAGGAAGGTTGTTTGGACGAGCGGGGCTGGCGCGGGCATTAGGCGCAAATACTTACAAGAGTCCCAGCTTGCGGCCAAATCCTACTTTAGCCTTTGGAAACAAGGGAAGTCATGACGGGAAGAGCTGGAGAGTGCAGAGGACAGGCAGGCACGTCCTCCCAGGAAGCCTCCGTTCCAATGGTTTCAGCAGAGGCAGTGAGGCCAGAAGTGGGGCTCAGGGAGAGGGTGGTGGACCTGCCAGGGGCGCTGGGCGTCCATTCTGCTCAGATCCAGGCCCGGGACCCGGGGGAAGGCCGATCCTTGTCTCCTCTTGCCTTCTCTCTAACCTGCACCTCCAGGGTGGGGGCTGTCCTATTAAAGCCACCGAGCCGAAACTCTCGTAAAGTCCTTTCCCAGCCATTAGGCGGATTCAAACTCGGGAGGCCACTCCCTGTGCCTTGTCCCGGAACAGGGCGAGAGGAGCGGATATGTGGGGGCCATCACAGCCCACCCCAACCCCGGTTCAGTCGCGTGGACTCAAGAGCCCTTAGAGTTTTCCTGCGGCCAGGAGCTCTGGTGGGTGGACGTGTGGAGAAGGTCGCGGCAATAGGGCTGTCTTAAGGGATGTGCCTTTCCTGCCACTGCACAGAGGCCGCCCCGGGGACACTGGGTGCCAGGTCGGCCTCCTCACGTCCCGCTGCCCATGAGACAGCACATCCTCCACGAAGCAGGTCCCCAAAGCAACCAAAATTTAAGCACCCGTGCCCTCCGGCCCGGCTACCTCACTTCTAGAATGTGTGCCTCAGAGTTCCTTCCACCCACGTGTGCAAACTGAGGGAGGTGCCCCTGAAGCTTGTTTGTAATGACAGGATTTTTTTTTAAGATTTATTTATTTATGCATGCAAGAGCTGGGGTGCAGGCCAGAGGTGTGGGGGTGAGAGGATTCACCAGAGACAGAGTGGGGAGCAGAACAGGCAGATCTTCTGAAATCCCACTGCTGAGGGGAGCAGTGGGGAGACAGGAGAGGTCTGCTGCGCCCTGTGGGTCACCTCCCTGGCTGGGGATTGAACTCGTGCTGCAGCAGCTGCAGACAGCTTCATAGGCTGCGTCTTCACCCCTGCGCCCCCGGGAGGCCCTGTGATGACAGGGTCTTTGCAAAGGGCCCGACGCCCCCGCAGGGGCCAGGTGAGGAGGTCTTGAGTCCCGCGACGGAGGCGCCCGCCCTGCGGTGCTTGACTAGGATGCGCGCTTGAAGGGCTGCCCTGCTCCTTCTCTCCATGCTGAGCTCTGGAGCCTGTTGTCTGTCGCTGCTCTGTGAGCGACACCCGGCGGGCGTCAGAGGAGTTTTGCCTCGCCCGGCCTGCCACGCGCCGCTGCTGCCCCCTGCCGGCCTCGCGCAGCCCTGCCCGGGCTGTCCCCCGCGGACTGTCGCTGTCCCCCGACAGAGCCCGGAGCTGGGGGGACACATGGCGCCCTGGTTGAAGTGCTCTTCCGAGAGGTGCCAGCGGGTCATGCCGGAAAGCAGGCGCCGAGTCGGGGCGTTCAGAGCGCGCCCGCCCTGCAGGGTGGCGCCTCCCTGAGGGACAGGCCTGTCACCCCCGCGCTCAGCTTGGGGCGCAGCAGCCGCAGGAATGTTCCCGCTGCCTCGGACGCCGCTCGTGCGTGTCCTTGTCATGCCTCCAGAGAGAACATACACGGCCGGCTCTTTGGGGGAGTCAGACTCACGTTTATCAATCAAATGACTCCCCGCTGACTTGACACTGGACTGTGTGCTCGTGGGGTGCCCGAGGCAGCCGGGGTGGGGGGGGCTGGCAGCTCCACGCAGGACTGTCACGTGACGGTGGGTTACCATGAACAGCGTACAATGCCAAGGTGCTTCATCAACCTCATCTTTATTTTTGTGAAGAAGATCTGGGGTGCAGGCCAGAGGTGCAAGGGTGAGAGGATTCACCAGAGACAGAGTGGGGAGCAGAACAGGCAGACTGACTGAAATACACTGCTGAGGGGAGCAGCGGGTGAGACAGGAGAGGTCTGCTGCACCACGTGGGTAGCTCCCTGGCCAGGATCAAACTCAGGCCTTTGCAGAGATAGCCTGAGACTAACCTCTAGACCACCAGGGAGGACCCCCCCACCTCCTTTCTAAAAGAATTTCATTGCCTCTAAAGCATCCTAACTCTACACGAGCACGCACATTGCACTTACTCTCTGCCGGAAACTAGGTGTGAGCTCGTTATTTCTTCCATACAGATGCAAAAATCTCAAGCCAAGAGATGGAGGCCCCCAGAGATAATAAGGGACAGAGAAGGGCTTCGGACACAGATGTCCTGACTTCAAAGGCTTTGCTTGGAAACACTGACTTCCATCTGATTTCTAAACATATAAATATCTACCGTGTGCTGTCATGTGTTACAACATGCTGTCCATGTATGTGCTGTCCCGACCCAAGACCTTATTCATCCTGAAAGTTAATACTCAACAAGGTAAAAACATGATTTGAATGATAAATAAGTTTGGCTACTCTTTATTAGAAAAAAAATTGTCTTGTTACGCTTATGCTTTATTAAATAGCTTTTTTTAATTGTGTGTCTCATCTCAGGCGCCTAGGATGAAATAATACTACAGTTAAGTGAGAATTTAAGTTAAGTGTGAACCTCACAGGCAGCTGATCAAAGAGCAAAGTGTCTCGGGCTGACACTTAACTGTGTTCACAGTTTAGTCAAGGGACCGGGTCAGGCTGCGGCCAAGGAACTCGCCCCGCGTTGGATACCCAGAGCGACCGTGCGCAGGATGAACACGCCAGAAAGAGGCTTAGTTACGATTTTTTTTAAACATGGAAAACTCAAATCACTGTTGTTATATCAGTCCCTGTGCAAAATGCCAGGGAATAAACTGGCCTGATACAATTTTTTTCTATAGGACCTGAGCTGTATCAGCCAGAGGCCCTCCAGGGCTGGGCCAGTGGGAGGTCGGGTGGATCAGACAGACACATGGACAGACAGACAGACGGCTCAAGAGGCAGACTGCAAGCAACCGGGCTGTGTGTCTGAGGCAGGTCCTGAATCCAGAGGGGCCCCGAGGAAGGGCTGGCGGGAGCTTGCAGGCACGGCTTGAAGCCACTGTCTACGCACGGCCCCAGAGAGTCTCTGTCTTCTCAGAGCAGCCTCAGCCCTTAAAACCTCTCACCTGACTCACTCAGGCCCACCCAGATCATCTCAGACTCTGGAAGCAAACTGCCCGCAGGCCCTGCACCGACAAGACGCCTCCGCAGAAACCTGCATGCGTGTTTGACGGAGTCCAGGCTGGAGCCGAGCTCAGCCAACCCTTAAACTCACATCCCGGGAGGAAGACGGCGTGGCCCACGCGCCACTCCCAGCCAGCCTGGCAGCGCAAGAGAAGCGATACAGCCAGGATGTTGCTTTCATGACATCGCCAAGATTTTTTTTAATGACTTTTTTTAAAATAATCTTTGGGAGCGGGGGCACTTGTCAGGTCAATGCCAGGCGAAGACCATCCCAGGGAAAGACCCGTGTGGTGCAGGACAGGGCTCCCCAGGTCAGCATCGCTGTGGGTGACCCCGGACACCACGTGGGCGAGCCCATCCCTGGTAACCTGCAGTGCCCACCTGCTCCGTGACGCCAGCTCCACGCACCCGAGAGGAGATGGGCGAGGCCTCCCTGGTGGCACAGGGTGAAGTCTCAGCACTATGAAGCTGTCCGCAGCCACTGCAGCCTGAGTTCGATCTCCATCCAGGGAGCTACCCACAGGGCGCAGCAGACCCCTCCTGTCTCCCCGCTGCTCCCCTCAGCAGTGTGTTTCACTCAGTCTGCCTGTTCTGTTCCCCACTGTCTCTGGTGAATCCTCTCACCCTTCAGGCCTACACCCCAGTTCTTGTATGCAAAAATAAATTAAGTAAATCTTAAAAAAAAGAGAGAGAGAGAGAGACAGGTGAGTTGGCAGAACAAACGTGGTGACTTCAGAGCTGTGTCTGCCTCCTCAAGCTCATTCCCTGACATGCCCAGACCCCAGCAGCGCTGGCCCAGAACTGTCCCTTCGCGGGGCCTGTGTCCTAAGTCCCAAGCCCGAACTTCCTCTGTTCACAGGCCCTTCGAGATGCAGTGTTTTGTGGTAGTTTTGGGCCAAAAGAAAGTACAAACAGTTCTCTTTATTTAATATTTGGGTCCAATCATAAGAATTAGTGTCTTACCAACTTAATGGTCACTTGAAGACATTGTTCACAGAAACTGAATGAAAAAATATTTTTTTACCTTAAGATCATTTCTCAGCTCATGGCAGCTGTTCCCACATCACAGTCACTTCCCCAAACCCAGCTTTGCAGAGTGTGCTGCAGAAGAGCTCCGTGCACACGGACGCGGTCAGCTCTCGAGTGAGTCACGTGGTGCCCGGCAGATGTTGGGTATCACCGCATTTTCCTCAAAAATGTAAAATGTCCCTGCTGCACCCCCATGTGTGGTGGTGGCACCCCAGGGTGCCTTGGTGCCCAGTTTTGGAACTAGAGGCCTAAACATTTGAGCAGGCACCAGGCTGACAGGGTGGATCTCAGGAAACGTAATTAAAAACCTGGCCCTTTCTGAGGTCAAACCAGACCTGCTAGATACGTCCCCATCGTGTGTGGGGTGGCGTCCAGGGGTCTCAACAGAGTCCCCGGCCCGTCCTCACTTCACACCAATGGATTCCTGGAGACAAAGCTCCAAGCAGAACCTCCTAGAACAAAAGCAGGCCCCCGACCATCGCTGCTGTGCAGCGTGTGGCTTATTCCTGGCCACGTGAACTCCTGCCCAGAAGATGGCACCACCCAGGTGTCCGTCTGGCTGGTCCCCCAGTGTCCAGGCGCTTTGCTGCCCGTGTGTCCCCCGCATGCTGAGCGAGGGCTGCGGCTTCATGCGCTCTCTCTCGTCTGTTATTTTTATAGGCCGTGTCTTACAGGACCGTGTGAAAAGGAATTTAATGTCTTTGTGTCAGGAAAGGCCTATTTATTCTGACAAACTGATCAACCTCCAGGGTGTTCTTCTGCCATGGAACTGATTTTATATCTCATCCACTGGCTAATAAGACGTGACGCGTGTTGCTGTCACGCCAGGAGCTTGGACGTGCTCCTGTGCAGCAGTGGGGGTCAGAGCCCCCCACCCCCGCACACTGTGGGCACCTCTCCGTGGCCCAGCCACACAACCCACATTTCCTCGACTTTGCACATAAGAGTGACAGGCCTGGGACAAATGGAAAGATGAGCAGATACATTAATTTAAAAAATATACTGGGCCTCCTGGGTAACCATGGGGTTAGTCTCAGTGCTGTTACCGA
Organism: Talpa occidentalis; assembly: GCF_014898055.3. Classification (NCBI taxonomy): domain Eukaryota; kingdom Metazoa; phylum Chordata; class Mammalia; order Eulipotyphla; family Talpidae; genus Talpa; species Talpa occidentalis. Next base: position 149,542,807 of record NW_023602073.1, on the reverse strand, counting down.
GGAGGCCTGAGTTCGATACCCGGCTAGGGAGCTACCCACATGGCGCAGCAGACCTCTCCTGTCTCCCCGCTGCTCCTCTCAGCAGTGGATTTCAGTAGATCCACCTGCTCTGTTCCCCACTCTGTCTCTGGTGAGTCCTCTCATCCCACCCCCACCTCTGGCCTGCACCCCAGTTCTTATACACAAAAATAAATAAATAAATAAATAAATAAAACTGGACTGGGGCGGAGGGAAGCGTGTCTGCATGGCGAGGACAGCATGGAGGGAAGACTCTGGCGTGCTGTCTTCCTGTGGCAGAGGAATGGTGGCGAAGGGGGAACAGAGCTGGTGGGGGTTTCTATATCCTGTTTGGTTCTGGTTTTGTTTAATCAGGTCAACCTTACCTCAAACAGAACAGTGCTAACTCCTGGCTTCTGCAGAACAGTGTTAATCTGAGAACACTGAAGCCCCTGGCACTGTCTTTGAGACCCGGGCAGTGGAGGATGGCACCATCAGTGACCCCTTACTGTGTAGAGAACACCCCCAAACAGTCATAAAAAAAAGAAACACCTGCAATGCTTTGGCCCCCAAGCCTGCACTTGGGCAGGCCCTGTGAGGACGGCTGTCCTACCCACCTGGACTCACCTGGGCAGCGCCCACAGGCACGGAAAGACCCGCCTGAAACACAGCTCACCTGACAGGTAGTGCTGTCGGCGGCTGCACACTTGGCCTGGCCTGTGGGCTGCGGGCCTCGCTTCCTCCTCTGGTGTGTGTCCCCGTGGCGGCTGGGTTTCCAGAGCCAGGTCCCAAGAGAGGAAGAGAGCTGGGGTGTCTTCTGGCTGGGCCCAGCACCCCTGCCCCACCCTAGCTTTTGGCCAGGTGGTCTGCACCTCCAGCCTGGAGGGGAGGGTGGGGCCCAGCCACCAGGGGAGGAGCCCCCGGGTCTGTGCCTGACACCAGGCCCACACCCGCACTTGTGGCGCTGTCCTCGCCACGACCACAGCTGCCCGGGACACGCCCGCTCTGAGCTCTTGCTCCCATGCGAGGGGGATGTCCCTGCAGGAACCTGTTTTCTAGAAAAGCAACTCCTCCTCCGGCTGTGAAATCAGTTAGCAGGATCCCAGGCTGCCACCTCCTGAAAGTCAGAGCATGCCAGGTGTGGGAGTGGCCACCCAGCGTGGACTCTCCCCCCTGCCTCCCACGGTGATGGCGGGAGATACCCCATTACTCTGGCTTTCAGCAGGAAAACTGAGGCACGGAGCCAAGGCGGCCCTCCCACGCTGTCTCAGCGGGCAGGCCGGTGGTCACTCCTGTCCTCTGAGCTGCCACAGGCACTCCAGGACAGGCCCGGGGAGGGACACATGCGCCTGGGGGTGGGGGCAATGCAGACAGTGGGGGCAGCTGCTCCGGTCAGCACCCACTTGTCTAGCATCTCCCCCGTTAGGTGATGGGCAGAGAGAAGCAGGTTCCAAGTCTCCTCCCTGCCATGGCGCGTGATGCTGGGCCCACGTGGGAAGACACGCTCACCGAGGCCACCAGGCCACGCCCCACAGCTGGGGCAGAGCAGCACTGCGGCGCGAGGCCCAGGTGTGGGCAGACCAAGGCCTCTCTGGCTGCAGACGGCCGTCCTCTTGAACGTCCCCACCTGGCCGCTGTCAGTGTGGGTGCTGTCACCCACGTGCTGACCACTTAAAGGACAGCAGTCATGTTGGGGTAGGGCCACCCCAGAGAACTCACTTTAAGGGCCTAACCTCCAGACGCAGCCCCATTCCGTGGTTCTAGGCGTGAAGTTTCAATGTAGAGAGGCACGAGTCCCTGCTTCTCCCCATTGCAGGTTTTCAACACAAGAACTACAGGCACGTGTAAGGCCTCTGTGCATGCACACGAGTGTCGGGCGTGACTCTCGCGCTCTCACACCAGCAGCCACAGCTGTGCACTTGCGGGACACCAGGCTCTGCGAGGAGGGAAACCGGACTCTCTGGTCTTTGAGACCCCGCCAGGGCGCCTGGGACACCCTGTAGTAAAGCGTGAACAACCCCAGCCAAATATAACTTTATTTCTCTTTGCAAAAAGTAATTTGGTGCAAAAAACAAGTCGAAGGACGGTGGTGGTGAGCTTGGAGAGGGAGAGCGAGCTGTGGCAAGCCCGGCCCTCACGCGTGTGTCTCTCCGCAGTTCGTCTTCTGCCGGGACTGCAAGGACGCCTTCCACGCCGGGGAGTGCAGCGCCGTGTCCTCAGCCTCGGGTGCCGAGAGCCAGGTAGGCGCCGCCTGAGCGGGGCTGGGCCTGTCTGGGGGAGACAGGGCTGTTCCTGGGGTCATCTGGAGTGGTGGTTTCTCTCTGAACAGAACAGGAACTGGACGTCCACGGCCACGCGATGGGACAGTGGCTTCCCTCCAGCCACCGCGCCCTCCTCTGGGAAAGCTGCGGCGCTCCCAGGGGCCTGCGGGTCGCCGGACATCCGTGCTGGTTTTCCCCACAGGTGTAAGGGCAGGGGCTAAGGAGCAGAGCAGAAGAGGCAGTAGAGGGGAGATGAAGCAAGTTACCTCCACCTAGAGAGGTCCACACTAACTCCACGTCTTTGTTTTCCAAAAGGGCCTTTGCTTAAATCTTTTATTAATGATTTATTTTTATTTATTTATGCATACAAGAACTGAGGTGCAGGCCAGAGGTGGGGGGGTGAGAGGATCCACCAGAGACAGAGTGGGGAGCAGAACAGGCAGATCCACTGAAACACACTGCTGAGGGGAGAAGCAGGGAGACAGGAGAGGTCTGCTGTGCCCTGTGGGTCGCTCCCTGGCCGGGGATCGATCTCAGGCTGTCGCAGTGACAGGCTGAGACTAACCCCTAGGCCACCAGAGAGTCCTTTGCTTAAAATCTTTGCAAAAACTATCTCTGTGAATGACATAAATAGAAGGAGATGATAATGCAAAGATGTTGTCTGTGTTTTGTTGGTGTTTTTTATTGGTTTTTTATAAGTAACACCAGGAACTATACTACATTGTGTTTCAGTCCTGGTTAGTTAAAGTCTGTGTATGCTGAGCCCTGCTCTCCCCAATGTGCAATATCAGGCTTAGGGAAATGCAAATATATTTTCTTTTATTTATTAATTATGATCAACCAAACCTTAGGGGAAAGGAGTAAAATCTGCAGCACACTTGATGAATTTGTTCATTATTTTTCTCCTGATAGAGATGTTAACAAGGGTTTAAACACCACAGCTGCCCAGATAAATTCTTTAGTCATTTTATTGACAGAAACCTTGTAAATAGACAGAGAAATTCCAGAACATTTTAATTTTACAGTGGAGAATTTTAACAATCTAAATGCTCTAAATTCAGAGCATAAAGAAGTGCATCCCTACAAGGGAGTTTGTGGATGTATTTATTCAATATTAGCATGACTAAGTAAACATGATAGCAGAAGCAGCAAATGCTCTTTCTGTTTATTTTATTTTAGCTCAGGGGAATTCAAATGCAGGCTTGCTGGGTACAATGTCAGAAATAATGATGGCCCTGAGACACTCCGCTCCCTGCCTCATTTCACTGTAACCCAAAGGGCGAAGCCTGGGCCTCAGAAGCGGGGTCAGTGTAGTAATTTACACCCACAATGCTCCTGTGATCACAAGCACACCCACAGCGCCCAGAAGTGAGTCCCTAACATCTCTTCACTTAAAAACAGTCGCAGTAAAGGGAAGAAAAGCTTCATTTAACCTAAAGCCATCCAGGTATTTGACCCGCCCATGATCCCCCCATTCTTCATTCAAGAGCATCCAGCCAACCTTGGTGTTAAAATTTGAGGTAGCCCCCCAATTGTTTTAAGTCATTAAAACCTTAATGTTCAACTCAGAAAAGCTGGAAAAAGTGAGACCTGGCCTTAAGCATCATTACCAGCATGACGGAGGCTGTCTGCAGAGACTGCCACTGACAGACATTAAATTGGGGTGGACAAAGGACAGCCCTTCTACACGCCCCATGTTAAAAACTCCACCGCACCCTGAACGGAAGATGCAGATGCCGCCTGGTGTCTGAATGTTGCAAATACAAATACCCTCATTAGCCCTCCTCACAGTCCCTTTCAATCTAACTCACCGGTGAGATTTTCCCTTCCACTGCCTGTGGCACCTCTCCACCCGTCTCCTCTTGAAAGCCGAGTGGTTTCTAGTCTTTCTTACTAGACTCTCACATTATCCAGCCAGGAGAGTCCATGTCTCCTGGGGCCCAATCAGACTTTTCTCATCAGTTAGGCTGCTCACCCTAAACTTAATGTATTTTTTGATTAATGCGATATTTTTTTTAAAAAAAGGCAAACTCAAAAATTGGTTTTAAATTGGTTTTAAAATATTGAACAAGCTTTAGGTTGAAACTGCTGGGAGTTTGGGAACTCAGAGACAGAAGATCAATCCATCAAGGGCTAATGAGAGTCCAGTTCCATTTGCTTTCCATTGTTCATGCCTGGTTGTTCTCTTCCCTGTTACTGTTTCCTTCCACGTATTCCCCCTGGAGGCTTTCTAATAAGTAAACACTTGCTCTTGCAAACCACATAAATTGATTCATTCTCCCTGTGATTCTGAGCGGTTGATGTTACTCTCCCTATTCAACAGGAAAGCAAACTGAGACTTCCAGATTTTTAATGGTGCTGTCTAAAGCCACAAACTTCTTTTTGTGGTTGTACATGATTAAAGCAGTTTGGGGCAGTGACTGTTGTCTCTAAGAAATCTACCATGTCTAAGGCAAGCGTGTCCACCCTGCCTGCCAGCCCCTACACGACCCTCAAGACCCGGATCATATATCACTCCTAAATGAAGGCATCTGTCCACCTCCTCTAAACTCTCAGACAACTGCACACACTCCTGTTAAACATTTATCACACTGAAATATTGTTGGCCTGTCCCTTCACTAAGATTCTGAGCTTTGTCAATACAAGGCTGGTGCCCATCTTGTCTTTCTAACCTCTAGTGCCTAGCACATAGCAGGTATTCACAATATGTTTTTTCAGTGAATGACAACTCCCTCCTTATCCCCATGCCTCCCTACTCACCATTATCACCAGCTCTTAGAACTTCTGCCCAAGGATGGGTCTCTGATCACCTGGCACTGCTAACCAGAGACACTTCCATCCCTGTAGGACTGTAACAAATAAAGAATCAATTCTTAACAGGCTATTATTACTCAAGGACTCGGTACAGAGGGAACAGACAAAAATCGCCTATCTCCCATCTATACTGAAAGAGATTTATCTAAACACTTTAAAAGCTACTACCTTTTATGTAGGGGTTAATTTTCAGTGCTATCACACCTACAGCCTGAGTTTGATCCCCGGCCAGGTTGCTGACCCACAGATGGCGCAGCAGACCTCTCCTGTCTCCCCGCTGCTCCCCTCAGCAGTGGATTTCAGTGGATCTGCCTGCTCTGTTCCCCACTCTGTCTCTGGTGAATCCTTTCATGCCCCACACCTCTGGCCTGCACCCCAGTTATTCTTTCCATAAATAATAAAAATAAATAAATCTTTAAAAAAAAAAAAGCTGCCAGGCCTCCCCGGTGGCACAGCAGTTGAGCACTGGGTTGTGAAGCTGCCCGTAGCCTCTGCAGTGCTGGTTCGATCCCCGGCTGTTGGGCGAGGGTCCCACATGGCGTGCAGACCTCTCCTGCCACACCCTCAGCAGTGTACTTCAGTCCTTCTGCCTGTTCTGCTCCCTGCTCTGGCTCTGGTGAATTCTCTCACCCTCCCGTGCTTATGACTGTACCCAGTGCTTGTATAAATAAATCTTTTTTTTTAAGATTTTATTCATTCATTCATTCATTCATTCATTTATACAAGCACTGGGTACAGTCAGAAGTGCAGGAGGGTGATTGAATTCACCAGAGCCAGAGCGGGGAGCAGAGCAGGCAGAAGGACCGAAGCACACTGCTGAGGGGAGCAGCGAGTGGCAGGAGAGGTCTGCATGCCATGTGGGACCCTCGCCAGTGGCAGGGGAACAGCTAGAGATCAAACCAGCACTGCAGAGCGCTGCAGGCAGCTTCGCAACCCAGCGCTCAACCTCTGCGCCACCAGGGAGGCCCATAAATAAATCTTTAAAAAAAAAAAAAAAAAAGCTGCCACCTTTTAGAGCCTGGCTTCTAATTTCACAGATTTCTAAGGTCTGATGTTGGTCTTCTTCACTGACCAGGAAAGCCAGAACATACTCTCCCACCTCTCCTTGTCACACGTATCTCCCTGGAAGGAGTTTTCACACACATCTGGTGGTCCAATTTTGTAACTGCCACCTGAGGGATGGCCATAATAGTTAAAGGGGTTTGTATTCACAATGCCCACAGGATTGTAGTAAACAAAGAAACTCCATCCCACCCCCTGCAGCTAGACACCTGTAAACAACACAGAGAGAACAAGCAATAACTTGCATTTACCAGTTTCTCCCTGGGAGGACCTTGACTACATGGTTTCCCAGCAGCTGCCTGAGGGCCAGATTGTTAGCCAGCCTGCATCTGAATGCAATCCTCTGCTTGTCTTAACATATCTTCAACCACAGGAAGCCACTAACAACAAAGAAAGAAGGTTGGACAGTCAGAAAGTATGAGAGACAACTAGGACCTTGGGCTGGTCTAATGAATGAGGTTCATCTCTTACATGAGATAATTCTGTCAAAATTGGTAGAGATGGATGTTTTATCTAAGGTGCAAAAACAACACAAAGAGTCAAGGAAAGTTAAGAAATGGGGGATATGTTCCAAACAAAAGAACAAAATTAATTTCTAGAAATATATCTTAAAGAAGCATAGATAATGCTTAACCTAATAGGCAGCTCAAAAGAACAGTCATAAAGATGCACACCAATGCCAGGAGAGTAATGTGTGAAAAAAATGAGAATTTCAACAAAAATATAAAAAATATTTAAGAGTACCAGACAGAAATCATAGAGTTGAAAAATAACTGAACTAAATATACAATAGAGAGGTTCAACAGCAGACCAGTTGAAGAAGAAGAAAAGACCAGTGAACCTGAAGACAGAGCAGTGGACCTCACCCAGTCAGAGCAGCAAATAGAAAAAAGAATAAGAAGGGTGACGATAACTTATATAAAGGACGTGTGGAGCCCCAGGTAGTGCACTAGTCTTCCTATTTTAGGGATTCTAGAAGGAAAAGAGAAAAATAAAGGAGCTGAAAGCCTATTCAAAAAAATTATGGCTGAAAGTTTCCTAACCCATGAAAAGAAACAGATATCCAGATCCAGAAAGTTCTAATTGTAACAAATAAGAGGCCCACAGAGACACATTGTAATTAAATTGTCAAAAGTTAACAATGAGAAGAACACTTAAAAGCACCATGCAAGAAATAACTTGTTATGTACAGGGAACATTCATAAGACTATAAGCAGATTTTTCAGTAGAAACTTTGCAAGCCAGAAGGGCACAAAATGATATATTCAAAGTGCTGAAGGAAAAACATCTTCAAATCAAGAATGCTCTACTCAGTAAAGCTGTCTTTAGAATTGAAAGACAGGTGAAGCTTTTTCCAGACAATATACAATGTGTGTACACACACACACACACACACACACACACACACTGGAATATTATTCAGTCTTTAAAATGAAGGAAACCCTCTCATTTGCGACAATATGAGTGGAACTCAAGGACATTAATGATAAATGAAATTAGAGAGGGAAAGACAAATACTGGGTGGTATCACTTATAAGTGAAAAAACTTTTTTTAAAAGATTTATCTGCACATACAAGAGCTGGGGTACAGATCAGAGGCGCGGGAGGGTGAGAGAATTCACCAGAGACAGAGCGGGAGCAGAACAGGCAGATGGACAAAAAACACTGCTGAGGGGAGTGGCGGGTAAGACAGGAGAGGTCTGCCACGCCATATGGGCATCTCCCTGGCCAGCCAGGAATCAAACCCGCACTGTAGAGGCTGCGGAAAACTCCACAGCGCTGCGCTCAACCCACTGTGCCACGGGGGAGGCCCCCCAAATTTTTTTTTAATTGAACTCATAGACACAGACAGTAGAAAAGTGTTTTCTGGGAGTTTGGAGGCGGGGCGTGGATTGGAGAAAGAGAGGAAGCTTGGTAAAGGGTACAGACTTTCAGTTATGTGACAAATAAGGTCTGATGACCTAATGTATAACATTGTGACATAGTGAATAACATTGGATGGTATAATTGAAATTTGCTAAGAAAATAGAACTTAAATTTTATCATCCCCAAAAAAGTAAATACATCTGTGCAATGATGGCTTGATGGATGTGTTAATTTACTCAATGAAGGGAATCTTCATAGTGTATATATAAAACACATTGTATACTTTAAATATTTTGTCAGTTATGTCTCACTAAAACAGAAACAACTCTAGGTGAACACTACACAAATGTTCAGATGGAAAATGTCTTAGCCAAATCTGAAAGTTGTATCCCTCAAAGGCACTAAACATATCTACCTAGTTTCACGATTTGGTGACAGAAGGAAAAAATGGTAACGCTAAAATATCCAGTCAAGTTTGTTTCATATAAGAAAATAATAGGTTGATTTATGTTTTTTGTGGGCTGTAGCTGAGGGTTAGTTTTTGTCACAGTTGTCTATTGGATTATGAGAAAAAGAGAGATTCCCACAATCAACCACCCTTTCCTCCCTCTGGCTCCCAAATTTTGCCTGTGATAAAAATAATCATTTACACTTGTCTAAATGTTTGCAAAGCACTTCAAATACACCATCTCACAGGGAGGCTCATTACAACTTCTGCAATGAACTTCAAAAACTATTAGAAAGGTACAGGGAGGGAGGGTGCCCCTCCTGGGGTCATGGAGTTGAAATTATTAGACCACCCATTCTTTCTGGTCTCACTCTACATTTTGAAAAGTGGGCTATGCAAGTTACTGTTGGCTTGCGAAATACCTTTCCAGGAGTGGCTCTCATCATTTGTGGCTCTCATCACACAAATGAGCAAAAGATTAAACTCATGACCTCGCAGTGTTGTGGTAACAGTGTTCCACTTTTTTTTTAACTCTCCTATTAAAACAGAACCATAGGGGCCTCCCCAGTGGTGCAGAATGTTTAGCACCATGCTGTGAAGCTGTCCACAGCCTCTGCAGGGCAGGTTCAATTCCCGGCCAGCCAGGGAGAAACCCACTTGGTGGGCAGACCCCTCGTGCCTCACCCGCTGTTCCCCTCAGCAGTGTCTCTGGTCAATCTGCCTGTTCTGCTCCCTGCTCTGTCTCTGGTGGATTCTCTTGCCCTCCTGCGCCTCTGACCTATACCCCAGTTCTTGTATAAATAAATCTTAAAAAAAAAAAAAAAAACAGAACCATAGTAGGAAAACACTCCAAACCATGGTAGACAACAAGCTCAAGTGTGCATAGCCTATGGTGGGGCCTGGACAAACCAGGGCTGCAGAGCTTCTAAAGCCCAGAGATAGTCTGCACCTGCTCTGCACCAGCCACCCTGACCAGCAGAAGTGAGGGGCCAGTGTTACCAGCTCTTCCAAGTTGATTCTTTTTAATCATTCTGGTACTAAAAGCCTCTGTGTATATGTTGAATATCTTTTCTTTAAAAAAAAAAAAAGAGAAAGATTTATTTATTTATTTTTGTATAGAAGAACTGGGGTGTAGGCCAATAGTGCGGGGGTAAGTGGGGAGCAGAACAGGGGGATCCACTGAAATACAATGCTGAGGGGAGACAGGAGAGGTCTGCTGTGCCCTGTGGGTGAGCTTCAATCCTGGCTGAGGATTGAACTCAGGCTGCAGTGGTGATAGCGCTGAGAGTGACCCCTAGGCCACCAGAGAGGCCCCGTCTGTCTCTCCACATGCCTTTCGTAGAGATCACCTTGTCTTCATCTTCTTTATCCTCTGTGTTCCAGATTTTCTCCTTCCATGCCCTTAAGTAACCCGTTAAGAAAATCCCCAAAGTGTGTGGGGTGGGGAGCGGGTATTGAGGCGAGGACCCCAGCCCCTCTGTCTGCATTTCCAAAGCTCTGAGGGAGCAGAAAGGGCCCAGGGCTGTATCTGATGTCTTTTGCATCCATCAAGCCTCTCAGATTCTCACAGCATTTTCTTCACCTGCCACAGGGGGCAGGTGCGATGTGCTGAGCCATAAATAATGAAAGGAGAATGTATAGATTTTTACACGTCACTACAAAACTTCGCCTTTGGGTATTTTCAAGGCTGAATGCTGCAAATATCAAACACGGCAGGAGCAGATGAAAGAATGTTGGAAAACGAAGACACACACAGCTCACACGCACACTCACACACATCCCTGCCACACAGCGCACACATACACGTGCACATGTCACGCCAACACCACACACCATGTGCACATGCACCACATCTGCGCATCGCCGGAGGCCGTTTAACCCTCACCCAGGAAAAGGCCCATGAGTGGCTGCCGGCTCCTGGGCCAGGAGAGGGAGCCGCGCGGCGCTGCTCTGCGGCACCAGGTGGCGCTGGTTCCTCGAGGAACCGCTCTCGGGCTCGTGCTCCTCATGCGATGACATGGGGGAAGTGTCTACACTTCCAGCTGAACACGGGACCCGGGCAGCCAGAGGACGGTCCGCAGGACCAGCATTTCTGAGCAGAGTGCAGACATGGGAGACTAAGAACTGGGGCCCGGCAACACCAAACCCTTCATTCACTGATAGACGAAAGATGGGGTGGAAGATGCTTGCGGTCACCCCGAGGCGGCCTGTTGAGCTCCTCGGCACCGGGCCCCCTGCCCTGTGCAGTGACCGCCTGCAGAGTTAGCAGCTGCCACATGCAGGTGCAGAGGCCTAGCACATCCCACTGGCCACTGTTGCTTTCCAGGTGTGTTTGTGTCCTTCACCTAGAAGTCCGTGGGCCGCTGTCGTCTGAACAGACTCACTGAGAAATCCAAGACAAGGCTCAGTGTCTTGGAGGTGCGATCTGGTCTTGAAAACCAACTTCAGCCACAACTATCTGTAATGGCTCGTTTGTGGTTCATTTGTGGCCTCGTGGCCCAGATGTTTGGTTAAATACTGTTACTTTGTGTTTACTAGGGGTTACTTTGTAGATGTGATCAAGGTCCCCAAGCAGCTAAGGAAAGGATTTCACCCATCATGTGGTGAGCCCCGGCCCATCAGCCGGAGGTCTTATGACCAAAGACTGAGGTTTCCCAGAGAAAAAGAAATTCTGCCCCAAGACTGCCTGAGTTCCACCTGCCAGCATGTCTTACAGATTTTGACCTTGCCACATCCCACAGGCCAGCCCCTTAAGTCCAAATATTTTATATGGAAAGATGTTCTATTGGTTGTTTCTCTGAGGACCCAGATGTAGAAATTATGAAGCAAACTGTAACCTCTCAAGCCATGCTTCCCTGATCTGTAATCTGAAGTTGTAAAATCAGGGGAATTTAATGAAATAATGCCTAGCTCAGAGCCCAGCGAACAAATCAGCGTGGAGGTAGCTCTTTGCACAGCCACCCCCTCCCAATACACACCCCCTCACCCCAGGATTACATCACACAGAGACTAGACATACACCTGAGCCAGCTTGTGCTCATCGCGCCCCCGCCCCACTGCCAAACCCCTTTCTCTGTGTTGACACGAGCCCTCTGCTAGCAATGCTTCGTGAAGGCCGGCTGCAGACCAGTGGCATGGGCATTGCTGGGCATTGCTGGGAAGGGCTTAACCTCAAGTTCTTGGGCCACCCCAGACCTCCACATGCAGGAACTGGCGGACCGGTGTGGCCTGCAGCCTGAGTCTGAACAAGGCCTCCCTAAGAACCCGCGAGAAAACCGCGTCCTGCTGGCAGGAAGCACTGCGGGGCAGGCGTGCTGTGCTTGCTTGTTCCTTGGTCTGGGCCTCTGTTCTCTAACGGATCCCTAGTACCTGAGGCAGTGCCTGGCACCTCGTAGGCAGCCGACACGTTTTCTGAATGAATAGGTTTCTGTGCGGCTCTACCCAAAACAATAGTCTGCTTTGTATGACACTTTACACAAAGGACGAGCTTTGTTCTCTCTCTGGCTTCCTCTTTGGATTAGTAACACTTCCATGTTCAAAATCCTGTTTACACTAATAATCCTGTTTACATTAATGAACGAGCGCACAGTGTAGCTTATCATCCTTGCTCAAGTGTAGATCCCCCCACCCATTCGTCAATTTGTGATAATAGTAGAATACAAAGCTCTTTTTAAAGTTCCCAATAAAGGGGCCTCCCTGGTGGTGCAGGGGTTAAGCACCACACTATGAAGCTATCCACAGCCTCTGCAGCATGAGTTTGATCCCCGGCCAGGGATCAACCAACATGGCAAAGCAGACCTCTCCTGTCTCGCCCGCTGCTCCCCTCAGCAGTGGGTTTCAGTCATTGTGACTCCAAATCCCTGCTGCGAGGGCCACATTTCTAAAGTGGCTCATCCCCAAATCTGGGGCAGGGCCACAGGGCAATTCTGAGCAGGGGGGATTTTGGGGAGCAGCGCTAGGTCCAAGGGGGAGGGGCATGGGGCAGGGAGCAGGTAGAGCACCTGGGGGGCTGGGCAGCGGGACCCTGCATGACTGGGAGGAGACAAGTGGGTACAAGATGTGTGTGGGAAAGTCTGAGCATGGCCTGCAGGTGTCCCGTCAGCCCCTGGAGGCACCCAGGAGGCCATCAGAAGGTGGGGATGGAGCCGGGGGGCTGGGTAAGAGGGACGGGTGCCCGAAGCCTTGGAGGTGCCTGCAGCACAGGGACACAAGAAGTAAGGGCAGTCACTCATGGGGCCACTCATGTTTAAGTATCAGAGTCCAGAGGAGAAAGTTCTGGAGGAGAAGGTGGTCCCAGCCTAAGCAACAAGGCCAAAGAGCGACCGCACGAGAAGCTTCTCATTCCAGGCTGAGCGGCGGTTCTGGGGCCTGCCTGCTGGGGCTCCCAGAGGTGCCTGACACGCACATCCCCCACCCCCACAGCTGAGAGGGCCCAGCTGCTGCCCGGCCTTGGCCTTGAAAGTTAGAAGTTCACTCTAGGGAGGCTGACAGGGTCCGCGTTTTGGTTGTGGTTGTGCAGAACATGCGCCCAAAGGTTAAGGGTTTATGGCCCTGGAGAGCATTACCCTTTCTGGGTCCAACTAGGTAAACTGTTGTTTACCTTCTTACCTTCTTGCCCGGGCACCCAGCTCCCTGTGCCTCTGCCCACGTTCCCACTGACCACTGGGCATCATGGAGCCTGCTGCCTTTTCTGCCCCGTCCTCTCCGGAAAGGCCCATCTGCGGGTCTGTGGGCCTGCCCCGCCCGCCGCCCAAGGTGGTCCCAGCACTCTCCCGTCCTTTGACAAAGCACCTGCTCAGGCACCTCCTTCATCTGTCCTCTTGAGCACCCACGAGTCCCTCCTGACATTCCGGGCCTGCCCCCAGGCCGCCTTCTGGGGGCCCATGTGTGCCTCTTATCACCCAACTGGGCTTGGGATCCGGAGAGAGGAGCCTTGTCACCAAGGACCTGCTGTTATCGGGTCGGGGTGCCCGCTGAGAGCCGGCGCATGGGCCCTGGGGCACCGGTGGCTGCGCTGTGGACACCTTCACTGTGCCGGGTGGACACGCCCTGAGCCCCTGCTCGCGGTTGAGCACGCACACGAGGTCACGGCTGCTTGCGGGCTCGGAGCCACGACGGCCGACTGTGAGGGGGTTGCTGCAGCTCAGGGGGCAGCCTGCGGTGGGGGGACAGGCAGCAGGCCCTGGCAGTGCTCCCCACACGCTGGCACAGAACCTCGCACCCCCCGCAGAGGCGGCCGGCCCAGCACTTCAGTGGCCTGGGCCGCGTCTGCCCGAACACTGGGCTCAAGTCCCCGGCCTTGGCTCCTTCCCGCCCTCGCCTCCTGCGGGGCCTGCACGCTCTCTTTCAGTCAGCGGCCTCCTGCTCAGCGCCCCTGGGGACGCCCCATGCTGGGCTGTGCGTCTCCGTGGTCCCTCGGTGCTTACACTGCTTGTTCATCAGAATCGCGTCCGGAGTTTAGAACAAAAGCGTTTGCCAGAGTCCAGAACCGGAGCCGGGCCTCAGGCTCTCTCAGCTCCGCTCTTGCCATTGGCTCCCTTGTTGCTGGTCCCGGGCACAGAGAGCAGGGCCCGTGACAGACGGCAGCAGTGTCATGTCCTCCCCGTCAGCGGCGGAGAGCGTGACCCAGTGCCCATATGCCCCAGCCAAGGTTCAGGGCCCGGCCCTCGGGCCCCCGCTGGTCACTCAGTGACTAACGGTCCAAAGGAGGCTCCGCCCCAGCAAAGGGGCATTTTAGCACAATAGCTCAAGGCCGGTTTTCTCCTGTGCTGATGAAGGCCACTGTTAGACCATTATCAGGGGAGCAACAGTGAGAGGTGGCAAGTGACTGCCTGCAGGGCTGGTCCTCAGGAGGAGCAGGTGATGCTCCCGGGCCTCAGGCCTCGGGGGCTGGGGGTTGGTGGTTGGTGGGAGGCCTGGGGCGGGGAGAACACAGGCCAGAGCCTTTAGGGTTTGGGGGAGGGGCAGAGGGTGAGGGGGATGGCAGGTTTCGGATGGGCTCTGGGGGGGTCCCTGGTGGTCTGGGCCTGGGCCTGGTGTGGGGAGGGCCAGGGGCAGTCCAGCCTGAGGGCTGGACTGAGGAAGGGCCTCAGGGCCTGAGGAAGCAGCTCACAGCTGGCAGGTTTGCAGCTGAAAGGCCAACCCCGGGCAGCTTCTGTCTCTGGAAATAGCTAGTCCCCGAGGGGCTGCCACCCTCCTGTCAACAAAACCTCAGGGTAAAACGCCAAGTTTAACACACCAGGCAAACCAGGACCTTATCACAAGCCCTCTGTCCCTCCTGCACCCACCCCGCCTCCCCTCCAGCCGGCTCAGCCCTCCTCGCTCACTGTGCAGCAATCCCTGCTCCGGGAGTCCCAGCCTAGGCCCCCGGATCCTGGCTGGCCCTGAGAACAAGTAACAGAGGTTTCCATCTTTCTGGCCCTGAGAAACCGTTGACCTGAGGGGAAGCATGCACGTTCCTTCCTCAGCAACGTTCTCCAGAACGTGGAGTCTGTGTCGGGCACGATGACAGAGCATATTCTTGAAGAGGAAAATGTTAGAAGTGGCTGTTGTTGCTTTTTCCCTTTACCCTGGAGTGAGGCACACCGCTGCCCCCCTCCTTGCTCCCTGCACTGTTGCAGGGGGGCTGGGGATCACCAGCCAATCCCGGGATCACACGCAGCCGCCTAGAGGGCTTTGCCTCTCCCCAACCCCAGCCTGCAGCAGCGCAGCACCACCCTGCCAGGGCCTCCCTGCTGGGGGTGCAGACGCAGCTCTTTGGGGGGATTCTGCTGGATTCCCAGGTGGCCATCACACCCCCTTATCTCTGGGGAGCAGAAAGTGAGACAGAGGATGTGGGCATTTTGAGAAGAAATTATTTGTCTTCCTCTCCCATTGATTGATATTTTTATCTTTCTTCTCTGAAAGGACAAAGCATATTCATATAAATTTGTGATTTCCAGTTCTTCATTATCCTCCAGTAACAGGCTATTACTTATCAGCTACAAAGTTTCTTGCAGTCGCTCTCTGAGTCTTTCAAAGCATGTGTCCTGTGTGAAAATAAGGATTGTACCCGCCCGGCTGGAAGTGCCTTCCACTGGGCAACATGCAGGAAGCCTTTCCACATGTGTTTGGCCCAAGCCAGAAACAACCCCTCGGGAGGCACTGAGGAGCTAGAAACTGCCATGGACCCCGCTCTAGGGCCTGGCCTCCTCCCTTTTCACACTAACAGGGGTAAACATGACAGCCAAGTCTTGGGGGCCACCAGGGTGGAAGTTCCCCAGCACCCCCTGCACCCCCACCCTCACTCCACCCTCTGGCAAAACTGCCAGGAGCCGGGAAAGCTGGGGCGTCCTCAGGGCTCCGCACCGTGAGACACGGAATGTGCTGGGACTGATGTGGGTCTGGAGTTGTTGGACTCGGAGAGAGGGGTCCTTGGGTTCACTCGGGGGAAGGTTTCCCCAGTGCTCCCCTGCAGCGGCACCGGCGAGTCTCCCAGGCGAGTTTCTCCACGACACAGACACGTTAGTTGCATCCACAAGGGCAGGTTTATTATGAAAAGGGAGAGAATAGAGACACTTGCATGGGCACCAGTGGGCAGCGCGGGCTGCCCGAAAGGGACAGCTTCCTAACAGCGATTCTTGCACGTCCCGGGGCCGGCGGCCTTGGGAGGAAGCTGCCCCGGCCGAGGGAGGTCAGTGAGGAGAAGCCCCGGCAAGCCCACAGGTCACAGGCGGGCAGGAGGCCGCTGCCCTGCAGTGGGAGAGTTGGCGGCGTGGAGTCCTGCCTAGGCCCAGGCGGGCAGAAGGGCCACCACCCCATGCCAGGGCAGAGAGTGTTCCTTTGTGGTTCACTTTTGTTGACCTTGAGTAGCCAGGTAGCATTTGAAAGGGACCTGAGTTCTGCACCGGCCCTCAGTCTCCATAGCTTCCCCTCCGGCCTGCGCTCAGAGGTCTGATGCCTGCTCGGATCTCGTGCCCGTGACCTGGACATCGGCGCCTGAGGGTGTTTGCTTCCATAGCCGGGTTACGGGTTAAGTTAGTCCCTTCCCCCAACTCCAGCTCCCAGCATCGTGCGAGCCAGGTTTCTGGTCTCGTGGCGCCTCTGTTCCGACTTTTCTGTTCTTATCCTCCACCACTCCCCCCGCAGCGCCTGCCGGGTCTCTCAGCTTGCAGGCGGGAGAGCCCGGCCTTGTGCCCAGAGGCCGAGTCCAGGCTGCCCAGAGCCCACTGGTCAAGTCATGTTTGAGCAGCTAACCCGCAGGGGCTTTCACAGCCCTTAGGGGAGCTGCACTGAACCCCAACGAAAAGGCCTGCAGCTCAGCTTCTCTGTCCTTGCCTCCCAGGCCTACAGGGTGGATGAGAAGGCAGCAGAGCAAGCCCGGTGGGAGGAAGCCTCCAAGGAGACCATCAGGAACATCACCAAGCCATGCCCCCGCTGCCGTGTGCCCGTGGAGAAGAACGGTGAGTCCGGGCCGAGGGCCACGTAGCCATCAGGAGCCTAGAGGGTTACCTGGGCAGGTGAGCCCCAGACGTGGAGGCCCCCTGGCTGGATTCTGCACTTTGGCCCTTGTCCTTGTCTCTTAACCTTCTGAGATGAGGACAGAAGCTGCCCCCGCGGCAGTCACAGGAGGGCGCCTGGCAGGGAGCCGCACGGGGAAAACGCCCGCTGCCTGCACTATTAGCGTCCACCTCCATCCTTTGTCTCTGGGGTTGTTCACGAACGAATAGCAGAAGGTTCGGGAACCTCCCTGTTCCAGTACTTCCCAGCATCCTCCGTGGTCATCTGGGGTCTGGAGATGCTAGTGGGGAAGTGAGGGAATCACTCCGTCAAGTCGACTTGACCTTGGTCCCTGCCGGTCCGGGGCCAGGCATAAGCCGAGAGCCCTGGCCTGCGGGAAGCCAGTGGCCTGGAGCTGCTCGACCAGGCAGGGCCGGAGCACAGGCTGACATCACGGGGAGGAGAGAGCGGGGGCCCCGACAGACAAGCAGGCCCAGGCGTGATTCTGGGATCTGGGCTCCTCCGTCCCGGGGGAAGCAGGGAACCAGCACGTCAGATCTGCCCTCACATCCATCCACACTGGCAGACACGACCGTGGATCTCAGTCAAGAAATCCGTGAGGACCGAGGGTTCCTAATCTGGGTCTGTTGGAATGTTCTAAAAATGGGAAGCTCTAGTTTTTCCCTTCAAGACTTTCACCTGTGAGCCGAGAAGCTGATGCTCTAAGCTCCTCACCGCAGCCGACTAGTTCATCCCTGCAGCCGAAACAGGTTGTCTTTGTTGGCCGGAAGTTTCGTTGTCTTGTTTTGAGACTCATTCATGGCCCCTTTCAGATTCAGTGGCGTCCCAGAACATAGTACTTCCTTCAACACAGCTGCAAGGAAATTGTGGATTATTTCCATTGTAAACATGGGCTAGGGGGTGAGCCCTGTCTGTGGAACACCGGCTTTGTCCCTAAACTCCATTCGAGAGACGTCAATAAACGCAGATTTACAGTGAAGCTGGTGGGGGTGAAGGTAACAGAGGCCGCTTCCCCACGTCCTCATGGAGGTGGCCCCAGCTCCCCCCGGGCGCTTCCTGGTCTGTCTCCCAGGGAGGACTCAGCCTTGGGTGGCTCATGCCAACTCCCTTAGTGAATTCCGGAGGCTTGTTGCCGTGGTGAGTGTGCTCAGCCGTGCCCTTGTCTGCCCGCAGGAGGATGCATGCACATGAAGTGCCCGCAGCCCCAGTGCCAGCTCGAGTGGTGCTGGAACTGCGGCTGCGAGTGGAACCGCGTCTGCATGGGGGACCACTGGTTCGACGTGTAGCCGCGCCCAGCGCCCGCCTCGGAAGCACCACGCCTGCCTCGTGTCCTTTCCTTGCTCCCAGCGTGCAGAGCACATACACGTCTCATTCATAAATCATACACGTTCTCACACACATCACATGTGAACATCAGTGCAATCGCCTGCGCATTGTGAGCTTGCGCATACATGTAATCATGCGCCATTGCACTCAATCATGTGTGCACAAGTGTGAGCATGTCTTGTGCAATCATGCACACATGACATGCAACTGCGCAGGTGCTCACACATCGTGCACACATCCACACACACGCCACTTGCAGTCAGGCACACGGGTGCACGCCCACCCGAAGCTCTTTGCAGACTCACCGGACAGCGGTACAGGAGAGCCCCGGGCCCTGGCCATGGCCAGGCCGAGAGCAGCAGCTGGAATATTCAGGCCTTGGGGGCAGACTGGAATCTGGGCCGAGGGGACATGCTTCTGTGCAGCTGGTCAGCTTCTGTGCATCCAAGCCAGGTGGGCAAGCCCACGGGGGTCGGGGGGTGCAGGGGGTCTTCTCAGGTTTGATTTTCTGCATTTTCTCTTTGGTGAACCCTGGGCAGAAGCCTCTGGTGAGGTGCACAGCCACTTCCTGGCCTGGTCCAGTGGTTCTCTGCATGCTGAACCGTGGTGGGTGCCTCAGGCTGCGTTTGGGCCTTCAGGAGCAGTGCTTGTACTTAAATTTTCAAGAAGCATCTATTCCCAAAGAGCCACCATAGTCAAAAATATGTGTTTATCCCCTAGAATTCTCTCTTTATTTGCAATGATGAACATCAGCTACCCAGGAATCAGCCTGTCAGCTAAGTGAGGAGTTGTGAACGTCAGCTTGAATGTTGAATGTTTAAATAACAGGGAAGAGAACAAACCCCGACTTCCTTCCTTTTAACGATGAGCAACTTCAGAAAAAAATTGTTTTCCTGAAAATATTACAGGATCTACCATTTGAGTTTAAATATTCATTTCACAGCTTAAAGAGTAAGCTAATATAAATTTGGCTTCACTGGGCATTTAATGGATAAGGAGACATTTCTTAGAAATGATTTCACGGTGTCCAGTATTAACAAAAGTGCAGGTTATTGAGCTGAGTCTTTAAGGAAGGAGCACTTCTGGGGCCTCAGAATGAAACCTCGTCTATCAGAAGAGACGACGTTCTTGCTGAACCCCACTCTGCTTCCCCGATTTGCACACCCCCCAGGGTTTGCCCACCCCATGGATTACTCCAAGATTTCTCTTCCCTGCACACAGATAGTCCCTCATGGTAACACAGGTGAATTTGAATGTTTCCAAAGCTTCCATCTTTTTTCTTATACATACAACACGTCACACGAGCTGTCTGCACGAGCTGCAGCCAACCCCATTTGCACGTGCAGGAAAAGCCACATCCACCGTCTGTTCCTATCGTCTGCGTTGTCAGGGAGAGATTGTGACCTTCACTGAGGGCATAATGAGTTTTCACTACCACCAGGGGTCCCTTTGGGATTTAGAGACTCTGGAAAGGATGACTCAGTAGCAAGGCTCCTCTTTGCCAAAGCAGCACCGGGGGGATGACCTCAGACAATTCCCCAAGGGCGCCTGTCCTTGGCCCCTAACTGCCTCGTGGGTCCGCTGTCTCCACCCCACCAGGGACAGTGCAGCCTGCCCCTCCTGCCCCTGTTTCTGGGCATCAACATGGACCCCCCTTCTAGCTTCACTCTCAGAGAGTCCAACTACCCCACCTGGCCCGCTGCTGCCGGACTTAGCCAGGGAGCCCCGGCACCACGCGGGGAGCACGGAGAGCCTGAGGCCCTGAGTGAAGAGGAAGGTTCAGGCCTGACCACCACCACCGACATCCAGCAATGGCAGTTCTTCGCTGTCACCCGACAGGCAAGGTCCGGTCAGCTCCCATGATGTCCAGCACGGGCCCCTCCATCCTGCTGCCTCATCCCCACAGGCTGTGAGGCTCGTGGGCCCTGAACAGGGATTGGCTCTGGGGTTCAGATGCCACAGAAACCCCTCAGTCTCTTCTCCTTCCCTCTGGTGGGCTTAGGTCTTTGCTTTGCTTTGCTTTGCTTTGCTTTGGTTTGCTTTGCTTTGCTTTGCTTTGCTTTGCTTTGCTTTGCTTTGCTTTGCTTTGCTTTGGTGTTCAGAATAGAATATTGATTCTCAAGATAAGTTCCAGGGAAAACAGCCACTATCAGTGAACACGAATCACAAACCACTATAATGAGGCTGTTGCCTGTGATCAGGGTCAGTGCACATGACCCTCCATGAGCACAGGAACCCTCTCTGCAGACGTTTCTTTTTCTCTGAAATGTGTGAAGAAATACTTGGCAACTGTGTGTAAGGCTGTACTCAAGTGATCAATAAACACACCCAACCAGCTCTCCATCGTCTTGGAAGATGTTTTCAACAGACGCAGGTGTGAAGGGAAGAGGGGGTGTCCCTGTGCCCCCTCCCAGCTTGAGCGAGTCGCCTGGGAGGAAATGCCCTTTCTCTGCCTTCCCAGCTCCAGGGAAGCCCTGCTTGCTCTCCTTTTAATTTTTTTTAAACATTTATTTATTTATTTATGCATACGAGAACTGGGGTACAGGCCAGAGGGGCAGAGGGTGAGAGGCCTAACCAGAGACAGAGTGGGGAGCAGAACAGGCAGATCTACTGAAATCCACTGCTGAGGGGAGCAGCCGGGGAGACAGGAGAGGTCTGCTGCACCCTGTGGGCAGCAACCTGGCCGGGGATGGAGCTCGTGCTGCAGTGGCTGGCGATAGCTTCATAGTGCTGAGACTTTACCCCTTGCACCACCAGGGAGGCCCGAGAACTCCTGCCAGTATACTATTATACTCTCCTTGCATCCGCCACCCCTACTGCCAGGTCGGCTCACCCCTGGTTCCACACCTAGGGGACTCATTCTTGAATTCTGAGCAAATCTACTTGGAAACACACACCAGTGAAAAGCTTGTCTGCAAGCCTGACTCACAGCTGAGGGATTCAGCCTCGTGCCGTTGGCCAGTGTCCCTGGCTCATCACTGCTTTCCATGACCGTCTGAGGCCGTCTGCACAGATGCAAACCTGGTCCCAGCGCCGGGGCCTTGCTGCAGTCGCTGCTTGCACTCCCTGCCCTGTGTGCATCACCCGCCTGCCACGGGCACACCCTCCTGAAAGCCCAGCGGGCACAAAGGCAAACCCCACTGCTTCTCTCCACGGGTGGTTTGTTTCATCCGTGATTCTGGGGTTCTTAGTTCCAAAGCCAAACAGTGCCCTCGGTGGCATTTTTGAGGAACGTATTGCAGCATTGAATCTCACTCCATACTATTCCCTGTAAAGTGTTTCTTGCGTTTTTCTTTCTATGAGATTAGAATTATCCCATTATTCATGCTCATTACAGAAAGGCCAAGAACCAAACCCATAGCCGAAAACTAATTGCTTCACCTGTCTCACTAATTTCCTCGTAGAAACATATGATAAGCTGCTTTCTGTGCCAACAGATTTCTAAAATGACAGTTTTCAGGGTTTCATCATGGTGTCCCGAATGCTAATTAACAAAGTAATTTTCCAGATCTCATTCCAAACTGTAGTTTTCATGGAGTCATTAATCAGTTTGGATATGAAAATGATTGTGCAACTTGAAAATATCTTTACAATATAACAGTAAGTGAAAAGGATTTTACCAAAATTGCATCAATATTGTAATCAGATTATTTAAAAGAGAAACAAATTCTAAGAAAAAGCGATTGAAGACCATCCATCCCGTGTCGCTTGTTGTATGAAAAAATTATATGCGAATTTTTATTTGTCTCTACTTCTCATGTTTTGGGCGATGTGAAAATACCACTTTATCATAAAAACAATTTCCCAAAACAGTTTAAGCTGTCCCTATCACATGAGCCAAGAAATGAAGGTTTTCCAACCAGTAACTCTGCTCTTGAATTACCTGAACGTCACTCAGATGGTCACGGAGACTTGTGAAGACACGTGACTGCTTCTTTTTTTTTTTTAATTTTTAAAGTTTTATTTATTTATGCATACAAGAGCTGGGGTGAAGGCCAGAGGTGCAGGGACTGAGAGGGGTCACCAGAGACAGAGTGGGGAGCAGAACAGGTGGGTCTACTGAAATCCACTGCTGAGGGGAGCAGCGGGGAGACAGGAGGGGTCTGCTGCGCCCTGTGGGTAGCTCCCTGTCCGGGGATGGAACTCGTGCTGCAGTGGCTGCAAATAGCTTCATGGTGCTGAGACTTAACCCCTTGCATCACCAGGGAGGCCCCAAACTTGACTGCTTCTTTCCAAGGAATTTGACCAAGTGGATTTGGAAGAGCTGGGGTGGAGAAAATGGGCTGGGCAGAATCTCAGGAAGATGAGTCTCTGCTTGCACCCCCAGCTTGGCTCACACCCCTCCTGGTTCTATGAGCAGCCTTCCTGCCTAGCCCAGAACCTAGAGGCCTCCCACTCCCTTTTCAAACAGAGGCCTCTTGACAAAGAGGCCGGGCTCAGAGTGGCCAGGCCCCAGCAGCAACACACCGACCCGCTGCAGGCCTCCCATTGCCGGGAAGATGTTTGGATTTCACATTGCTCAGGAGTTCTGTGGCTGCGCCACAGCTAAGGCAGCTCGCAGTCCAGCCCAGCGACCTGCAAGGACCTCCCAGCTGGTGGCTCTGCCCGCCCCGCTGTTCTTCGTACACTTCCCTCAAGGCCCCTCTTCCATGGAGCCTCCCTGGGCAGCCCAGCTCCTCTCCACCCCTCCCCCCGCAACACCTCCCCTGTGCCCACCGCTCCTGAACATAGCACGCACGTGACTACTTGTGGGGTTCCTGCCTGTCTCCCCACTAGAGGGCCCGCTCCCTGAGGGGTCAGTGCTGTCTTTTCTGCTCAGTGACTCATGAGGGAACGGCCATCAACAGTAGCGGCTGAGGAGCGGTTCCCACCCGCACCCCTCACTGCCACCCCCCCCCAAGCCTGCACAAAGTCACCCGACCTGTGGAATTCACTGCCCGGGTCAGCCACACCTGGGGAGCAGGCACACCTGGGGTCCGCCACACCTGGGAGCAGGCACACCTGGGGAGCAGGCACACCTGGGGTCCGCCACACCTGGGAGCAGGCAAATGCAGGTGTCATTTGAAAACCGTTATTTAGAAAACCCGCCCCGGCCCCTCCTCTTGTGAAGGGGAGAGGCCCCCGCTCCGCGCCCGCGCCTGGCCTGCGTCAGTCACACTCCAGGTGAAGCTTTTCAGTCCCAGATTTTTCCCCTTCAGCCTGTCTTGGTAGCCCACACAATTTTAACTCAAGCGGGTCTCCCGACATTGCGTCCTCCGCCGAGCTCTCTTCCGGAAGCGTCGAGCAAGGACGTCCAGCGCCGTATGAGGTCAACAATAAGGAGAAACCCAACTCAGAACCACTGTTTGGTTTCGGGGGCCTGCGGCCGGGACCCAACAACAGGGTTGCACCTGGAGGTGCGAGCCGTGACAGCAGCGCCCCTGTGAGGCCTTGGAGCGGGGCCCATCGCTCCCAGATTCTCCCAGCGTCAAGTAGCCCCTGGAGCCAGGACTGGTAAGTCACGGGCCCACAGTCTGCGGCGCCCCCATTCCACTGGGCCGCCTCTGCCTTTGCAGTCCCCCCAGCAGGAGCCTCGGGTTTGCCTCTTGGGCTGTGAGGTCCCTCATGAGAGGGGTTACCGGGGCGGGGCCGGGGGCCTGGGGCAGGAGCCGTCTGCTTGAGGCGCTGCCCCTGCGGGTGGCACTGGCAGGAGGACACTGTGGACATGCCGGGGCCATGGGGGCGGCTGCTGGTCCTGGGGTCGGTGGGGCCAGTGGGCCACGGCCCACTCCAGTGGCCAGTGGCCATCTTACATGACCGGTCAGGGACTCCGCGGGTCCTAAGGATCCCCGTCCCAGCCTCCCCCGAGAGCACCGCGTCTGTCTCCCTGAAGCGTCGCCTTCGCCAGGCCCAGCCGCGCCCCCTGAGGTGCGTCCACGGGTCCAGGCAGGAAGTCACCCCGGGGGAGCAGGTGTCTAAAGCTGGCGTTGCCCGCTCAGCGATGACCCTGGGCGTGGACGACATTGGGGGTCAGTGCTGGGGGGTGAAAACGAGAGACTCCTCTGCTCGCAACTCCACCCAGCCGGTCTCCTGACCAGCTCTGGTCCCTCGTGGGGTGACAGGCCGGCTCGCCCCCAGGCAGCGGGTCCTGGCATCCTCGAGGTGACGGAGGCCATCCCGTTTGGCCCTGCTTCTCAGATGACCGTCTCTCCTCCCAGAGAAGTCTCACTTCTCCAAACACCCGCACTCGATCCTTCCCGCGCCCTCCAGAACCTTCTTCCACGTATCCTGGTCTGGGGTGCTGGTCTCTCTCTGGGGCTCCTTGTACTTAGACACTCCCCACAGTCTCACAGACCGTGACTTAGAGCAGCTTCCCCGTCACACACACAGGACATTAGGGGCCTGAAGACCCCAGGGCTGCTGCCGCTTGCTGGACCCAGCCCTGGCTGATGTTCCAGCCAAACGCGAACTCCTCGTGGTGGGACCCTGGGAAGCCCACACAAGCTGCCCCCTCACAACCCAGAGTCCAGAGCAGCTTCTGCAATATCCGCAGAGGAGATGCACCCCCTCCTCGCGCCTGCACCCACCCATCCTGGCCCACCACGGGGAAGGCGGGCCCCACCTCTGGGGAACGCCATGCCGTGGCAGACAGGAGCCTGCGTCTGCATCCAGACCCCACCTGGGGTCTCAGCACCACGTGGCCCCCGGGCTTAGCACCCCCATCTGTCTGACCACAGCCATCTCTCGCTTTTGAGTTCCTTGTAGCAGCGCCTCCCTCCATGTCCTAGAATTCCTGTGATGACCTCCTTTCTCTGCATATTTACACCCCACTTCTGCTTCTATGGTGTCTCCCCAACTTGTCCCACCTTCCTGTCCTCACGGTCACGGCCGTGGGCTTCTAACCTCCTTCTGTCTGATGCTCTGCCCTCCTTTCTGCTCTGTAGGATTCTTAATAGGCAGGTGCTGTTTGGGGTCCTCACAATGACCCCCGGGCCCCTGGAAGCACTGGTTTGTGATTTTAGAACATCCGGAGGACGTTGGGCTCGACTCTCCGTCGAGCAGGTGGCCCCGCAGGTTGGAGTAGGTGGGGGATGCACCCCGCCTCACCCCGCAGTCTTCCTGCCAGACCTCAGGACACAGCCTCTCTCCTCCCCAGACCTGGAGACCTGCCTGCTGTGTCCCGTGTCCTGGACAGGACACCCCATGCTCTCGGCAAACACCCTGAGTTCCTGGAAGGAAGATGGAAGGACTGTCCGATGGCAGAGGGGGTCTTGATTCCAGGAGAATAAAGGAATCTGAGGTACACGTGAGAGGACACAGTGGACCTGGTCACCAGCCTGTTCTGGCCACATTTTCATCCCTCGACCTTTGTGCTTTGTTTTTTGTTTTCTTATTTAGATTTATTTATGCATGCATGCAAGAACTGGGGTGCAGACCAGAGGTGCGGGGTGGGGGGGAGTAAAAGGATTCCCCAGAGACAGAGTGGGGAGCAGAACAGGCGGATCCACTGAAACCCACTGCTGAGGGGAGCAGTGGGGAGACAGGAGAGGTCTGCTGTGCCCTGTGGGTAGCTCCCTGGACGGCCAGGGATCGAACTTGTGCTGCAGAGGCTGGCGACAGCCTGACAGCTGTGTCTTTAATCCCTGAGCCACCAGGGAGGCCCCCCTCCCCCACCCCACATCCTTTGACCTTTGGCTTGAGGTTATCGCTTTGGTATCTCGTGCCTTCAGGTATGCCTGTGAAAGGACACACAGAGCATCGTGTATTAACTAAAACAGAATTCTGATATCTCTTAAATCATATTAAATGACGAAAACTGAATAGTTTTTCCTTCTCTATTTTTCAAACAAAGGTGCTAGTCTCCTTAGGGCAGTTAAGTGCCTCTCTCTGAGTTAGACACAGTGACATTCAGAAGCCACGATGGTTTTCCCAGAATGGTAAGTGCAGAGACAAAAAGAACTTCAAATTCTTTTCTTCGCTCCTTCCCCTCCCAGACCGTGGATGCTGCGCTGACAACCCACGTTGTAAACCGGATGCGTGAGCCCGTCTCCCTCCCTCGGAGTGGCAGCTCCGCATGGCCGAGTCTGGCTGGTGGTGGTTGCAGGGACGGGTCCAAAGGTCGGGGACAAGTGGAAAAAAAAACTTCAAAAGGCAAACGAACTAGGCTGATCGTAAAGGCAGAACGTCTTTTCAAGGGAGAAAAACACAGACCTAGAAAGTGAGGAGGGGAGAAGCCCCTGTGCAAACTGGGGTCTTAGAGTGGGGGTGGCGGTGGGGGGAGCGATTCCCACAAGAGCTGTGTGGGATTTTGAGAGGGAGGCAGTACGGCAAGAGGGTTGCAGAAAACTGTGTTATGAATGTGCCGTGTAGAGAGAAGACAGTCAGGGCTTACTTACTGTCAATTGCTGTTTCTTCTGGATTAGATCTGGCCAGAGACAGGGCCTTGACATCAACAACTGATGATTTTGTGCAGGTTAAATCTATAAGATATGAATAAAATAAGTTTTAGGGAAACCTTCAGGAAACTTACAATGTCTGACTCGCAGAGGGAACTTCTTCATGGGGATGGACACAAAGAGTCAATTGACAAGAAAACGGTCATGCAAAAATCCCAATTCCCCAATGCGCATAAAAGGTATTTTTACGTGGACTCAAAGACCTTTCTAGAATTGCAAAGCCTCCTCCTAGCCCATACATGACCAGGGCATGTCTAAGAGGTTGTTCAGATTTCTCAATTCATGTTTCCTGACTGGCCCTTCCCAGCATGGTTTTTTTTTTTTTTTTTTTTTATAGAGGCATGTTTATTTATTTGTTTTGTTTGTTTATACAAGCACTGGGTACAGTCAGAAGCGCAGGAGGGTGAGAGAATTCACCAGAGCCAGAGCGGGGAGCAGAGCAGGCAGAAGGACTGAAGTACACTGCTGAGGGGAGGAGAGGTCTGCGCGCCATGTGGGACCCTCCTCTGGTGGCCGGGGAGCAGCCGGGGATCGAACCGGCGCCACAGAGACCGCGGGCAGCTTCGCAACCCAGTGCTCAACCGCTGCGCCACCAGGGAGGCCCCCAGCATGGTTTTTAAAGAGCTTTTAATTGATTCTCCTCACTGCCCACCTCCCTCCCCAGCTTTTTCTTTTCAAATCATGGTTTTCACAAGCAAGAAACACTTTGCTTAAACAGGACCGAGAGGAGGAAGTCACAGAGCAGTCATCACCGTCACCTGACCAGTCTCTGGAATGGGGGCCGGCTAGTCACACAGACACCATGACACAGGCTCTTTCCAGACCTCAGGGCCCTGACAGGCCCCCACCGGGACTCTCGTCTTCAAAAAGTACAGAGACTAAGGGAAAAGCAGTGGCCCTGATTCCCTACTTGTGTTCAGGGTTAAAAGGAGGTGAGAGATATTGGGTGGGTGTTGGGTGGAGGAATACGTGGGTGTTTCCCTGCACGGCCAGACCTGCGGCGGGGCCCGAGAGGGAGCTGGGCCCTCCCTATGGACATCAAGTCCCCCGGTCATCATGAGGACAGACAGGCAGGCAGGCTGAGTGCTGACGTCTATGTGAAGGAAGAACAGGAGGGCAGCACCCATGGTTTTGGGAACAGACTTGAGGAGCAGCTGTGGGGACTGAACATTCAGTAGACTCTCATGGTGGCCAGATTCCAAGTTCTCAGTCCTCTGTATCTACAAAGAACTTTTGTTTTCAGCAGACACAGAAAGCATCTCTCGCCCAGAGCTTTGAAACTGCTCCCAGCACCCAGGTAACTAATGTGCTTTCTGTGGACTTTTCTTAGCCCATTGTGCTCACTGCCAACCCAAGGGAGCCCCCCCCCACCCTGCATCCTGGCTTCTAGAGCTACTGTTCAGAGTGCCCCAGACTCTCTCCTCCCAGCCTCCTCTGTGAACTCCCTGCTCTGCAGCCAGTCACTCTCTCCACGCCTCCCTGCAGGACGTGACAGTCTCTAGCCCTTGAGTTTGTGTGTCAACCACTGTTGTTTAGGGGCCTGGGCCCAATTCCAGGAGGCTTCCCCCGTCAGCAAATAATTCTCAGATGCCAACAGGGTGTCTGAGAATCCTGACAGTCAATTCTGACAGCCTGCGCTTGGAGATAGTGTCAGACTCCACAGGTTAAGGACTCAGTCTCCAAAAGCCACCCTCCTCTTTAGAGCCAGTTGCAAGCTCGGGCTATCATCCATGCATCTGACCAGCCAGCTGCAAATCAGAGGTGCCCACCACCCCCTCTTCAGGTTCCATTAACTTGCTAGAGTGACACAGAAAACTCAGATCACCAATTTATTCCAAAGGATTCTAAAGTCTATGAACAAACAGCCAGAGGAAGAAGTACTAGGAGGAGGTCACGACAGAGCTCTGTCCCTGGGGGATGGGGGAGTTGCTATGGCTCTGTGTTCCCCAATAGGGAAGGTCTCCAAACCCCTCCTGGTGGGTATTTATGGGGGCTTCACTGCATAGGCATACATGTTTCGTCAGTGGCCACGGGGTTTGAGCTCAGTCTGGGGTCCCTCTGTCCCCCCCAGAGGTCACGCAGTGGGCTGGGAGTGCCAACGCTCTAATCCATAGATTGGTTCTCCTAGCAACTAGCTCCCAAGTGCTTCCAGGTGTCATTTTATTAACTTCCCAAAGACACCTGAACCATTCTCAGTCCTTAGGAAATCCCAAGGCTTTGGGGAGCTGTGAATCAGAATCGTGGATGGAGACCAAAAATGGATGACAAATATAATCATCTAATGACCACTTTATATTTTTCATGTAAATCACAATATCACAGCTGCCTTTGTTGGAATGACACTGGACTAGATCCTTCTGGAATAAATGAATCTATCAGTCCCGTTCCTGTTACCCTCTTAGATGTACGTCTAACATATTTTCCAGGAACCTTGACTGCAGGAATTTTCTAAAATTCTGGCTCCATCACAACTGTCTGTTTCCCCAGAAAGATTCACAATGACATTAAAAGTGAACGCCGTGTGATGAGCTGAATCGTATCCCCCAAAATTAATGGCTGATGTCCAACCCCAAAAGGTGACTGGAGATGGGTCTTTACAGAGGAAATTAAGTTCAAGTGAGGACACTAGAGGGACTCTCGCACAGTGTGTTGTTAGAAGATGAAGACACGGACCATGGGGGCAGCCGCGTCAAGACAGGGAACATGGCCATTTGCCGGCCAAGGAGAGACCCGCCGGCCACACCCCCATCTCTCCCACAGGAGGGGAGGTCAGTGCCTGGGGTTGAGCCCCCCCCCCCAGACTGGGGTACGTCATTTGACAGCCCCAGCAGGCTAATCCTGCACCTACGCACCCATTTGTAGGGAAAACAATGGAAGAGAAACATCAGCATTTTCCCTGGCACCAGGCTATGGCAGTGAAGAAAGAGGGGGTGCAGGTGGCAGCACTAAGAGGAAGAAGGTGGCCAGCCTAGGGGGCCTGAGTGAGCAAAGTGGGAAGAACCAGGGGATCATAGCCAAAGAGACCTGCAAGACCTACCCCCAATAATTCACAGCAGATCAGAAGCTCCCACTAAGGGGAGGAGAGTTCCATTCAGAAGCAGATAACAGTCACACACACACACACACACACACACACAGAGCTATAAACAAAGGTGAGCGCATGTATGGTAAGTAAAAGTATCAGGCTTTGGGCCTCCCTGTGGCACAAGGGGTTAAGACACAACCTATAAACCTATCAGCAGCCAGCAGACCTCTCCTGTCTCCCTGCTGCTCCCCTCAGCAGTGGATTTCAGTCAATCTGCCTGTTCTCTTCCCCACTCTGTCTCTGGTGACTCCTCTCATCCCCCACACCTCTGGCCTGTACCCCAGTTCTTGTATGCATAAATAAATAAATCTTTTTTTTTTTAAAAGTGTCAGGTTTTCTGCCCTCCCGCCATCAGGATTGATGATGGATCTGCGGTCCTGAATGCATGCCTGATGGCAGTCACCTGGAGTAGGGTGTGGGCATGCGTAGATGGGATTCACCTGGGCCAAGAGACTGGGCATATAAGGCTGGGGCGGCAGAGGATGGGGTGGTGTGGAGCAGCGTGGTGTGGAGTACGGACCAGTGCAGCGGGAACAGCGGAGAACATGAAAACACCAGCAGGTCTGCTTGACCCGGTGATGAACCTACCCGGTGTGGGATGGTTGCATTGCAGAAGTTAGGAAAAGCATAAACAGCAGGTGGAAAAGCACAAAATGCCCCGAAGTCAGATCCCATTTTGCAAAGGTCCGGGCCTCTGCGGAGCTCCGAGCTCGCCGGCGCCAGGCACTTCCCCCTCCACCACGACCGAGCACCGGCCTGGCCAGGCAGGGGGGCCTGGACCCACCAGAACCGAACCCGCGGTTTCTGGACCAGATTCCTGCAAGCAAAAGCGTGTCCCTGCTGCATCTCCATGGGCGAATCCCAAAGTGAAGAAATGGGGCTAGCAGTTTGATAAGGCCCAACCCCCATTTATTTTTACTAAAATTATATGGTTTTGATTCATAATGATGACTCATAGTGAGTCAACAAGAAAAGGTTAAATTATGTTCTGAATATTCCAGCTAAGAAAACTGGCAAGGGTGTGCTCTACTGTGTAAATGTTTCCACTGGAATTAGCAGAATTTGAGACCATTCTGTTTAAATACACAAGGTACAGATGCGTGGGGTGAACTTAGTGGGGCTTTTCGCCCCCAGGGGCCAGGTGGGGGCTGACTGTGCCCATCGCTGACCCTTCAGAAACTTCTCACCCAAGGGGACCATGTATAGTCTTCCTCAAGGTCAGAAAGCTCCACGTCTGACACAGAACATCAGCGCACATGGTAACAGTTTAGTCTAATTCAGTTTTCTTTCAGAAGTAGAATTTTCCAAGGAAACAAAAATTGGGAATTTTTTTTAAAGAAAATCTGTATTTTGGTAAGCAGAGATATTTTATTTTTTATTTTTTTAAAGATTTATTCATGCATGCAAGAGCTGGGGTACAGGCCAGAGATGTGGGGGTGAGAGGACTCACCAGAGACAGAGCGGGAAACAGAACAGGCAGACTGACTGAAATACACTGCTGAGGGGAGCAGCGGGCGAGTCAGGAGAGGTCTGCTGTGCCATGTGGGTAGCTCCCTGGCTGGCTGGGGATCAAACTCGTGCTGCAGGGGCTGCGGACAGCTTCACAGTGCTGTGCTTAAGCCCTTGAGCCACCAGAGAGGCCCAAAAATTGGGAATTTACAATGCCTAGTATCTTCCTTCCAGAGAACTCAATGGTCTTCAAATACCAAGAAACTATCAATAACCTTATATATCCACCTTAAAATTGTTTTAAAATTGTCATGATTTCTTTTTAAAGATTTATTTTTATTCATGCATACAAGAACTGGGGTGCAGACCAGGGTGTGGGGGTGAGAAGATTCACCAGAAACAGAGTGGGGAGCAGAACAGATGGATCCACTGAAACACACTGCTGAGGGGAGCAGTGGGGAGACAGGAGAGGTCTGCTGTGCCATGTGGGTAGCTCCCTGGCTGGGGATCGAACCACAGTGGCTACTGAGAGCTTGATAGCACTGAGACCTTAACCCCTGTGCCACCAGGGAGACCACGTTGTCATTATTTCCATATTAAAACAGGAA